>NC_136387.1:22726880-23351880 GCF_965140285.1 Lepidochelys kempii | reverse complement strand
CTAGTTCGATTGCTGGAAAATTAAAACGAAGTGTCAAGTATCAGAGGGGTAGCCATGTTTGCTGCTTTTACAGATCCAGACTAAGAGACCTGTAGCACCTTATAGACTAAACAGGTGTATTGGAGCATAAGCTTTTGTGGGTGAATATCCACTTCATCAGATGACGTGCATCCGATGAAGTGAGTATTCACCCACGAAAACTTATGCTCCAATATGTCAGTTAGTCTATAAGGTGCCACAAGACTCTAAAAGTGGTATGTTTTTATGGAATGTTTCTACACCCCCTCAAATCAATGGTTAAGTGAATACATGTATCTTGAAGTTAATTAATTTTTTTATTTATTAAAATCAAGCATAGTACAAGTTTAATATAAGATATATCTTAATGTTGGGGGACAGGATGGGACTATATTCTGCATTTGCAAGGGAAAGACTCAATTAAAGAGGGTTCTTTGCATCTCCATGGCCCTGTCTACAGGGGAGGTTTAAATTCAGAGTTTTGCACACTAACTGTTATTCGATAGCATGCAATAACTGCATACATATGGCCCACTGTTTTCAGATTCAGAACAGATTAATGTGTCTACACAGCAGCATGGACTTTATGCAAAGTAATTGTGCAGAATTCTGGGCAGGTATCCCGTGGTGCTTTGCCTCACTGCTGTGCTCCAGGCATCCTGGAACTTTTCTCACTGCACATGTGGGACACATAGCAGAAGTCATAGGAAGGGACCAGTACTTGGGGTATTTATATTACACATAGTAATTATTCTGGACACTTCAGATATAATATGCAGAGTGAAGCCAATATAGTACAAATACAGGATCTAGAAGATAAAAGGATATCACTTTTAGAAAGAGATGCAGAGGTTGAATTTATCTTCATCTAATGGTGTAAGTCAAAAGTAACTCCACTGAAGTGCTTCTGAATCTACACTGATAACAGATTAAAACTGGTTCAGTGCCTATAAATGAATGGTTAGACTGTTTCTAGAAATTACAAAGAAGCACGTAGATTCAATGTATGCTTTTTCATCTCCTTATTCTCTTGACAGACACAACCATGATTACTGGTGCAGCTGGGACTGAATGCTAAACAGTTTGCTTCTGTACAACAGTCACCTGCTAATAAACAAGCTCTCAAGACATTCCTCCACCCAGTTTTCAATATAGGAAAAAGCACCTTTAAAAAAAAAATGAAAATAAATTCTTAATGCAAGCAATGCAGCCCAAAATATTCTAGCCAAAACAGCTTGTTTCTTCTTTATAGAGGGACAAGGACAATGCTGCAGTCAGCAAGATGCAGGTCGGTGTGAATTGCATTGCTATGCTCTAAGTGTTGCATTGCAGCTTGTGAGCCAAGCCCCTAGAGACTGTCAAATGATGGTAAAGTTTAAATCTTGTAACGCTGCACAGCTGATTGATTTCCTTTCAGCCAGTACAAAATTAGCAGAAGCATAAAAAAAAAAAAACACCGCCAAAAAAACCCCCCCAAAAACCACACACCCCAGGAAGTCAAAGAAAGCAAAGAGGTACAAGCCAGCTAAATTTTGCTACTTTCAAAAAGGCAAGAATACTAGTAACGCTTACTAAAAAATGCTTACTGTATAAGTAGTGATAGCACTCAGCCACTGAATTAGTTCTCCATTTGGTAAGGCTGGACTTTTGTCCCAGCTGTTATAAAGAGTATAACACACATCCAAGACCAGACATCTGGGGATTTACATGTGGGTGAGTGGGTGGATGCAACAGTACACTGCTGAACAGATTTCATCCAGAGCTGCAGAGTTAAAACTAGGCAGCATGGGAATCAGAGAGCATGAGGTCAGCAATAATGTAAAAGACTTAGACAAAGGGATTTGGTGCCTTTAATTTCAAGGGACCACATATAATTCCTTGCACTTCAAGGTTAAAACTCTTGAAATTTGGAGAGCTGGGTTGGGTTTATAAGAGATGGGGCAGGAGAAAGGGCAGCTTCTGTAATAAAGATTTTGCTACTATCACACTGCAAACACCATTCTTATTTGCAATGGTGAAATAAGATATTTCAGGTAGCAAAAGCCTGACAACCATTATATAAAGTTAATCCAAGATACCTGCCCCTATCACCATGACCTCCCTCTGAGGGTTTATTTGTTTGTTATTTTATTTTATTAAAGTTGCCTTGCCAAAAATTGCAGCCCTACTGAGTGGCATGATTTCTGCACCAATGTCACTGCGCAACAGCAGCACTTGCAGAATCAGGAAAAAGGATCATACCTTTGCTGCAGTCACTTAGGGCAGCTTCTGTCTTGTCCTAAAACAAAAATCAATAATGTTAGGTTTGTTTACACCATTTCTAGTCAGATAACTGAATACATATTTATAGGTGCCAGTTGGAAACGAATACATTTGTAGAGACCCATTAAAAGCCTTAAATTACATTAGTAATATGCTAGAGATGTCTAAACCAGAAAGAGGCCAGCTTTCCATGACAGTGTTAGGGGGCTTATTCCTTCACCCACTTACTTCCCCGGTCCTTCTCACATGAACAGAGAGCAACAATACCCGAAGTCCAAAGGTGCAAACAATTTGATGTTTATTGGGGTGAACTTCCAGCAAGCATGATTCCAGTTTCCTTCCTTAGTGTCCCCCTTCCCAGCTCTGACACCACAGAGGCGTACCTGTGTCCCTGTTCCCATTTGCCCCTTTAGCTAAACATGATTCCAATTTCCCCCCCACACCCTCACTCACTTCCTGATTGACTGCAGACTATATAGTAAAACTTGAGTTCTGCTTAGCTATACCTTAACCAATCATTTTACTGAAATTTAACTAACCAATCCTAACACATTGTAACATGATTATTTAGCCAATTATATCCCACCACCTTAATTAGTTTACACCCAGCAAAATTAATTATACAGCAGACAGAAACAATCACAGAATCAGACAGATATTATGCAGACAAACAATAGGGAAATGGGGACTACAGTGATAGAACAAACACTGAAATGAGGATTTCACATCCCAGTTATTGATAAGTGAGTTCTTGCCAGACAGGATGCTATCAAACTAAGTTTCCTTTTACATTTTCTAGGCACTTCCCTTTTTCTGGAGGCGACAGGCATTATCAGGACAGGACTGTATTCCTAACAGCCCAATAGCACCTTATTTCAATGTGACTAGTTTGGAATGTGAGGATGTGACCGTTCCCTTCCCAGCTTATGGCTGCCTCTGCTGTTTAGCCAAAGATCTTAGCCTAAGCACAGGGCCTCAGACTGTCACAGTAAGAGAAGGCCCCAGCAGACAGTGATTTGATTCTCTTTTATACCTCTATAACTAGCCAAGTGATAAGAATACACCTAAATTCTTAGAGTATAGGCCTTTACAGACAGGCCTGAATATCTCTATCTTAACAGTCAGCGGCTGGTGTCAGTCATGTGACTGCATACTCATCTAATTTGCGCTCAGCAGCTCACACAAGGCAGCGTGCAACAGCTGAGTAGAGGCCTGCATGAGTGACTCAGCCTTAAGTGTCTACCACACATCTCCCCACCTTCTGGGATCTGGTCTAGTTGCTTGAGGGATTAGTGCTGAAGCCATAGGCCAACACTTCCCCCATACTCCCAACTCAGTCTAGATCAGGGGGTCCCCAATGCAGTGCCCGTGGGCGCCATGGCGCCCGCCGGGGCATTTTTGTGCACTTGCAGGACACCCCGCCACCAAGAAGCGTTGCTGTTTATTGGCGGCGGCGCTTCTTGCAGCTGCCACTTCTTGGCGGTGACGTGTCTGGCGCCCGCCACAGTCTTCTGGGAATAGCTCTAGGTTAGCCAGCCTGCTCGCAAAGATGCTCTTCCCTCTCTTCGTAAGGTGGAGCCCGTCTCTGCCCAGCACTCCTCCTTCATAGAACACCATCCCATAGTCAAAGAATCCAAAGCCTTCTCTCTGATACCACCTGCGTAGCCATTCGTTGACTTCCACGATTCGACGGTCCCTACCCAGGCCTTTTTCTTCCACGGGGAGGATGGACGAGACCACCACTTGCGCCTCAAACTCCTTTATCCTTCTTCCCAGAGCCACGTAGTCCGCGGTGATCCGCTCAAGGTCATTCTTGGCAGTATCATTGGTGCCCACGTGGAGAAGCAGGAAGGGGTAGCGATCCGAGGGCTTGATGAGTCTCGGCAGTCTCTCTGTCACATCGCGAATCTTAGCCCCCGGCAAGCAGCAGACTTCTCGGTTTTCCCGGTCAGGGCAGCAGGTAGATGACTCAGTCCCCCGGAGGAGAGAGACCCCCAACAACCACCACCCGCCTCCTTCTCTTGGGAGTGGTGGTCGTGGAACCCTCCATCTAGCTCTGCATGGCTCCCAGAAGCAGCCGCCAGGTCCTTGCGGCCCCTAGGCACATGGGTGACCAGGGAGGCTCTGCACCCTGCTGTCGCCCCAAGTGCTGTTAAAGTGCAGGGCCCATTGGCTGGGAACCACGACTTATGGGAGCTGCGGGGGTAGCGTCTGTGGGCGTGGGGGCAGCATGCGGAGCCTTCCTGGCCGCCCATGCACCTAGGGGCTGCAGGGACCTGGCGGTCGCTTCCTGGGAGCTGCGGTAAGTGCCGCCGGGAGCCCGCACCCTGAACCCCAACCCCCTACCCGAAGCCCCCACCTGCACCCCAAACCTCTGATCCCCGGCCCCACCCCAGACAGAGCCTTCACCCCGCTTCTACACCCCAACCTTCTGTGAGTGAGGGTGGGGGGAAGAGCAAGCAACAGATGGAGGGGGCATGCAGTAAGCAGGGATGGGGCTTCAGAGAAGGGGTGGGACGGGGAGTTCAGTTTAGTGCCATTAGAAAGTTGGCAACCCTAATAAGGAGACATCATACTAACTGTTTTATCCAACTCATTTTATTCTCCTTGTATACTTTGGCAATTACTGGATTAGTTCTCCAGTGACATGGATTTTTAACATCTGGATTGTGAGGATAATTTTGTCTTTTATAAATATGCTCAGACAGCAGGTTCATGTTGGAGAGGCCATTGCAGCAGCTGCTAGAGAGAATCTCATTTTATTCTCTGCTTTAATAGTCTGGTAGTATAAAAGTAGTCTAGGTGATTCTACTTGAGCAAAAATGCTCAGCTGACTTTCTGGCACTTAATTTCAGATATACGACAGAGTACTTGAATATTAGAGACTGCCACAATGTTTTCTATCCCCAATTCGATCCCTGCATGTTGGACAGTCATGCAAGTTTTCTTCAGGTGTTGTAAATAACTGGGGGTCGGGGGGGAATGTGTCTCTATTCCGAATACATTTAAAAAGCAACAGAAGGAGAAATTGCTTCCTACTTCCTAAATTCTTGATTCTGTTTGTTAAGCAGTCAGAGGTTATTTGGCAACATATACATGCCCTGAATAGGAACAGTGTTGAAAATTGTACAAGCTTTTCTATGACACATGGTATTCATGTGCCTTAGACAATTAATTTAGACCCACTACTTCCCTGTGGAGCACGGAAGTATTGCTGAATGCTCACTGTTACGTCCTGCACCAGTTCCCACCGAGGTAGGTCAATGGAGGATTGGGCCAAAAGAAATCTGATGAGGTTCAATAAGGATAAGTGCAGGGTCCTGCACTTAGGACGGAAGAACCCAATGCACAGCTACAGACTAGGGACCGAATGGCTAGGCAGCAGTTCTGCGGAAAAGGACCTAGGGGTGACAGTGGACGAGAAGCTGGATATGAGTCAGCAGTGTGCCCCTGTTGCCAAGAAGGCCAATGGCATTTTGGGATGTATAAGCAGGGGCATAGTGAGCAGATCGAGGGACGTGATCATCCCCCTCTATTCGGCATTGGTGAGGCCTCATCTGGAGTACTGTGTCCAGTTTTGGGCCCCACACTACAAGAAGGATGTGGATAAATTGGAGAGAGCCCAGCGAAGGGCAACAAAAATGATTAGGGGTCTGGAACACATGACTTATGAGGAGAGGCTGAGGGAACTGGGATTGTTTAGTCTGCAGAAGAGAAGAATGAGGGGGGATTTGATAGCTGCTTTCAACTACCTGAGAGGTGGTTCCAGAGAGGATGGTTCTAGACTATTCTCAGTGGTAGAAGAGGACAGGACAAGGAGTAATGGTCTCAAGTTGCAGTGGGGGAGGTTTAGGTTGGATATTAGGAAAAAACTTTTTCACTAGGGGGATGATGAAACACTGGAATGCGTTACCTAGGAAAGTGGTGGAGTCTCCTTCCTTAGGAGTTTTTAAGGTCAGGCTTGACAAAGCCCTGGCTGGGATGATTTAATTGGGGATTGGTCCTGCTTTGAGCAGGGGGTTGGACTAGATGACCTCCTGAGGTCCCTTCCAACCCTGATATTCTATGATTCTATGGCATAATTCTCACAGGCCTAAATGGGAGCAAGATAAGGCACTAAGGAGTTTTCCTGGCTGGCTCCTCACTCATCTCCATTACCCTCTTTTTCACCACAGTTCTGCAGCAATTTTGGCCGCACATTTATTGTGATGAAGACCATCATACCCACACCAAAACTTCTAATGGATTTTTTAAAAACTGGATAGAGGCACAGTTCCCTTGACTAGTTACAAATTATACAGTTGATTTGGTTCCCCACAACAGATTTTCTGCCAACAGTTATGTTTGTGTCTCCACACCTACCATGCTGCTTAAGAGTGTACAGTGCATTCTGGTAGTATCTGGACAGCTACCCCATAGTGACTAAGCAGGGGATAGAGCAGTGGCCCTCAACCTTTCCAGACTACTGTACCCCTTTCAGGCATCTGATTTGTCTTGCGTACCCCCATGTTTAACCTCACTTAAAAACTTCTTGCTTACAAAATCAGACATAAAAATACAAAAGTGTCACAGCATATCCTTACTAAAAAATGGCTAGCTTTCTTATTTTTAGCATAGAACCATAAAATAAATCAATTGGAATGTAAATATTGTACTTCTATATACTATACCAGTGGTTCTCAACCTATTTACAACGTGTTACCTGGGCTGCAGGTTGAGAACCACAGCATGGATAGAAGTGCCCATACCACCTGCCCCAAATCTCCACCAGTATTTCTACTGAGATGGACCAAAAAAAAAAAAAAAAAAGAAGTGAATAATAAAACCTGGAATCTATGACTTAATTCCTTCAAGCTCATTCATTGACTATTGTATATATTCACAATACTCTGAAAGTACATTCACCTGTTTCATTCTTGCAGCAGCTCTGTTTGAAAACAAAACAGACCTGTCTTTTTGGTAGCAGGCTGGGCAAACCTGTACAGCTTTTGTGTAGGAGTCTTCTGCTTCCCCATATTCTGAAGATTGAAGAGAAAAAACAACAACATTCATTGCATTTGCCAGTAGAATTAGTGAGAGCCACATAGCATAAACTCTCTGGAAACATATTCCTCAATATCTGAAGCAACATCAGTTTTACACCAAAAGCAAGACTCAGTCAGCTGCTCTCAGAAAAAGTGTCCTGCTGAATTTGCATACATACCAATGACAATAGTTTTGTCATTTTAAACCACCACCTCTATTGGAATACTAGCTATGTTAAAATGCCAAGACCTGGTCCCAGTACTACAATCTCTAGACTTGTGCCACTGTTGTGCAGATTTTAATTCATATGCCTTACTTCCAAACTTTGCACTTTCTTTGAAGTTAAAAAGTGAAGCAAAGTCTCAAAATAAAAAGAAATGTTTTTCCTTAGTTGAAGCCAGCCCATAACGGATCTGAAAAATCATGACATGACATCAGCACCTCCTCTCAGAGCCTAGAGAGGAATCCTGACATGATGAGAGATGCTAAACCTCTTTAAAGAACAGTTCTTCTCTAGATCATGCCTTGAAGATACACCCATATCCAAGCTTAATACAGCAAGGGGGCAAGTGAAGGAAGGAGATACCTGTTATTAATCACTGTCAGATTTTCAAAAAGTAAAGGACACAGCAGGTTGGTTTTTCCCCCCTCCTGTGTATTCCAGCAATAAGTTTTCATTACACATTATGTCACAAAGTTTCAATCATCCGGTACAGAAAGCTCTCTCTAGTGAGCTGTCTTGGAAGCAAACCACCATCTAATTGTTGGCAAGTATCCATTTCTGTGGGATCATTACTCTAATAAGTATATTAATGATACTTTCCTTTGGTGTGCATTGCACCAAGTACTTCTCTAGCATTTATTGTTGTCAATTAGATCCCCCTCCTCCTCTTGGGTTGCTGATCGTTTTGTGGGAGGGGAAGAGAGACTCAGGGGTGATGGAAAAATATAATCTATCTTAAGGTTTGCCACAATGTCTAATTTCAGAATTTATTATGTTAAAATAACATTAACCCACCTCCTTTCTTAAACTGCTCATTTCCTTTCTCCTTTAACGTTGTGCTCTCCTTTCTTCTTTTCTGCAACAGATCAGAGAATTTCACAGTGTCTCACAGGATTTAACTGAAATGAACAAGTGGGTCAGCTACAGTTCTGCATTACTATGAAAGAAAATCAGAATGAAAAGTAACCAGGAGAATCTGACAGCTACAAAGGTGTTGTCTGTAAACAGTTAATTTATTATTATACATACTGGGTGTATCATCACACTGGATAGGGGCATAAAGAGCTCTGATTTATAAACTAAAATATACACAAGGGACTTTTTTTAATTAATGTTTGCATTTTGGCATTTACTGTTTGCTTCCTCTTTTGGGACAATAGAACCTTTCCAATGCCATTTAATTTCATTCCATTCAAACTGGCTACATAAGATATGTCTAGACAGTGAAGTCCTGCAAGTTATTATTTGAGACATCCTGTCCAAGAAGTTTATAATCAGCTGGCTGTGAAGCCTGATGAGGAGGGTCTAATATTGATGGGATGCAAAAAGTGCACTTCCAATGCAGCAGACACAACAGACTAGTTCAAATGTGAGGATGTTGTTTTGGAATAGATTTATTATGCAGAAGGATTGGTTAACAGAACATTCTTTTTTCCTCTAGTGAAAATAATGTAGATGTCAGGCACTACGAGCAGCTAGAGGCTGAAAAACGGGTCACTGGCACAAATAAATGGGCTTATTAAGGGAAGAGACACACATCTTCTCCTTGCTGGATCTCTTAGCATTGCTCACAGATGACTAAACAACCAACCATCAAACCCAAAGGCTGGAAGAAGGTTCCATTAGATAGTGAAAATTGCAGGAGTGTGTTTTCAACCATGAATATCTTAACAGCACTGCTGGCATAAGTGATGTTGGCATGAATGCCTTTAGCTAACACTGCAAATAGAGAAGGATGTCACCAAGCCGTCACCAAATGATCACTAAGGAATACTTGGCACACAAATATAGCTCATGGAAATAAAAACAAAATATCATAGGGTAAGAGTACAAGGGACTTAAGATTCAAGAGAAAGTGCAGCTCCTTATTATTTCTGTGGCAAGTGATCATTTTGACCATTGATTTCTCACTCATGTGCACGTGCACACATGGAGCATTCAAATTTAAAGCTTATAAATTACAGCTCATTGAGTGATTAAAAAGCCAACACTGGGGAAAGGAGCAGTTTCCTTCCATACAGATTGTGTAAATCAAGGATTAATGCAATTATCAATATCACACAGAACATCTCCTTGGAAACAGCTAAATATAGTAGTCGGTGTGGAGAGCTGCATCGTTTCACATTTGTGCCAAGAAGCAAACCCAAATTCAATACAAAGAGAGGGGTTCTTTCTACTGTCTGCTTTACCCTGGGAAAATAGTTCTCCCAACCACAGACACCACCATGATAATCCAGAAACCACAACAGTTTTCACAGAGCAGATTTAGGGGAATGCCACACAGTTTTCACATCACAAATAAGTTCTCTTGTTCTGAACCTTTGGATACAAGTTCAGGTACCAAAAAAACCCAGCTTATCCACTCATCACTGGATGAAGTGTTCTCCCCAATGATCTACTCTACCATTGACAAACCCCATGCATGGTGAGATACTACAGGCATTGGATTATGAGCAAATACCTCCATTGTCTTTCAAAGGTCCATAATGGAGAAAAGCCAGTTATAGACAAGGCCTTATGCAGCACTCCAGCATGAAGGCAAGGAGAACATTTGGGCACTTAAATAAAGTAAATTGGCATATAAGTGTATAAATGCCTTTTCTACATTCAGGAGTTGGCTGGCCTATTTAGACAGCTACATTTGAAGGCTGAGCCCAGTCTTAGGGGAATGCTAATGGAACAGCAGCACTTTCAAGGTCATTTCCTGATGTCTGGATGCTGCATAGAAGAGAAATGTATATTCTCTACCGTACATGCTTCTTGCGGAGAACAAAACAAAAACAAACAGATTTTACAACAGTGAACAAAATATTCAGGTACCAGTATGTAACAAGCTAGCGGTGTTTGACTAACCCTCACTGTTAGGAGGGGACAACCCTATTGGAAAAGATGAAGCTGTAAGCTTCCTGCTTTTTACACTGTACTTCTAGCTCAGATGAGTAACAACTGCAAAGTGACTGGTCATCACTGTGATTATATCAGAACTGTTTTGTGACCCACCAATTTTATTTCCATTATAAGTGGAAAAAAATTTTAAGTGACTTGTCCTTGGGACAAATTTTGCAGAATGTCACCCCACTGCCTTATTTTCAGAGTGAGATTTAAGTAGCTGCAGGGCAGATTGCCTGTTCTTCAATCAGTGACAGAAGTGGGTCAGAATGGACTTTCAGAATGCTCTATTAGGAAGGGGGTGGCACCTTGTTTTCCCTGAGGCTTTATTAATATGTTCACTGAATCAAGTATAACTGTTCTGCCTTACACTTCATTATGTGGTGCTATTTATAAGAGAGAAATCCAAAGGTCCATTTTCTACCCCGTAAAAGCCTATGAACAGGGAAATTATGAGCCAGGATAATAATACACCAGGGTCAGAAATTTGCTTTTTGGATGCATGAACTGACTGAAATTTAAAAGAAAAAGCCTACTGAAGATATTAAGTTAAATGCGGTTACTTCTCACAAACTAATCAAGTGATCCTTAATGTTAAGTAAGGGCAAAGAAAGACCCTGATTAAGAGAGGTTTATGAAAATTGGAACTGAAAATGTAGTTACGATAGTTAGGGTAAATTGGTCTGGCAATCAGCAAGAGAGACTGAAGATTAAAGACTAACCCAGAGTAATGGGGAAAAAGTCATCTTGGCCTCCTGACAACAGAGTACAAGCCCAACAGAAAGACCATCGGAGTGTCTCATATGAACTCCGCTACTTTGTCAAGAAAAAAAATATATATATCAAAAGTTAAAGTAAGCTAATTTGCTATTGAAAGAAAACAATCTATGCTTCTTTACTCTTTATTCTGCAAGTGATCAGCTTTATAAAAATGCATAAGCAGCTAAATCTCTACATTCATCATTCAGCTGTCACAGTTAACAGACACCTGTACTGCTAGCCTACAATACTCCCCACTCAGCAACACTCCCCCCCACTCAACTCCTCTGGCTTTTTCTTATAGATTTTATTTGATGGATTGATTTAGCCTTAGTAGTATACTATACTTGGATCCATTTTTGCCAAAGGCACAAGAAGAGCATGTGCTCTCCCTCTTTTCTCTCTGAGGCTATTCGTACAACGTGAAAATATACTCTCTGGTAAAGTCACTAAGTAGCAATTGCTTACACTGAATGAGGTTCTATCACCAAAGAGTATAAAAAAGTCACTTATGTTGTTAAGGAAATATAAATTTCTCAGCCTCAAATTCCATTTCCTGATTGTAAATCAGTATTTAGCAGCTGTCTGCTTCCCCCTGCAGTCTTATAAAGTCATTGCTACATCACAAATCCAAGCATCTGTTTCACCTTAGGAGTATGGCAGTCAGGTCAATCCCAAGATTTACTGCAGTTATCAGCAATAAGAATTGTTACGCTGACAACTGTGGAGGCATGTGCCCTCTGTTTATTAACAGAACAGATATATTAAGTATCTTCTCGCAGCCCTATCACTGGTCATCTCCTGGATGTGCTGCTCACAATCCAAGCATGAGAGGATAAGCTCAGTCTCCATCATGCCCATTAAATCCTTGGCTTCTCTGTTGACAGAGACAATCAGAGTGCCAGTTAGCATGAAATACCGTGGTGATGAAGCAAACTCTCAGAGCTGTAAAGTAGATTTTCAAAAGGGAGCACAGCAGCCACCTCACATCAGCATACAAGAGTTATAGACTAAGTTTCTTACTTTTGTGTGCCGAGTGTCTCAAGCTGGTAGAAACTGTACTTTCCAGAGAAGTGGGGAAAAAGAAAAGAAAACAGAAAAAAAATAGACTAAATAAGTCATCTAGGAATGCTGAAAAAAACAAACAAGTAGTGACAGTAACCTGCTATGGGCTATGTTTAATGACTTAGCACTGACAAAATAGTATTAATACAATTTATATTTCTTCATCTTTGTGAAATATAACCACCCTCCCCCATAAAATGTACATAGTATTTAGTGCCCTATTTTAATCAACAAAATCATTTACTTCATCATATTTCTCCCCAAGCCTTGCTTGCCACACTTAAGGGTAGATTTTCTAAGGCACACCTAAATTAGAAAATCCAGCCCTTTTCCCAAGATCAACTGCCTGGAGAAATAGCAGCACAGGTGTTCTCCAATAAAGGAAGTGACCACTGCTATAGGGTAAATCAATTTGAATTGTGGACTTCTGTGATCAATATTTTCTCCCATTTGACCAAAGCAATAGCATATTCTGTAATACTGCTGTCCAAAAACTGCACTCGATGCAAAGTTTAAGAATCTGAAACGCCTTCCAAAATTTGAGAGAGATGAGGTGTGGAGCATGCTTTCAGATGTCTTAAAAGAGCAACACTCCGATGTGGAAACTACAGAACCCGAACCACCAAAAAAGAAAAATCAACCTTCTGCTGTTGACATCTGACTCAGAAAATGAAAATGAACATGCGTCAGTCCACACTTCTTTGGATTGTTATTGAGCAGAACCCATCATCAGCATGGAATGGTGGTTGAAGCATAAAGGAACATATGAATCTTTAGCGCATCTGGCACGTAAATATCTTGCGACTCCAGCTACAACTGGCATTCTCAGCACTTTCAGGTGACATTGTAAACAATAAGTGGGCAGCATTAACGCTTCTGCAAATGTAAACAAACTTGTTTGTCTGAGCGATTGGCTGAAAAAGAAGTAGGACTAAGTGGACTTGCAGGCTCTAAAATTTTACATTGTTTTGCTTTTGAATGCAGTTTTTTGGTACATAATTCTACATTTGTAAGTTCAACTCTCATGAGAGAGATTTCACTACAGTACTTGTATAAGGTGAATTGAAAAAATACTTTTTTTTTATATACAGTGCAAATACTTGTAATAAAAAATAAATATGAAGTGAGCACTGTATACTTTGTATTCTGTTTGTAATTGAAGTCAATATATTTGAAAACATCCAAAAATATTTAAATAGATAGTATTCAATTACTAAATACTGTGATTATCGCAATTAATTTTTTTAATCTTGACAGCCCTAGTAAAAATATATCACCACTGCCTAGATCTTGCACTTCTTACCAGTAGATCTCGAAGTGTTTTACAAAAAAGACAAGTATTGTTATCCCCATTTTACAAATTGGAAAACTGAGGCACAAAGAGGGGAAAAGAATCATGCAAAGTCACCCAGCAGGCCAGTGGCAGAAGTGGGAACAGAATCCGGGTCTACTGAGTCTCATTCCAGTGCTCTATCCACCAGAGCTGTCTCCCTGCCCCAAGGATCTCATGTAATGACATATGTACAATATGAAGGCAAATTAAGAATAAGGGGATTTATTATATTTTTGCCATATTTCAATTAAATCAGTAAAATGTCACCAAAAATGAACTAACAATGACTTGGTTGCTCACTCAGCTCTGTGTTCAGTTGCCCTCAACTGTACATATTTTTCACCATCATTTTCCACTTACAGTAATAAACAGCAGAATACAATCAGGACCTTGGCAAGACCATCCTCCCCCACCCCAACACACTTTTTTTGGGGGGCGCACATTGGTATTCAATTTAGTTCTGAAAAGAAGACAGGGCCAGGCATAGATCAAAACCTGTGGTGCCAACTAAGAAAGAAGCAGCTTGCTGCTTAAAACAAAAAAACCAAAAAACAAAAACACTCCAAAAAATAAACACCCCAATTACAAAACCCTTCAATATTTATCTGTAAGATAAACTTTGTTGTATAACAGCATCCACATCCTAATCCAGACAATATTCATAGTACTAATGTACATCCTTCTCTTGCAGTTTCACACAACTCCATACCTTCCTCTTCTTGCATGCCAAACAATCTCATTCTCCTCCTTCAAACCTCTTCTCAAAATTTACTTTGAGTTTTCTGTTCAACCCTGCATATTCATTTTCACTCTTATACCTGATCACTTATATTGATCTCTCTCCATCGGAAAAAAAAAAAAAGTTACACAACCTCCTTCCCCTGTAAAATAATGCTCTCTCAAGAGTAGTAGCCCCTTCCCTTGTAATCTGTTGTGCCTCCTCATTGAGCAACTTTGACATTAACCATGATCTGTTATTCAGCATGTTAACTGTAATTTAGATTGTAAACATACTTTGGACAAAGAACAGTGTCTTCTTACATCTGTAAGAATGCTGCATATACCTAGAAAGTTGTAAAAATAAGTCTGCTGAAGGAGCCTTTTTACACAAATTAAAATGAATCAGAATCACGCGCTTCCCAAGTTTTAAATAGTGGATTACTATACAGAAAAACTGAGACATTGCTGAGAAGCGCTATTAAAATTAGCTCCCTAACTAGACAGTCTAATCAGATTTGAAAAGCATGAATCAGTACTTTGAGAAAATTTTAACTATTTTACAGTAGGCTTACAAATTAATCATTTCTGGAATGGTGTAACCAGGCTACATAATAAGCTAACAGAAAGAAAGGCTATATGTCCTAGCACGTCAAAACCAAAGAATCAGAGTGCTCATAAAGCAATTTTATTTTTCAGTCTTCATTTTTTCAAACAGCAAAAAAAGTGGCTCATGAAATTATTAAAGTATATTAGATAACTTGACTCCTAAATCCTTTAGAAATATTTAAACTCTTAGAGCAGTATCATTTTTAGCAAAAATCTCATCACGTTACTGAAATGAATATTGTTAGTTGAACCTTAACTTTTAAAAACAAAGATTTTTCAAGTTAATATTAATAGAAGCCCATTCACTGGATTTTTTTTTAATTAAAAATTTCCCAGAAGAAAAAGCAATTCAAACCACTGCTGTATGGTACTAGGGAATGAGAACCAAATAGAAACTGATTAGTCTATTTCCATTATCCAAGATGAATGAAATGCATGTAAGCAAGCAGCATAAATAGTGCAAAGTGGTTCCACTCCCCCCACCCCCAACCTAATTTTAATAATTAGAAGGGATTCAGTCAACTTTAAATCTAACTGAGAACTTGCTTTAAGAAATCTGCTAGAAGGTATTAAAACTGTTCTGAATCCCTATGCCAGATTTTAGTTTTATAACCACGTTATCTTATTTTGCATGGTGCTTTTCTCCACCCTGTCGCTGATCAGGGGTTAACTGTCTAAACAGGGAGAAAACAGTGAAAGTGCTGTCAGATGCACAAAATAAAATGGCGGGGGGGACGGGGACCCAGAAGAGATTGCCCTCCTCTCCCCCCACAGTCTCTCTGTTATAATCTAAGTTGTTACTTATACCAAAAGTAGGTAAAAAATGTACACAGAAATCTGATTTTTTGGAGGGGGGCTTGACATCATCCCTTTAGGGTATTCTTAGTGATAGATAAAAAAAAAAAGTGAATTTTAACTTGCCAGTTTCTTTTTAAAAGTTTAGTAGCATTAAAGATAGTGTCCATAAACTTCATTTGCACACTGGATTAAATGTATAAAAAACAAAAACAAAAAACAAGGATCAAAAAGAAAAAATATGTTTAAAACAGATATTAACAAGTTAAAAAATTCGAATGTAATCTCAATAAAAAGTTACCTGTTTTTCTTCCTCTGGCATATTTTTTTCCAGTTCTAATAGGTATTCTTCATCTAATTCTGTCTGTTTCCCTATGGGATCCTCACTGTCCTCTCTCTCCTGTTCTATTCCTGGTTCCTTTACCTCAAAGGACTCATTACAGTCATGAAAACACTCATCTGCTGCTCTAGCCTCTTGGGCAGAGGAATGAAGATCTCCCCGGTCCAGGCTTCTTGGAAGATGTGCATCTTTGGAACCAGCTGTCAAAGGACTGGTGTTCTCTGATGACTTCTGATCAGAAAGCTTTAAGCCATGGAGCAATTCTTCAGGTGGACTGGATTCTCCAGTTTCTTCCATCTTGAGATCTCCTGAAGGGTTAAGCTTTTGAAAATAAGGGAGAAATAATAATCCTCAGTACTTACAGCACACAATCATAAGATCTCTAAGTACTTCATACATTTTAGTTTACCCTCACATGGCCCATCTCTGAGGTAAACAGTTATCTCATTTTACAGACAAGGAACTGAATTCAGCACAGCATTTAAATGGCTTTCACTTGTTCAACTCAATCTTGTGAACGCTCACACATGTGAACAACTTTACTCACAGGAGTGCTTCCCAGTGGAATCTACACAACCACTCCAACAGGTAAAGTTATGCCTGGGAGTAAGTGTTCAGAGAGTGGGCCCTAGCTCATCACTGCATTGTGACAACTCCCTTGCACACACAGCAGTCACTTGCCCCTCCTCTCTCACAGCATCACCATCTCCTGGATGCCTGCCAAGCTCCTAGACAGCATCACCACATAGGGCTCCACCCGAGCCAGGCTTCCCCACCCATTCTCCCCTGCCACTTGGCACAGCATCCCTCACCCAGGCTCTTCTCTATCTTCCTGATCATATGTTCACACAGACCCATTGGTGCAGCAGCCCCACACTTATCTCCCTCCCTGCCCCCGCGTCCCTGGCGCCCCCAGGTCAGCATTCCCCCACATGCCATCCCCCCAAACACCCCCAGATCAGCGTACCACCCACTTCGCGCCCCCCAGCACCCCTAGGTCAGCATTCCCCTCACTCACACCCCCTACCCCCGAGTCCCAGGCACCCCCAGGTCAGCATTCCCGCCCACTTGCCCCGAGCTCAGGCCTCCCCGCCCCATGAGAGCAGCCCTAGAGCGAGAGACACGGCCGGTACCCCGTCCCCAACAGACTTCAGCAAGGACCGGCTTCTCTTCCACTCCTGCAGGCGACCGGCCTCCCCTCTAATCTCTGACCTTCCGTAGCCCAACCACTTCCGGCCCCTCCCGGCCAATAGCAGCTCAAGGTGTGGGGCTTGCTGGGAATTGGAGTCTTGTGATGACCGATGAGGTAACAGTAACTTCTAGTAAGGGGCGGGATCTGTAGGCATTGAGGGCGGCAAGGGGTGGGACTAGGGGTCCTGTGCATCACCCAGTTTAGACGTTCCCGCTTGTGACAAAATATGAGATGGCGACTGAGGCTGTCCGTACAGAATGTTTCGGGGCGCCATCTTGGCTTAGGATTGGGATGGGAGCGGCCATCTTGTGTTACGGCAACACGAGACGGCTGCTGCGAAGGGAAGTAGTGAGTGGCGTGCGCTGCATTCGCCAGGCGCGCTCATGCTGCTGCCGTTCCTGTGCGGGCTGCCTTGGCGTCTCCTAGTCCAGAAGAGACAGCCTGAGGACCAGGGCTGGCAACCCCCAGCCTTCGCAAACAAGGCACCAAAAAGTCATGCGCGCCAGTTAACTTTAGTTATTAATTTTAGCTTCTTTTTAATTTGTCTTCTGGGTTTTGAACCTTTGGGGTAGGCTGAGATAATTTCAGAGTAGCAGCCGTGTTAGTCTGCAGTCGCAAAAAGAACAGGCGTCCTTGTGGCACCCCAGAGACTAGCACATTTATTAGAGCATAAACTTCCCTGGGCTACAGCCCACTTCATCCGATGCATAGAATGGAACATATCGTGAGACGATAAATAGATATATGCATACAGAGAACATGAAAAGGTGTAAGTTGCCATACCAACTCTGAGAGGCTAATTAATTAAGATGAGCTAGTATCAGCAGGAGAAAAAAAACTTTTGTATTGATAATCAAGATGGCCTATTTCAGACAGTTGACAAGAAGGTGTGAGGATACTTAACATAGGGAAAGAGATTCGATTTGTGTAATGTCCCAGCCACTCCCAGTCTCTATTCAAGCACAAGTTAATGGTATCTAGTTTGCAAATTAATTCCAGTTCAGCAGTTTCTCGTTGGAGTCTGTTTTTGAAGCTTTTCTGTTGCAAAATTGCCACTTTTAAGTCTGTTACTGAGTGACCAGAGAGGTTGAAGTGTTCGCCTATGGGTTTTTGAATGTTATGATTCCTGATGTCAGATTTGTGTACATTGATTCTTTTGTGTAGAGACTGTCCAGTTTGGCCAATGTACATGGACTCACAGGTACTCGGGGTGATCAGGCTCCTGGGACGGGGGTCAGCTCTGGGCCCACAGAAAGGGCGGGGCTGTGAGCAGAAGGGGCGGGGCTGGGGCCAGACTCCACCAGGCAGCCCTTCCGTGCTGCCCAGCCTGTGCCCCCTGGGGCTCTGGCAGCGATTTAAAGGGCCACTACTGGGAACCCCGGGCCCTTTTAAATCACCAGGCCCCAGGGTAGCTCCCCCTTTTGCCCTCTCGCCATCAGTGGCTCTGCCGGTACAGTACTTAAAGCGCTGCCATTGCTTTCTTACCAGTACACCGTACCAGCCCACTTTCACCTCTGGGGACAGAATAAAAGTGTGTAAAATAGTGAATAGAAAAGAGATGGTAGTTTGGGAGCTTCTTTCTCACAACACCAGAACAAAGGGACATTCAATGAAATTAAAAGATTGAATTCAAAGTTGATACAAGGAAATACTTTTTCACACAATGTGTAACTAAAATGTAGAACTCTGTCACAGGATGTTGTTGAGACCAAAACCCTAGGAAGACTTGAAAAGAGACGACATTTTTGTGGCTAAGATGAATATCCACAATTAAATAGTTAATGCTAACAAAAGTTTTGGAAAGGATATTAAACCATGTGCTTCAGGGTTTAAACCCTCTCCAGCTAGGATTAGGAGCTTTCTTGCACTTTCCTATGAAACATGTGGTCAGAGACAGGATACTGGATGAAATGAACCATGAGTCTGAGCCAGTCTGGCACTTGCTATCCTTCTATCATTTTTCTGTTGCTCAGACAATACACTAATTATTCCAGAATAAAGTGACTTTTATTCCAGAATTGTGTCCACGGGGCAAGCTATTGTAGAACAGCTATTGCAGAATAGCTTATTCCTGAGGCACGCTGTCCACTGGTTAGGGCACTAGTCTGGGATGATAGGGATCTGGGTTCAATTCCCTACTCTACCATAGATTCTCTGTGTAATCTTGGGCAAGTCATGTAGCCTTTCTGTGCCCCACCTGTAAAATGGGGGTAAATTGTATTTAACCTTATAGGGGTGTTGTGAAGATAAACCCTAAAGATTGTGAGGTTCTCAGACACTACGGTGATCAGGATCATGTAGTTACAGTAGAGAGATTCTGGTCAATTTTCCTTTGTAGACAAGCCCTTTGGCTTGTCCTTGACTGATTTTTCAATCATGTTTAAACACAAATTGACTGCAGCCAAACTGATTCCTAATACAATTCACCTGACTGATACCAAGGCAATGTTTTCTTCTTAAAGCCCCAGTTCTTGGAATCATGTCATTATGTGGAATCTTGGCTTCCATAAAAAAAAAGTTTCCAATCTTTATAGTAGCAGAGAAAAGCTGGAAAACAAACTCTAAAGGCTCAAATCCCAGAAAACAGATAGAGACCCCAAACGTATTATTTTAAAAAATCATTAGTTTTAAGCCAGTGTCATGGTTTTTGTAGGCCACACTCTCTGAGTGCTTGGTTTTGGATAGATTGTGTATTGATAAGGTCACACTGTACTATAACAGTAATGGACTCCCCCTCCCCCACTAGTTGGGTTACAGGTGGGTTTAGTTTGACAAAAAACAGAAGAATAGTAAGTGAAAAGGTGTCCTTTGGAGAGGTGGTGCTACATGTTGCCAGCTCTAGGGGAGGCAGGTGCTGCTGTTTAATAGCTGCATTAAAGTTTGCTTTTTTTTTTTTTTTTGGACAATGTCATCTCACATTATTAATTCAGATGCTATATTATGAAACTAGGCTTTAAAGAGATGGAAGACAAGTGGCAGAGGAAAGCTGACTGCATGGCAAAGTGTGGATGTTGGGGGGTGACAAGACAATAAGTTATATTATCGCAGTTCCTGAGGAAATTACACCTTTCACCCCATCCAGTCTCTTTAAGGACACACCCCCGCCCAGGTCTGAGGCCTGTAGCTGTCACCTTTCTTGGGGAGCAGATGGGAGGATTCCACAATTCAGTTCTTACACAGTGAGGATTTAGGCTGCGGATTCCTGCAGTTCACTGTGATTATCTCAGCAAGTCTAGTTCAGCACCTACAGTCCTGTTCTGGCAGGGGTAGTGACAGGGTTAATAAGTGTCCAACCAGCCTTCATAAAACAAAGTATTATTTATTCAGAACAAAAATATTTAAGAGGACAGTATCTTGAAAAGAAGCAGCTTCTATGCATGTCTGGCTTACCAAGTATCACCCTGGAGTCCAGGCTGGCTTCAGAGTACTACAGGGCCTGTCTCTGGGTCACAGTCTCAGGTCAGTTCTTGTTCTGATGAAAATACCCTCTCTCCAGGAGATCACTTTATATAGTTTACAGTTTTGTTTGTCAGTCTTCTTGGACCTGGTCAAATCATGATATGCAATTTCCCGTGGGACTTCTCCATACTTGTTACTGCCTAGGCATTTGCATTAATTACCTCCTTCCACCCCAGTCATTTTAGTTCCTGCAGGAAACCCTGTAATTCCCCCACTGAGTCAGGAATACAATCACTATTCCATAACAATACATATAAACATTTATAAAGTTGATACAATAGTCTTTGAATGCACCATGTGTCCTTAGTAGCAGTCACAATGAGACTGGTAGACAAGAACATAACATCTGTTTCCTCCTTATCCACACGGCTCGTTACCCTGTCAAAGTGGGATATTAGATTATTTTGACATGATTTGTTCTTGACAAGTCCATGTTGACTGTTACTTATCACTTTATCTTCTAGGCGCTTACAACTTGATAGAGCAAATAAACTATTATCTTTCCAGGTACCAGAGTTAAGATGACTGGTCTATAATTCCCTGGGTTGTCTTTATTCCCCTTTTTCTACATCAGGAGAAAGAACTTGGACTGAGTTGATGCGTCACTTGACCTTGAAAATGATCAGATATTGCTGTGGTATAGAAAGGAATTAGGAATCCAATGGCATAAACAGAAGCATCTTTTGAGAAATGGTGGAGATTTTTTATTTTCAGTGTTGGGTAAAGAGGAGAACTCCCCCAGAAAGGAATGACCAGATGTTTGCAGAGTATCATCTCCTAAACACACACAAACTAATTTATAATTAGAATCAAAGGTCTGGATTTTTACCAACAGAAGGAGACTTGAGACATCTACTGTCTGTATATAAACCTGCCTCAAAAGACCAGCCATGAGCATTACGACAAAAATCTTTTGTGACATGCTCCTTGCCTGAGATGATGCAATCTCCAATTAGATAGCTGTACTAAGAATTTGGATCCTATTCCAGTCACTCCGATATTAAACATTTCCAAGCCAAATGGCTTTCTGCTCTTTTGCTTCACAAATGATTCAACTGTAATACAATGAAGATGCTTTCTTGGAGCTAGGATGTGATTGTTAACTGCTTGGAATTAATGTTGCACAAAGGTCTCATAAGGATCACATTTTACATCAAGGAAGAGCCACCAGCAGACAGCATGTTTAGAGAGGGGCCACCTGTCAGTGACTTCCTCAGAACAAGGTAAGAAACTGGTAATCAGGATAACGCTGTTGGTTGGTAATTAGACTTTTAGCTCTTTATTATTTTTTTAGAGTGATACAGAAAAATCACAGCTTGATAGCTATAATAGATAACATATTTCTTGTCCAGTTTCTCCATAACAAAGCAACTGTAGTGAATAAGGTTCCAATCTGATCACCAGTGCACAGACCAAGCAGCCAGCCTGCACTGGGGGAGATCTTTGAGGCTGAGAGGAAAAGAATCCTCTCCCCCTGCTCATGGAGCTGCTTTGCACCTTCTACTGCAGTCTTGAAGCTCAATTGTACCCACAGTTCCTGAACTCCTGCTTTGTGTGTGCATGTGGGATCTGCATAATCACAGATCCCCAGCCTCAACTCAGCTTCTCTGCTACCCCTAAACACTGCAAGCCAGCACAGAGGAAGCCCCTCTGCAGGATCCTAAAGTCTTCTCCTCCAACCCTCTCCAAACAGTAACTCTGCATCAGTACTGCTGGGGCCAGGATCTCCATGGGGGAGTATGTGGCGGGAGAGTCAAGGTTTGCCCTTTACTATTAGGATCTATAAATGCATTGTTTGTATCTACTTACAATTGCTCATATCAGCTAGACACAGATCATGCTCATTTTTTCTTGTTTCTACACTTCATTTCTGTGTTCCACTGGAGCATCTGTTCTGCCACTGTGGCTAGGCCAATGTTGTTGTTGGTTTTTTTTTTTAAAGTACCAGCACTGCATAGGAAAATGATTATCAACTGAAATACACCAGCTACGTAGGGACAGCATTGCACTGGTGTTTTGCACTATGTACCATACAGCCTGATCCAAAAAAAATCTAATGAAATCAGGAGGAATCTTTTCAGTGGCTTCAAGAGACTTTAGCCCAGGCCCTTAGACAGCACTGAAGTGGATAAAACTAGAGTTATCAACAATTTAGTAGATGGGTAGATATGCCTACTCATTAAAGCAGGAGTCAGTAGCCAGGAATAGGAGCCCCAGCATCAGAACCAGAGTCAAAGGCCAGATACCACAGCCAAGGCTCAGAGTAGAAATCAGGAATTAGAGCCAAGAGTCAGAACCAGATTACCTGGAAGAGGTCTGGGATTCAATAAGTAGATACAGACACTATCACATCCACAGACAAATAGTTTAAGCAGCCAGCAAACTGGTGCTGGGCTTAAGAGCAAACCTGCTAGCTTGCTCAGCTAATGAGACGGGGCATTGCATCAGGGGTCTGGTTGATGCAACGCAGCTGTGCTCATTAGGCTGCTAGGAGACCGTGCAGGTGCAGATACAGGGCCTTATTCCTGACATCGGGCAACATTTCTTTCAATGTTGCTTTGTATCTGCACCCCGAAATTTTAAACAAACCCAAAATCTCAAAGCAGAATTTTGCCAGATCATTGAGTTTTGTCCGTTCTCAAGTCAAAGTCATGTGAAGCTCTGCATTTTGATTGCAAATTACTATGCAAAACCATAAGCCAGCCAAGGAATACCCTGGCTGGATCCATGTTCACCTGCAAAGTCCGTAAATGTTAATGACCTTTTCCCCGGCATGTTCCAATGAAAGACAATATCAAGCAAGTTTCAGATTTTCTTGTGAACCTTTTGCACAGGTCTAGCTAAAAACAAACAAACAAACCACAAAGGCAACTTGGCCAGGGCAAGTAGGCGAGGCAGAATCTAACCTGATTGGATTGCAAAAGAGAGGGGATCACCACCAAGAGAAAACAGTACTATTGAAAGCAGATGGGAGATAAACTTCATCTATGTTTCTATGGGAGCTTCCCACCAGACTATCTGAGAGGAGGCATATCAGGTTTGCCTTTCCATTTTCAGAGGCTACCAGCCTCCACTATTAAACATCATGGAGCATAAATAGGGCCCTACCAAATTCATGGTCCATTTTGGTCGATTTCAAGGTCATAGGATTTTAAATGTCATAAATTTCACGATTTCACGTTTTTAAATCTGAAATTTCATGGTGTTGTAATTGTAAGGGTCTTGATCCAAAAAGGAGTAGTGCAGGGGTGGGGGGATCGCAAGGTTATTGTGGGGGGGTTGCAGTAAGCTACCCTTACTTCTGCACTGCTGCTGATGGCAGCGCTGGGCGGCTGATGGCAGAGCTGATGGCAGAGCTGATGGCAGAGCTGGGCGGCTGGAGAGTGGCAGCTGCTGGCTGGGAGTCTATCTCTGAAGGCAGAGCCACCATCAGCAGCAGCGCAGGAGTAAGGATGGCAAGGTATGGTATTGCCACCCTTACTTCTGCTCTGCTGCTTGCAAAGCTGAGCCCTCAGTCAGCAGCCGCCATTCTCCAGCTGCCCAGCTCTGAAGGCAGCAGAGCAGAAGTAAGGGTGGCAATACCATACCTTGCCATCCTTACTTCTGAGCTTCTGTTGGTGGGGAGCCGCCTTCAGAGCTAGGCATCCAGCCAACAACCACCGCTCTCTGGCCACCCAACTCTAAAGGCAGCACAGAAGTAAGGGTGGCAATACCGCAACCCCCTTAAAATAACCTTGCAACCTTCCTTCAACTCCCTTTTGGATCAGGACCCCAATTTGAGAAGCACTGGTCTCCCCTGTGAAATTTGTATAGTATAGGGTAAAAGCACACAAAAGACCAGATTTCACGAACCTGCGTACACTGTGTAGACTGTCGGTCCTTCATCAGTTGAGACTGAACCGATCACAACACGTCTTCCAATCTTCTCTCGCTCTGGCCATCCTTCGCCATGCTTGTCCATATCTCTTTGTTAGGAAATCATTCCACCTCTTTGGAGGCTGACCGCATGGCCATTTCTGTTCTCGCGGATACCACTCGGATATAGCTGCAGTCCATCTGTTGTCGCTGAGTTGGGCCACATATCCCGCCCACCGCATTTTGCTGAGCCTGCTTTCGACAACAACATCTCGCACTCCAGACTGCTGCCTAATTATTTAGTTGGGGATGTAATCATGGAGCAAAATACCCAAAAATGTTCGTTCCATCACCCTCTGTGTGACAGACAATTGATGTTCTTCAATCTTTGTCAGCGACCATGTTTCGCTGCCATATAACATCGTTGGAAGCACAGTCGAGTTAAAGGATTTGCACAAGTTGTTTTGCTGATCTTTCCTTGGAGGATGTCCTTGATGTCATTGAATGCGCACCATCCAGCTTTTTTTCTGCATGACAATTCGCCTTTCTAATCATGGTGCATGTTGACTTCCTGGCCCAAATAAATGTATTCATCAACCTCTTGGATCTACTCTCCTTCAAGAGTTATTTGGGTTCTTGGCAGAACATCTGGGGATGTCTCTTTCTGCTGTTCTTCTAGTATGGCCACATAATTTATTCTGATTTACAGAAAATATTTCTGAACCCTCACACTGTCCTATCAAATGTCAGATCATTTTAAAAAGAGAGAAGCCGCAATATAAAACTAAGCCAAAGTAATTCTGAAGTGGAGCTGAGCCTCCAGCTAGAACTTCCATGGATGTGCAAAGAGCACAGGGGTCTGAGCTAGAGTGTCAACCTTAAAAAAAAAAACCTGCACTGATCCAAGTAACACCTTAAAAAACTCAGTCAGTATGTATGAAGTATATTTCAAAATGAGTTTTAGAAATATCGGGTGCTGATTCATTAACTGTCAATGGGGCAGTTGGACTCTCAGTGGAAGACGTCATTTTATTGACACTTCCCAGCTGGAGTCAGTGATACTCCATACTCCAAAATACTAAATTTTGCAATGTAGCATTAGTATTGGTGCTTCTCAGCTCCCAAATATTTGCCCATCCAGCAGCTCCCCAGAGCTAGAAGCACATTGCTCCCTCACTTTGTATTTAGAATCTAGCGTGGATTCTCCTCCTTGCATGTGCACAGGAGGGAGAGAAGAACAACAGCCTAGTTGAGACCCCTTTCCCAATTTGCAGTTACGGGTGGGGGGATTTTTCTCATAAACCCCTCCCCTACATTTAGCAAGAAGGGTGAAGATTCCCATGGCTCCACTCCCCTGAATGTGCTGATGAGCTAGAGGAGGTTTACAGCCAGGGCTCGCATGAGCCCCTTGTTAGCAGAAGTGATCTTTGGGTCCCAGGGAGGAGAATTTTAGCTTTAATTTTAAGAGAAAAGAAGTTTCTATCCCTTTGCTTTATGAGGATCCCAGAAAGCATAAATTGATCCAGTGGGTTGAAACAAACAAGCAGCTGTTGCACTAAGGAGATCTAAAGATCCCTTTGCACACATTAACTTTGTGACATTTTGCTGGCCCTGCTAGCCCTGGCCACAGGCAGCACAAGTACTCCCCTCTCAGCCCCTGCAGGCTCTGCTGTCCCTTTGCACGCAAGCAATAGGCAAACACCAATCCCTCTGGAATGCCCAGCTCTTGATCCACTGGACATGCACAGATTATCTGCACACCTGCTTGCTAGTTTAATCTCAGGATCACCACTCCGCTTAACACACAGCCTTTAGATATATTTATAGTGAAAACAAGAATAAATTTATTATCAAAGAAAAGACATTCAAATTGATACTGAATAAGAATATTGGAAATAAATGGTTACATATAAAATAAAATCATAACTTTTGCTTTCTAGATCCTAAACTTAACTCACAAGACATTCCCCTGTCTCCTATAGGATAGCTTACCCCAAATCCTTTCCCCAGTGTTTTCAACCAAGATGGATGAGATTCTCTTTTCATAAGATCAAGCCCACTGGTAGCTTGTCTTCCCAGACTGAAGGATGCCAGATGTCTCTGCACTCCCAGATCTACCAACCAGACCTTTGATCTTCGCCTGAAAACAGGATCCCTTCTCACCACCGCTGTTTACATCCTCCTCTTCATTTTCTTGTGAAGTCCCTGCAAGCTCTTTAGGGTTTTCTCTTAGTACGCTAATAGACTTCCATTGGGAGACACACAGTACACAACGATTAGCTAGGGAGATAAGTGTCTCCCACCATGCATGGAGAACTTTGTTTCAAGGCATGCTGCCTTTGAGTGAGCTGCCTTGAAACTTATAGTTTTAAGGAGATATACACACACACACACACACAGAGCCTCTTATATATTATCTGCAAATACATATTACAATGACTAGAGTGACCAATGTGACCCAGGCTTTCATCAGAGACCTGACATGACATTCTTTGGTGGACTAGTATGTAGATATGAGACCAAGGGGCTCCCATGTATCTCTGTGCCCTCTACCAGTTGGCGCAAAGAGGTCCCTGGGTCACACACTTTTAATGTAAAAGGAGTCAGTAAAGTTTGGGGGGAATCCCAGGACTATCTTGCTAGTCCTTCTGTTAATTCTGAGGCCATCTTGATGCAGAGTGCTGTGATAATGGCAGACAGGACTGAGTGATGGCAAAAACTCATTTCCTAGGAATTCTAAGGCCAACCCTGCCACTTAACATTTTCAGCTCTTCCTGAGACTACCAATGAGCCAGTTGCTAATCACTCAGGGAGCTACCACACCACAGGTTCACTGTTATGGCCACACTGCTTCTCCAAGAGGAATGCCCCTTCTGGGACCCCTACCAGTGCCACTAAGAGTTCCAACTAGATGCACCAGGCAGTCACTCCTACATGCTCTCTGCCCACTCCAGCAGTGCACAAGGAGGAAAGGGACAGATGCTGGGGCCAAACTGTCTCAGCACTGCATGTGAGTCTGGCAGTTCTTCGCTCTCTCCTTGTTGGTGCCATTTGCAGCTTGAATTGTTGTTGATGGCAGACAGCCTGGAAGAACCCTTTCCCCCTTTGTATTCCAACCCTCTATGACAATACGGGGAAACCCATTCCTCCTTAGCCCCTCATCCTAGCCAGGGAGACCCATCCCCTTGGTCCCTCCCCCCAGGCTAAGGGAGTTCATCAACATTCAGGGGAGAAATATACCCCTCAAGAGCCAAGGGTCTCAGCCCCCAAATGGCCAATCCACCCCGCATCAGAGGGGACCTATTCACCAGCTGGCTGACCATCCCGCAGCCAGAGACCACTCTAAACTCTCATTAGCTACCTAATTATGGATGTAGATGCTTGTCTTTAGGCACCCAAGTCTCATAGTGTTGGCCTTAACTTCTGTCTGGCTCATTTTCCCTGTACTATATCAATACTTACTGACCTGACAGCGGTGTTATGAGTATCAATCATTTAATGTTTGGAGAGTACTTAGAAAATGTATAGACATGCTATGTATTATGTTTTTCAAACATAGGAGCCATAACAGGACATCTGTATTCCTGAGATTATAGAGCATCACTTGTCGGCTTTCACCTCTAAATCTTGCCCACTTAAGATGTAGCACATTTCTGCTTCAATAAGCCTTTTAGAATCCTTTGTTCTACTAAGTAGAAATGTATGAAAAGCTGAAACTTTTTTATATCCAAAAATGGAAACTTGTTGGAGTTTGTTTAATCTCCTCAATCCTGAGGGATTCTTCCAAGCAATGATGTTTGTTTAACTGGACACCTATTGAAGAAATCAAGAATATGTGATCCTATGCAAGTGAATATATTTGGATAATAAAGGCCAGATTGTGGAGCCCTTAACTCATGTTGGTGATCACTTACTGACATAATGACAGGTTTCAGAGTAACAGCCGTGTTAGTCTGTATTCGTAAAAAGAAAAGGAGTACTTGTGGCACCTTAGAGACTAACCAATTTATTTGAGCATAAGCTTTCGTGAGCTACAGCTCACTTCATCGGATGTGAGCTGTAGCTCACGAAAGCTTATGCTCAAATAAATTGGTTAGTCTCTAAGGTGCCACAAGTCCTCCTTTTCTTTTTACTGACATAAGTGGAACTGCTCCCATGAGTAAATGCTCACAACACTCCACTGTCAGTGACACTCTAACATGAAACAGCTTAAAATGGGAACAAACTTCTTGAGCCAGTGCTCAAATTGGGGAAGTGGAAGGATGATGCTATTTCTCCCCAAAGTGATTGTATGCTCCAATTTTTTCCAATGTTTCCCTCTTTTTTTTTTTTCCTCCAAAAGTTTTTTTTTTCTTTTCCAAACTGGTAGCCTGCAGAGTATGGGCTAGTGTGGCATAAGCAGCCAATTTGAGCATTATACAGAGTACCAAAAAATACTGATGCTCATGCTGTGCTGACTCCATTTTTCCATCTGATGTTGAAAGAAGCATAGGAAAATTTTACTTGAAAGTATGTATTTTTTTGTTTTGTTTTTTTCTTTTAATTCCCTGCTTTAAAGGTAACCCACAAATAAAGAAGAAATGGATGTGTGTCCTCTTTATGGTGTCTAAAAAGTTTTTGTAAAAGTATTTTTTCCTACTTCCTTTTAACATTAAAAATCAGTTGTTGTCTATCTTTGACGACTCTGTTGCGACTTGCGAGCTGGTGAAGTTAGGACATCAAAAAAATACAGAAGAGAGAATGCTGAGCAGCGAGAGGGAAGGGGAATTTTAGTCAGATTACTTAAAACACTTTGCTTTTTAATTGTTTTTTTTTAACAGCTGTTTTATACCAATACCTATATGACATTTGGGGGAAAAGGAATTCTATATTACTTCTTAGATTAAGGGAACTCACAGTATTCATCTCTGAGATCTCTACAGCAACACCAGAGATCGTCAGAGTTGATACGCCTGATGTTCCAAGATAAAAAATAATAAAGAAACAAAAAAAGCATAAAATAATTTTAAAACATTCTTTGCAGACTACGTAGTTTGAAAATCTCACCCTGACTGTCTAATACAGAATGAGTACAGAGGCTCAAACTATGATGTGTGAAATCCCCCAAACTCAGCAGAATTAAAATATTTTTGTGCTATTATTTGGAATATGGGTGAAATGTGGACCCAGTAGGTGGCACCATTGCATCTTAAATACCAGTAGCTGCAATCACCTTATATAGGTCCTAATATGCTCCCATTAGAGTCAATGACAAAACTCCCGCTGATTTCAGTAGTGCAGGATCAGGCCCTTAACTAGCTCAAAGAAAAGGACCAAGCTGTGTAGCATGACCACCCATGCCACCAGGTCTTCTGCTAAACTTAGCGCTGTGATTTCCCCCCCCGCCCCCCCTCATTGGATCCTCAAAGCGTGGAAATCAAAGTTTTGACGCATAAAACAAAGAACAAAAGAAATAATTACTATTTTCAAGAGGTCAGATAAAGTTTAGATTCTTTGTTAGAGTAAAACATTTGCACACTTGTCTCAGTGGAATCAGATTATTGGGCTTCCCAATGAATGTTTGAAAGGAAATAATGAAAGAGTAAGTTAAAGCCTTTTAAATCTATATAATAAAAATTTTACTGTATCCACTTTCCAATTTTCACTGAATGAAGGAATGAAGTTTTTAGCTTATTAATTCTAACATTCACTTCTTTTGTTTCTTCACAACTTTTTATTGGGATTTTAGAGAACAAGCCTGGAAATGAACAAGCTGAGGACATGTTCTGTTTTGTCTAGATTGACATATTTTGACACAAGAATTTTCATAAAAGGCACCAAACTTCCTCTTCTGATCTGTCCACGCTACTTTGCTGTTCTTAGAAAATGCGTGATCCAATGCCCATTGAAGTCAACAGAAAGCCTCCCATTCTCTTCACCAGACTTTGGATCAGGTTGAGAGAGTGTAAACTAAGGCTCTGAGCTATGTCGATTCATGATTTTCTTTGCCTTCATTGTGTTTCTTACACACAATCATAAATATGGGATCAGCTCCTTAGGTACTGTAAATCAGCTTAACTCCATTGAATTCAATAGAGCTATGCTGATTTACACCAGGACAGAATCTGGACCATAGTGTTTGTGGGTCACTTAGGATTTTCCATGAATCAAACCACTGGTCATTCTAGAAAAATGGCTTGCCCCAGCTGTGGGCAATACTTGCTACTTCAGAAGATTCTGATCTGCCCTCCTGCAAACAACCATACAAACCAGCCAACCCAGAACCCTAATGTATTTAGTCCAGCAGTTCCCAAGCTCTGGTCTGTGGAACCCCTGCAGGTGGCCTGCAGAGAGCTGGCTGGTCACATGGTGCTACTGCTGGAAGAAATGAAACAGATGGGAGGGGGAGCAAAAGTACAGAATGTGCTTGATGATCTTCTAAAAGGAAAAAACACTTATTGGATTAAAGGCAGCTAAAATACTTTGGTTATTTATGGTGATTATTCTGTGCAATCAGTTTCTGCAGAGATGTTATGCCATCATGCAGGGGAGGAAAGGCAGCGTGTACAACAAGGAATGAGGCAACCATCAGAAAATCTCTCTATTCAGATGTACCCCATGCTATGAAAATATTTGAACACCCCGATCTAGGCAATTGTGTAGTGTTGTATGGAGTGGGGTGAGAGCTCAAAGGCAGGGCAAACACACTTAAAATTCCAGCAGCAACAACCTTAAAGTCTGGCAGCCAATTCACAAGGAGAGAAGCCTCCTGCCCAAACCCCTCCAGAGCCTGCCAATGTTTCTCTACATTCTGTTTGTCTCATAACTTTCCCTCTGAGTTCTCAGTATATGCAAAAAATACTGAGAACCTTCATAAAAGGGGTGTTGGGGGGGAGGGGAAGAGGGGGTTGTCATGTGAAATACATGTCTTGGGGGTGAGCCTTCCATGAAGAGGACCCCAATGCCCTGCCATTCTTTGCTCCAGTGGTGTCCCTGGCAGGAAGCCTTCCTGAGCTACATAGGGGTTAATCCCCAGCTGTTCAGAGGCTGTTCAGGGAAGCCATCCTAGCTAGAAGCTAATTAGATGCAGTTGTATTTATTGAGGCTCACCAGCTTCAAAGAAGGATGTGTTCCTCTCAGAGGCTAAACTCATACCTACCCCTTACTTGTGCTTAGAAATCAGGGCAGCAAGCTGTGGGAAAAACGAACACAGGAAATACTCTTTATCACTTGTACTGGGGCTGGGCTGGGATGAGTTTACTGCTTATAAAATTACATGAATGGAATATGCAGCTAGAGGCTTTTGCCAAATTAGATTAACCATGAGATTTGACTACTCCTATTATTTGAGTTTACCTGTAACAATGATTGTTAGTGGTCATAAAATTATCTAGCCCATTAAAAAACAACAGCCACAGTTTTTACCTCAGTTCAGTTCTGCAGCTGAAAGTCCCATGGGCTGTTGTAAATTCCATTTGTGTACTCCCAAAAGCATTTTCAATTTGCAGAGATAGATTAGCACAACTACGATGACAGAGATCATGTTTCTCTTTTGTGTGGATTTCAGACCTGTGCCTATACTGGTACTGGCTGGGAAAGCTAAGTAGCTCAGATGTGCAAATGATTGTTATGGAATTCCCCAGCTCCAGGAATAAACTACCAATGTAAAGTTAACATGAGGCTGCTATTTCATTATGGTCAAAAGAAAACATTCATTAATGGATGAGCGGTAAAAATTAAAACTTCAATCACATTTTCTTTCAGCTAAAAGTTTTAATCAAACTGCACACCCAAGTGGAATGGACAGTTCCTGAGACTGGGAGCTTTTCAAGCAAAAGTCAATAAATTACAAGTGAACATAAATAAAATCTAGATCTACTCCCCTACAACAAAGGAGAACATAAAAAATGCAGGCAAATCTGCAAACACCACAGCAGCATAAGTTGACATAATGTCCTTGCTTTAGGCTACAAAGAGATCCTATGGTTATTACTAACCTCAGCATTGCAGGTAAACAATATCTAAAAATACACCCAAGCTAATGAATGATACTTTTTTCACAAGCACATTCATCAAAGTATCTGGCAAGGGTAATAAAAAACTTGATACATACAAATAAAAGTTTGAGGCAATTAATATCATTCTCAAATATCAGAGGGGTAGTGGTGTTACTCTGGATCTGTAAAAGCAGCAAAGAGTCCTGTGGCACCTGATAAGACTAACAGACGTATTGGAGCATAAGCTTTCGTGAGCGAATACCCACTTTGTCGGAGGCATGCAGTGGAAATTTCCAGAGGCAGGTATAAATATGCAAGCAAGAATCAGGCTAGGAATAACGAGGTTAGTTCAATCAGGGAGGATGAGGCCCTCTTCTAGCAGTTGAGGTATGAACACCAAGGGAGGAGAAACCGCTTTTGTAGTTGGCTAGCCATTCAGTCTTTGTTTAATCCTGAGCTGATGGTGTCAAATTTGCAAATGAACTGAAGCTCAGCAGTTTCTCTTTGAAGTCTGGTCCTGAAGTTTTTTTGCTGCAGGATGGCTACCTTTAAATCTGCTATTGTGTGTCCAGGGAGGTTGAAGTGTTCTCCTACAGGTTTTTGAGCAGATTTAAAGGTAGCCATCCTGCAGCAAAAAAAACTTCAGGACCAGACTTCAAAGAGAAACTGCTGAGCTTCAGTTCATTTGCAAATTTGACACCATCAGCTTGGGATTAAACAAAGACTGAATGGCTAGCCAACTACAAAAACGGTTTCTCGTCCCTTGATGTTCACACCTCAACTGCTAGAAGAGGGCCTCATCCTCCCTGATTGAACTAACCTCGTTATCCCTAGCCTGATTCTTGCTTGCATATTTATACCTGCCTCTGGAAATTTCCACTACATGCATCTGACAAAGTGGGTAATGCTTGCTTATAACGAAAGCTTATGCTCCAATACATCTGTTAGTCTACAAGGTGCCACAGGACTCTTTGCCGCTAATATCATACTGTTGCTACAAGGGTGAATTCAACAGACAGAAAAATGAGGAGGTTAACTGATCTATATAATTCATACTCAGTCTTTATAGTCATCAATTCTGCAAACACATGCTTAATTTTATGCACTTGAGTAGTGTTGAAAATTAAACATGGTGTAAATGTTTGCAAGATCGGGGCCTGAATCTTCAAAGCACTCCACAAACATAAACTCATCGTTCCTCACAACAGCTTTGGGAGATAAATATTCTTCTCTCCATTTTTCAGATGAGGAGCTGACTCAGAGGTCAGAGCCAGGATTAGAGCTCAGTAAATTCCTAATGCCAAGACCTTGCTTGGACTAGCTTGATTATGACTTTTTCTTGTGTAGAACTCTCTCTCTCGTTCTCATAAAATATTACAATTACATATCTGCCCATAGATACCAAGACGATGGGTGCCTTTCAAAGGCCATACATGGCCCCAGCTGGTTGATGCAAGAGTTTCTATAGAGGCCAAAGGAAAAGACAAGGCCATAGATTTTCATCCTTATTGACAATAAAAGTCAAGATTATTATTTTTCCTGATTGCTGCACTTATACAGAGAAATTATTTCCCTGTTTCAGAGATGGGGTCAGAAATGGCAGATCCCCAGAGACTCATGGGTATTTTTAGATTTGTATGTACTGTATATGGAAACTTAAGCAAGTAAATAATAGCTAGAGAAAAACTTCAGTGGTTCAGAAAATATGTGCATAGCACCAAATCCATTCCTGTCTTACATATGTATGACATGCTGGCTGAAAAGTTGGCTGCAATGAGCTAGACTCTAGGTTCAAAACCAGCCGTGTGGTTTTGCTTTCTTATGTGAGTCTTTGGAAGTTTTCTCCCTTTCTTGACATACTTACTGAGTTCTCTAACAATGTATTCAACTGTTGTGGGGAAAGCATAACATAAATTAATTGACAAAGGAAAAAAAATATGTGTGGATAACTAAAGAAGCTTGTAGAGTACTGGTCTTAAGCCACCACATCAAACAGGAGAAAATGTGAGTTTCAGAGTTAATAAATCCATGAACCTTGGCTGCATGTATAGAAAAGAGACCCAAGACATGTGCTAACATCCACACATTCCACGGCAGAGTGGTGTAAGTAAGATTCCCAGGAAGCTTGACTCCTTTGAGAATTGCCTACAGGAGGCATTTGTGAGCAGACATTGTGGGGTCTATTCTGTTGATGAACACATGTAAGTCTTAGGCTACACTGGCAATTGAACGACTAAACTTTTGTCTTTCAGAGGTGTTAGCCCCCTACCCCTGAAAGACAAAAGTTTTGCCACAACAAGTGCCAGTGTGAACAGTACTTTGTTAGCAGGAGCGCTCTCCTGCCGACAGTGCAAACGGGGTTGTCGTCAGGAGAGCTGACAAACAGTGGCTACCCTGTGCAACTTTTAGCAGCATGGCTGTAGCAACACAAAAGCTGTGTAGTGTAGATATAGCCTTAGTAATCTGCATGGGCTTCAGAGGAAGAAAACATACTGGAAATGTCCCATATATTCCATTACCTCAACTGCAGAAACACTTACTTTCAGTAGCATAGACCCAGATCCTCAAAACTATGTAGGTACTGTGATAGACCCAGGACAGTTGGGTACAGCAGAATAATTTTTTTTCCTCACAAGGAATACATATATTTATGATGGCAAGTTTTACGAGGGATAGGAGTTAAGCAAAGCCAGTTCAAGTACAGTGGCACTTTAAGTTCCACCTTGTAAGGTATAGTCTCCATTAGAATTAGAGGCAATCTCCACTTTTAACCTTTGTAACATTTATGTAGCATGTTTTCTCCATTCCAAAATGCAGGGGGGTCTCTCAAGGACAACCTGTTAGTGTAGCTAATAGATATTAGTTCAGTGTGTGACCAGAAAAAAATCGTGTAATCTTGATGTGGCAGAATAAAGATTGTCTGGAAGTAACCATGTGTTTAGATTCCAGCATTTGGCACCTTCAAATGACAACCTGGATCCTGTATTTAAACTACCAGACCATTCTCAGACAACTGCAGGTTTTACTGAGGGTTCGTAATTGTCACAAAAAATCTTAATCAGCTTTCATGTTGAGAGTTCTTCTTGGCTTCTGTCTCAGCTAGCTGGGCACTCTACTGTGCCACTGTTGATGTAATCGATGACATCATGAGGATGTCTACCATCAGTATTGCAGCCAACAGACTGAGCTGTTCCTAGAATCTCCTTAATAGTTCCAGAGAGCTCCCGGGCCAAAGACCTGTGCCTCATCTGGTGTGCGATGTTTACTATCTCATCAAAGCTGACACTGCCACTGTATTTAATGTTCTTCTGCTTCTTCCTGTCACAGGGAGGCTCTTTGAGGGTTTTGATGATCAGGGCAGAAGCAGAAGGGACAACCTCCATCTGAGCTTGCCTGTTCTGGATAGTGAGTTTCACTGTGATCCTCAGCCCCTTCCAGTCACCTGTTGCCTTGGCGATGTCATCACCAACCTTTTTGGGAGACAAACAGATATACTGTCCACTGGATAAGCAGTTTTCTGTTCCCTGACTGACCAGAGCAGGAGCTGCTCCAGGCTAGGGTGGACTCCAATTAGCCTGCAAAGAGTCAGTTGAAGCCATTAGGCTAATGAGAACACCTGACTCCAATTAATGTGCAAAGAGTCAGGTGAGGCTGTTAAGCTAATGTGAACACCTAACTCTAATTAAGGCCCCTCTGATACTATAAAAGGGCTCACTCCAATCAGACTGAGGAGAGGAAGTGTGGCTGAAGGGCTGGGTAATGAAGACACCCTCAAGCCACTGGAAAGGGAGCCCTAAGATAAGGGTGAAGAAGGCGTTAAGAGAGAGAGAAGCGAGGGAGCTGTGGGGAAGTGGCCCAGGAAATGTAGCAACTCTGGCAGTGAAAGGTCGGCTGCCAACAGCTACGGCCATAAGGGCTCTGGGCTGGAACCCAGAGTAGAGGGTGGGCCTGGGTTCCCCCCAACCCGCCACTACAGAAACACCTCCTGGGAGGGGAAGACAGGCCCCTTTCTGGACAGGAGGCTAACCTGCTTTGGAATAAGCCTGTAGGAACAACAGAGACTGTGGGAGTTCTATCACCAAACTCCTTGCTGGCTTATGATGAAAAGGGCTCAGTAAACTGTACCCTGGCCCCAGAGAGAGAAGGGCTACATGGAGGGTCACAGTGAGCCTCTGAAGCTAGCATAAACTGCCTGGAAGGGCGGGACCCATGAGGACAAGGTTGGAGCTCTGCCACAGTACCTAACTCCCACTGATTTCAGTGGGAGTTAGATGCCTAAATGCCTTTGAGAATCTGGGCCTTTTCCCTCCTGACTCAGGGCCATTCTTATCCTACTTACACTGGTGTAAATCAGCAGTAAATCCATTGAATGGCAGGATGTTGCCTTGTTTGGTACTCACTGCTACACCTCCACAGCATATATTTTAACTCTGGACTGAAATCTTGGCCAACAGTGATTTTTGCTCTGAACAAGCTTAACCTGGGTTACCTTCAATAAGTCTCTCACACATCACCATGGCTTTCTTTTTCCAAAACTGGCACTGGACACTTCATTATAGACACAGCTCCTCCTCCTGGCAAAAAATCCCCTTTGATTGCAAACCATCCACCATGTTAACTAAAGTACAAGTTGTACCATAAAAGAGAATCAAAGGACTAAATTTTGCCCTCATTTTATGCCTGTGCAACCCCACTGATGTCAATGAGAACTGTAAATGCATAGCTGAGGGCAGAATTAGGCTCAAAATCTTCCTGTTATGGGCCTTGGGGAAGGGATAGCCAGAGAGGAGGAGAGCAGGGAAGGAAATGAGATTTAATCTCTTGTCTCACAGGAGGTCAGAGATAGAGCAAACACACTTAAAATTCCAGCAGCAACAACCTTAAAGTCTGGTAGCCAATTCACAAGGAGAGGAGCCCCCTGTTCAAACCCTTCCAGAGGTTAAAGGTTCCCATGAACATTTTTTCTTGTTGCTCCACCCCTCAGCCTTCTGCAAAGATTTTTTTCTCTGTATTAGAGTGATTCTAAAAATGGCATGATGGGCCTTCAGGGTAGTTGAGGCATAAGTATATTCTCATCAAATCTGCTTTATTCAAAGGCTAAAACAACCTTTCTTCCTAACTGCTAGCCCTGCAAACTCAGCCTGGATTTGAAAGTTGAGTTGGGTTCTCTCTGTCTTGTGTGTTGTCACCACTAGGCCATCTCTGCCTCATTACATCTACCCAGCCCCATCATCTCCTGAGCAGTTTGGAACTAAGTGAGCAATTCTGTTGATGTACAAGCCAGCATAGAATCTAGCTCGCTCTCTCAGAGATAGTTGGTTCTGAGCTTCAGGAGCCGCTACCTCAGAACATTAATTTTGTAAGCAGTGTAATTTGATGCTCATTCACCCCAGATGAAGATCTACTCCAATGACTCTGAATGCACCCAGAGAGCATTGCTGTAAAGTAAGGAAGTGCTAGTTTCACATATCACTTTTCAGACTAGAACTTCACTTTTACAGTATTAATGTGCACTCCCTGCTTTCTCCCTTTCCCACCCCATTTGGAAAGATAACTGACAATTTAATTTCCCGAGAGTAAACAATGCACTACAACTCAGAGTTCCAATGGTATAATCTCATTCACTTGGATTGATTTTACCGTCACCTCTTGCTGAAATAAGAAGTACTCTTGTGATGGATGAAAAGGTTGACACCTAATGGGTTTAACGTAGGTACAGCTAAGCTATAACAATATACTATGAGTCATTACAGCTGTGCTCTTGACTGGATGGGTTTCTGCAGGCTTCTAGTTAGGAATTAGGCTCCATGCAGTAGCTTAACTTGGAGAAGTGTTTCACAAGTGTCTTCTGTGCTCAGTGGCAAAACCACCGAAATGTAAGCAAACCCATTTGGACACCGAGGCTTGTGTATGCCTACACTGCAATAAAAAACCCATGGCTGGTCTATGCCAGCTGACTAGAGCTCAGGCTAAGGGATTGTCTAATTGTGGTGTGGACATTCAGGACCCTGCGAGGGAGAAAGTAAGTAAGGAAGTGTTATTTACTTCTTCTCATAACACAAGAACTAGGGGTCACCAAATGAAAATAATAAGCAGCTGGTTTAAAACAAACAAAAGGAAGTATTTCTTCATACAACACACAGACAACCTGTGGAATTCTTTGCCAGAGGATGTTGTGAAGGACAAGATTATAACAGGGTTCAAAAAAGAACTAGATAAATTCATGGAGGATAGGTCCATCAATGGCTATTAGCCAGTATGGGCAGGGATGGTGTCCCTAGCCTCCGTTTGCCAGAAGCTGGGAATGGGTGACAGGGAATGGATCATTGTTCTGTTCATTCCCTCTGGGGCACCTGTCATTGGCCACTGTTGGAAGACAGGATACTGGGCTAGATGGACCTTTGGTCTGACCCAGTATGGCCGTTCTTATGTCCCAGAGCTTGGGCTGAAGCCTGAACCCAAATGGCTACACCACAATTAAACAGCCCCATAGCACAGCCCCATGAGCTCGAGTTGGCTGGCATGGGCCAACTGTGGGTGTCTAACTGTAGTGTAGACATACCCCTAGTTAGTTTATGAGAGAGGTTATTGGTGCTACAGGCAGAACTACGTGATGGGCTATAATTGCATCCTCCAGGACACCAGAACACGCCAATTGCTATTTTCCCATAGGCTACAGATATTCTATATGTAATCTATGTTCCTTCCTTAACAAAGGGGCTAAAAGGGACTGGTCCCACAGGGCTTGGTGATGATGCTCTACCTTGACTAATTTTTCACCAAAAGAAAGAAGCAGCAATGGAGGGAGGACTTATGGAGGGAAGATAGAGAGATGTGCAGGACCTCTTTTGGGCAGGACTTGACTGGAAGCAAACTTGGAAAAATTCTACTTGTAAAAGAGATTAAAATAAATTTCCTCTGAGAAAGCCAGATGGCCATGGAGGTGAATATGGAGCTTCTGGCCACTTGTTCAAACCCAACCCAAGGGAACAGTGACAGTAATGTAGTCCTGATAGATGTTCCTCCTGCAAGTCTCCCTACTTTCCTTCATAGGTGGCATGAATGGATGTTCTCAAGTCCATTTTGCAGTCTGAGTCCTTCATGCTGGTCTTTACATTGTGTTTGGTAATGGGGTCTCAGATATGTATTGACGCTATGATTAGAGATGAGGTGCTTCTCACTGGCAGTCAGTTCAAACTGTGGCTTGGCACCACTGTACAGAAACCTGTATGTGCAGGTTGCTTCCCAAAGATGCCAGAGTGTCACCGGAGCTCTGTGCAGAACCAAAACATGTGGCCCAAAATGAGACCCTCCAAAAAGCTGGACTTGTGGTTCTCAAGAGATGAAAGGCGGGGAGCCTACAAGTGGGAAGCAGGAAGCTAAGTTATGAAGAAGAGGATCATGAAATATCTAAAGGGAGGTCATAGGGAATCCAGAATGGCAGTGTGGCTGTAAAAAAAGAATTAGATATGAATTGCAAAGAGATGCGAGGAATCCCCACATTTTGTGGAGGAACAGAGTGCCAAATATAGGAACTATAGGATAACAAAAATGAATCAAGCTAATGAGATGTAACAATTTGTTGAAATCATGTCTTATTTACATGTCAAGTGTCACCTCACCTCATTGCTTCCATTGGCATTGTTTGCTTTCACACAGCTCTGCTAAAGCTGTGGGATCAATCACTCTGTAACGCATCTAATGTCGTGGCAATAAGAGGTGAAGCATTTGAACCACTTCTGAATGAGATGCTCCAGGCAAGGCCTGGCTTGCTGAATGCCTACAACGGACTGTAGAGGAAATGTTTTACTTAGGGCATGTCTACATGCCCAGTGCTGCAGTGGTGCAGCTGTACTGATGCAGCTGTGCCGCTGCAGTGCACCTGGTGAAGAGGTTAATAAAACCACCTCTGTGAACGGCAGAAGCTATGTCAGCAGGAGAAGCTCTGCCACCGACATAGTGCTGTGCACATGAGCACGTATGTCAATGTAACTTATGTCACTCATGGCGGTGGTTTATTCACACCCCTGAGCGGCATAAGTTATGCTGACATAAACTGTAGTGTAGACATAGCCATAGAAAGTACAGTATACATTTACTTTTGGCTGGCTGTAACTGTTTGACATTTTTACTACCATGCTGGGTAAGTTAACTTTTCTCTTGTTATCTGCCCAGGTGGCAGGGACTCTAAAACAGAACGTCTTCTGGATTTCTGTTCCTCTTGGAAGGTGGTATCCCCCAACCATCTCACCCGGCAAGCTGCCTCTGATGTGTTGGCTGTGATTATGAAATGGAGGTTTTGGGGAGGTACTGTACAAATGGTATGGACTAATGTGAAGCTTAGTTATGGTTTCTTTGATCAGTCTGGGTTTCCTTCTCTGTCACTTGGAGAGAGATGGTTTTTCTGCACTCAAATGACCAAGATTCCCTTTTGTAAATTTGAAAAGCTAAATCAGCAGTGAGGAATCTTTTCTTTGGAAAGTTGTAAGGAGTATCCAATGTATAAAAATGACAAGTGCTTATAGGTCAAATTTCAAGGCTTGCCACAGGTGACTACAGAAATCTCGTTAAAATGAAATACAATTATTTAAGGAGCTTAAATGATTATCAGGGATCATGCAGCTTTTGTTAAGAACCAAAAGTAATAAAAAGAAATGCCAGTCTTTCAAAGCTGCTTTGTTAAAGGATTTAGAGGAGTGAAATGCTGGCTGTGCTGCACCTTCTACCATCAGCTCTGAAAAGTTCTCCAAAGTTGGTTGATGTTTTGGTTTGGGTTTACACTGCGTGAATCACCTGTTAAGCTAAACTTAGAAGGATACTATCACACAGTTAGGCCCAAAATTCTGATCTGTAATCAACAATAATTTACACAACCTAATGTGACTAGAAATGTTTTTATAACATTTTCCCCCAGTGGGTGCCCCTCCAAATATTAAAATGAAAACTTACGCAAAAGAACCCCACACAGTCATCTACACTGAGGGAAACTCAAAGAGAACAGGAATATGCTAGTGCAGCACAAGAGGAAAGCAAAATCATCCAGTCTAGCTTCCTTTTCTGAGCTGAGTAGAATACAAAAAATAAATGAGCGACAAAAAGAGTGGAAACATTTTAAAAATCCTTTCTATTTTAATAAGCAGTGTCCCTTTAAGAAGAAATTGCAACTCAGCAGGAGCAGGATTGGGCCATTGAAACACAACAGGAGATTTGCCAATGACTTCAATGGAATCAGGATCAGACCCAAGGTGCCGTACATTAAGTCTGTATATGTATGTATATGGCTCTCATCATTGTAGTATATGAACATGTGGTGACCTAGACACAAAACTTCCCTATCTTTGCTCACTGAGCTGGAGGATATTTGGCCCAACCACAGATCACATCCATCTTCATCAGCCTAATGAGGGAATATACATATGCAATGAAACCAAGGGAAATGCTCTCATGGGAGTCAACATTGTAAAAACATCTGTTAAGTGTTTTCTGCACATCTGTTCATGGTTCGGCCTCTGTTTCAGTATTCACAAAAACATTGCTAAAATTCCTAATAAGGGAAGCCTTGTGTCAGAGGAAGGAGTAAAGACCAGTTGCCATGGTTTGTACCACTTTATGTAAAACTTCAGTCGTAGTTTCATGATTCACACTTAATTGAAAGAGATGAAAACAACTTCCAAACATGGGTTAAAACATATGAGAAGATGTCCTCAGAGATCCCCTGGTTTAGGATACCATGTTACTGAGCTGAAGGATGCAAAGAAAAGTGGGACTCTCATATAACTGCATCCTTTTGACTTTTCCACTTCTGATTGCAGTGACAAAGAAAAAGTCATTAGAAATGCAATGTCACCTCCAAACACTGCCAAAAGCACCAAGTGGGTTTTACTGAAATCCAGCATATTTGCTCTCAGTCTGGGCTATGGGCTTCCAGCGGTCAGTGCTCTTTTTGCTATGTCTGCAATGCTGTTTATGAAGGATCTGGAGTGATTTATGGGTTTTGCTTTGAAAACCAGACCCTTTGGTTGCCTGTAAGCTTACAGGACAATTACTAATGTGCTGGAGCACGAATACTGAGCCCTGACCATTGCTGATGTTTTTAAGCTTTCAAAAAAATAACATGATAAAAGATAGGGGAGTTTAGCCAAGTTAGTTCACTCCCATTTTTAACTCATCGCCAACCCATAGCGCTGCGCCAAAGGATATTAGTGGGTATGATGGGAGATACCACCCCAGTGTGTGCGCACATGCACAAATGGGACAGGGAGCAAGGAGGCTCTGCTGGAATGCAAATTGGATATTAATAAATAAAAGTGATGTATAAATGTGAAGTTACCTTAATCTCTGACATTGTTTGCGGTTTCTAAAGTGCTAGTGTTCAGTGAAGTACACCGACAGGTAAGGATTTTATAGGCAAAACCAGAAGCAGCTGGTGGTACCCTGAAGAGGTACAAATAAAACCACACTTCCTCTTGAAGATACACTCTCTCTCTCTACTTATATTCTCTCTCTCTTTCTCTCTCTCTCTCTCTATAGTGTGTGTGTGTGTGTGTTTGGCTGCTCTACAGCCTTTCCATCGGAGCTGAATATTTGGCTGAGTTCACATCACTGTTTTCATAGGGCCCTGCCCTGCGCTGTGCACAAATTTCTGCAGCATCTCTGGCGATCAACTTGGTCTCCCTGCAATGGTGAGACTATGCCAATATTCTGATATTAGGCTGCCTGCTACTGCCATCCTGGCTGAATTCCCTCCCAGCGTCACGTCAAGCATGTCTAGATGGGGTGCAGGTTCATGTCTTCACCTGGGTTAAATACCAACCAACTTAATGTGTGCAGATGAGCCCAGAGACCAGGCCCTCCTGCATCCAGGGAACAGCGTTTAGAATTCGCTCATTTCAACAGCCATTCTGCAATCAGCTGTGCTGTTCAGGGTGTCACAGATGGTCCTGCAGCCCCCGTTGCTTGAGGCTTGGCTGCCAGCAGCAATATATCCGTTGTGCTCTGAGAGCTTGAAGGTGAAGAGGTGGCATGAGTCCTTTTGCCTGCTGCCTTTCTGTAGGGGGCTCAGGAAGGAGCTGGAGCTCTTCCACTCCTGGAACGTGTACATTTCCATGTGAGGGTGAGTGACTTTGCTCAGGTAGCTGGGGCTAGGGGTGGCTGAGGATAATGTCTTCTGACTGCCGCTTAGGAAGCTCCTGCTGTCTTCCAACGAGTCCTTGCGTGAGTGTTCGAAGGAGCCTTGGTTCCAATTCCTGTAGTTGTAGGCCCACCACCCCAGCCGCTTCTGCTGGTGGCATTGGCACTTCAGGATCCGTATAAAAGCTCTCTTGAACTCTTTGCTCGAGCAGGGATAGATGATTGGGTTCAAGCAGCTGTTGAAGTAGCCAAGCCAAAAAATTATCTTGAAGATGGTTTCAGGTGGCTTCAAAGCAGAAAACAGAGACCCTATCAGGGAAAAACAAGCAGAGAAATCATCTGAGATAACTGGTCCTGACTGCCTTTAATAAAGAGACTAAGGTGAACCCATGATGTTGATGGACGTTCCTGTGAGGATTCCTTTGTTAAAAAGTTCTATCACCCTTGCCGCTTCAGTTAAAGTCGACTTGACATTCTTGATATTTCTAAGGTACAAAACCCACCCTCCCAAAAGCTCTTTTGGATAAAGAAGCCTGATTTTCTTTTTTCATCATGCAGCTACAAAAAGGTGCATAAGCTCAATTTACGTGCGCCCCCCCCAAACCTCTGTATATTTATTTATATTGCAGTAGGGGATCAGGGCGCCCCATTGTTCTTGGCACCGTAAAAAACACACAGAGTTCCTACTGCAGAGAGCCATTTGTAGGTCACTTTCAATAGGGACAGATCTGTTTATATTCACAAGGTCCTTTTGTGCCTCTCATCCTGGTGCGTATCTGTGCTCAGACATAACTTGCCATTTCCACAAACTTGCTATGGCAACCCTAGGTTTGGACACTTGTTCTCTCCTGTCCCATCTAGGTTATCTAAGTCACCAATAGGAAATAATATTCAAAAGATACAAAATCTATTTAAGCCTGAAATCAGTTAAAGGTCACACAGGTCTGCATAGACCAGGGCTTCTCGGCATTTTTATAGCACAAGCAGAGGGATTAGCTCATGAACACTTCCCTTCCCATTCACTATCACATAATTTCCCTGAATCAACTATTGTGGTTGTTACATAGAAAACTATATTAGCAAAGCATTTAATGTATTTATTAATTCATTAAAATGAAATTTAGCAAAATGGAACATTCTGAAAGAATGCCTGAAGGCTCTGAGTTAACATTATGGGCCCCTTGCACACATTTACTGTATATTTCTAGCTGGAGCAAGCTGAGTAGGTGGATTCAATATGGGAGCTTAATTTCAGGAATTGGAACTAGATTCTAGGTCTTTTGAAAATGGAGAGATGCAGCTGAACCACATGTCAAGGCTCTGAGAACAGAATCCTTTTACACTGGAGCAGTTTCAGATGATAAAAGCACCCGAGTCAGCAATAGCTATCAGATTGCCTTACTGTGGTGGGAGGGATGTGACTGAAGGCATATTTCCCCATCTATCCCAGCAATGCAAAGGCTGTGGACTAGGCCTGAAAGCTATGCAAAACCCTGTTTAATGGACACAGCTATGTGCTATTTAGTAGGGGAACAGCTGTGTCATGCAGATAAGCATAGCTGCTGCTTTTCCAGTCAGCATGGTAGGCTTGATAGTAACTACAAGGGGCTGAGCAAGCTTAACTCCCATGGAAGCTAGGGAGAGATAAGCACATTCAATACAGCTTATGCCTCAGCCTGCCTTCCTCCATGCACCAACCAGCAGGGCTGAGCTGGTGCAGAGGGAGAAGTAATGTGCTATTAATACTGACAAACTGGAGATTACTTCCTGCCTCTGCCCAAAGCAAGAGGGAATGGTGGCTCCCAAAGTCACCATTCCTTCCCTAGACTGCTTATTGGGTGATGCAGCTAGGTGCTGGTTCTTTCTATTGCTTAGAAGTAAAGTGCCAATCTAGCTCTGAGGGTTTAAGTGGAATTTAAAAGGCGCATAGTGCTTTGTTCATGCCTTCTGCAGTGGACTGCATTTCAGTGCACAAACCAGTCTCTAACCATTGTGCTGCCCCTAATAGTCTGCAGGCCTCTCCCTCCCATCTGATGGAGATCCCAAGGCTCAGCCCTGATTTGGAACTGCAGGAAGTGATGAATGCAGCACAGAGTCTAACACTGGAGAAAAGTACCCAATAGGTTTCCAACGGACAAACCAAAATAATGCAAACACCTTGACTGCGTCTGCTTAGCATTAAGTATTTTTAATGAAAGATTCAACAAACATTCATGTGGTTCTAGGGAATAAATCATGAAAAGGATGTGAAACCCTTATACTGTCTTAGTGAAACTTGATCCAGGCTTATGACTTGAGCCAATATGGGCAAGATATGCCAAGTCCTCCCATACACTCAGTCGCAAACTCTTTCAGGATTCATTTTCTAAACAATAATTACAAATATTTTCCTTTGGATTTGAAGAAAAAAGTCTTGTGATTGTACTGCACAAATACAAAACCTGATTATATGGGGAAACTAGTCTGGGGCTTATCCTTTAAAGGGTCTCTATTTTGTTTTCCAGAACCAGCATAAAGTCTAGATGAACTCAAGATATTAAGGACCAGTAGGACTAATGAAGGAACTGAAGAGCACATATTGTTGTTATGCAAGTCCTACATAAACATTGGCTCTTGCCCCACAAGAGAATGGAATATATATATTTAATATTGGAAACATTTAGAATCTAGAAGAAATTCCTCCACTAGATTTTAATGTTTTGGGGCAGGACAAAATTTGAACATAATCCATTCGACAGTGTCTTTTTCTTTAAATAATAAGTAATAGTTAAAGAAGAAGGAAAGGTTGCTGGAAAGACTTTGCCTATGGGTAAGTAAAGCAAGAGGAGTTCCACAGAAGAAATGAGTGGCTATGCATATGGGGAAAGATAAATGGGATGCGTCTGTATGTGCTGTCTTGCATATAAACAGAATACAATACAACATACTGACATACAAAGATCAAAATCTAAAACAAAGCCGTGGAAAAGGTTAAAACAAAAGCCAAGTCATGAAAAATTGGGTAATATTTGAAAGAGCTAATGGAAATGTGTACAGTATACAGTTAAGAAAAGAAGGTAACAGGCATGTCTCTCTCGCACACTTTCAGGATAATCAAGTTTTCAGGTATTTACTGATGAAAATATCCAGTCAGTCAGTTTGAGTTCTTGTATGCAAAAGGGCAACTTCACAAGGGTGAAGAGAATTACTTCCTAACATCCCAGGCTGAGCGAGGTAGCATGTGCTCAGTTCTTATTCTTGAAATGTCACTGAGCCTTGGCAGATAATTTAAAAAAAACCTACAGAGCAACTACAGTACTGCAGTCCATCCATAATTGAGTGCTTAGCAGCAAAGATCTGAAGACATATCAGCTGGAAAGTGGTTTGGACTTAAAAATGATCTATATCTAGCAACATTTGAAGGAGAGTTTTGCATATTTCTCTATTGCTTTTTTAAAGTCGTATGGAAACAAGATTAAAGATAGGTATTTAAAACATTGGTGATTAATTGATTGTTTCCAAATTTATTTATTTTATTTCCCGCAGCTGCTGCAAAAATGAACAAAACCAGTTGTGATAAGACTTTTTAGACCTGTGGAGATAGCACACAAAGCCTAGAATTCATTACCTACACTACAGTGTCCAAGATTATGCTTTTCTGAACAAAGGGATACTAATTTGATAAGTGGATATCCTTCAAGCTATTAAATTATAGAAATGTATGGTAAAAGCTCTTTTTTAGGCAGTTATATAAAAACAGTGACTTCTTAGCTGAACAACGCAGGCCTTACAAATACATAAAAACAGCTCTGGAGGCTAGAGAATTTAATTTAGTATATAACGCAGGATTACTGCATAGTTTTAGGAACATATTAGATGTTAGGATAATTATTTTGAAGGTGAACTGGCAAACAGAGATGTTATCATACTGAAGGAGAATTAACAAATTTGTGAATAGAAACATAACTATTATGCTTTTACACAGCACTTTGCATCTGTAGGTCAACTCAAAGTGCTTTTACAAAGCATTATCATCCACATTTTACCAATGGGGAAATTAAGTCACAGAGAGGCAAACTGACTTGCTGAGCCAGGAATAGAACCCCACCTCTCATGAGTCCCAAAACCATTGTCTTGTCATTGTACCATACTGGGTAGCTGATAAGACTTTGCAATAATGACTCAGATAGGTCCTAATCCCACAAAGCAGAGTTGAGGACACCTGAAAGTAATGAAAGTTGAGCACTTTGCTGAGTCATGCTTACCGTTGGCAGTGCAGAGGTCATGGACAAATACAGCAGTTATTCTGAGCTCAGCAAAAACCCACATGCTATCAGACAGAGAGGGAATATTGGCGAAAACTCAGCGATCTTCTGAATGATGATGCCTCTACCATAGAATCCCCCTCTAGCACTAGTCAGTTTGGATTATGAGCCCAAGACCTGGTTTGGGATCTGAAACCACATCCTTTGGCCCAGAAACTGAGCTTGCTATCAGCTTAGCCAGGTTAAACCTGCCACATTTTAATGCTTTATTTAGGTTCATATGGTCCCTGACCTTTGTGCAGGCACACAGGGTGATGAGAGTGCCAATACGTTCCTATGTGTCCCACACAAGGGCAAATAACAGCCTTAGTCCCCGAGCTCAAAGGAGCACTGACTGCTATTTTTGTGTGTCCCCAGAGGTGAATCTAATCCCAAGGAGGGCAAAGATGGAGGAGGAACTCTGCCAGGCAGAGCAGGCTGCACCATCCTTAAGTTCAGTGTACTCTACATTTCTGCTGCACTCCTGGCAGCTGTGGGAAGGATAAACCTTCCTTAAAGTCTCAGTGGAGTAGGGAGCTCCACAGCAGCCCCAAAGCATGACTGTAACGGTAGACACAATCTAACCCTCAGACACTCACTAATGGGACTGAGGCATTTGGTTAATTTACTGCTGAACTTGTAAAGACTGAACAGAGTTTCTTCTCTTACTGTTGCCCAAGATCAAATGTAGCATCACTTTCCATTTAGTCCTCTGTGGGGAGCCTGGGGACTGTGTCCAGCTCCTGTGGGGACACACACAATGATCTAGGGCTTGTCTACCTCCTATGTTCCCAACACAGAACCACTGAGAATATTTAAATGGTGGGTTTTTTTGCAACCCAGCAAGTTGCAGGAATAGAGGCCCACTGGCAATCTGGCCCTCCGTAAATATATCCATTATTTAAGTGAGGATTGGTGTTAGAAAGACTGAATTCACTACACAATGAAGCTTCTCAGGACAATCCGTTGCCCTAGGCAAATCCTTAGTCAGCTGCCCCTTCCTGCCTCTGTAGAAAATTGGTGGCAGGCACTGAGTGCCTCCCCCACAGCTGTCATCTCCACCTCCAAACCTCGGGTAGTCAACTTGGAGGCTGACAGGGCAGACAATGGCCTCGGGAGGCAGAAGCTGCTGAGCCCCAGTGACAGATCCCATGGGAGGAGAGCAGTCTGACAGTCAGGCACTGGCCAGAGCAGCTCCCAACCAACTTTGTTCAAGTGCAGATGCCAAGGCCAAAGTGTCCCCTCCCTCTCCATGGCTGGCTGCTCCAGCGATGAGCCACCTGGCCTCTCTTCTGGTGCCACAGTGGGCTCTGGTGGGCAAACGGTATAATTTCAGCATCTCCCCAGCAGAATCTATTCTGCGGGGGGTAAAAAAATCTGCAGGGGACATGAATTCTGCGCTTATGTTTATTTTGTTAAAAAGTAGGGGGTTATGGCCTTCCCACTTTTAAAAGTGGGAAGCCATTGCCCTGACCCCCCCAGTTCCAGCACTGGTGCTCCCAGCCCATAGGGCCCTGGGTAACGGGTACTGCAGAACTCTACCCTGTACAAAGTAATCCGGGCTGGGGACAACAATCCCCCTCACACAGAGGCAGCAAGGTTCTTCTCACTGGACAGAGTGGGAGTCTCACCCCTGGCCTGGACCCACACAGCCAGTCCCTTGCCCAGCACCCACACACTGCACCACCTGCCTGTACCCCCCAGCCCATCCTAGCTCACACCATTTGCCCAGCCCCCCACAGACTCACACCTTCCCGTCTGTGTGCCTTGTTGTCGGGCTCATAGCCCGCACCTCAGCAGTGTCTCCAGAGCCTGGACACAGTGGTAGGGAAGTGATGATACCTGGGCTCAGAGACTGCCTGGGGGCAGTGGGAGACAGGTGTAGGTTGGCTGCCAACATGGACCTGTTCAGGTCATTGCACTTGTGGCCAAAGCCCCGCAGAGCTCAAGCAGCCCCGAGCTATGATGTTACACATTCTGGGGGGTGGGGAGCATTTGCCTGGGAGCCCGGCTGAGGCTTCCTGCTCCTCGGAGCCCAGCCAGCCCAACAAGCCTTATCTTCTGCAGCTGCTTCCTAGGCATCTGCCAATAGCTAAGGCAGCCTTTAGGGTTACCACCTGATTGGTAGTTGCCTGGCCTGGCTGGTTTTTTAAATGGATTTGCCAGTTGCCAGAAAAATAATTTAATCTGCCGGGTTTTTTTTTTAACGTGGGTTTAAAGACTGGTATTATTATCACAATACACTGGGACATCTAATGTTAAAAGTTTCTGTGTCCAATGAAAAATGCTGTTGTGCTCCCATTTCCGCAGTTTAAGTGATAACAAATCAGTTGAATACACAGCAGCTGTCTGGCCACAAACACGCAAGCTCACCGCACGTGTGCGTGAGAGAGGGTTTGAGTCTTGCAAGAGTGAGGAGACGTGCTGTGTTATCAATCTTATCTCTATGTGTTATTTCTCCACATACTATAAGTGGCTGTTGAAGGGGGCATTGTGGAGTTGCCTTGTGGTGAGGGTTGTGGTTGTAGTGGGCTTGATTTGGGTGTGGAGGTGGATGCTGGTTGTTTTTCATTTCAAAGGTAGTTACTTGTGTGGCCTTTGAATAGGCAAATAGTGCCCTGTGCTCTTATGTTCCCTTCAGGACTTTAGAAAGTGTCTCAGGTTTCATATCCTCTCCCATTTCTGCATGTGGGACTTCCAAAGACATCAATAGATGAATTTCCCACAAAGATAGAAGGCCCTTTATTATTAGGAATTTTAGTTTGATAGGGGCCTCTGTATGAACCACCTCATTCTAAACGTGCAGACCTGGGCACAATTTGGCCACTGTTGCACAGAGCTCCTTTGACACTTATCCTACAGTAAAGATAGGAAAAATATATTTTGATTAGCTTGTATATTTTTAACATCACCTTTTTCGCTGCTCCTTCCTTGGTACTGACAATGTCTTTTATTTCATCATGCACACATACCTTACCTTGTAATTAACTTGCCAGGAGCAAACAACTGTGGGCTATTTTGGTACCTTGATAAAATAATAAAACTAATCCTACCAGGCACAGTCTCCAAACAACAAACTAATATTTCCTACTCTAATCTCTAGCTATTTTCCCATCACAGTCTGATAAACAGATTAAATATTTCCCAGTCCTGATTTAGATTGCCTTTCAGAATAGCTGAAAAAATGTCGCCTATAATTATCTCGTCAGTGATTTATTCCTGATGGGGAAGCCAGAATAACTCCCCCACTCTAAACTATCTGTTTCCTGGCACTTCGTGTTCAATAACTTCCCAGCCAGGGAATGTATTTTTTCTTCTCTTTTTTTTATTTTATTTATTTATATTTATTTATGATGGTTTACATTGTGATTCACTAAATATAGCACTGCATATGGTTTACCTCTGTCTGCAGCCTTGACACCTTTCTCTTCTAGCCATTTTGCAAATCCCCTTATCCAGTAATAATGCAGAACAGTAAATATACCAGGAACTCAATCAGTCTAGTAGTTTTTTATGGCATTTTGAAAAAAAAAATCCCTATCATTACCAACTGTACACACCAGACATGACAGCTATTCAGGTTGGAAGGAGACTGAACAAAAGTGAATAACATAATTAGGAATTCAAAAGTATTTTTTCTAGTGAAAGTTAATTTCAATTAGAATGTCATTAGCATTTTGAACAGTTTTTAACAAACTGTTTATTATTACAGTCAAACTATATAAGTCACCCTCAGTGAAACTGGCAAAGGCTGTGGGAAACAATTTATGGGATTAGCCTGTCATTACACATTTGGAAGCATATAAAACCAGCATAGCATTGGGTAATTGAAATGAACCTATCAAACTAGCTCTTGGGTAACTGTCCGTCATCAAGGGCCTGATTCTGGAAAACACTGAGAGGTAATGAGCACTTCATAGGATCAAGCTCTAAATAACTTATATGTTATGTTCTACTATTTCTATAGGGCTCAGCTTCTGATAATGGTCCCAATCCTGCAGTTTGTACACATCATGGCTCCTGTTAACATCTGGGATTTTGCCTGTCTAAGGACTACAGGACTGGACCCGGGGCTGTGCAATACAAAACATAGGTCTTTTCTTTTTTGCTCTTCTTTTCTTACCTAATTATATTCTTCTTTTTTCCCAGATGGAAAAACAAAGCGTAGAAAATAATTCGGCACACACAGAAGAACACCCAGCCTTCCCCCACGGAACTACTAAGAAATAGCTAGCAATGGACTAGAGCTGAAACAATGGGGGCAAATACCCTCCAACACTGGGAAAGCTTGGATGCAGGTCAGCACTTTGTGGCCAGTCCCATCTCTATAGTGACCCTCCAAATCTGAGCATTCCGAAACACTGGGGCTCCAGTCCCACTCTAGGGACTTAATCCATAGTGCATTGATTCAATGGGAGCCTTTGAATGAGCTTTGGACTTCAGTGGGCTTTGGATCAGGCCCTAAATCAGCAGGGCGAACAGTAGGAAGATCCTCTGGATTTGCCAAATCCTGACATACTTACATAGGGTGACCAGATAGCAAGTGTGAAAAATCAGGACAGGGGTGGGGGATAATAGGTACCTATATAAGAAAAAGCCCCAAATATCGGGACCGTCCCTATAAAATCGGGACATCTGGTCACTCTACACTTGCATAACCAAACTTCACATTGAGGACAGTTCAGATGCAGCCTGCTGCAGAGGAGCCACACACACTGTAATCTCTCATGTTCTCTCTTGCTTTTTTGTTTTCCTTTAATCTAAAGTAAAAGCTATTAACATTAAAAATACTCTGTGTCTGGAAAAACAACACAGACCAGCTTTAAAATCATTGTCTGTTCAGGCTTGGCTGTTCAGGCTTATCCGCACTCTGACCTGTTACAGGGAAAGCCAAATATATAACAATAACCATCACTGCCATACTCTGTGTCACACATTAAAAGCTAGCTGGGAGTATTTCCAGAGTATGGATAATCATAGCTAGAAAAACAAAAGTCTTTGTGGATCCACTGACACCTTAACTAGCAGATTTCTAGGAGGGGCATTTCTTCTCCAAGCTCTAGATCCATTCTCAGCAGCCTAATATGGTATAAATATTTGCTCAATAGTTTCCTGTTACCTCAGTCCACCAGTAACTATATTACTGTAATGTGTGACAGCAAGATGGCAAAGTTAAGACTCTTCATTTAAGTATAAACTTATTCTGATGAGTACAGTACATCTGAAAGGGTCCTGTTCTCATTTTTGTAGGAAAGAACTGAGCGTAAATAGTTAGACTTGCCAAACTAAACCAAAAAACCCTACCTCAAACAGAGTTTTTACCCTGAAAAGGAGGATACGCCAAAGACTCCATGAAGCTCAGTAGGGTCTTTGCTATTGCTATTGATTTTATATGGTTAAGGTGCTCAAATGCTGCAGTGATGGGCAGCAGTTTAAACCCCTAAGATATAGCACGTGCCTGGGAAGGAAATGCTGTTGAAGTTGGCTTTGGTATGTTTATGTCAGGCAGTTAATTATGCCATTTCCATTCATGCAAAAGGAAATAAATTGTGAACACCATGTAAATCAAACTGTGACAGATTTATGACATCATGGACCTCAGTTGTGTGGCTACATTTCCTTTCATCTGTCCTGTTTGCAGGGAATATATTTTATTTCTGCTGTAATGGGTTTGAGTACCAGGAAGCCTATGGGTAATATCAATTGATTTACACCTTGTTTTAATGTAAGTGGGTTGACAATCTTCATGCGTGGGTGTTCTTTGAATATAGATTTGCTGGGAGTGCTTATATATTTCTCATTTGTGCCCAGCCAGTGGGAAACTGTAAACCATTTTTATTCCAAATTACTGGCAGTCTCCTCTTTTCCTTTCCTCCTTCTCTTTACCTCCCCCTGGTGTTTCTTTGTCTCTTTCTATTTTCTGCTTTCTGTCACTTTTCTTCTCTTATTCCTTTCTTCTCTTCATTTTTATAAGTTATTCTTTCTCTCCTCTTCCTCCCTCCTATCTAATTTTTCTCTCCATCTTCCTAGTTTTCTATTTTCTAATCACCCTTTTCTCTTTACAGTTTATGATTTTCCATTAGCCTAGCACCCATCTTTAATTACATGTTGAAGTGGTATTAAACATATAGGTTAATTACTCATTATTACACTAGAAATACCTGCTCTGGCCAGACAGATGAAGTACTGGACATTAATCATTTTGCTATTTTGGCAGATGTATGATCACACAGTAACAAAGTTTTGGTGGATGTAGGTTCTCAGATGTCACCTTTTCTAGCTATTAGTGATAAAGGGACCATATTAAAAAAAATGTATACATTTGGTTTTATATACCTTGGGGCCCACTTAGAGGAAAATCTATCTGTTGTCATTTATAGGAACAAATGGGAATCATTTGTTCATACAAAAGTAGGATGATGATCTAGAATTGCTGTTATGGTAATAGCACACTACTTACAGAGAAATGTAATGTGAAAGTGAAACTTGATAGTGAGAAAGTTCCACTGGATAGATTTTTTAAAAGATTAAATCAAAGCACACAATAGTATTTAGTAACTACCTGAATTGAAGTGTAATCCAGTATGAATGAAAAACGAAGAGTTCCAAAGTTCCAAACACTGAGTCAGACCCAGCCACTCCCAGTCTCATATTGAATCTCTTTCCCTATGTTAAGTATCCTCACACCTTCTTGTCAACTGTCTAAATGGGCCATCTCGATTATCACGACAAAAGTTTTTTTCTCCTGCTGATACTAGCTCATCTTAATTAATTAGCCTCTCACAGTTTGTATGGCAATTTCCACCTTCTCTGTATGCATATATATATCTTCTTACTGTATGTTCCATTCTGTGCATCCGATGAAGTGGGCTGTAGCCCACAAAAGCTTATGCTCAAATAAATTTGTGAGTCTCTAAGGTGCCACAAGTCCTCCTGTTCTTTGAACTTTGCTAGTTTGCTATAGTCCTTGTTACAATGCACGTGGCCAAATCAATGTGCCAAGGTTTCAGGGTTAATTGGATTCCTGAAGCTTCTGATTTTTTTTGCCTCCAACCTTCAATATTTGTTTACATTCCTCTAAACTTATTTAAAACAGACAATAAAACCCCCTAGTTTACAAACATTTGGTAATTGAAGTCACAGACAGAGGCTCTGTTATCTGTCTCAGTGGTTTATGAATGATGCATACTCATGCTCCCATCCTGTTATAATTTGGAAATGCAACTCCGTAAACATTGTTAGCATAATTAAATAGCCAATAGCATTTACACTCATAGAGCCTGATCCGTATTCTTTGTGCACACAAACTCCCCAGGGAATTCTGTGGGAGTACAGGGTGTGCAGGGAATGCAGAATCAGACTCTGAAAGAGCACTTCTCTGTACTAATACCTTGGTAAACAGGACAAAAAGCTCTGGCAAGGGTAGTCCCTGCCTTCTGGCAGCCTGGAGTAGCTTTGCTTTTTGTCCTCTTAGCCTAATTAAAATCCACACATTCAGATGCCTTCTCTTATCATCCACATCATCTATCTGTGATTAATGGTATGTCAAATTCCAAGTGAACAACTCACCCTTGCAAACACAGTATGATTTCATTCTGCACTATACAAGGCTCTGGCTCTTGTTTACAGACTGGCCAAAATAGGATCCATATTTCACCTCCAGTGAAACTTCACTGGAGGACGCAATAGTGGAAGCTATAGTGTAGACAGGGTTCAGGCCTTTTTACCATTGTGTTGTCTAACCCTGCCCAGAGCAGAGCCCTGTCTTTACTTTTCTGTGGTGACTGACATGGTCCTTGTATGTCCCATATGCTGCAGGCAGTGATAGAATGGAGTAGATAAGATTCTACTCCCACCCATCTACATCTTTAATGGTCAGTCCCCTGCCACTCACCCACTCAGTCCTGGAATGTAATAGGGGCACTGGGAATGACCAATGATAACCCTCCTAACATGACAGAGAGTCATTGGCTGGCACATTCCATGATGCCATCTAGGGATTGGGGCCATCTCTGAGGCCCCACCCAGCAATTCATGCCGCTTGGATGACCAGTCCACGTATGTAGATCTTCAGATGAAAGATGTAGTCAAACTACAAAGCATTATTGTATACAAATTACAAAGCATAATACAAGACTTGATATCTGAAGTTAAGATTGGCGCAATCTATATGAGGGCTGAAGGTGATCATATAGATCAATCAAGGTGATGGTACAATAGCCCATTTGAAAATAGGTACTAAGAATGATTTTGTAACAGGAAGGACAATGAGAGCTTTATCTTCTGGAAAGAAAGAAAGAAAGAAAGAAAGAAAGAAAGAAAGAAAGAAAGAAAGAAAGAAAGAAAGAAAGAAAGAAAGAAAGAAAGAAGAGGAAGCCAATATCTTAAATAAAATACCACTTGGAATTCTTTGTGACCCATCTGTAATATTGTAACTATCAGCAGAAATACAGGACATTTCGTGGATAGCAGAAATTCTTTCAAGTTCATTCTCCCTTTTATTTACATGCTGTCAAAACAGTCCTTTAAAATGCATATAGGGAAATTCAAGCAATAACTTAAATGCAAATAGAAATCTGTCAGCCAGATCCTCAGCTGGGGTAAATCAGTATGCCTGCATTGAGCCAATGGAGCCATGGTGATTTATACCAGCTGGGAATCTGGGCCTTTATGTTTAAGTTGTCTTCCTCTCCCATTATCAAGACTTTCATTTATGGTATTTTTATATTTTAATATAATGTTCTTAAGTCCCAACCTTTCTCCCATTGAAGCCCTTGGGAGTTAATGATCTTATTGTTTTTGGCCAGAACAAAACAGTTTTGCAGCTGGCTAACTGCATAGGATATGGCCAGGGCTTGCACTTGTTTTGCAAAGGATTAGTTGATTAGGAAAAAGCTAATCTAAGTCTGCAGACATTTCATTTATTACACTTATGCATTTTCAAATACTGGGCTTGCTTTATAAACATTTTTTTTAAACTTCTTATTCTTGATGTATGGCCTAAACATTCTTTCTTGGATACCTTTGGTAAAGGATAACCCTCTACCTGGGGGACCTAATAGGAGAGCTATAGAGAGGCTATCTTGGCTTCCATTCTAAACTCTGATATTCATGGCTTTTTAATTAAGCAGGTTAGTGCACAGGGTTTTAGGGCTCAATCAAAAATCCATTGAAATAACAATGGACACAGCTTTGCAATGGGTTTTGGATCAGGCCATTTGTTCAGATGCTGCTAAACCCTGTACTCTTGCCCCTGCTCTTCATTTAATAGATTTGTCCATTTTTGCATTAAAAAACACCTATCCCATACAGCTACTATGGCACTGATCCTGTAGGCACTTGTGCATGTGTATACATTTACTCTTATGAATAATCCCACTGAAGGCAATAGGATGTGAGTAACGTTACACACGTTCACAACGTCTGCAGGATCAGGACATATGTCCATTGCTCTGCTGAGTGTTGATAGATAGCAATGTTCCCCACTAGAAAAATCAATTCCTTTCTCTGTTTAAGGGTAATAGCTGCTAAATCCCCATATTTCTTCTTTGAATCTTCTGGCTCAATAAAGTATGAGTCTTCCCAACAACAAAGAAATATATTGCCCTAGAAAATAAGAAGATATCCATATTACCTCCCTTCCTGAGATTCGTTAGCATTTTTACAGAGGCCGGTTGGTATCACTGGAAATCAGAGCCTCTTTTGTCCTGTGATGTCTGTTTAGAATTTGTAGTGTTTAGTGCTGATGGTTATCTTTAGGTGACTAGTTACTGTCAATAGTTTTCTTTGTATTCAAACTGTTTTTGTATTTTACTTGCATATTTACTTCTGTGTGATGATGTGTTTTAACATTTGCCTGTTTGCTTAAGCTCCAAATTTAAGTTAATAAATAAAAGAAGCATCCAATCCCCGGATGTTCATACAATTTCAGGTGTTTTGACAAACAGCTTTGCTTTGAAAAATAAAACATTGCAAGGAAAGTAACTAATTGCTTTGGGTATTTTGGATAAAATTCACCCCTGTGAATAGGACTTAAGTGGAACTTGAGTGGCACGTAGGCCTTGTGCTGCAATTAATCCTTTTGAGAAGGGTGAGTACTCCATACGTGACAACATGTGCTGGGCCTCTGCACGAACTGTCCATCATGATCTTTGGCCTCATGTACATTGGTCAGAGAATAGACTGAACTGTTTCGTCCTGCAGTTTGAGCTATTGAACTTTGTTCCAAAGATTTAGGCTGAAACTGAGCATATGATTAAATTGCTAAATATACTTTTCTAAAGGGCTGAAATGCTATCTGATGCTGAACTGGCAACTTGAGGGCACCAATCTTAAACAGCTAGACTAAAGAGGGTTATAGGAAGAAATAGGCTTAAAGTCTTTAGGAGCCTATACATACAAAGGCAGGACTAGACCTAAAACCTTTGATAAAATGTGATTTCCATGGAAAGATATGAGGCCTGATCCTCAATTCCTGGCACACCGGGAATGCTGAATCAGGCCCCATATAACACAAACTTACATTGTAACTTTGTACTTATATATTGGTTGCTTGTAGGACCCCTAATATTATTACTTATTTTATTGTCAGATTAAAAAATACTAAAAATAGTAACATTTTTTGAAAGTAACATTATTGCTGTTTTCTTTCATACATCTGATCTCTCATGCTGCAGCCACTGATGTCAATGTGAATTTTGCATCCAATTTCAGTGGTTGCAGAATCCGAGTTTATTTAGGCTGCAATGGGTAGACCCTGGTACCTGTCTGGAGCCCCAGTGAAGTCAAGTTGCAGGACTTGTGTCTTACATATTAATAATTTTTTGTGGTGGTGGTGGCTTTTCCCCCTGCAATGTGTGTTATGTCATGTATAAACTTTATGGCTGGGCTTTTCAAAGGAGCCTGCAGGTGCTGGGTGCCACACGTGTATTGGTCAAATTGTGAGTTGGATGCCTAATTCATTTACACTTCTTTGGAAAGCTCTGCCTAATAATTCACCTGCTAGAAATAACATTGAGTTGCAACTTGTAGCCCTGCTGCACCATATATAGCCTTTTCACCCTGGATGCATTTCTTTTTATACATGTAATGGCTCAAAATTGGTTCCACCTCATGTAAAAGAGAGTCTGGATTGCAAATGGTTTCAGACGTCTTTTCCCATTACTCTAGCTAAAAATCGTCTATTTTTATTTGACATTTTTCAACAGTGTTTAATATGTTCCAGGTGCCGTTGAATATTTTTGGGTGAAAAAAAGAAATATTTATTTTGAAATAACCAAGATATTTACATTTTGAAATTATGTTGCTGAGTTGGTGGAGCTACCAATTGCCTTGACAGCATATATGCCTTAATTTTATTCATTATACTGCATCACACATAATTTTGAATAGCAGGATAGCTGGCTGTATAAACGGAGTGATTATAAACATGCCCAAGAGGGGTATAATGTAGGCCTTATTTACATAAAAGAATAGCTGGTACCTCATGGGGGAAAAAGAAACTTTGCACATTATTCTGTTTGGAAACAATTCTGGTGCATGCATCATCATATGCTTAATTCTGGAAGCAGCATTGCCCAGTGGTTAGAGCTAGGCATGGCCATCAAGCAATCAGGGTTCTATAATGACTGGTTGTAGGATGCGTAACAAATCGCAACCTCTGTATCTTAATTTCTCTATTTGTAGAATCAGCACAGTACTTTTCCATCTTTGTAAAGTGCTTTGAAATCTTTGGTTGAAAAGCACTAGGTAAATGCGAAATATTATTTCTCTTCCCTTGTTCTTTATTACAAGGAGCACATTTATGAAACCAAAATCTTTGTTTCTCAAGAATTCGTCTGACCCTGCTGCATATTTCCACCCCCGGAGCCCTAATGTTCTAATCCTTTGTTTGGAACAGCACCACAGGTAGCTGTGGAAATTATTGCAATGTCACAACTAAAGGATTAGAACTTTAGCTGGGGAACAAGCCGCAGGAGGGGAGGAACTTCTGAGACGAAAAGAACTTATTTATATACTAGCAGAACCATTCGCCAAGGCGATATTTTTCAGCGTCCCAAGATTCAGGCATAACTGTACAGTTGTAAAATGTTTCAAGATGCATTGGGTCAGATTCTGATCATTCTCACATGACTGCAAATCTAGAATTGCTCTTATTTTACATCCATACACATTGTGGGGTCATGTCATCACTGAATGAATCAGGAGGGGAAAGCCGGATGATTGCAAAGGAGTGTGCATGTAGATATGACTAGAAATAATGGGCTGGATTTCGGAAAGGGAAAATGTAGACTGAACTATGAAGAGAAACTTGCAGGGAAGTAGAAGAAGCCACTTTAAAAACTAGTTTGGACCCAACAGCAGAAAACGTACCATAGATAACAATCCTGTATTGATGGGGATGTGGCTGACATAACAGGTCCTTTCCACCTTTAACTTTTATGCATTTTCAAAGCATTGCAGAGGTGAATATAAATGACCATCCATCAATGTGGAACAACTATGTATTGTCAAACAAATAGGATTGTGACATCTCTGAATGAATTAAGGAAGAAGATCAGGTGAATTAGGACCTGATACACCTCCTGTTCCTGGTGATTAGCAACAATTGAAAAAGTAATAAGAGGAAAAGTACATAGCAGTTAAATAGGCTTGGCTAACATTTTTCTGGGGATCAGAGCATTGAACAAGGATTTGGGCTCCTGCAGTGGGCTGGCAGAGATATGAGATTGCAGACACAGAAGACTGGATTGCTATTCTAATGTACTGATGAGTATGTACCCTCTAACAGGAATGGATTCTGATACCAAAAAGCATCTCATAACGGACCTAAGTAGCAGCACTTTCAGTATCCCAAAAAAGGTCCAATCCTGTGAGGTGCCAAGTTCTCTCAGTTCCTCATTTTGTTCAATGGGAGCTGTGGAAGCTTGGCACCTCACAGGGTCAGGCCTTAGACCTCAGGTGCCAGAACAGCTGTTTTCAGCCAGATAGCTTCTCCTCGGCCCCTGCTGCCAACTCTGAATCTCTGTGTCTCCAAACACAGTGCTGAGACTTTTTGATCAGTCACTCCACTTGCAACATCTTGGGCTCATGGTTGAGGAGACAACAGGTGAACTGATGTTTTAAATTCCTCACTCAAGTGTCTTAAGCAACAATTCATTAGCCATCCCATGCGTGAGCAGGGAGCCTGCAGCGGCTTTTAACCTTTCTCAAGGCAAAATGAAGACGTGTCAAAATATGGCCTCCTTTGACTCCATATCTTGTTACTATGATTTTGGGGTAGGTCCTCGGCTAGTGAAAATCAGCAAGTGAAGCTACTGACTTAAAAGGCTACACTGATTTATGCCAGTTGAGGATCTGGCCCTTTATATTTAAGTATGCCAGGATATAACTGTGATTTTTTTTACGGTTGCTACAGCAATCTAAGCACAAAGGGACTGAACTAATTTACTTTATCAGAGGGTCCTGAACCACTGGATTCTACTGCATGGGTTTGGAGATTCTTTATATCTAGACTGTAATGTTGTACTTTGTAAACATGCTTTGCACAACACGTCTATCCTGTATGGATGAAATACGTATTTTCCCAATGATCTGTAGCGTTATCCAGTGTGGAACTTTCTCTGACAGAGGACAATGTTTGACATCAGGGGGGCTGAGTTCCGGAGACTTCAACTCAGAATTTCACTGCTCTTGCGGGTTTGTCACATCTGTAACATTATGTTTTTGTAGGTTTTTATATGATTAATTTTAGACACATCGAGCCAGATCTTCCTGATTTTCACCAGTTGAGAATCTAGCACAAAGAATAGCACATCCATAGTTTGATCCAGTAAAAATGATAAACTTAAAACTTTTAACCAGGACCCCTAGATCTTTGAGGCAGTTTAGAGACAATTTGTTCAGCGGGAGTCAGGGGACCATAGGTGAAATGTATAAACAAATTCTTTAGCTTACCACAATGACTGGATTAGAAATATTTTGTTTTACAGTGACTAAGTAAATAAGAGACACAGAACACCGAGAAGGCTATGTTCCATTTTCTTTCATAGTTAGCCAGTGGGATCATTTGCTTTGCGTAACAGCTGATTTTGGACAGAGATTTTAGAGAAGAAGTTTTAAGAATTCTGTGCTAACAGGTTGTGAGATGTGCTGTGATGCTGATTCAAGGTGGTGAATAATATTAAGGACAAAAAGGGAGAATGTCAAAAGGATTTCAGGAATGCAGCCCTGTGTAAGATTATGTAGGATGCTTTGGTAACATTTCAGTTAAATGTACATAGTTTGAGAGCATTTAAAAATGAAAGAATTGATTGCTAAAAGTTCCAGCTGCAGCCTCTTCAAGGGCCTGATCCAAAAGCCCTTTGAAATCAATGGGAGACTTTCCCTTGGCTTTGGATCAGACCCCAAAAGAAGAGATGCAGTCAGGTCACTGCGTATGGATCCATATCTAGATTTTGAATGCCCCATAGTTCAGAAGTGTTTGGATCCAGAGCTTCGGATCAGGCCATTTTGACTAAAAATGTTACAACCTAGTCTGTATTATTAACAGCTGACAGTATAACGTGTTAAAAAGCTGCGTATGACATCTGAATGGGCTGCCTGCATCTGTTTAATACATGGCTTTTGCTATTCAGCATGCTACAAAAGTGTCCACAAAACATTTAAAAATAAAACACGTATAAATGGAACCTTAATATAAAGTGTTAAGAAAAAATATGTGAAGGTTTTATCCATGTGCCATCTGTCTACCTGACAACTGAGCTGATTTGTTGCAGGCTGCAAACACTGCAAAGTTTTTGCATGACTTTCAGCAAGAACAGTGTCAGAGGGAAATTATGATGTAGTTTTATCTATCTATCTATCTATCTATCTATCTATCTATCTATCTATCTATCTATCTATCTATCTATCTATCTGCATTTCTAATGCATCCGTCTTTATGGCATCTAGACACCATTCAGCTGATTTTTATCTGACATTTCTGTAATAAACAATTGACCCTCATTCCTTGATCCCCAACTTACCTAGAGGCAGAGCTATGAAGAAAGGTAACCAGCACAAGATAAACATGCCAACTACAATTCCCAAGGTCTTGGCTGCCTTCTTTTCTCGAGAGAATTTAAAAAGTTTGAAAGCTATGGAGTTCCTGGGGTGGTGCCCCTTGGCCTTGCTGCTGTTGAAAGTGTCCTCGTGAATGTTCCGGGAGTGAATCCTTAAGGTCAGCTCCTTGGAATCACACATTTCTTTCAGGACCCCAGCTTCCAGGTTTTTAGTTGTCCTTTTGGCCACTATGTAGACTCTACAGTACATCACCAGGATGACAATCAAAGGAATGTAAAAGGACCCCAAAGAAGAAAACAAGGCATAGAAAGGTTCTTCAGTGATGCGGCACTCTTTATCGTCCTTGGGTGCTGGTTCCTTCCATCCCAGAAGAGGTCCAATGGAGATTATTGTGGAGAGGACCCAGACACTTAGGAGGGCAAGAATTGCTTTCCTCCTAGTTACCAAAGTTGGATACTGAAGCGAATAACTCACCCCTATATATCTATCTATAGAAATTGCACACAGACTTAAGATAGAAGCAGTACAGCACATCACATCAACCGCTGCCCAGATATCACAAAATATCCTCCCTAATACCCAATAGCCAAGAATTTCTAGTGTAGCAGAAAACGGAAGGACAGTAAAACTCAGTAACAAGTCTGCTATTGCGAGGTTAACTATGAAGTAGTTTGTAGGGATTCTTAAATGCCTATTGCAAGCTACAGAGAGAATTACCAAGATGTTACCTACGATAGCAAAAAGTATGAAGGCACCTAGGACAAGCCCCACTATTATAGCCCTAGTGATATCCAAGGCAGGTAAACTGAGATTGCTTGCTGACTGATTAGAGTTGTTTGCAGTGAGACTCCCATTACTTAGTACAGAGTAGTCCAAATATCCAGGTAATGATGAATTGTAGTTATCATCAAGGTAGGTATTCATCTTAAAAATCATGCTCCATAGCAAGTTGTAATTGGATCCCCTGAACAATGCACAAAAGTACTTCAGATCTGTTGAAAGTTATCTCTCCACCGAAGAATGTGCTGCAAGGCAAAACCCAGTTTCAGCTTGAGAACTCATCGCCACTGTAGGTTACGAGCCACCAGCATGCAGAGTTTGCACAGCATGAAATCCTCTGAAGTGTGTCAAAAAGTAATAGGATGCTCAACTTGGTTAATTTTCCATGTCAATTCATTGAAACAGAAATTAGCAGATGGAACTCTTGGACTGAGTAGCTGTTTGGATCATGAGGTCTCTGAAACAAAAGGCAGGTTTACTATCCTCTCTTGTGCATTTGTTGGAAGGGTGCCCCTGCCCAGCTGTTATGACATGCGTCTCCAAGAAGCGTTTGTAATCATTTAGGCAGCTCTGCATGGAGTGGCTGCCTTTGCTTACGCTGGCTGCTCTAATGACATCACTGGAGCCCTGACACATAACAGCACTAGAGGGCAATGCAGTTTAAGTTAAAACTTCCAAATCCAAGCTTCAAAACTAAACAAATGGAACATATGAATCTTAATTAAAGCATTTGCCACATAGAAATCTGGATTGGAAACCTTCAAAAAATAGTTTCATTATGTGAGAAAAATATACTCAGTGGGATATGGAGAAAAAGCAACTGCAGTACGAAATGATATAGCACCCTAGGACTTTCACTCACTAAATACATATCTTCTAGTTTATTTTGTAATCACAATGAATCATATGCTGCTTGACAGATCTAATGATCCCCTACCTTGTAGCGATGAATACAGCGATTTGGGAAATGCAGCATTTATGTTTTTTATGGTAAAATATAGACAGACCTAGTATTCAAAAGTGAAACAGAATTCTGCATGAGCTAGTTTCATTCTGAAGGTTGTTTTCACCTGTAAATTAGGAAAAAAGTACCAGATGATGACACTCAAAATCTGTGGCATGATCTTTGATGATGATTCTGTATTGCATTATTCTGGATCTCTCTCTCTCTTTAGACCCCAGTTTTGCAAGGTGCTGAGTGCCCTCAACTCCATATGAAGTTAATGGGGGTTGAGGGTCCTCAGTACTTCTTAGCAAGCATTCAATATGCTTAAATACTTTGCTGCAGCTGTGCCTTAAGACTGTGAGGTCTTTGGGTCAGGGACTTGTTATTTTTTAGCCACAGTGGTGTGCAGTGTTTGCTTACAATACCACATTAAGAAGAATTTGAATAATAAGTGATTTGTGCTAAGTTGTGGAACTAGCATTTACTGCTAGCATTGCAATAGCGGTAAGATCTTTATTCTGAAAACTGTCACTGCCTAAATTTGTGTATCACCAGATACAGGAAGTCCTGCAGCTTCACAGCCTAATACCATTAAAAGGTAAAAACATAAAACTGCCAAAATACTGTTCTCTACTTTCTATCATTATATTATATCCTACAGCTGTTGTCTGGAGAACTCTGAGTAACCATGTATTGGTTTTTTGTTACAAAGTGTACCATGTTTAAAATAAAAGGTTTATTTTCAATAAGGCGACAGCGAATGAACAGGGATGTTGTTTTGAAAGACATATTTTGTAAACACAATCTCTGCTTGAATTTTCTTTCAGTAAGTGTATGACATGTTTGCATTGCACTTAATAATGGCAGTGACAATGAGAAATAACTTGTGTTTAAAAGCTTTTCTTTGAAGCACCTATAATAACAGTGAAAACATGTCAAGAGACCACTGGAGTGATGAAAAAACATTCAATTATTTTATGAACGTCTGTTTTCCTGGTTAGACTGAAATATCTTAAGTTCAGCCACCTTGGCATTTAGGCTCAGCATTACAAAGCCAGACTATAAGTGCCTTTCCACCTAGTGGAATCCACAGCCTGGAGCCGGGCGCTCAAGATCCCTATACAATGCCAGGGGAGAGTTAGGTGGCTAAGAATGAGATCCACAAAAGCCAGGATGCTGAACAGGGCGCCACCAAAGTTAGCCAATAGGAAATGTCAAGGAGAGAGGTGTGACCTAGGCCCCACCCTTCTCAGGGACTTAGATCCCTAACTCCGGGTTGAAGGGAAGCACCTATTGCCACTTGGGATTCCCAGCTGTGACCGCTGTCCTGGAGTTAGGCGCCTAAGCCAGGTCAGTCCTTTCTTGCAAAAAAACCAAAGAGGAGATGGTGCATCTTCTGTACCCACTATCCACCAGGGGTTAGAGCACTCACTGAGGGTAGGAGTGACCCAGGTTCATACCCCCGTTCTGGTCATGAGCAGGACACTTGAACTAAGGTCTCCCCCGGGAGTACACTAAGTCCCCGAGCTACTGAAGCTGTTCTACTTTGTATAAAGCACATGCTTGGAGCAGGGACTGGAACCTGATTCTCCCACATCCCAGGGGAGTGCCCTCCACTGGGCTAGAGAATCATTCTCATGGTCTCACTGGGCTATAGAGCCATTCTGACTCCAGCTATATTTTGTGCAGGGCCTGATCCTGGGCCCCTAGGTGAGATAGACTGGGGGAACACCTACTGTGAGGTTCCTGCTGGGGCTTAGGCATGAGCTAGGCACTGGCATCAGGACTTAGTTATGTGCGTGTCCACTGGGAAAAATTTAGGTAGCCTAGGGGACTTTATCAGTGGAAATGCAGATGCCTAGGGAATGTAAGTGCTTACAGGGTTAGGCAGCAGCTGAGTAGGGGTGTTGGGAGTGGCAGTGAGCTGCATCAATCCCTTTGTGGACCTAGCCCCTTGCCACTGCTCTTCCTTGATAGCAGGGAGCTGTCTGGGCTATAAAAGCAGGATTTGTAGCCTTTGCTGCCGGACAGACTTATATTTTTCATTTATTCCTCACATTTTGCTCTATTTCACTGGAATCCCATATCATTTTTCTCAAGTTTATTTGTGATTTCTGATTCTGTTTCCCACCATTTGTCTTGTCCATTTAGATTATAAGCTCTCCAGGGCAGGGACTTTCTCGTACAGTGTGCATAAACAGTGTGTAGTGTCAAGGGGCATCACTCTCAATTTGTTATTCATCAACAGTAATAATGAACTTGGCATGCAAACAGTAAAAATCAGTGTAAAATGAGAAGAGATCAAACCAACAATAGTAAGGGAGTGAGTTTGGTCTAGTGGTTAGAGCAGAAGACAGGACTATTTTACTCTGTGTTCTGCCACAGAGTTACTGTATAGCTTTGAGTGAGTCACTTTACCTATCCTTGTCTCAGTTTATTCATCTGTGTAATAATACTTACCTACCTCAGTAACTTGTGAGGTGTAACTGATTAATGTTTTCAAATTGCTTTGAGATCTTCAAAGACGGGTTCTTTAATAAAGCATTGTTAGTGGAGAATGTGCACAGACATGGACATGAACATTAACTCTTTACCATCCTTTGCATGGATAAGAGGAACAGGTACATTTAGGAAACAGGCTTCTCTTTACATCATGGTTAAGATAGTTTTTTATGTTACTGCAACTGAAGACAGAGAAGGCCAGAGAAACATAGATCCTATCAATTGCAAAGTTGCTTTTATCCTGTAATTCAGATATGTCATGTTCTCTGAAAAAAGGTTCTAGAGTTTGGAGATTCTATTCAAAGCTGTTTCAATCACATTCTACTGTAAGACAAATTGCTGTTCCTCTGAGCCTTTCAAAGTGAGTGTGCTATGGTCAAATTGCCAAAGCAACAAGAGACTGAATATAGAACACTTATTTGTGGAAACAAGGAGTACATCTTTAAAGGGACTAGTCTGAAACTTGAAATGTGCTGAACTCTTTAAAATATATTTTACCTTATCAGATCCGTGATGCAAAAAGATTCCCATCATCAGGGCCTAGCTTTGGAATTAGTTGAGTAACTTTAAAAAAAAAGTTTTACAAAGTGCTTTTTAAAATGTATCAGTCTTTTGTTCACTTTGGGCCAGATTTTTAAAGGTATTTTAGTGCCTAAATATAGTTTCTATAGCTCTGGAATAGGCTTGCAAGGGAGGTTGTGGAATCCCCGTCATTGGAGGTTTTAAAGAACAGGTTGGACAAACACCTGCCAGGGAAGATCTAGGTTTACTTGGCTCTGCCTCAGTGAAGAGGGCTGGACGTGACATTTTGAGGTCCCTTCCAGCTTTACATTTCTATCATTCTAAAGATGCAGAGAGGCACCTAGTGGGATTGTCAAGAACATCTGCGCCATTTATCTCCCCTAGGAGCAGTGGTGGAAGTAGGGCGGTACGGTCTGGTACACTGTACCAGTAAGTTATTTATAGCTGGTAGGGTGTACCGGAAAGACACAGGAGGAGCAGAAGGTGGGGCTTCCACGCAGCTGCGTGCCTGCATCTCCTGCCCGGGGTCTGTCCCAGAACCACAGCTGCTAAAGGAATAGAACCTCACGCTGGCAGCTCCTCCAGCGCGGCTGTACTGCCCCCAGCCTTGCCCCCCCAGCTCTGTCCTCCGGCGGGGCTGCTGTACAGACCCCGGACAGGACTCAGGAGACACAGCTGCGTGGAAGAACTGGGCGCGGGCCTAGGGGTGGTACAGCCCCACCAGAGGAGCTGCCAGCGTGGGGCTCGGTTGCCAGCATGCCTGAAAAAAATATTCTCTGCTGTCAGAGGGAGCTGTCTTGAAGCTCTTCTGCCGGCAATTCCCAAAGCAGGTGTGACTGTGAACTGGCTGTTGTTCCAGAGAGCAAGCCCTCCTCTTCTCTTAGCAGCTCATACAGCAGCTCTGCCATGTCCACCCACTGGGAGTGCTCCTCCCTGTGATGGGTTGGGTCACGGAGACCCCCTTGGGACTGCCACCTGATGTGCTGATACTATCTCTGAGCCCGTTTTGGGTACTGGGACTTTAGTACCCTGTCTTGTTGAGCCAGACACGCTAACCTGCTGCAACCACAGACCCAGGTCTGAACCATGCCCCTCAAAAGCTGCAGACGTAACTGAAAACAGCTTAAGAAGTGCTCCTGTCTCTAGCTCCCCAATGCCCAGTTCCCAATGGGGTCCAAACCCCAAATAAATCCCTTTTACTCTGTATAAAGCTTATACAGGGTAAACTCATAAATTGTTCACCCTCTATAACACTGATAGAGAGATATGCACAGCTGATTGCTCCCCCCAGGTATTAATTACTTGCTCTGGGTTAATTAATAACTAAAAAGTGATTTTTATTAAATATAAAAAGTAGGATTTAAGTGGTTCCAAGTAATAACAGACAGAACAAAGTAAATTACCAAGAAAAATAAAACAAAAACATGCAAGTCTAAGCCTAATACATTTAAGAAACTGAATGCATGTAAATCTCACCCTCAGAGATGTTCCAATAAGCTTCTTTCACAGACTAGACTCCTTTCTAGTCTGGGTCCAGTCCTTTCCCCTGGTACAGTCCTTGTTCCAGCTCAGGTGGTAGCTAGGGGATTTCTCATGACTGCCTCCCCTTTGTTCTGTTCCACCACCTTATAGAGCTTTGTCACAAGGCAGAAATCTTTTGTCTCTCTGGGTCCCCACCCCTCCTTCTAAATGGAAAAGCACCAGGTTTAAGATGGATTCCAGTACCAGGTAACATGGTCACATGTCCTATGAGACCCCAAGCCTTCATTCTTGACCACCTGACTCACAGGAAGGCTTGCAAGTAAACAGAGCCATCTACAGTCAGTTGTCCTGGTTAATGGGAGCCATCAAGATTCCAAACCACCATTAATGGCCCACACTTTGCACAATTACAATAGGACCTCGGAATTATATTTCATATTTCTAGTTTCAGATACAAGAATGATACATTCATACAAATAGGATGAACACACTCAGTAGATTATAAACTTTGTAATGATACCTTACAAGAGACCTTTTGCATGAAGTATATTCCAGTTACATTATATTCACACTTATTAGCATATAACATATTTTCATAAAATCATATGGAGTGCAACGTCACACTCCCCTCCCCCCCAAAGTAATGTGGGATGGATCATGGGGAGGGGAGAGGGAGAGCAAGGGACCCCCAGCTGGGGGTAGGGGCTGGGGTCTCGTGAGGAGTCACATGAGGGGTCACATGGGAAGGTCACATGCCCCCCACCCTTTAGCTAGTGTAGCGTACTGGTAAGAAATGAATTCTACTTGCACCACTGCCTGGGAATTAGGCACCTGGTGGGATTTTCAAAAGAACGCCTGGTCGAAAAGAGACCCTGGTGGCTCCAGTCAGCACCACTGACTGGTCCGTTAAAAGTCTGGTCAGTGGCGCAGCAAGACTGGCAGGCTCCGTGCCTGGCTCTGCGTGGCTCCTGGAAGTGGCCGGTATGTCCCTGCGGTCCCTAGACACGGGGGTGGCCTGGGAGGCTCTGTGCCCCTCTCCGAGTGCTGGCTCCGCAGCTCCCATTAGCTGGGAACCGTGGCCAGTGGGAGTTGCAAGGGCGGTGCCTGTGAGTGGGGGCAGTGCCCAAAGCCTCCTAGCCATGCCTCTGCCTAGAAGCTGCAGGGACATACTGGCCACTTCCAGGGAGCTGCCTGATGTAAGCACCACCCAGAGTCCACACCCCAACCCCCTGCCTCAGCCTGGAGCCCCGTCCCACACTCAAACTCCCACCCCTCCCAGAGCCTGCACCCTGTACCCCTCCCGCACACCAACTCCCAGCCTCAGCCCAGAGCCCCCTCCTGCACTCCCAACCCCCAGCCCCGGCCCTATCTCAGGGCCTGCACCTGCAGTCAGAGCCCTCACCCCCCCCACACACCCCAACCCCAGGCCAGATCCCCCTCCTGCACCCTGAACACCTCATTTCTGGCCCTACCCTGGAGCCTGCACCCCCAGCCAAAGCCATCATCCCCTCCTGCACCCCAAACCCCTCATCCCCGGCCCCGCCCCAGAGCCCACACCCCCAGCCGGAGCCCTCACCCCCTCCCATACCCCATCTCTCTGCCACAGTCCAGTGAAAATGAGCGAGTGAGCAAAGGTGGGGGAGAGCGAGTGACGGAGGGAGGAGTGATGGAGTGAGCAGGGGGCAGGGCCTTGGAGAAGGGATGGGGCAGAGGGCAGGGCAAGAGTGTTCGGTTTTCTGCAATCAGAAACCTTATTCCAGCTCTGAAAAGTTTATAATCTAAGTATAAGACAAGACATAACAGATGGATACAGCTGAAACCTTCGTAATATCGGACCTTACTGCAGCACTGTCTCTGCTATTACATTTTTCCTGAGAAGTGGGGTAAGCCTGCTGCTTTTTGTGAGACATTGCAGATTTGTGGCTAAGGGAGAACTAGTGATATTCTGGTGTCTGACATTTGACTGCAGCTTAAAAAAAGGATTCTTTATAAACAATGTCAGCAATTTTACTCACATGTGTAAGTTAACATTTAAACAAGATATGTAGAAAATGATAAAACTTTTGTCTGTTATCATTGGACACCACAACATTACTCATCTAAGCTGTCTGACATTAGATTCTGTCCTTTTATTGCTTGCTTTATTAATTGCAGGTGGTGCATAAAATGGTTTGATACACTTGTTTTACAGTGTTTTTGAGATCTGTTTTCTTTCCATAAAGAACCCCTGACATGTTCAGCCAAACTTTTAAAAGCCAGATACAGTATTTTGCAAAAACTTCATTAAACTGTCATATATCTTTTCCTTTCCTCTCTTTGCCAATTAATAAGATGTTGAGTATAGAAAATCACTTGGCATTAGCTAGAGTTGTGCAAAAAATATCCACTGATGTCCCAGTATATGAGTGTTTTTGTATTTCACTGTGAAACTGAAAATTGCTCCATTTTGCATTTGTTTGGACTGATGCTCCTCAAAAAAGAATCCATTTTCAAGATGAGCTGAGAAAAACTGCGTTAAAATGGGTCACATTTCAAGAAATATTTGGCCTATTTTTGAGCAAAAGCAGATTCACTTGCACTTTCTCCTGTTTTGGGCATGAAAAAACATTATGAATAAAAGCAAAATTTGCTGGCTTGAAATAAACTGAAACAAAATGCAAACAATGTTCAAAATTTTGAACAGTCTGTATTTTCCAGTGCCTCACTCCAGTGCTGGTGACATCACAGTCTTTCCCATGGCACAATAGTTAAAAAAACCCCACCTTGACTAGTTAATTTTTAAAGTTATTAATCATTTCAGGCATCATCTCCAGCCCAGAAGTCCCCTCTCAATTTTTGCTTTTACACTCGCATTTTCTATTTTTTAAAATATTTTTCTCTCCCCTGTTGCTGTGCCTAAGACCTACACAATTAACAGAAGGCACTAATACAGACCCTACTAATACAGACCCCAGTCCCAAAACGGGTTCCATGCAGGTGGAACTTTTCAGATGTGCTGAGCCCATTGACTTCATCGGAGCTCTGTGTGGGCACAGGCATCGACCCTTCTCTAGTCAGTTGCGGAATGGAGGCCTAACTGAATAACAGCACAGGGGAAGGAATGAATCTGACTCTACCCAAAGTAGCAAACTACAAAAACATTTTAAATTGTAGGCAGCACTTTGAAGGTCAGCTATGAGTATTGTGTCATGAATGGAACAGGAGGGTAAGGTGATAATAATAATAAATGTACAGCGCCTAGCACAATGGGGTCCTGGTCCATGACTGGGGCTATACTGCAATACAAGTATAAATACTACTACTAGTAGTATTTTTGTATTTATATAGTGCAGGGATTGGCAACCTTTGGCACGCAGCCCGCCAGGGTAAGCTCCCTGGTGGGCCAGGCCGGTTTGTTTACCTGCCGCGTCCGCAGGTTCGGCCAATTGCAGCTTCCACTGGCCATGGTTCGCCGCGCCAGGCCAATGGGGGCTGCGGGAAGTGGCGGCCAGCACATCCCTCAGCCTGCTCCGCTTCCCGCAGCCCCCATTGGCGTGGAGCGGCGAACCACGGCCAGTGGAAGCTGCGATCGGCCGAACCTGTGGACGCAGCAGGTAAACAAACCAGCCCGGCCCGCCAGGGAGCTTACCCTGGCGGGTAGCATGCCAAAGGTTGCTGATCCCTGATATAGTGGTTCATACTGAGAGGTATCAAAAGACCCTACAAAGGGTACAAATCCTTTGATGAACACCAACGCTAGGAACAGAAAGTCAAAAAAATATACGCCTGTATATTGAGGTTGTGGTAAAAATCTGCTTGAAAGTTTGCGCTCACGAAAGCTTATGCTCTAATAAATTGGTTAGTCTCTAAGGTGCCACAAGTCCTCCTTTTCTTTTTGCGAATACAGACTAACACGGCTGTTACTCTGAAACCTGTGTGTGACAGTGGGTCTTTAAAAATAAAGGGAAAAAAGACTGCTTAGCCCTATACCAGCACTTGCAGGTATGTGTGTGTGTGTCTTTAGATTCACAAACTCTATGAAAACTGATGGGCAAACCTAATGCATTTATAATTCTTTGCTCACCTCAGCCAGTCATTGAGTTAACACAAGAATATGATGACATGACAAAGTGGAAATATTCTCTGTACCTATAAATTATATCTATATTCAAATTCAAAAAGAAAACACACTTATCACAGAAACATAGAATATTAGGGTTGGAAGAGACCTCAGGAGGTCATCTAATCCAACTTCCTGCTCAAAGCAGGACCAACATCAACTAAATCATCCCAGGTAGGACTTTATCAAGCCAGGCCTTAAAAACCTCTAAGGATGGAGATTCCACCACCTCCCTAGGTAACCCATTCCAGTGCTTTACCACCCTCCTAGTGAAATAGTGTTTCCTAATATCCAACCTAGACCTCCCCCACTGCAACTTGAAACCATTGCTTCTTCTATCATCTGCCACCACTGAGAACAGCCTAGCTCCATCCTCTTTGGAACCCCTCTTCAGGTAGTTGAAGGCTGCTATTGAATCCCCCCTCACTCTTCTCTTCTGCTGACTAAATAGCCCCAGTTCCCTCAGCCTCTCCTCATAAGTCTCGTGCCCCAGCCCCCTAATCATGTTCGTTGCCCTCTGCCGGACTCTCTCCAATTTGTCTACGTCCCTTCTGTAGTGGGGGGACCAAAACTGGACACAATACTCCAGGTATGGCCTCACCAGTGCCAAATAGAGGGGAATAATCACTTCGCTCGATCTGCTGGCAATGCTTCTACTAATACAGCCCAATATGCCATTGACCTTCTTGGCAACAAGGGCACACTACTGACTCATATCCAGCTTCTCACCCACTGTAATCCCCAGGTCCTTTTCTGCAGAACTGCTGCTTAGCCAGTCGGTCCCCAGCCTGTAGCGGTGCATGGGATTCTTCCTTCCGAAGTGCAGGACTCTGTACTTGTCCTTGTTGAACCTCATCAGATTTCTCTTGGCCCAATCCTTCAATTTGTCTAGGTCACTCTGGACCCTATCCCTACCCTCCAGCATATCTACCTCTCCCCATAGCTTAGTGTCATCTGCGAACTTGCTGAGGGTGCAATTCATCCCATCATCCAGATCATTAATAACCAAAACCAGCCCCAGGACCTGCGGCACTCTGCTTGATACCAGCTGCCAACTAGACATCAAGCCGTTGATCACTACCTGTTAAGCCCGACAATCTAACCAGCTTTCAATCCACCTTATAGTCCATTCATGCAATCCATACTTCTTTAATTTGCTGGCAAGAATACTGTGGGAGACCGTATCAAAAGCTTTGCTAAAGTCAAGCTGTATCACATCCACCGCTTTCCCCATATCCACAGAGCTAGTTATTATGGCATAATCTTTCATACACATTAAGGTAAAACCACTCTTTTACTGCACTCTGCACTTTATCAGAATCACTGCATGCAGAAAACTGGAACCAGCAGCACATACAGCTCAAATCAATCAAAATGCAATCTTGTCATGTGCCTTCATGTAACTGTCAGCTCTCTGATCAGAGGCTTGTCACAGACATAAACTGTTTTTTGATGTCTAAATGTATAGGAGTGTGACTTGCCTTTCAGAAAGTGCCTGAGATGAGTCCAAATTCTGGGACCTAAGCAGACTAAAGAAAAACAGAACAACAAAAAGCCTCAGAGATCACAGTAATACTGTGTCAGGGATTTCCACTCACTGTCAGATGGGCCCAGTCTCCATTTGGACAAGCTCCGGCTATCCTCGCCTTCCCCCAGCATCCCAGGGCACCACATTAGATTCCCAGAGAGTGTCAATAACATCGGGCTGTCTTGGCCACCCCAAACTGGGAGCTGTCAAGGCAAAAGAGGTGCTGCAGCTAGGTCCTTGCTCTAGAGATCTCACAAAAGAAGGGTAGTGTGCACTTCCTGTCTACTGCAACAGGGTGCTTTGCTCCTACCATGTATTTTACAACCTTACAAGCCACTGCATGCTGTCATCACATGTGCCCCAACATCACCAGCCCTTCTGAAACAGCCACATCTCTCTCCACAGAGGAGGATTGTAGCCAGAGAGCCAGACCCCGCCCCCCACCAGCATTGCTGGAAACACAGGAGGAAGCAGGAACAGGGCACTTAACATATATTCCAGCACAGCCTTTGAAGCTGTGAAAGCACAGGTGTGCTGCTACAATGTGCCTCTGGGAGCAGATACAAGGATTAAGCTCACAGCAGGCAGAGGCCCTGTGACAGACATGGCTCTTAGCTCCTACTAAATAGCGTGATGCACACACACCAACATCCTAGGTGGGAAAATATTTACCCTGATAAAAGAAATGTCCAGTAGTCGAAACTTATTGTTTCTCTCCCTTGCAAGTGTAAACTACTCTTGCAAAAGCTGGCGTCACCCCGACAGACCAGCCTCAATTTGGCATAAGAAAGGAGAAAGAGAATAAAGGAGTACAGAGGTATAAGTAGGGGACCTACAGCACCATGATTTTTGAGTGCTTTTCACTATCTATCTGCTGGTCAGATAAGTGACAGCCTCCCAAGGCTTCTGCAGCTAAGAGGGTCCCTACGCCTTGTCCCTTATTCGTCTTTCCGTGGAATTGAGTGACCGATCCTGGCTTGGCACCGCTGGAATCGAGAGATGCAAGGAGGGTAAGAAGCACCCACACCTGATCTCCTATCTTTAGTGTACACATATTTTGAAATAGAGCTCTATACTTTGTTTTCTTTCTTTGGGATTGTGGCTTCAGTTTTGTAACTTGTTTGTGTGTGTAACATCTCTACATTTAAATAAGTAGGCACTAGCAATTTTGTAACCACATGATTAGAATCTAGCTTAATAAATTTTGGTAACCATTTATGCATAAGCCTGACTTGTTTTCTCTGGTTTACTGTAAAGCAGCCAACACAATTAAAGAACCTCAGCCGTTTTGGCTCTAAAGCCTGGCCATTAGGTGAGAGTACTAAGAGCCTAGCGTTGAGTTGTGCCGCCTCCACGGGGCAAACTCTTGGGGCACCTGTCAGTCAATCCTGGCTGCCCGCTGCGAAGGAGCTCTGAGCTCTAGCAGTTAAAGTCACGGGTGTGGAGAGGCTCTTAGTGCTGCCATTGGGGCACCTGTCAGTCAGTATTGACTGCCCGCTGCGAAGGAGCTCTGAGCTCTAGCAGTTAAAGTCACGGGTGGTTAGGACCTTGGGGCATCCGTCAGCCTAGCCCGGGCTGCCCGCCGCGAAGGGACAGTGCGTCCTAGCAGTTAAAGTCACGGATGGTATAAACGGGCATAGCTGGCACCTCACCAAACATCCTTGGCTGTCGGCTAACAAGGATGCACTGGAACTGTGAAGAGCCAGAGCCAGTATCCTTCAGCTGACTCCTGTGGCCCACAAAACTCCACCCCAGAGCAATGTTCCTCCCTGAACACAATCCTGATATCAAATAGCCGCTGTGGGTCAGAGCCCCAAACATGCCGCTTCTATGATGAGCTGCATGCCATTTTAGGGGGTTCAGCCACCACTACCCCAGCCGTGTTGTTTGACTCCTTCAGTGGAGATGGAGGCAATACGGAAGCAGGTTTTGGGGACGAAGAAGATGATGAGGAGGAGGAGGTTGTAGATAGCTCACAGCAAGCAAGGGGAGAAACCGGTTTTCCCGACAGCCAGGAACTGTTTCTCACCCTAGACCTGGAGCCAGTACCCCCCAAACCCACCCAAGGCTGCCTCCTGGACCCAGCAGGCGGAGAAGGGACCTCTGGTGAGTGTACCTTTTAAAATGCTATACATGGTTTAAAAGCAAGCATGTGAAAGGATTACTTTGCCCTGGCATTTGCGGTTCTCCTAGATGTAGTCCTAAAGCCTTTGCAAAAGGTTTCTGGGGAGGGCAGCCTTATTTCGTCCTTCATGGTAGGACACTTTATCACTCCAGGCCAGTAACACATACTCGGGAATCACTGTAGAACAAAGCATTGCAGTGTATGTTTGCTGGCATTCAACCAAAATCCGTTCTTTCTCTCTCTGTGTTATCCTCAGGAGAGTGAGATATAATTCATGGTCACCTGGTTGAAATAGGGTGCTTTTCTTCAGGGACACTCAGTATAGCCCATTCCTGCTGGGCTGTTTGCCTGTGGCTGAACAGAAATGTTCCCCGCTGTTAGCCACAGGGAGGGGGGAAGGTTGAGGGGGTAGTCACGCGGTGGGAGGAGGCAAAATGCGACCTTGTAACGAAAGCACATGTGCTATGTATGTAATGTTAACAGCAAGGTTTACCCTGAAAGAGTGTAGCGACTGTTTTATAAAATGTGTCTTTTTAAATACCGCTGTCCCTTTTTTTTTCTCCACCAGCTGCATGTGTTTCAATGATCACAGGATCTTCTCCTTCCCAGAGGCTAGTGAAGCTTAGAAAGAAAAAAAAACGCACTCGCGATGAAATGTTCTCCGAGCTCATGCTGTCCTCCCACACTGACAGAGCACAGACGAATGCATGGAGGCAAATAATGTCAGAGTGCAGGAAAGCACAAAATGACCGGGAGGAGAGGTGGAGGGCTGAAGAGAGTAAGTGGCGGGCTGAAGACAGGGCTGAAGCTCAAATGTGGCGGCAGCGTGATGAGAGGAGGCAGGATTCAATGCTGAGGCTGCTGCAGGACCAAACCAGAATGCTCCAGTGTATGGTTGAGCTGCAGCAAAGGCAGCTGGAGCACAGACTGCCACTGCTGCCCCTCTGTAACCAACCGCCCTCCTCCCCAAGTTCCATAGCCTCCACACCCAGACGCCCAAGAACGCGGTGGGGGGGCCTCCGGCCAACCAGCCACTCCACAACAGAGGATTGCCCAAAAAAAAGAAGGCTGTCATTCAATAAATTTTAAAGTTGTAAACTTTTAAAGTGCTGTGCTTAAAGTGCTGTGTGGCATTTTCCTTCCCTCCTCCACCACCCCTCCTGGGATACCTTGGTAGTCATCTCCCTATTTGTGTGATGAATGAATAACGAATGCATGACTGTGAAGCAGCAATGACTTTATTGCCTCTGCAAGCGGTGATTAAAGGGAGGAGGGGAGGGTGGTTAGCTTACAGGGAAGTAGAGTGAACCAAGGGGCGGGGGGTTTCATCAAGGAGAAACAAACAGAACTTTCACACTGTAGCCTGGCCAGTCATGAAACTGGTTTTCAAAGCTTCTCTGATGCGTACCGCACCCTCCTGAGCTCTTCTAACCGCCCTGGTGTCTAGCTGCGCGTAACCAGCAGCTAGGCGATTTGCCTCAACCTCCCACCCCGCCATAAACGTCTCCCCCTTACTCTCACAGATATTGTGGAGCACACAGCAAGCAGTAATAACAGTGGGAATATTGGTTTCGCTGAGGTCTAAGCGAGTCAGTAAACTGCGCCAGCGCGCCTTTAAACGTCCAAATGCACATTCTACCACCATTCTGCACTTGCTCAGCCTGTAGTTGAACAGCTCCTGACCACTGTCCAGGCTGCCTGTGTACGGCTTCATGAGCCATGGCATTAAGGGGTAGGCTGGGTCCCCAAGGATACATATAGGCATTTCAACATCCCCAACAGTTATTTTCTGGTCTGGGAAGAAAGTCCCTTCCTGCAGCTTTTGAAACAGACCAGAGTTCCTGAAGATGCGAGCGTCATGCACCTTTCCCGGCCATCCCACGTTGATGTTGGTGAAACATCCCTTGTGATCCACCAGAGCTTGCAGCACTATCGAAAAGTACCCCTTGCGGTTTATGTACTCGCCGGCTTGGTGCTCTGGTGCCAAGATAGGGATATGGGTTCCGTCTATAGCCCCACCACAGTTAGGGAATCCCATTGCAGCAAAGCCATCCACTATGACCTGCACATTTCCCAGGGTCACTACCCTTGATATCAGCAGATCTTTGATTGCGTGAGCTACTTGCATCACAGCAGTCCCCACAGTAGATTTGCCCACTCCAAATTGATTCCCAACTGACCGGTAGCTGTCTGGCGTTGCAAGCTTCCACAGGGCTATCGCCACTCGCTTCTCAACTGTGAGGGCTGCTCTCATCCTGGTATTCATGCGCTTCAGGGCAGGGAAAAGCAAGTCACAAAGTTCCATGAAAGTGCCCTTACGCATGCGAAAGTTTCGCAGCCACTGGGAATCATCCCAGACCTGCAACACTATGCGGTCCCACCAGTCTGTGCTTGTTTCCCGAGCCCAGAATCGGCGTTCCACAGCATGAACCTGCCCCATTAGCACCATGATGCATGCATTGGCAGGGCCCATGCTTTCAGAGAAATCTGTGTCCATGTCCTGATCACTCACGGGACCGCGCTGACGTCGCCTCCTCGCCCGGTATCGCGTTGCCATGTTCTGGTGCTGCATATACTGCTGGATAATGCGTGTGGTGGTTGATGTGCTCCTAATTGCCAAAATGAGCTCAGCGGCCTCCATGCTTGCCTTGGTATGGCGTCCGCACAGAAAAAAGGCGCGGAACGATTGTCTGCCATTGCTCTGATGGAGGGAGGGGCGACTGACGACACGGCTTACAGGGTTGGCTTCAGGGAGCTAAAATCAACAAAGGGTGTGCCTGTACATCAAGGAGTATTTCAGGCAGACCTGCACGGAGGGTTCCAATAAGAAATGGTGCACCAAAGTTATCGTTGTTATTGGAACAAGGAGGTTAGCCTGGCCTCTGATTGATACATGGCTAGATTAACCTCGCTGCGCCTTCTCTGTGACTGACTGCAGTGTGATCTAGACAGGGGAGGAGGAAAATGAGTACAAAACAAATCTGGTCTATTTCTTGTTCTGACCCACTCCATCTATCCTTTACATCTTTGGCTGGCAGCAGACAAAAAAGGCGTGAAATGATTGTCTGCCCTTGCTTTCACGGGGGGAGGGAGGGTGGGAACGGGGTCCTGACGATATGTACCTAGAACCACCCGCGACAATGTTTTAGCCCCATCAGGCATTGGGATATCAACCCAGAATTCCAATGGGCAGCGGAGACTGCGGGAACTGTGGGATAGCTACCCACAGTGCAATGCTCCGGAAGTCGACGCTTGCCTCGGTACTGTGGAAGCGCTCCGCCGAGTTAATGCACTTAATGCACTTAGAGCATTTTCTGTGGGGACACACACACTCGAATATATAAAACCGATTTCAAAAAAACCGACTTCTATAAATTCGACCTAATTTCGTAGTGTAGACATACCCAAAGGAAAACATCCAGAGGCCAGGAGCACCACTGAACAGCTGTCAACACTGCCCTTCTTCAGCCACCCCTGAAAAAGCCAGATCCGGCTTCTGACCTTTAAAAACTCACCCCTTCTCCCTGCCCCAAGGGAATGTTATCTGCAGCTGGCCCTGCAGAGGATGCAGCTACGGACAAGCATCAAAAGGCAAATGATGGGGGCAAGGCAAAGACATGAAAGATGGTGAAGTCCTGATCTTTCCTGTTGCCTTGCTGGCAGACTGGCATTCAGCATGAGCATGTCATTCCTTTATTATTTACATCCCTCCCATCAGATAGAATCATAGAATATTGGGGTTGGAAGGGACCCCAGAAGGTCATCTAGTCCAACCCCCTGCTCGAAGCAGGACCAATTCCCAGTTAAATCATCCCAGCCAGGGCTTTGTCAAGCCTGACCTTAAAAACCTCTAAGGAAGGAGATTCTACCACCTCCCTAGGTAACGCATTCCAGTGTTTCACCACCCTCTTAGTGAAAAAGTTTTTCCTAATATCCAATCTAAACCTCCCCCACTGCAACTTGAGACCATTACTCCTCGTTCTGTCATCTGCTACCATTGAGAACAGTCTAGAGCCATCCTCTTTGGAACCCCCTTTCAGGTAGTTGAAAGCAGCTATCAAATCCCCCCTCATTCTTCTCTTCTGCAGGCTAAACAATCCCAGCTCCCTCAGCCTCTCCTCATAACTCATGTGTTCCAGTCCCCTAATCATTTTTGTTGCCCTTCGCTGGACTCTCTTCAATTTATCCACATCCTTCTTGAAGTGTGGGGCCCAAAACTGGACACAGTACTCCAGATGAGGCCTCACCAATGTTGAATAGAGGGGAACAATCACGTCCGTCGATCTGCTCGCTATGCCCCTACTTATACATCCCAAAATGCCATTGGCCTTCTTGGCAACAAGGGCACACTGCTGACTCATATCCAGCTTCTCGTCCACTGTCATCCCTAGGTCCTTTTCCGCAGAACTGCTGCCTAGCCATTCGGGCCCTAGTCTGTAGCTGTGCATTGGGTTCTTCCGTCCTAAGTGCAGGACCCTGCACTTATCCTTATTGAACCTCATCAGATTTCTTTTGGCCCAATCCTCCAATTTGTCTAGGTCCTTCTGTATCCTATCCCTCCCCTCCAGCGTATCTACCACTCCTCCCAGTTTAGTATCATCCGCAAATTTGCTGAGAGTGCAATCCACACCATCCTCCAGATCATTTATGAAGATATTGAACAAGACTGGCCCCAGGACCGACCCTTGGGGCACTCCACTTGATACCAGCGGCCAACTAGACATGGAGCCATTGATCACTCCCCGTTGAGCCCGACAATCTAGCCAGCTTTCTACCCACCTTATCAAACAATGTTTTCCCCCCCTTCACAGCACTGCGACTATCAGTGGAACAAATGCATGGCTCTGTGCTGCTGCACCCCCAATCTGCTAAAAATAAATGTTAATAATCAAAACGGATTTCTACAGAGACACTAACTCGTGTAGTGCTTTTATGTAATGCACTTCTGCTCTTAAGTATTCCTACTTACTGGTGTGGAAAAATTGTACATGTTTGGGTGCATCAAAATGAATTCTTGTGGATGAGAATTTCACTTTTACTAGATCTTCTCTGGCATGTTCCAGGAAGGCACGTTGTCTTGAAGTTAGCTGAAAACTGTGAAGAGATCATGGAGCTATTATAAAACCATATTATCCAAGTGTAAATCTGGTCTTCTGACAAAGAAAGCAATGATAATGAACTACAAATGTTTTCCTAGCACTTTGCTCATCTCGAGCTGTGGGGTGTTAGAAGCTGTAGAACATTAGAAACTGGGGGCCATGTTTAACATGTGTTTGCAGGATTACTAGTACAACACACTTGTTTTTGAGGATGCAAACTGTTGAAAATTTTGCCTAGAAGCCTGGGTACAAAGGTGTCTGCAAAAATGCATTCACTCTCATTGAACTTGTGCAACTAACTACTCATTTATATGCACGGTTACTCAATCTGTTTACCAATCGTTTTTGTTGCATCGTTTCTACCCGTATTTGAAAGTTCAGGCATCACTGTTGCTGTATAAATAGCTCTGTTTTGGTAATTAATTTGCTAATTGAATTAAGAACCTAATATAAACCAAACTCCGAAATGTATCGGCAAATCATCACCTCACTGTATTTGTTGCTTGAAATGTGGATTATTGAAAGGAAAATAAAATAAAACAAAAATCCAGACCTTGAAATTAAAAAAGACAAAGAAGGCATGCGTAATACATGGGGTCTCCTTGCTAGTTTCATGAGACATATAGTTTGGAGCCTAAATTTGACCTTCCCTTACCACTGAAATAAACTGACAATTTCTCTGTTTTCTGGGTTTCCACAACCCTCTAATGACAACCCAAGCAGTGGGAGTTAAAATGCAGTTTATTAGCACATGAAGCGTACTTAGCTTTGTCTGCAGTGAGCTCATCTTGCGGTCACACAGCTGTACATAGACTAGTTAAGGAGTCATGACTGAGGCACAGGGCACTAACTGGTGGTGAATTCATAGCCTGCAATGAATTCCCAATTAATTGACTGGTATGTTGGCTAGCAAGAGTCCAGTTCAATTATATCTCTTTCATCTCCTCACCTCTCAACTCCATTTATGATAATAAATTCTTCTAACCCTGACTACAACTTCTTCAAATATGTTTAGGTGATTTTATAAACATAGCAATCTCGGGGGATTTGAGGGTGAGGGTGAATTAGCAGATTAATGTCCAGCAGTCCAGCATTTAATAATGCTGAGTTTTGCAGTTTTCAGGTGGAAGACGGACAGGAGCAAGTTCCACCTATTTCCAGGGAATTTAACTGTAATTATTGGGATCATTACAGATGTAATGAGGCTGGATACATAAAGGAGGACTATAAAGCTTCTGTCATTTGAGGGAAAAGCATTTTAAACAAACAATAACAGAACAGCTAAAAAGTTTTCTACAATGATAATATTAAGAACTAAATGGTCCTAGTTTAGTGAGCATCAGTAAATAAAATTGTCACTGTGTAATAGAGCAGTGGCCAAGCTAATCTGTTTTGTATCTTGTCTCCTACAGTAGCTAATACAGGATACTTCAAAGGAAAATGTAACCCCTCCACCCCACATAATTCACCACACTGTACTGTACTGTACCAAGGAAGAAGAATTTCTTCCAGACCTCAGCTGGAGAGCAGTCCTCAACTTGAGGACTGAAGGATGATTAGCTTTGTGATTTTTATCTTAGCTAGTGTCCCTGAATGCACTATTTTAGTCAAATTAGTGGCCAGTCCTTTTATGAAATATACCAAGCTGCTTACCTCAGTTACAATGATTCTGCCTGTGTGTATAATTACACACAACAAACCTATGTTAAAAGAACATTAAAGTCAAGCACTCAAAAGATAGGAAATGCCAGAATTAAGGTTGCTGCCAAAGGCATGTTATAAGTAACTGTCCATCAAGTCCTAAAAGTTCAAGTTGCAATTTATAAAGAATGAAAGGATGGTACCACAATTAATACCCATCAGCATGGTAGTATGGAAAACAGGTCATCAAACAAACTCAATATCATTTTTTGGGATGAAATTGCAAGTTTGGTTGACAAATATAACGGAGTTGACATAATAGATTTGTATAATTCATTTGACTTAGTACTTCATGACATTCTGATTAAAAATTAGCATTATACAAAATCAATGTAGCACATATTAAATAGATTAAAAACTAGCTAACTGATAGATCTCAAAAAGTAATTGCAAATGGGGGATCATGATCCAATGGAAGTGTTTCTAGTGGGACCTCAAGGGAATCTGTCCTTGGCCCAATGCTATTCACTATCTTTATTAAGGATCTGGAAAAAATATAAATCATTGTTGGTAAAGTTTACAGATGACACAAGAATTGGTGGAGTGGTAAATTATTATAAGAACAGGTCAGTCCTAGAGAGTGATCTGGATCTTTTGGTAAGATGGGTTCACTTGAAAAACATGCATTTTTAATACAATGAAATGCAAGGTCATACATCTAGGAACAAAGAGTGTAGGTCACATTTTCAGGATGGGGAGTGTGGTGACTGTGAATGGGACTTAGAGATCGTGATGGAACCAGCTGAACATAAACTCCAATGCAGTAGAGTAGCTAAGAGACCAAACACAATCCTTGGAAATATAAGCAGGGGAACATCAAGTAGCAGTTCACAGGTGGTATTACCAATGCTTATGACATTAGTGGGGGACTGTTACTGGAATACTGTGTCCAGTTCTGGTGTTCACAGTTTAAAAAAGGATGTAACAAATTGGAAAGGGCTCAGAAAAGAGCCACAATAATTATCTGATATCTGCAAAACCTGTTGTGATGAACTGGGAATCATCGGTATTTTTTTTAATGAATGTGGACAATGCCTATGTGTTTGTTTATGATGGGCTACTTGGTGACAAGTATGGAGTGAAATCAAAGTATGGAGTGAAATCAAAAGGGGTTGCCAGAGCAAGCAGGAAAGGTAAAACAATAGCCTAGATAAGGAGCATCCCAGCAAACACGCAAACATAATAGCCAGGTTTATTGCTGTGAAGAGGAAACTCCTTGGCCCAATGCTGGTGACAGAACTGTTTTGCCAGAGCTGAGAAGAGAGATCCAAGGGAACACTAGAACATTAGAGGAACTTGGTGCCTAGAAAAGGGTAGGAGTTGAGTGAGTGATGAGCGGCTGCCCAAGGAGTGTCAGTGAAGGCTGACAGGCTGGCAAGGAATTACACAGAGATAGAAAGAGCCTGCTGAAAGCAAAGCAGTCTGTTTCTTCAACCAAGATATGGGGCTTAGCTGGGCTGAGGGAAACTTACAAAAGCTGGCAAAGAAAGATTAAGGGAAAAGAAAAATATAGGCCTTTTTATTATTGTCCTTTGCTGTATGTTCATTGTACCTTTTGGGGAATGAATAAATAGTGCTTTGAAGATGCTGTTTTGAAGTCACTTTAATCAACTCACTGGTCACAGGTCCCCAGAGTGAAAGAGTGTACAGTTACCCAATGCAGTTGGGTCTGTCACATCAAACAGGGGCGTTGTAACTTAGGGATCCAGTCTAAGAGTGGTTGCACTGCATGGTCTACCTAGAATGAGGTGCCTGACGCCAGGTCTGTCACCAGAGAGGTGCACTCACGAGGAGCTAAAAGGGGACTAAGGTACATTTCACCCTGGAACCATGATACCTGTCTTTCAGTGAGAGACTAAAGCAGCTCAGTCTATTTAGTTTATCTAACAGAAGGTTAAAAGGTGACTTGATCACCATCTGTGGACAGGGTTTCTCATAGTAGAAAACTCTATAATTGAGCAGACAAAACATAACAAAATCCAATGGCTAGATGCTAAAGTTAGACACATTCAAACTAGAAATAAAGTGCAAATTTTTATCAGTGAGGGTAATTAACCATTCAAACACCTTACCCAGGGGCATGACAGATTCTCCATTATTTGAAGTCCTTGAAATAAAGATTGGATGTCTTCTAAAATATATGCTTTAGCTGAACAGAAGTTATGGGTTTGATGCAGGAATCACTCAGTGAAATCCTATGGCCTGTGTTATGCAGGCTAGATGATCATAATGGTCCCTTCTGGCCTTAAACTCTAAGAATGTCCACTGTGTGACCAATCAGATCTCCATTAGCCTCCAAACTAGGTAATCTGTGTTTGCTGCTTAAAGTCCAGCAGCCCTTTGCTAGAGTATGCAGTCATACTGCTAAATCGCTGGCCTGGGCAAGTTATGTGGGTGTAACAGGGCCAAGAGGTCCAGGGTAGCCAGTCCTGTTTAATAAGCCCCATTTTGCCACACCTGTGCTGTGTGTAGGACTTAAAAAAAGAGGAAGCCCATCATTAAGGGCTGGCCATGGAGAAGAGAAGATGAACTGGGTGAGAGCTGGAGAGCTGAGCCACTGGGGTGGAACTGACTCCTGTGATGGCTCCTAGAACAAGGGACCTAGCTGTAAGGAAGCAGTCCTGGGGCCTGAAAGATGGTCTGGTAGTGTTTAGTTTTGTCTGTAATGCTGGAGTTCTATTGGGGGGCCCAGGAGAAGCACTGGGACCTGTTGCTTTGTGAATGAAGAGTGGGATTCTGTTTGATTTAGATAGACTTTGTTGGTGGCCCAAAGGGGAAGCTGGGTGAAGGGACGTTGAAAAGGCCACCCGGGAGAAGTTAGCTTAGGGCCTGAGCAGTTACAACTGGACTTGGAATCTTGGATACTCCAGAAAGGGATTTCACTTTTAAGAGGGCTAGGCCACATGAGGCCCAGACAGAGATGACCAACAGGAGGTGATGACCCAGTGGAAGGCACAGCAACTCTGCACGCAGCCTCAAGGGAGTTCTATCTGGTGAGTCACTTCTGTGCACAAGTGGCTTGCTCTGGGGTGAGACCTGTAGCAAGGAGTTAAAAAAACCCTCTGAATCATACAACTGGATTTAAGGTTCCATTGGTTCTTTCTTTTGATATGACAAAATAGAGCGATTGCATGCCATGGATTGTTGCTCCTAAACAGTAGATTGTAAAGTATGATTTAACAGGACAATTATTTTAATAAATCCCACTAAAGCCCTCCCTACAAAACTTGCTAGGACTGTTTTGCTTGTTGTGGTTTGCCAGGTAGGGGAGCATTAAACCAACCAAACAAAGCCACACCCAAAAATCTACCCACAACTACGGATTCAAAAACACGAAGAAGTTTATATCAAAGCATTAAAAATTTTCTACAATCTTATCTTGAGTTTATTTTGCATGAAAACAGTTGTTTTTTTTTTTAAAAAAAAGGACAGAGAGAGAGAGAGAGAGAGAGGTCATCTTTTTGACTCCTAAGTGGGCTTTTGCAGGACTGCTGTCTCCTAGGTCCTCTCCTATCTCTGATCTTTCAGTGAGTTTTCTCCTGCCTTCTGCTACTTGCATGTGGGGAGGGTGCATCCCTAGGAGGTCTGTCCTTGTCCCCCTGCTCTTTTCAATTTACACTGTGTTTCTGTGCAGTCTCATCCATTCACATGGCTTTACCTGCCCTCTCTCTGCTGATGACTCATTAGCCTACTCATCTTCCTTATGCTGAGGCACAAGGCCTGTGCATCACTTCAATCCCACTTGAGTCCTATTTTGAGGGTTTAAGTGGGCTTCTCTTTCCATTCATTCCTGCTTCTCAGCCTGATTCTGACCTCTCCTCTCAGCTTAAGTATTAAATGTCCAAAACTGAATTGTTTCTCTTCTCTCTTAACCCTGCTCCTCTTTGCCCTTTATCTCTGTTGACAAAGGCACCATTATCTCAGTCACTTAAGCTTGTAATGCAGGGGTTATCTTCCTTTCCCTTGACCACACAGCAAGACCATGTCCACATCCTGTGAGTTCTTCTTCCAGAGCATTGGTAGGAGCCATTCTTTTCTTTCTCCACTATAATGTCTCATTCAGGCCCTCATTTCCAGTGTTGACTACAGCAACATTTCCTCTCCCAGACTCTCATATTGCCCCTCGTCTAGACAGAACATTCTCACTAAAGTTCTCTCCCTTGCTTGCTATTTTGGCCCTCTTTGAATCCTTCCACTTCTGCTATCACATCAGATTCAGTCTGTAAGTGGTATGGGGGCTGTATACTGAGTATTAATGCCCTGTTTATCTCCTGCAATCTATAACACGAAGCAGCTAGAGGGTCGAAACTGGTCACCCATACCTCTCAACCAATGAAAGACTAAATGTATAGCAGGGCCCTGATTTGTAGCCAAGGACTGAAACATGAAGACTGAATATAAAGGCTCTGTCCCTGGTTTCAGGTGAATGTCCAAACACTAAAGTTGGAGATAGAATAGAGAGCTGATTTACCCAGAATCCACTACCATGTTAAAGAGTTTCTTGATCACATAGGGATTCTTGCTGCATAAGAAGACTCCCTGAGTGGTGTATAGCAGCTCGCTGTAATCCCCTTTCATGCCTCTGAAGTAGGGAGCAGCCAAAGGGGGCACAGCAACTGTGCTTTTGCACTGGGACAGTTGCCAGCCACTGGAATGGAACTGTGTGTATTTTAAAGTAGGCTGAGTTTGTTCTAAGTTGTGCTGGGGGCTGAACTAGCCCCTGATGAGCCCAAGGATCAGGAAGCCGCACATGTGGCACAAAGCCTTTTCCTCCATTTATCTGGCCTGTACTGAATCCAGCAAAGCTGGGCCAGAGAATCTGGGCTTTTGGCTCTAGAGAACTGGCAATCCAAAGGAAAGCCAAAGAAGAAAGAGAATCTTCTGCATGAAGAGGTATATTCTTTCTTTCGGTAACAGAGGAAACAATCTTGGAGCTAAAGTTATGGAAAGCCCCGAATTCTAAGACCTGGTTTTAGCTTCTAATGGTTTTTGTCAAAGTATACTATCACTCAGTGTATTGGACACTCAGAATATGTTTGATCCTGTGAAGACCATGGAGTGAACACCAGGTGCCCTGGATTGATGTCAAGGATTAATTTGACCTGGTCACTGTCCCCAGGAGCTCACTATATAGGAAGTATCCACATCTCAAGTGCAAATGATAGATTGTTGATGAGATAATTTATATTCCCCGAGACAGTAATATAATTAGTAACATATTTGACAAAGGGTCCTAATGCAGTTTTACGAATACTATTGTATTTACATACCATTGGCTTTCTAAATAGAAAGCCACTAACTGTATTCGCTCAGAGAACAATGTACCTCAATTCCTCAAATGAAAACCTCCCTTGCAATTTTCCCTGTGCCCTAAATTAATTATTTTAGGATTAAAATGAACAAGAACAGTCTAATCCCCTGTAAAATTTATGACTGCACTAAATTAAGGAAAGGTTTGTCACTGAAATGTTTGCCAAAATGTTATTGGTTTTAATCAGGGGTGAAAGTAACTTAAAGGACTTATTGGTACGCCCGAGTCCTGAGTGGGCGCATGGCCTCAACTGGAAGAGGCGTGGCCTCAACCGGAAGAGGCGGGACCTTTCAAGATTTAAAGGCCCTGGGGCTCTGGCTGTGGCTGGGAGCCCCAAGGCCTTTAAATCACCCTGGAGCTACCAGCTGCAGATTTAAAGGGCCTGGGACTCCGGCCACTGTGGGGAGTCCCAGACCCTTTAAAGTGTTGTCAGAGCTCCGGCAGCGTGGCTTGGACAGCGCTTTAAAGGGCCTGGGGCTCCCCATAGAGGCCAGAACCCCAGGCCCTTTAAATCACCGCCGGAGCCCTGCCGCCGCTGCCCTGGGGTAGCGGAGGCAGGGCTCCAGCCGTGATTTAAAGGGCCTGGGGCTCCCTGCAGTGGCAGGAGCACCGGGCCCTTTAAATCCCTGCCCGAGCCCGGCTGCCGGAGCTCCGGCGGTGATTTAAAGGGCCTGGGGCTCCCTGCAGTGGCTGGAGCCCTGGGCCCTTTAAATCACTGCAGGGGAAGCTGGTCCAGTCCGGCATGGACCATACTGGCTTACTTTCACCTCTGGTTTTAATGGAAAAAGTTGTCTTGCTTTGCCAAAGATTTAAAAACCTGGCAGTTGAACAATGCATCCTGTTCTGTCGACCAATGCCTGACATGGCTTTGTTTAGAAACCTACAGTACAGTTTTCATATACTTCATTTCAAGAACTATTTTCTTTGTTTTTTAAAAGTAAAGAAGTTGTGCTCCATCCTGCCGGGTTCTGAGTAGACCTGCGAGAGAACCCGATTTTCATTTCCTGGGAAATTCTGATTTGTTTTGAATTTTTTTTTCCATTTTGAAACAAAATTTCCCAGGAAATGAAATTTAAAAAAATTAATTTCAGGTCAGCCAACATGTTTTCTTTCAATAAAAGTGAAACATTTTGTTTTGATTTTGACTTCTTAGACAATTTAAACATGTTTTTCATAAAAAATTCATTTTGAAAAGTAATTTCAAGGCAAAAGAATCAAACAATTTTAACCCAGAAATATTGAAATGGGGCATTCCAACATTAGGAAAAAAATGAAAATAAGCATCTTGATAAATGAAATTTCATCTAAAGCCACACTTTTTGCAAAACATCTCAATTAAACAAAAAAGGCATTTTTTTTATCAAGAAGTTTCATCAAGATATTTCCATCCAGCTCCAGTTCTAAGTGTTCTTCACTCCCAGCAGAGTCAAGGGCAGATGAGAGTCCAGTATTAACACAGGACCAGGCTCTGTAGGTTAAGTAGTTAAATGGAAAAAAAATTCAGGAGAAATCTCTCTCATAACTTGAATATTTGGTAGCCTAATTACTATGATTTTTGATTGGGGTTTTAGTCTCTGTAGTAACATCTGTTCTACATCATAGAGCTAAAGAGTGATATATTTTCTTTAAAAAAAGATCATATTGCTCCGGTATTTTACTGAAACAAACAATCTCCATCTGAAATATTTAACATGACATTGAAAGGCAACAAATTTAAAATTGAAAAAGGGCATACTTTTATTTTTTTAAACACAATACATAATTAGCTGGAATTACTCGTCATAAAACAAATCAGGCCACGATCTCAGTAGGAAACTGGAACAGTTAGACATTTATATGGATAATGAAAACATCCACAGTTAGATTAGATCAGAGGACAAAGTGGATGTAAACCTTCATGCTTCAGGGCACAAACCTGCAGCTACACAGAGGTTAGGAAAAAAACGTCCCTTATTGGGAATTATTGCATAATTATTCACTACTATGTTCCTTGCACCTGCTGCTGAAGCAATTACTAATGGACACTGTTAAAAACTGGATATTAGGTTAGGAGTAAAATCTTCAAAAGTGACTAAAAGCCAGATTTTCACAGGCATTTAGGCGTCCAAAAATGCAGATATGCACTTACTTGGCATTTCAAAAGTGCCTAGGCAGGTTATGTGCTTACTCCCAATTGAAATCAATGGGAATAAGGTACCCAGCCTGCTTAGGCATGTCTGTAAAACCTACTAGGCTCCTATCTGCATCTTAAATATCTTTGAAAAATCTGGCTTTTCGACAGTGAAAATTTTATCCCAGATCTGTTATGATGGAGCTGGGCCAGCTGCTCTTCTCTAGCCATTCCTCTGTTCCTAAGAAACCAAATCTGAATTTTCCCAATGGTCTCTGTATTTACAAGGAACCAAACCCAACCCACCCCGGGGTTTAAATGCCCCTAAATTTTGGGGTGATTGACGTCTGGATCTGAATTTTGCAGTTCAAGCCATTTAGTGAAACGAGTGGCTGATATTTTGCCAATGGTTAAAAAAATAATAGATTTTGTGGTTTCTTTCCTGTTGTTGCAGACATGTTACTTTCCAGGCCTGCTGTGTACATTAGCATCACATTCAGAATTTGAACCTACAATCTAAATATGTTATCACTGCCAATTAACTAATGAAGACTCATTGTTGATAGTGAACTGCAATTTGCCATGCTTGCGTGCTGGCTCATTGGATGTTTTGCCTTCATGCATACACTTATAAGTGCAAGAGACTGAGTTCTGTACATTTAATATTATAGTTTCTAAAATGACTGTAGGTGACATACAAATCCTAATTTAAACTAGTCTTGGCAATATTTCAGTCTAATTTGATTTGTCATTAGATATCTTCCAGGATGTCTTTCTTGGAGCCAACGAACTTATTTATTCTTGAGGAAGCATTTTGGAGTTCTACTTGTGTTAAAATAATACAGACTCTGAGAAAGCAAATATCTCAAAGCACTAGCTACGTGTTCTTTTGGTTTCCTGGTCCAGGTAGGAAACTGGGAAGGATAGATTGTGCTTCTCCTCCAGGCCCCAGTGATAGACTTTCCATTTGCTAATGATGCAAAATTCTCAGGGAGTAATTATCACAGTGGAAAAGGGTAATAACACAGCTCAGAATGATTGAGACCAGGAAAACAAGCTGATGAGCCTGTGCAATTCAATGTATAGAAAATTAAGGTAATAATGAGGCAAGCTCAAAACACAAGGTGAGGGAATGCTTCCTTCAAGGTCAGACTGCATAACATTGGGCCAAAGGATGAAACTCAACCCTTCCGTACAATGTTTAGCAGGAGATAAAATACAAACAAATTCTAGGATGCAAAAATACGTCATATCTAAGGTGGAGAAAGTCATCCTGGCACTGTATAAGGGACAAGTAAGAACACGTTTGTAATGCTATATGCACTGTCAGCCAACATAATAGGGGGATTCAAGGAACACTATGGGGGGAAGAGAGGAAGAGGCAACAGAATGAGGATCAAGGTCTAATGGAACAAGCTTCATTGTGTGGATGGTTTGCAGCAGAGAAGTGTTTGGGAAAACCCAAGCAAAACAAAATAATGTTAAAACAATCCGTCAACATCTGCAGAACTGCTACATACAATAGTTCATCTAATTTTAAAACTGACATTTAGCCAAAGCCAGAGAAACGAGTCATGCATAAGGCTAACCCATTCCTTTTTTTGAACTGGGAATAGCAAAAAATTCTACAAACTCAATGGAAAAAACCTGAAAAATGAGCCATCTCACAACACTTATTGCCTCCTTTGCTCTGTGGATAATTACAGCCCCTTGTTTAAGCAGTGAACAGAATTGTTTCTCATAATACACTTTTTAATGAATTCACTTAAAGGTGCAGTGTGTGATTCAGATATTCAGGTAGGCCTAAAACACCCTTACTCATAGAAAATAATACTTTGCACTTATGTATTGTTTTTCATCTAAAGATCTCAAAGTGCTTTACAAAAACATTCACTGATTAACTCCCAACACCCTTGTGAGATATTACAGATCAGTATTACGTACATTGGAAAGGTGAGTGTAAAAAGAGGCACACACAAATAGGTTAAGTTTCTTGCCCAAGATGACACAATGAGTCAGTGGCAGAGTTAAACACATAACCTAGGAGTCCTCTGCTCTAATAGACCATAAGAATTTCTAGAAGAATCCCAGTGTTGGATCTGAGAGGTTCCAAGAAAGGAATTTAAACTAACGCCTTTCATAAAAGACACCCGGGCTTATTTTGTATAGTTCCTTTGAAATGAACATGACTCTTCTTTGCATTAATGCTAAATCATCATGAAATTTGCTACCTTCCACAAAAGTTTTATATTGTTTTCTTATTAAAGCCTGTCAAATATATTAATTTTTATTTCTCTAGAAACAATTAGGTAAATATATATATATATTCCTCCCCTTCCTGTCTTATTCTTATTCCACATCTTGATGGTATAATATTAGTCAGCATGAAAGCCTTTATATTAATTCTCAACATAAGCAGAACAACAGATAAATATAGAAAAGAATAGGAGCATGCATTGCCTCAAAGTTCCTCAGTAGTGTCAGATCAATGATATGGAGCTTTATTCTATGCTCATCAGCAGAATGAGAAAGATCTCTGCTCCTTAAATATTACTTTGGCTCATCTGAAAATGTGCCTTATTCTTTATTTAACAGGGTAGCATGCCATATATGACTGTTGCTTATCCAAGCACAGCCAACTGTAAATGAAAATTGGATGAATGCAATCTGTTTCAGCACAAATCTGGGTACAAGCCTGGGAATCCACATGATTTCTTTGTATTGCAAAGGGGGAAAAAATCCATTTTAATTACCATAGAGTCAGAAATCTCTCCTATTTATTAACCATTTTTCAGTTTGCTTTATGATCATGTTAATATTTTTACAAGAACCTAAGTTGTCTCATTTGATACCAGCTCCCACCAAAATACTACATCTAAATGTTTATTATTTATCGCCTACATTTATCTGACACCTATCAGTGAACTATCGGGGCTTGCTCTACGTGGCTTAAATTAAAGCAAAATCATTTCCCATGTGTACAGAATTGACACACCATAACCCTTTTTTAGCACCAGGAATTTAAAAACACAAAGAGAAGATATACTTTACAAGGAGGGAAAATGAGCTGTTCGTTATTAAGAAGCATTGGCCATGCTTCCTAACTATAATGACCTGGCTCAGGATTAGGCAATTTCTATATATAGTAACTTCCAGATAGGAGAATCTGCTCCCTGGCTCCTTTGAGCCTCATTTTTGAGATGGTGAATGTAAGTGTTCCAGTGATGAGTGCAAATTGTACCACAGGACATAGAAGGAGAGCTAATCCCTGGGATAGTTGGGCCTCAGGGCATTTGGGACTCTTACAGACTGTAACCAGCAGAGGTACAGAATTACCTTAAATTTCACCTAAAATTTTGCTGGCAGCATCACAGTTTCGTGTTTAGAATACATTCTGTAGTTCAGCGACACCCCCGAATTCTCTCTCTCCACAGAGTTGTTGACATGTCATTACATAACCGACAAAAGCTAGGGCACCAGATATACAAAATAAGTGTGTGATACTGCAAAAACCTGGAACCACATGCATATTTAGTCTTATACAGGCCCCCTTTGACTCCATGTAAGAGTGGCACATTGTAACACTCCGGAGATTCCTGTTGTATGAGAATACAGTATAGATGAGGCAGTGTAAGGCATGGGTTATAGTAAATAGGGTTTTCAAGGTCTTCCCTAAAATACATTGTTGTTATTAAATTGGACATTTAAAATTATGACTGTTTATATTTTGTTTTATTTTGCTCAAGAAAACGGAAAAATTTCTAGTCCCTAGGGAGAAGGGTCACATTTTACACACACATTCCAAGTAATGTTAATGGGAATGATGTATCTATATGGAGAGGAAAATAGACCCTCAAGTCATTATGGGCCAGATCGATATGTGGGATGAGGCTCTGCAGGTTGAGATACACCGACGTGGGCCCGTCATTAATAGCTTCATTGGTACCTTGCAAGATAGTTCTATGAGCTGTTATCTTCCCAAGGCACCAACTGCAGTCTGATCCAGGAAGAATCATAGCCACCAGCCTTGGGGAAGATCAGATGTCTTTTGTCCAGACTGGAGGAAAGTCACTGTGGTGGCAGAACTTGTAACGTTGAGAACTGAACAATCAATGACTGACTTTGTAACAGAGGGTGGGTCATAGACAACACAAGCTAGATGAAGGCTACGTTAATAAGAGACTCTGCACAAAGGGCCAGCTGTGTAAAGGTATTTAGGGACCTAAAGATGCAGATAGATGCCTAATGGAATTTTCAGAAGTGTCTACACACCTAATTCCCAGTGACTTCAATGGGAATTAGGTGCCTAGGCACTCTCAAAAATCCCACTAAGCACATATTTGCATCTTTAAGTACCTAAGTACCTTTAAAAATCTGGCCTTAAAATCCTTTAGTTACATTCTCAATTGATATAGCTCCATTGAAGCCAAGAGCTAAGCTGATTCCCACTGACTTAAATGGAAAGTGCCTAGACCTTTTGCAAATCCTACTAGCAGGACCAGTGTTACTGGGGTGAGGGGCAAAGGGGACATTTGCCCCCCTCCAGTGATGTTTAAGGGGCCCCAAATTATTGTCAGAAGGCCAAAACATGTACAAAGTGATCAAATGCTAAGCAGTGCAACAGCAGCAGATTGGAGAGTCTTCATCCTTTGTGTAAATTATAAATCACAGCAAAATATGGACAGAAGTCAAATTTTAGTCCTTTAAACTCTTATACTCCTGAAAAATCTTTGATTGTAACTAGCCCCTGGACTCCTGGAAGGTGTGGGCTTTTTGTTTGTTTTTATTTTTAAATAGTGACATCCAGTGGCCCCCCAGTACACACTTGCCCCCTCAAAAATAGAGCCTTAGGACTAGCCCTGCCCCCTAGGTGCCTATCTGCATCTTTAGGCCCTTAAATACCTTTAAAAATCTAGTCTCTGGTGCTTTGCCTCTTTGTTGGACAGTTGCTTGAAGTCGATGTTTATCAGACCAACTGAAAACTGTGGTTCTGAATAAAGCAACTAACGGACCATCGTTGATACTGTGTATGCATCATATTTTAGTGACCTCTGAAGGTTCTTGCTTCAGGAAACTTTGTCTCAATCCATGATCTATTAGTCAGGTTAACTTTTGTTCTTATTAAAAACGACCAGTTCTTGACTCCAGCATGATCTAGTTCCTTCAGAGAAAGACCTTGCATCAAAGCTTCTAGAAGGTAACAAGTTAGAAATGCCAAATGAGGTCATTAGACGCTTGTGTTGTGCCTCTTTCAGCAAGGCGTAATCTCTTCTGATTAGCAAATTTGCTTTTGTTTTTAGGAGTAACTCTAGGATGCTGGGTGATGGAGACTGTGTGCACAAGGTGTCTGATGCCCTTGGCTTGGCACACTCAGCATGACAAAGCGTACTCTTTTGGGGAAAAAGACTAGTGAGTCTAGACCTCCTAGAGGAGCCATCCAGGATCAGCTGCTAAGAGAACCTATGAAAATTGGTCTTCAATTCTAGAATGGACAGGAGCAGGCAGAAGCCAATCAGGGCCCAGAAGTGAAGGTAGAAGGAGCTGGCTGAGTGAAGCTGGAACATGGCGGGAGGGAAGTAAGATTTCTCATCTTAACCCCAGCCAGATCAGGGAGTTAACTCTGATTGTACCTTTTTGGTTAGACAAATGAAAGACTGTTCCATTTGACACTGCGGAATGTAAAGCCCAGGTGGCCACCCTGAGTTGGCCACACCAATTTATTGCTGTCAAATTAAAGGACGTTTGCTTCGTGAGATGCATCACTGGTTCCAGTGAACCTGTGATGGAGACCCAACACAATAATCTCTGGGGAACATCAAAATTGCTTGGGGAGTGTCATTTGTAACTACAAACTGTTTCTTTAACAAGTCTCAGTTATAAAATAAATCACATTTGTTTAAAGGCATCTATTGTGTGGAGAAATATAGAATCTGACCTATCTCTAAAATGATCACAGCTTCTGACTTTTCAGAATGAACATTCAGCCACGGTGATGATAATGGAAGAAAATATATATGAGAATGAGTCACTGAAGTTTTAGTTTGAGAGGCAAGACCCAGGTTCCCAAAGGATCATTATTTATAGCCCAAAACAGCTCAGTTTAAAGCTTCAGAGGGACAAATTAAAGCATGATAAATTAAAGATGTGCATAATGATAACTCAGATATTTTATTTCCACCACAAGACAGGTTTTCAATAAGTGAGCACATAACCTCACTCAGACTGCAAAGGATCTGTGACTGGTTTAGTTCAGCAGAACCCTGCAGGAGCTTTTTAGAAGACAGACTTGAGGAAAAGCTTATTAATCTCATTACTTGTTTCTCAATGTATCTGTAAACTCCTATATTTATATAGACATAGAGGGGTGGTGTGTGCGTGTGTGTGTAAAATATATAAAATTGAAAGATACACACACAAAGAGGAGCTGCAAAGTAAAGGTACAGAGGTGTAGAGATATATCTATATCTGCACTCTGCATCTCATCTCGGTATCTATCTTTCTCCACTATCGCTTCCCAAATGTATGTGTGAAATTTATCTTAAATCAATTGAAATATATTCAAAGGGAAAAAGGTATATACAATTATGTTGATGAAATCAGACCACGCCAGTATAAAACTTCCTTCAGTTATGATTTAGTAAAATATTGCAGGCATGAAATAGATACTGCACTATTCAAGAACTGACCCCTGAGAGACATTTCATGTGTATTTAGTCAAGAGGAAACTCATTGGGCAGTAGGACTTTACTAATTTGATGCAATTGAGTTACACAGGTACAGTTCCAAACTACTGAGACATTAGAGTGGAAACTTTATTTTGTAAACCTTACACAGCATCACTTCTCAGCCTTTTGGCTAAGATCAAACATAGAAGCTATTACCAGATTAATATCTGATACATCCCCTGCGTGGGGGCAGTATTTGAGGCAGTTTTTCCTAGTGGATAGAGCACAGGCCTGGGACTTGGAGATCTGGTTTCTATTCCCAGCTTTGCCACTGGAATGTTGGGCGACCTTGGGCAAGTCACGTCACTCTTTGCCTCAGTTTCCCCAACTGTAAAAAGGGCATAATGATGCTCACCTCCTAGATAAAGTGCTTTGATACCTGCAGATAAAAAGTGCTATGAGAGAGGCAATGTCCTTGTTATCACAAGGGGAAAAGCCATGATTCTACAGGACTTTTATATGTGTTCTAGTGCTGGTGTGGTGTTCTCCTTTATAACGTGTTCACAGATCACTGGTTCTACCAGTGTGACGCTTTCAGTGGACACAGACACACACTCTCTCTGTAGCCTCTCACACATACGAACCGGGGGCAAATCCCTGTTGATGCAGTAGCTTACCATTCTTCTGTGGTGTTACGGACAACATTGTAAAGAGAAATAATGTTAGTGTTTCCTAAAGTTCTTGGGTACTTGTTTATTCCATGCAGCTCTGCCTGTGAACTCCTTCAGTCTTGGAGAACTGGAGCTGTTTGAAGGAGAATTTGGGTCTTTTCATTTGCTTTTGGTTGGTGCAATGATCTGCTGCAGCATGTGCACTGTCTGTAACAAAAGTATTTTTGGAACAGAAGAACTGGTGATTTTTCTTGGCTTTCCTTGCATGTCACTGCGAACTCCGGGGTGCTGGACATGTGATGTATCACAGGCTGCAAATCTCACTAACAGCAGCTGTGCGGTGAATGTAAACTAGCAGTAACAGAAGTAAAGGTTACTTCAAAGCTGACGATAACTAACTTCCTCACTCTGTTTCATGTACCACCTGCCGGTAAAGCTGTGTGTGTGTGTGTGTGAGGGGGGAAGACCCTGCTTCTAAAACTCAACTGCCTCTTTATTAAGAGAACTGTTTACGGAGATGCTGCAACTGCAGCTAGGATTCTAGCCCTTCTGTTAAGTGGTTTTGGATCAATGCAGATACTCAGTTTACCTGATGGTTTTCTCATCACTGCTAGGCTACTAATCCACTCTGAGCTAGTCTCAACAGGTGTAATGATGCCACTTCTTTGCATGGTTGCCTATACCGTCAGTGGCTCCACCAGGGTTAATGCATTCAATAGTTTCACAGGCTGCACATTGGGGTCTACTTCTAATTCCAGCTTGCTATCTGGGTGTCCATGTCCTTGAAATATGTCCTGAGATTCTGTTAGAATGCTGGACAGGGGCCTGGGCCTGCTCTCACATTGAGGATACTTTGGTATTGTACTGCAAGCAAATCCATGGTTTGCACTGCCCAGCTGTGGGTGGTACTCCAATGTGTCAGCTACTATAAATTCCAAGTTATGTCTCTTGTTTCATGGGTTTCTTATCAATGGCCTGCATTTGCCCATTGGTCTCAGAATGGTTTTATTGCACTTGGGTCATATTCCTCCAGTCTAATATTGATGCTTATCTGTGTTGCTGGGTTAAATTGCAGCAGGCTCCATGATCCATCTGGAATCTAACTGGTCGTTGATCTAATAGCATGGTTGCAAATATGGCAGTTGAATGGCTGGCCGCCTTCATCCTCAGTGTGCATAAACTGCAGGTTTTTGGGTTTGCTAGAAGTGCACTGCAGAAACTTTGTTGGAAGTCTCTATATCCTCAATCCCTGCGTGTACTTCTGCCTTTCTTCCAGGGGTGGCTTCAGTACTGGGACATACATTGGTTTTGTTTCCCACATCCTTTGCACCACTACCCACAGGCTGGGCATTTTTCTTTCTGCCTTCAGTGTTGCTTTCCAAAGTATATACACTGCAGCATGATGTCTGCATTCTTGGCTGGTCAGTCTCTGCCCTGCCTCCTGGGTTCCTTCAGCTTGAGCCTGTGCACTTGTTCTGCACTAGTGATTGTTGTTACTTTGATCCCTTTCATGGACAATTCAGCTGCCCTTGCTATTTGAAGCCACTTCTCCAGGGTTAAATCCCCTTCTCCCCACACTCTGTCCTGTTAAGGAGAATTGCGTGTCCCACATATAATTCTCTCTCCAATTAGGGAATTTTTAATGTCTCGAAAGTTACATGTGGATGCCAAAGTTCTCAGCTCTGTAATACAAGTATCGATTTCCTCTTCTGCTTCTTGGTTTCAGGTTAAAAAAAAGTAACTCTCTACAGTGACAAGGTGGGTGAGGTGATATCTTTTATTGGATCAGCATCCGAGAGAGACAAGCTTACACAGAGCTCTTCTTCAAGTGTCTCTACAGTGGCATGCTGTTTGGGTTTACGGTACTCAGACACCTTTATCAGCTGTTCCAGTGTTTCAGGCATTATTAGAGTGTCTTCTCACATACTTCTAATCCCTTCCTCCGATAAAATAGTAAAAAAGCACTCTCTGTTCTTCACCTGTATCCCCTGTGGTCAGCTCTGTATGAAGGTATTATTCTTGCTTACATTGCTTCCATTCCAATGAAAGGTTTTTTTGTTAAGAAATCCAGCATTCCTGGTGGTCCCAGTCCTCTGTGCAGCCTGTTTCCAGATGCTATATGTTTGCCTGTTAATCACACTCTCCTTCCTGTTATGGGTCTCACTAGACTGAGTTGCCACCATGTTCCATGTACCATGTGCTGCATAACGACATGACAGGTCTCCGTGTTTCTAAAACTAAACTGACTCTTTATTAACAGAGCTATTTACAGCCATGCTACAACCACAGCTAGAATTCAAGCCATGTGCAAAACAGACTGGCTTCCTTCCTCTCTTGCCTTCTCCACATTATTTCCTCCTGCTCCTCCCTCCACGTTCTATGACCATTTGCTACATTTTGGACTCTTAAATAGGTAAACCTTAGTATTGTTTCTGTTTGCTTTAGCATTAAATATAAGCTAATGGGAGTCATTCATGACCTGAATTATGAAATCTATTCACTGCAAGACTTTTAGTTATCTCAAGACATTTTGTCTAATTCTAAGATCAAAACAAAATTAAGATGTGCTCACTGTGGGACCCAGGCTTGTGGACTCAGTGTTTTCAAGCCCATGCTTGAGTGCCCACATTGCACTGTAAAACTGGGCTTACAATTGCTGGACCCGATTCTCACAGTTGTGCTAATACATCCACACTGCACTACACAGACCTTCTGATTTGGGTCTGCGACTTGACCTGTATCCACACTGCAAAATGACAGGGCTTGGACCCAAGTCACAGCAGGACTCAGGTTCTGACACCCCGCACCCCATAGCAGAGTCCTAGGACCTGGGCTCTTAGTGTTTGCTGACCCAAGTCGCACTGACTTGTGTGTGGACAGGTGCAGGGCTTGGGCCCAAATCTGAATCAGAATCTGGGCTTAGTGTGCAGTATAGACATACCCTATGAGCACACAGACACGGGGAGGCAGCTTTATCCTCCCTGATCCTGGGGCTCTCAGAGGCCCATTTGGCACGCGGTACAGGTTAGGGCAACTCGGAGGTCTGGTCTAATTTAGGTCCTGGTTGCCATACTCCCTATGAACATAGTGGAAGACAGAATAGCCTCCTCCTGTCATCAGCTTTGGAGTCTCCTATGGAGGTTGAGAGTGTACAGATGCAGAAGTCTGACTGGGTTTATTTAAGCATCATTTGCTCTGTGCTGTACTTTTCTGTTTCCTTTCCATATCTGATTTATAACTCTGGCTCAGCATCCCTCAAGTTCATGTAAAGCAAAGAAATAAAGAGGCAACTGGGCAGCTAACAATTTTCGGAATGTGGATTTGGGGCCAAGTTCACTGTAGCCTAATGATGGGCATTCCAGAACTCTCCTGTCTCATAGCTGTGCTGGTGCCACCAGCTAGGGATGATTGAGGAGGAAGGAGCAGTTAATTCCAGAGACGCTGGCTGGGAAAGAAAATGCAGCCAGGCTTCCTTTTCCTAGGCTACTTCTAATGCCACCAGCCTGGGTGAGAAAGGGCCTCAAGAAACTCCTCTTTTTCTGGACCACTCTTGCTGCCAGAAGTTGGAGTAGGTGGGAAGGAGGACTTCCCCTAGCCCTACTATCCGTTCTTCCTCCCCTCCTTCCATTTATCCTCCACTCTTTCTCTCTCACACACAGTGAAAATGAGGGCAAGGCATGTGGCTTGAAGAGGGAAATTGAAAAGCGAGTGGTGGAGGGGTGGTGATAATGTATGTGAGGTTCAGAATGAAGAGTCAGTGAAGCAGGAGGAAGGCAGAGGTAGGGGAGAGAGGAGGAGGAGGAGAAAGTGGCAGTGGGAGAACCTATCCTCTGAGGATTTCTATTTGAGCTGGGAAGTCATTTGTTCTGCACAAAAGTGCCTAATTAGGTTAGGAACCCGATTCCCATTAAAAATGGGACTTAGGATCCTAAGTCACTTAGGCATCTTTGAAAATGTTACCCATAATGATTTAGAATATGAGAAAGAGTAAGTGGCATATGTGCACTGAAAGTTCACTTCATAAAACTTTTCTTGGCATCTCCATTTTTGGAATGGAACATGAAACTTGTTAGAATTTTTTTAGTCAAGGTATTTATAGTTACTGAAGCCAAAATATTGTTAGTTTCACTTACATTCTTTAGTTCACCATAAGTACATGGAACTTTGACAACACAACCAGAGGAACTAATATATACAGTATCTAGAATAACATAAGTATAATGAAAAAAAACCTAGAGCTATGTATATGGCTATGGAAAATATCTTAATAAACTCAGGTTATTGTAATTGCAAACTACCACACAGCCTGCTTACTTGATGGGGATCCATAGGTAAAAGGTGAAAGAAGAAAAGGACAATGTGAGGATTGTGGATCAGTAGAGACAAAGGTGTAGGCGGAAGACAAGGGAAGGGAAGATAATGAAGAGGAAATGAATCTGAAGAGGGTGGAAATGAAGAGAAAGGGGAGATGATAAACAAAGATAAGAGAAAAGGGATAACAGCAGTGGCGGAGGCATAACAGACTGACAAAACAGTGGAGAAGGTTAATGGTGAATCAAAGAAAAAAAGACAGGAGGAAGAAGATGGGCAGGTAAAGGTGAAAAGAGAAGGAAAACAGAAGGTGAATGGAGAAAAGGTAAAAGACATTTTTTTTCAAGTCCATCCCCGAAAATATAACCAACACTTGTACACTGATTACAGCATCATGCACAGGGTTGGCCAAAGGATGTTGGGGACAGTTATATGGATCTTTGAGGTATCCCCAAATTTACCTGATATTTTTACATAAAAAGGAGATTGAGGGTTCAGGTTACCAGTAGCCTATGCCAGGAGAGCTTGCATAGAAACCAACATTTAACATAAAAGAGTTCTGTCTAGGGAAAATCTAAAAAGAATATTTGCAGAATTTGTCCAGCTGTAGTCAGAATCATTGCAAAGTAGAAATGGTGCCTTCTCATTTAGCTATATTTTACTTTCATGATAAAGCAGTGGATAACTTTTGACACTATTTGGCATCGCTTAGCTAATACTGCAGTGGAAGAATGAGCTGGATCCTATTCTGCCTTGTGCATCAACTAAATTGTCAGCAGTAACCGTTTTAAAGTGCTCACAATGGGTTAGATCATGTTATCGATTGTAAGCAGAAAGTCACATGGGTCTCAAGGGGGAATTTCTGCTTCAAAACTGATGGTATATTAATAAGATCTAATATCTACACTTCCACTTTGCAAATTCTCAGTATTATAACTGTGTTGCATTCATCAGTTCCTGCAATACCGAGACAGGCCATACAGGAGGCAAAGGTATTCATCTAACTCAGCAAGTTATGAAGGACAAGCAAGCAAAATATTTAAGGACGCATCAGTTCATTGGTACTGACAGTGATATGGGAAGCAGAAACACAGTGTAACTTTTGGATCCAGGCTACATTTACAGTAAACATAAAAGAAAACACTTTTTTTAAAAAAAATTTCACACTGACCATTTGATTTGGAGATGTTTGGAAGGGAATAAACACAGAATCCTATGATATCATTTTCAGCATTATAACTTTGCTACTCCTTTTTCTTTGCACTTATATAACTTTTTTCATTCAAGGATCTCAAAGTGCTTTACAAGCATTAACAAACAAAGATTTTATGAAAGTCATAAATTTTTGTGAATGTTAATACATTTTTAATGTCAGAAACAGAACTGCACTGAAATGAGCCAAAATTCAGCATAGCAGACATGATTTGCAGAAACATTTTTTTCTTTGCCGATTATTTTATCTGTCCTGTTTCTTTGGTGAAAACAAAAGAACTGAGAACTTAGGAAACTAATCTTGGTGGCATTTCTTCCCAGAGAAATAGACTGCAACTAAACTGCAGAGGCCGATGCTGGAGTTTGCAGTGTGACTGGCTACAATTTACTGGTCAGCCTTTTCTGGTGAGTGAGTGCAGCTTTAGGATAACATCTGCAGCTTTTTATCTAAACATCTTTTGATGGGAAGAACCAGATCTTCAGCTTCAGCTGAGGATTTGTCCTAAAATGACAGTAGATGGATTAAATCTCTGGCATTCTTAGAAATGGCAGAGATAATAATTCCATAGCAATATAAAATTTCATTTTTGCTGAGACTCAAGGCTGTATTTTGGATGATCTATTCCAAGGCCTGATTATTAATCAACCTCTGGGTTGTGAGGACTCATAAAATGTATTCCTTACCATTCTTAGGACTTGTCTAAATGCGGAGCTGCATAAGTTTAACAAAAAACATCTTTTTAATTTAAAGTGATTTAGATAAACTGGTGCAAAGAGCTGTGTGAAACGTGTATTTCATTTCAGCCTAAGTCAATTAGGAACAGGTTAATGAAACCACAGAAAGACACTTAAACTGAAGCAAGAATGGCCACATAGGGTATGGCTATGTGGCAATTAGACACCGGTATCTGGTCCTTGTCAGCTAGCTTGGGGTAAGGGGCTGTTTAATTGCAGTATAGATGTTTAGGCTCAGGCTGGAGCCTGAGCTCTGGGACCCCATAAAGGGGGAGGGTTAGATGTGGATGCCTAATTGCAAGGTAGACTTACCCATAGGGGTTTGCACTGGTTTAACTAAATCAGGTTAAATTAAACCAGTGCAAGATATGTGTAGGCAAAGCCATAGTGTAGGTCTGGAATGATATGTATTGGAATGCTGACATGGTGACCCACATCCTTTCTTGTCCACTTGCAGATGCAATACTTCAGACTTGTATCATAATTAATGAACGTAAGCACAGCCAAGAGAAGAAACGGAAATGGTGGCAATTGCAACAACTGCACTTCAGATACATTCAGAGCTGGATAGTCAGTGGGCTTAACAAAGGTAAATGCTGATAGTTCTTCATTTTCAAAACTCTTCATGGACTTGTGAAAGCCTGCTTCATGGATGTTCCACTCCGTACGTACCTTGCACCTATCTTTTCTAGGTTCCCTACTCACTTAGTAATAACACCTCCGTGACGGGTTCGGTCAGAGAGACCTGCTTGGGACTGTCACCTGACGTGGTCAGACTACCTCTGAGCCCATTTTCTCTGCCACCTTGGGACTTCAGAACCCTGTCTTGTTGAGCCAGACATGCCAGCCTGCTGCAAACACAAACCCATGTCTGAACCACGTCCCCCAAAGCTGCAGGCTTTAACTGAAAATGCCCTAGAAAGTGCTCCTGCCTCTAGCACCCAGACACCCAGCTCCCAATGGGATCCAAACCCCAAATGAATCCATTTTACTCTGAATGAAGCTTATACAGGGTAAACTCATAAACTGGCTGCCCTCTTTAACATTGATAGAGAGATATGCACAGCTGTTTGCTCCCCCAGGTATTAATTACTTACTCTGGGTTAATTATTAAGCAAAAAGTGATTTTATTAAGTATAAAAAGTTAGCATTTAAGTGCTTCCAAGTAATAACAGACAGAACAAAGAAGCAGCTGTGTTAGTCTGTATTCGCAAAAAGAAAAGGAGTACTTTTGGCACCTTAGAGACTAACAAATTTATTTGAGCATAAGCTTTCGTGAGCTACAGCTCACTTCATCAGATGTATCAGATGCAGTGAGCTGTAGCTCACGAAAGCTTATGCTCAAATAAATTTGTTAGTCTCTAAGGTGCCACAAGTACTCCTTTTCTTTAGACAGAACAAAGTAAGTTACCAAGCAAAATAAAACAAAACACACAAGTCTAAGCCTAATACATTAAGAAACTGATTACAGATGAAATCTCACCCCCAGAGACGTTCCAATAAGCTTCTTTCACAGACTGGACTCCTTCCTAGTCTGGGTCCATGAACAATTCAGCTTGATGCAGGCCGACACCATTGTTTACATGTTAGTTTGAACGTTCCCAGGAAAGTTCAGATGTGGATTAGTGTCTCCCAAAATCCATTGTTAGTTACGTACTCCCAATTACTTGAGTAATCCCTTCACAACATGTTGACCAAACCTTTCTTATGTGTTCCCTATAGCAAACACTTTAAATATAAGCATAGAGCCAATGCTCATAACTTCAGATATAAAAATGATACATGCATACAAATAGGATGAATATATTCAGTAGATCATAATCTTTGCAAAGATATGTTACATGGCATATCTAGCATAAAATATATTCCAGTTATGTCATATTTACACTCATAAGCATATTTTTATAAAGCATTATGGAGTGCAGCATCACAACCTCTTCTTCCCCCATTTGCCTGGTGAAATATTGTTCCTGTAGGTAAAATAGAATTGAATAGGACCAAATGCTTAAAAGAACTGAAGGGGTCAAATCAAATGTTTCATTGTAGAACCATTAGCTATTCAGAATCTGGTACAGGAGTCATTTAATTTTTCTGTGAAGTAATAATTAAACTAATTTAAATGTCCTTTTTTAATGCAGACACTTTTTTACAAATCAAATTAATCCTTTGCTTTGAAAGAAGACAAACTTTCTTGTTCATCTTTGCTCATTATGATACTTTAGCTGAAAAATAATTGCATGGAAAAATGGATCTAATTAATGTACTTGTGTATATGAAAATGAAAATTTTGTTTCCTGCAGTGAAGCATTCTTGCACATTGCCCTCCTATCGAAAGTCATATTCTTTACTGCTGTCCATATGAAGTTGGCTCATTGAACAGAATATTTTCATCAAAATAACATTGTCACAAATTTCATTTCTTTGCTAGTAACACATTTTCTCAATCCAAACATTGTAAATGCCCTAGTGTAGTAATTATATTTAAAATGCTTTTAGTGGAATGATGTTACTGCTACAAATTAAATTTTTTGCTTGCTATCCTTCACTGGAAGTACAGGATGTTTTTAGATTAAGCAGCATGATGCTAAACTCCACTAAATCAATAGTCAGGAGTTGCAATGTCTTTTAATGAGTGGTAATAAATCCTAAAATGCCAGTGATATTTACTTATCACTGTCATTCATATTGGTGGAAATCTGTTCCATTCCTCTGTTCTTTATTCCCACTTGGTTAACTGGGATAATATTCCTATAATTAAATGTAGCTGGTTTCATTCCTATTAGTATAAAATTCTACAGAACTGTCATAGGCAAGTTAAAGAACATAATACTCCCTTTGAAACCCACACTCCAAACTACGCATGTCCCAGACACAAAATAGTCAGCTTCTTGTAAGGTTTCCATCACCACAGTAGCTGAGCACTGCTCAAGTTGGGTACTCAGAAAATGAGATACACTAAACTAGAGGGCACTTCTGAAAAAGTGGTCATTAATCTCTGTGCACCAAAGATCCCCATCAGTAAAATGGGGACAATATATCCTCATCCTTATTTTGCTATGACCTGCCCCTAATGTAAGGACCCTTTGTCTGTGCCTGCCAGGGGTCAGCTCCCTGACTCCACCAGCCACTGGCAACACAAGTGCTCCTGCTTCCCATCCCCATCCTGATCTCTCTACAAGTTAATGATAGGCACACTCCCACCCCAAACCTGCCAAGCATCACCCTGGAGTGCCCTGCCTCTCATCCACTGGACACTCACAGTATTTACAAAGTCACTGTTCCAGTGTACATCAGCTTACCAGTTACACCTTAGAACACAGCTCTGTTTAAAACACAGAGCTTAGGGCATGTCTGCACTACAAAATTAAGTCAACCTACCTTACATAGGCATACCGCCACCTCAGTAACTACATCACTTGGGCGTGTCTACATTTGCTCCTTGTGTCGGTGGTGCATGTCCTCACTGGGAGCACTTGTATCAATTATAATCAGTGTGGGGCATTATGGGATGGCTTCTGAAAGCCAGTAATAGTCAATGTAATCAACACAGTGTTTACACTGATTCTGCATCGACCTAACTACATCGACATAGACTCTACTCCTCCCATGGAGGTGGTGTTATTAAGTTGGCATAGTAGGGCAGTTACATCAGTGGGAGCAAAATTTTCGTGTAGACACTTCCATAGGTCGACGTAAACTTCCTTGCATTGACCTAACTCTGGAGTGTAGACCAGGCCTTAGATATGTTTATAATGAAAAGAAGTAAAAGATAACTTAAAGTATGGAGATTCAAAAAGCAGCAAGTCAAAGTATTGGAAACAAATAGTTACATGTAAAATAAACTCATATCCTATCTTCTAGAGCCTAGTTTTAATTAATAAAATACTGTCTTCTCTCATGAAGTTCAGCAACCCAAAGTCCTTGCAGCATTTTCTAGCCAAGTTGGATATGACCTCTTTTTCTAGAAACAAGGGATGAACTCAACTTGTCTCCTCAGGGAAGGATTTAGGGTGTCTCCCTGTACCCTGTGTTATACTTGAACAATCCATTGTCTTTTCTTGTGAACAGGACGCTCCCACTAGTTTCCCTCCCCCCCCCGCCCATGTACTCCTTTCTTGCTGGTTTTATAATCTCTCTCTGAATATTCGGCTCAGACTATAGATAGACTTCCACTGTGAAGCAAACAATGCACACATGACCAGCCAGAGAGAGGTAAGTGTACCTTCCTTCCTGCCTGACAGAAGCATGTTGATCACCTTTGTGTGACCTACCCTGACATAAATTTATTTTAAGAACATAACTTTCAGTATAGATACATAACTCCTTAAATATTAGCCATACATATATTTCACAATGACTATGAAGACCAGTACGTTACTGGCTGTTGGTAAAGACCTCACATACCACACTTTGGCACGGTATTATGCAGACATCAGACCTGGAGACCGTGGTAAATCCCAATACACTCCTTACATCCTCTGCCACTTGGCACTAGAGTGACCAGACAGCAAGTGTGAAAAATCGGGACAAGGGATGGGGGGTAATAGGAGCCTATATAAGAAAAAGACCCAAAAATCAGGACTGTCTCTATAAAATTGGGACATCTGGTCACCCTAGTAGGCACCAAGTGCTCCCTGCTACTTTATCCTTGCTTTGTCATTCTGGCGTGTGACTTTTGGTATGTCTGTTTCTCAGTTTACCCACTGATTAATATTTTGCCTTATAAGATAATGTATATTAGGAAAGTACTTAGAGATAATCAAAGGAAAACTTCTTTGGCAAATATCATTCATCTTAAAGATAAGATGCAACTCCGCATTTCATATCATATTTTATTTCCAGTCAGTGTTATACTAGCTTTCTCATGTATGTAGAGATTTCAGTAATGAATAACATGCCCTGCAATCTGTAGATGCACTGTTGTCCTGCTTGGCTTGGCAGATGTAGAACTGAAGTTCTGTTGGGTAGCTCCAAAACTGTCAGCTTTGTTTTTATTGATCCAAAGGACAGAGATACAACATGCTTATTGCTTTATATGACAACCCGGGGCCTTTTGATGTTAGGAGGATTTCACTGAGCATGCTCCCTGAGTCCAGCTGGTGGCTTCCCATAAGATGATTCTGGTTAATTGAGTCACGTAGCTTCTGGGTGATATCAGCTGAAAGATGAGAAGTGTGTTCAAGAGCCCAGCTAGTGGGGCTGAAATACGTATTGAAAATGTATTAAGAATGCTAATTCCAAGGGCTTTGTGGGAAGTAAGATGTGTAGGGCCTCAGACTTCTGTAACCTGCACAACACATCTGGAGGGGCAGATTACTGCTGAATGTCTTTGGGGGTTTGCCAGCATAGGTGCCAACTCCGTGGGTGCTCCAGGGCTGGAGCAACCACGGGGAAAAATTAGTGGGTGCTCTGGACCCACCGGCAGCCAAGCTCCCCTCCCCCCCACCTCAACTCCTCCCCCGCCTCCTCCCCTGAACGCACCATGTCCCCACTCCTCTGCCTACCTCCCAGAGCTTCCTGCCCGTCTGCCGCCAAACAACTGGCTTGTTGCTCCAGGGTTGGGGGGGGGAAGGAGCAGGAACGTGGAGCACTCAGCTTCCCATGACCTTTCTATTCTCTTCCATGTCGATAACAGGCTACCTTCTTAGGAACAAATTAGAAAGTCTGAAATATGAGACTTAAAGCCAAACGGCCTTTCTGGTTACGTAAACCTGGAAAGCACCCAACTGGGACAAAGAGTAAAGAGATGTGCAACATGGAGTACTCTTTAGTACCAGATCCAAGGTACTAATTTAATTCAATGACACTTGCATGGCCCCTATTAAGCCCAGAATGGGAGCAGATCAGTGGTGCCAGCATAATCCAATTAGAATTCTAAATTGTATATTTTTTCCCTACTTGATTGGATTGTGGTTTGAAATTTAAACCAAAGGATAGTCCAGGGTATAGTACTGATAATCTGTATGTACACTAAAACCACAACCTGGCTGCTGCTCACTTATAAACATTCCACTTCCTCAGCCAGCAGCAGCAGCATGTCTGACACCAGGCACAGAAGTGTGTGATATTTCCATGAAATCAGCAACCCACACCCAGTAGAAATGGCCTGTCATCTTAAAGATAAGACCATTGAAGGCACCAGGGTTTAAAGTGGTGGGTGAAGGTTGCTTTGTGAGCTCATGAGGAAGAGGATGTCCTTGTGCAATTGTGCAGAGTCCCTGCCTGTGGTGGTTCCAGGAAGGGAGGAAATGGGGCACTCTAGAAGTGGTGCCAAAAAGGAAGCCAGTGTCACCTTAGGACTCAGGGCACATCTACACTTAAAACATGGCATCGGCGCAGCTGTGCTGCTGTAACGCTTTAATGGAGATGCTCTAAGCTGACAGGAGAGAGGTCTCCTGTCAGTGTAGTTAATTCACCTTCCCGAGAGGTGGTAGCTTTGTCGGTGGGAGAAGGCACCCCCTCCCCCGCAACATAGCGCTGTCTACATGGGAGTTTAGGTTGGCATAACTACGTCACCCATGGGTGTGGATTATTCATACCCCTGAGCAATGTAGTTATACTGATATAGGTTTTTAGTGTAGACCAGACCTCAGGGGAAGAATAACTTGTCCCTCCACCACTCCAAGTTCTGGAAGAAGGAACACATCCATGATCATATTAGGTGGGGAAACCCACCAGAACGTTCTACAGGGATGGACAAATCATATCTTATACTGAAGCACAAACAGAAGTATAAAAAGGAAGAATGGGCCTTTGGTCTCAAAGAATTCCTAGAGGTCCTTTTACCTGGCTGCAACTGGCTTCCCTTCATGGGTTTTGCTGACTCTTTTATGTCTCAGTTCAGCTAAGCACTTATGCATGCACTTAAATCCTATTGGTGTGCATACCACTTCTCAGGCAAAACAAGAGGTCTCCAGCAGTGTCCCCACCACATCACTGTTCTTCTGTCTTCAGAGAGAGATAGGAGTGGGACACCATTCCCACAGGATTCTACCCTCTTGGAGGGGAGGAGCAGTCCACCAGAGACGTCTCCCCCAAAGTTTCCGTTGCATCCCATCCTACATATATCAGTTTGATTTTGGTTGAATGCTGCTCTGTATCTTAACTGTACCAGCTCATAGTTTGATAGACTGCTAACACTATACACCGCTAACACCAGGTCTGAGCATGGCCCTAATTGTTATACCAACTAAATGATACATACATAGCTTGATTCTGCAAGGTTCTGTGCTTTATCCAACAAGAGAATTTAAGGACACGCTTAACTGTAAGCACAGAAATACTCCCGTTAATTACAATGGTACTGCTCACGTGCTGAATGTTAAGTATATACTTAAGCTCTTTGCTGGACTGAGGGGAGAGTGCTCAGCATCTTGTAGGATCAAGCCCTGAATGAGAGAAGACAGGCTCTTCTATCACACTATGAGCTGGTACAGTTAAGGTACAGTTAAGGTATATAGTTTATGCAAATCAAGGGAATTGGATCTGCTTACACCAAGCCTGGATTTAACCATAAATATTTATTCCCATTTATTATGAATAAAGCAAGTCTTAAAACGTGTGGATCTGAGAAATAAAAGGGAAGTGTAGTGGGATCTTATTGGAAAACCTGGGAAGTGGGTGGGTGCAAGCCCACCCACTGCTAAAGGCCCCTCCCCCAGCCTAGCGGGAGGGACCACTGGACCCAGGGACCAACTGATTACGGGGGACAACTAATGAAAAACAGGGACAGGAGCAAGGGTCAGAGATTCAAAATGAGGATACCGGATGAGGACACCGAGCAGAGAACCCCGGATAGCGCCTACTGCTCCTCAAAGCTGTCGAGGGAGCCAGAGGACGCTGCCCAATGGAACCCTGCCTTGTCCAACATCCTCCTCCTGGTATTGTAGATGGAGACTTTGGCCAGAGCCAGGAGGTGGTTGACGAGGAGGTCTTGCGACTTCGTGGGGCCACAGATTGGGTGTGCGAAGAGGAACAAGTGTGGGGAAAAGTGCAGCCAGAACCTCAACAAGAGGTTCTGGAGGAGCCGGAATAGGGGCTGCAACCTGGCGCATTTGAGATAGGCATGCGCCAGGTTCTTCCTCCCGCCGCAAAAGGGGCAGGCCTCAGGTGTAGGGGTGAACAGGGGTGAGCACTCCCATGCTCACGGCACCATGAAGGAGCCGCCAACTTATGTCCCCGGCGGGCCGTGGGACCAAGGTGGAATGAAGGCTGGCCCACCGGGGCTCCTCACCCTCTTTAGATGGAAGATAGTCCTGCCATTTGGTGTCAGGGCGGGACACGAGGGTGAGGTAATGCAATGCATGGAGCACGAGCGTGTACAGATGGTTTCTGGTCGCTGTTTGAAACCGGACTGGCTGCAAGGAATGCAGCCGGCTCGGAGTGTGGGAGCGGGGAGGCCAGGGGGGCTCGTGGAACAGGGGCCCAAGAAAAATGTCCGGAGGGCCCGGGGTGAGGGGTGGGCGGGGAACGCCCTCTCGCAGGGCTCACCGCAGGAAAGCGAGAGAATCGGGTGACAAGGCGGCCTTCACCTCCTGGAGTACATGCCTAGGGTTCGGAAGGGTGGAAAGCCCCATGCGTCATCCGAGCGTGCAGGGCTCCACCCAATCCCCCCTGTCGTAGTCCAGGAGGTCTCCGACTCTGGTGGTTTCTGCTAGGACCAACCTCCAACACACCGAGGGAGACTCCACCACCTGCACACGGAGGTCGAGATTGTGTAGCAGGGGCTCAGCGAGGAAGTCCGCTCCCTCGGTGGCCACAAATGACCTGGTCACCGAAAAAAGCTTCCAGGTCCGGAGGAGACCGTAGAAGACTGGCAGCTTGGAGAGGTCTCGCGGAAGGCCTCTCAGATGGAGAAAAAAGAGCTGCCGGTCATATCGGAGCCCTCAGAGGTGGCGGAAGAAGGCGTGCGCCAACGTGCTCCACACTGGACTACCTGCACCATAAAGGAGCCTCTGCAGGGCCTGGAAGCGGAAGACATGGACCTGGCTGTGCAAGCAAACCAGGCCCTGTCCTCCCTCCTCCAGGGGAAGACTCAGAGCCCCTGCAGAGACCCATTGCAGCCCCGGCCAGAAGAACTCCAGAGCCATCCTCTAGGGCCTGGCCAGGATCCTCGGGGCCAGGCTCAGGGTGTTGAGTCGGTACCAGAGCATGGACAGGACCAGTTGGTTCAGCACCAGCGCCCTCCCTTGCAGGGAGAGACACCGGAACAGTCCTGTCCATCTCTTCAGCCGCTCACCCACCCTGGCCTCCAAATCCTGCCAGTTCTCTGGTGGAGAAGGATGCATGGCGGATAGATAAACACCAAGATAGAGCAGCAGACCTGCGCTCCACCAGATGGCTTGAAGTGCGGGTGGGAGGGAGCTCGCCTGCCACCCGTCCCCAACCACCAGGCCAGAGCTCTTGACCCAGTTGACCCGGGCGGAGGAGGCCGCCCAATAAACGGCCTGGCAGGCCTCCACCTGCACCAGGTCGTCCGGGTCCTGGACCACGAGGAGCACATCGTTGGCGTATGCCGACAGGACCAGCCGCAGTTCCAGCTCCCGAAGCACCAACCCCATCAACCTCTGGTGGAGGAGACGGAGGAAGGGCTCGATCACCAGAGCATACTGCTGGCCCGAGAGGGGGCACCCTTGCTGTACTCCCTGCCCAAAGCTGACCGGCTTGGTCAGGGTCCAGTTGAGCCAGACCAGACACTCTGCATCAGTGTACAGCACCTGGAGAAAGCCCACAAACTGGGGCCTGAAGCCGAATGCCCGCAGGGTGCCCAGGAGATACCTGTGGTCCACCCTGTTGAATGCCTTCTCCTGGTCCAGGCACAGGAGGGCGAACAACAGACCATCCCTACGCCCCAGCTCCAAGAGGTCCCGGACCAAATACAAGTTGTCAAAGATGGTCCGGCCAGGGACGGTGTAGGTCTGGTCGGGATGGACCACGTCTGCCAGCACGGACCCCAGCCGCAGCAAGATGGCCTTCGCTACAACCCTGTAGTCTGTGCTGAGGAGCGAGATGGGACGCCAATTCCGTAAGTCACGGCGGTCCCCCTTCTTCGGCAATAAGGCGCGCCTGCACGAGAGAGGGAGGACCCCGCTTTGCAAGGACTCGGGCCAAACGATGACAAAGTCCGGGCCGAGGACGTCCCAGAACACGCTGTAGAACTCCACGGTCAGCCCGTCCATGCCCAGAGATTTGTTAGTGGGCATGCGACGGAGGGCTTCCGAGAGCTTGGCCAGAGAGAAAAGGAATACTTGTGGCACCTTAGAGACTAACCAATTTATTTGAGCATAAGCTTTCATGAGCTACAGCTCACTTCATCGGATGCATACTGTGGAAAGTGTAGAAGATCTTTTTATACACACAAAGCATGAAAAAATACGTCTCCCCACCCCACTCTCCTGCTGGTAACAGCTTATCTAAAGTGATCACTCTCCTTACAATGTGTATGATAATCAAGTTGGGCCATTTCCAGTACAAATCCAGGTTTTCTCTCCCCCCCTGCACACACAAACCCACTCTCCTGTTGGTAATAGCTTTTCTAAAGTGATCACTCTCCTTACAATGTGTATGATAATCAAGGTGGGCCATTTCAGGCACAAATCCAGGGTTTAACAAGAATGTCTGAAGGGTGGGGGGGTAGGAAAAAACAAGGGGAAATAGGTTACCTTGCATAATGACTTAGCCACTCCCAGTCTCTATTCAAGCCTAAGTTAATTGTATCCAATTTGCAAATGAATTCCAATTCAACAGTCTCTCGCTGGAGTCTGATTTTCAAGTTTTTTTGTTGTAGTATTGCAACTTTCGTGTCTGTAATCGCGTGACCAGAAGGTGGGGGGAGGTATTTTTTCATGCTTTGTGTGTATAAAAAGATCTTCTACACTTTCCACAGTATGCATCCGATGAAGTGAGCTGTAGCTCATGAAAGCTTATGCTCAAATAAATTGGTTAGTCTCTAAGGTGCCACAAGTATTCCTTTTCTTTTTGCGAATACAGACTAACACGGCTGTTACTCTGAAACCTGTCATTATGCAAGGCACTGCATTTAGCCGTATGGAGTGGAAATCTATCAACTGCATGAAAAAACTTGTACAGATACAGACAGACATCATCTTCCTTTCCAAATGCAAACAGATGGACATCGTACCAAAAAGACTGAAGGTAAAAAATCCATTACAATCTACATACCACACAGACTATGCTGACAGCTTGTGCCACACACTCTCAAAGAAACTGTGGAACCACCTGATCAACATCCTCTACAGCAAACAGGGAAAGATAAAGAATGAGCTCTCAAAAATAGATACTCTCATAAAAAACCAGCCTTCCACACAAACTTCCTCGTGGCTGGATTTTACTAAAACTAGACAAGCCATTTACAACACACACTTTGCTTCTCTACAAAAGAAAAAGGACACTAAACTTTCTAAACTACTACATGCTACAAGGGGCCACAGCAATGGTTCCCTCAACCCACCCAGCAATATTGTTAACCTATCCAACTATACTCTCAGTCCAGCAGAAGCAGCTGTCCTATCTTGGGGCCTCTTCTTCTGCCCCTCCACCCCCACGAACATGATACAGTTCTGTGGTGACCTAGAATCCTATTTTCGACGTCTCCGACTCAAGGAATATTTCCAACACACCTCTGAACAACATACTAATCCACAGAGACCTCCCTACCAACACTACAAAAAGAAGTATTCTAGGTGGACTTCTCCTGAAGGTCGAGACAGCAGACTGGACTTCTACATAGAGTGCTTCCGCCGACGTGCACGGGCTGAAATTGTGGAAAAGCAGCATCACTTGCCCCATAACCTCAGCCATGCGGAACGCAATGCCATCCACAGCCTCAGAAAAACTCTGACATCATAATCAAAAAGGCTGACAAAGGAGGTGCTGTTGTCATCATAAATAGGTCGGAATATGAACAAGAGGCTGCTCGGCAGCTCTCCAACACCACTTTCTACAAGCCATTACCCTCTGATCCCACTGAGAGTTACCAAAAGAAACTACAGCATTTGCTCAAGAAACTCCCTGAAAAAGCACAAGATCAAATCCGCACAGACACACCCCTGGAACCCCAACCTGGGATATTCTATCTACTACCCAAGATCCATAAACCTGGAAATCCTGGGCGCCCCATCATCTCAGGCATTGGCACCCTGACAGCAGTATTGTCTGGCTATGTAGACTCCCTCCTCAGGCCCTACGCTACCAGCACTCCCAGCTAACTTTGAGACACCACTGACTTCCTTAGGAAACTACAATCCATCGGTGATCTTCCTGATAACACCATCCTGGCCACTATGGATGTAGAAGCCCTCTACACCAACATTCCACACAAAGATGGACTACAAGCCGTCAAGAACACTATCCCCGATAATATCACGGCTAACCTGGTGGCTGAACTTTGTGACTTTGTCCTTACCCATAACTGTTTTACATTTGGGGACAACGTATACCTTCAAATCAGCGGCACTGCTATGGGTACCTGCATGGCCCCACAGTATGCCAACATTTTTATGGCTGACTTAGAACAACGCTTCCTCAGCTTTCGTCCCCTAACACCCCTACTCTACTTGCGCTATATTGATGACATTTTCATCATCTGGACCCATGGAAAAGAAGCCCTTGAGGAATTCCACCATGATTTCAACAATTTCCATCCCACCATCAACCTCAGCCTGGTCCAGTCCACACAAGAGATTCACTTCCTGGACACTACAGTGCTAATAAACGATGGTCACATAAACACCACCCTACCGGAAACATACTGACCGCTATTCCTACCTACATGCCTCCAGCTTTCACCCTGACCACACCACACGATCCATCGTCTACAGCCAAGCTCTGCGATACAACCGCATTTGCTCCAACCCCTCAGACAGAGACAAACACCTACAAGATCTCTATCAAGCATTCTTAAAACTACAATACCCATCTGTGGAAGTGAAGAAACAGATTGATAGAGCCAGAAGAGTTCCCAGAAGTCACCTACTACAGGACAGGCCTAACAAAGAAAATAACAGAACGCCACTAGCTGTCACCTTCAGCCCCCAACTAAAACCCCTCCAATGCATTATTAAGGATCTACAACCTATCCTGAAGGATGACCCAACACTCTCACAAATCTTGGGAGACAGGCCAGTCCTTGCCTACAGAAAGCCCCCGCAACCTGAAGCAAATACTCACCAACAACCACATACCACCCAACAGAACCACTAACCCAGGAACCTATCCTTGCAACAAAGCCCGTTGCCAACTGTGCCCACATATCTATTCAGGGGACACCATCACAGGGCCTAATAACATCAGCCACGCTATCAGAGGCTCGTTCACCTGCACATCCACCAATGAGATATATGCCATCATGTGCCAGCAATGCCCCTCTGCCACGTACATTGGTCAAACTGGACAGTCTCTACGTAAAAGAATAAATGGACACAAATCAGATGTCAAGAATTATAACATTCATAAACCAATCGGAGAACACTTCAATCTCTCTGGTCATGTGATTACAGACATGAAAGTTGCAATATTACAACAAAAAAACTTCAAAACCAGACTCCAGCGAGAGACTGTTGAATTGGAATTCATTTGCAAATTGGATACAATTAACTTAGGCTTGAATAGAGACTGGGAGTGGCTAAGTCATTATTCAAGGTAACCTATTTCCCCTTGTTTTTTCCTACCCCCCCCCTTCAGACATTCTTGTTAAACCCTGGATTTGTGCCTGAAATGGCCCATCTTGATTATCATACACATTGTAAGGAGAGTGATCACTTTAGATAAGCTATTACCAACAGGAGAGTGGGGTGGGGAGAGGTATTTTTTCATGCTTTGTGTGTATAAAAAGATCTTCTACACTTTCCACAGTATGCATCCGATGAAGTGAGCTGTAGCTCACAAAAGCTTATGCTCAAATAAATTAGTTAGTCTCTAAGGTGCCACAAGTACTCCTTTTCTTTTTGCGAATACAGACTAACACGGCTGTTACTTTGAAACCTGGCCAGAGAGAGATGCAGCTCCAGCCAGTCTCGGTCGCCCGCGCTGACCGTCAGGAGTTCGGTCCAGAGCACCCTGCGGCCATTGGCGTCGGTCGGATCTGGGGAGAAAAGGTTAGCGTAGAAGGTCCTGGCCCTTCCACGCATCTCCTCCGGATCCGTGAGGGGGGTCCTGTCCTCTGCCAGGAGGTAGGTGATGTGCTTTTTGGCCCCCCTCCTTTTCTCCAGAGCATAGAAGAAGTGGGAGCCACGATCCATCTCCCGAAGGAGGCGGATGCGGGATCGAGCAAAAAGTGTAGCAGGGTGGTCACCCGCTCCTGCCCTGAAGGGCTTAAAACAGCCCTGGGAGAGGGCTGGGGCAGGGGAAAAACTGGGCTGATTGGGAAGGCAGCCACAGCTGGGGCCACACCCCAATCAGGCCATAGCTGGCCCTATAAAGAGGCTGGGAGCCAGGAGCTCAGGCAGTCTCTCTCTGGCAGTAGAGAGAGACGGTCCTGGCTGCTTGGGAGCAGAGTAAAGTACCTAGAGTGGAGCAGGGCTAGGGAAGGCTAGAGGAGCTCCAGCCTGGAAACCCCCCAGGCTGCAGGCCTTTGATGAAAGACCAGGAACGGTACTGGGTTTGCAGAGGTGCGGCCCAGGGTAGGCCAAGGCAGCAGGTCCAACCCTGCCTTTGCCTATGATGAATGGCTTGTATACTGCAGTCTGCTGCAGTGAACGGGGGCTAGATTGTGACTGGAAGTAGCCATAGACTGAGGCGAGGTGGGGATAGAAGGTTGGGGATTCCCCGGGATGGGGAGACACACAGAGTGGGTGTATGGCCGGGGGCAGCACCCAAGGTAAAGGGGCACCAGGGTCTGGGAGGGACACGGGGGCCTGAGGCATGTGGGACACTGGCCTGCAGAGGGCGCTCCAAGGCTGGAAAAAGAGCTAATTCCCAGGACGACAACAGGAGGTGCCGCAAGGGTGAGTCTCGCATCGCCACAGGAAGTATGAAAAGCTATTGGAATTTAAACTAGTGCTAGAATCTTTTAGCTAGAAAATGAAGATGAAAAGAATCACAAGTGCCTGACTCTGCCAGCTAAAGGATATGCACACATTTTGCAGGTAATTCCATACAAGTATTATGTTAAGCATCTTCTGTGACGTTAACAGAACCCATTTAAGATCAATAGCGTTAACCACATTGAATTCTTTGGGCTAATGCTTTAAATTATCAGAATCACATCATTTGGCATTATTTAATCTTCTGTCCCTGTGGCCTATAAACAGCCATCTCTCTTCACCTTTCCTAAACACTTCAAATACTTAGAGCCCTGCAAATCCATGGATATCTGCTTTATACCCACAGATCATTTTTGCAGATCACGACTCAGATGTGGATACAAATTTTGTATCCGTGCAGGGCTCTACAAATACTGTTTAAAAGATTAGTTCAGGTTTATTACTCTGCCGGTGCTGAGATTCTCCATAAGGCCTCATTTCACCACTGAGTTATACTAGTTTGTACTGGCATGACTTAACTGATTTCCTGCCCACTGACTTCAGTAGAGTGAATGATGGTGTAACACAGTGGCAAATCAGGTTCAGCTGTGTATATTTTTGATATATGCAGTGCTACTGTAGCCGTGTCGGTCCCAGGACATTAGAGAGACCAGGTGGGTGAGGTAGTATCTTTTATTGGACCATCTTCTGTTGATGATAGAGACAAGCTTTTGAGCTACACAGAGCTCTTCTTCAGGTCTGGGAAAGGTACTCAGTGTCACAGCTAAATGCAAGAAGGAACAGATAGTTTAGAATAAGTAGTTAGTATATATTCTAAGGGACCATTCAAGGTGAAGTGGCCTGTTAACATCCCTGTGGTCATAAGACAAAATGTGGGGGTTACAGCTTGATAAGCGCATAAATCCGGTATCTTTATTAAGCCCATGATTCTTGGAGTCGAGCAATGTTATACATTTAATTTTAAATTTTAATTTTTTGATGCAACTCTTGAGCTGGACAATAATGTTTCACTAGACTTTTTTGCTTTTGATGCATATTTCTGCTCAGATGTTATACAGTTGTATTTGTGGATCGGATGGTTATTTGTTATCGTGATGACTTTCCAGTAGAGTTTTTGCATGGAGGTTGTATGACAGAGATACTGAGCTATGATTGCACAGACTATAACTGTCGGAGAATTTATGGGCAGAGTAGCTTAGAGTTTTACTGAGAACCCTTTCCTTAAAATAGGAACCTAATTCTTAGAACCATGGTGTAAGACTAGAAGGGTTCGGGTTTAAAATCTTATGTGATGAGTGAGAGCTGAGTATGGAATTTTAGCCAACTATGAGAAATAAAGGTTGCTATCCACTACTGAAAATTTAAGAATGATAAATGATGACAACATCTTGAAATGCTGTGCTGATGCCAAGACAGTAGCCGGAAAAAGTGAAAGTACTTCCAAGAGTTTGAGAGACACATGCCATTGAGAAGAGTCAAGGCTGCAGGTATGGGTGTTGTACTAGAAGTGAGGAAGGGCTACAGCTGATATGGGCTTCAGTTTTTATCCCTCTACAGTATTCTACAAGTGTTTTGTGAAGGAATTCAAAAAATAATTTCTTTGTCACTATAGCGGGAACTAGTAGTGACCCCTATATCTTTGTTGCCTGATACCTTCCGTTATAAAAGATTCTTGTCACCTTTTTTCAGAAGCTTTAATATCTCTATTGTTTGCAGCAGGGAGAAAAGCCTTGGGCTAGAGAAGCACCTTTTCTTTGTCCCATAAAATTTCATTTGAGTTTAGGGGAGTTGTAAACTATTAAATCACCATTTCCCTTACTTGCCTTCCCCAGGAAAACTTTGTCAGCATGACAAAATAATAACCTAACATATCAACATTCTAATGTTTTGTCCATGCCACCACTAAAGCAGCAGTAGAACACACTATACTAGGAATGCCTGGGAGCTTCTGACGCACCTGGAGGAAGGACCCGTTCCCTCATCCCAGCCACACCTCCTGGACCCAGCGTATGGCCTGAGAGCCATATTCCCCCCTAAGGGGGCATCATGAGGGGCAGGACCTTCCTCAGCTCTTGGGAGAGGGAGAGACAAGGTAGAAATGGGTTGAGCTCCTCCCATAATACTCCAAATGGGCCAAGCAAATGGCCCCAGTAACTCACCCACCCACTGAGGCCCGCCACATGGGACATAATCACATTCTGTCTTTTCTATAGGACACCTGCCTCATTCAGTGCTCAGGGTGGATGCACAAAGGGATAGAATTGAGATTGCTTGGGCAACAGTAAATATTTCATTTTCTAACTTTGGAATACTTGACTTTGCAATGTAAATACTTCCCTTTTAACATAATTATTTGTATATGGGCTGTATAACTTGAGGAAATGTGGATTATTAATTAGCACAGGGGACTGGGAGTGAGGACTAGGATTAAAGTTATAGTCCTGACCATGAAACTGACTTGTGGCCTTGGGGAAAGGCATTGCACCCCTCTGTGCCTCAGTTTATCTGCCCTTTATACTAGCTGCAATCATATCTATCTGTGTTAGGGTATATGAGGCTCAGAGCTAGTCTTAGGGTTGTGAAAGCATCATAGTAGCATGTAATGACACCCATTGGCAGCCAAAGTAATGGGGCCGTGAATGACAGCAATAAAGCTATGTATGTTTTTGCTTTTTAAACAGGAAGGAGTGAGCATCAGAAACCTCCCAGTGGAAACAGGGTGACTGATGTCCGCATAGGCACTTTCACTTTTCTCTTTAAATGTGTAAGAGCAGCACCAAGGTGACTTCAGTTAATGTTTAAGGGCATTATAATCATAGTAAATACTGAAAAGAAATAAAATCAAGATTTGGAAGGATATAAACCCACATGCTTCAGGGCATATGCCTGCCTCCGCCAGGTGTTAGGAAGAAATGTTTCCAAAGTTATCTCCTACTAAGTTCCTCTGGAGACAATTGTTACTGCCTAGATGGCCGACTGGTTTGACCCAGTTATGGCAATTTCTATGGTCCATTAGATGCTGTACGAATTCAAAGTATTATACAGTCTTTCTTGGCTTTCAAATTTAGGTTTCTAAGGATTCACTCTCATGTTTCTTACTCACTTCTTTCAAGAGCTTACTCATTGTTTTCAGCCAGACTACTCACCTGGGTAATAGCTTCAGGACAGGGACACCGGGGCTGGTTTAATGCCTATTGGCTTCGTTAAGAATTGGATTGGGCCCTTCATATTCCCCTGAAATAGCATGCATATTGCAGGCTTGCTGAGGATAAGTTACTGATTTCAAGAGCCGATAGGCTCATCCATCAATTCATGTCACGGACATTTATTGCTTACTCTGCCTCCACTGAGCTAGAACACTTCAGTTAACCTATTTTTTGAGAGTGTTTCCAGGTTCATGAGAACCAGGTACACAAATCCATGTGCACAACTGTGAAATCCCAGACTAGTAGTGCCTAACTCTTCAAAATAAATAGATAAATAAATAAAAATAATATCATATTGCAAGTAGAACGCGTAAGATTCCAAACTATGGCTAAAAGTAAATGGACTCTTTTTTTTTTCTTAACTAGTGGCACTATCTCACGCTAGGCTGGATTTAGCAATGGCTATTAGAATATATGAAACTGCTGTTGGTTAAACTGTTATAAAATGTCCCCTGGATGTTTCTCACATGTCACATTTTTCAGCTGTGGTTTCTCAGTCCCCTTGTGCCATCATAGTGTGGGAACAGGGTAGTCTGGAAAATATACCCTCATAATATATGGATGTTAACCATACTGCAACCCTAGACAAAAACAATAGTGCTAATGCATGAGAAGCAATATTAAAACACACTTTTCATTGTATTAAAAATATAAGGCGGGCCCATTTTGAACTAAGGTAGTGATTTATTTATTGCTCACCTTCCCTAACCTCTACCTGTTTCAGAGACCTGGGACTGTGAGCAATTCAAGCCATGCACTGTCCTTTCTTGAAAGTGTGGACATTGCCTAGCACATCATGGATGTTACAATGAATAAAAAATAAAGTGTAGGTAAACTGTAAAGCCTCCCACATTTAGACAATATTCTTTCAGTTCATACTGCACTTTTAGATCCATAAAGCATTGCCCAGCTGACTTTATTTTTTCCCCAAAGCGCAGTCCACTCTATTGCATCCATATTATCCAACGTTTCCTTTAGCTTAAGGATTCCCAGTGACCTCTGATCATAGAGGTTCTGATCATCATTGTAACAAGCCCTGTGATTGACCTCTGAGGATGTGAGCTGATATCACAGGCATAGCTTATATCCTCTAGCTACAAAAATCTATGCAGGGGACAAGAAATGTGAGTTTTCAGACTTGCAGAGTTCTGGTCAGTCACATAAAAAATGGCAGGGTATATAGGAGATACCAAGACTTGGGGATGCACTAAGGGATGCATCAACAGGACAAGCAAACAGTCATGGGGGATCATATATCCCTCATTTCTTCCAGTGTATTTGTTCCAGGTAGTCTTGGCTTCTGACTTCTCAATCCACAGATATCTCATATGGCATCTTCAGAAACCATACAGCTGATGCCTTCCCATTGGCAGCTGCCTCTGGACCTTCCTCCACACACGAAGAAGGCCCATTGCTTAGCCTAGTTGGCATTGTTTTACTTGATTCTTCACACTATTGTTCTGGTCACAGGATTGACAGGAAATTTTTTTGTTGACTTGGTAAATCAGATTCAACATAGACACCATGGAGAGAGGAAGAGTTACTTTCCTGACTTATCACACTTAAGATATCATCTTTCTGGCAAATGCTCAAAGGAATGAGGAAAAATCTGTCTTTAAAGCTGGTCTCTGTTTGAAACACTTCTAACTGTTGAAAGGGTTTAGTTAGCAGTCTTAACCTTTCCCCTACACTGCCTCCAGCACAAGAGAAACTTCTAGAACCATTTCAGGGAACAGAAGAAAGTCAACAGGCAAGTCAAATGTTATTTCAGTCCACCATTGTTTACAACATTTCTCTACCAACACAGATACTGAGATGCATAATCTGAGGTGTTATATTAATTAGGCTTCACATTTGTTCCCAAAATGAAGACTAAATTCTTTTTTCCAAATGATTGGACTATGGCTTTAGTTGAAGTACATCTCTGAAGTGAGGTACAGTCATTGAAATTATTTCAGCTTCTGTCTAGGGAAATACAAAAATAAATATCTACTGACCTGTGGGAAAATATTATTCTGAATATCATGATGAGGTCATGGGAGCTGATTGGGGGGGGGGGGAAAGCCACATAGAGAATTAGTTTGGTTTTTAAATTAATCAAAATATACTGTTTGTTATTCTGACTCGGAGGTACTGTGGCACTAGTAGACTGTCTAAATGAGATGTGTACAGAAAATAAAAAATTGTATAGCAAAGGTTTATTGGAAAAGTAGCATATTAATAATTTCCTTTCATCTTGTGTGAAGACACCATTGCATTTACCCTTACCACACCAAGAAACAATAAGTTAGTAGGGGCAAACGAGGAGACCAGTTTTACCATTATGGCATGCTGTTAATACAATGGTGTTTTTACAAGTGGACTTCTGCAGCAGTGTTATGATGGTTGTTGCATGCTTTTACTGTAACATTGTTCCTACATATTTCTTGTTAAAATAAAAACATAAGTATGCTGCTATGGATTATAATGGCACCACTACTGTTGTGTGAATTGTGACTGCAATAGGAAAACCATTTCTATAAAACTGAGCTAAATCTTGGTCCTTAATCTCAAATCAAACCAAAACCTTTTATATGGTTCATATTTGTCATGGAAGAATGTTCTCTCCTTCCTTTGTTGATCCCAACAGCAATCTTAAGGGGAGTAAGTGCTGCAGGATTAGGCCTAAATCTTTGCCTTATCATCCTGAGTTTATTACAGTGTAATGGAAACAATATTACAATGTAATGTAATTATATTAAAACTACCAAAGATGGAAAAACATACTACCCATAACCACAATGGTGTGACCACAGCAGAAGAGTTTCCTCTGGGTTTCATTGCAAACCTTTCCCACAAGTTAATTGAATTACATGTTTCTCTCTGAAAAGAGAAGATAACTCAGCCAATAGTGTTTTCTCCCAATGGTCATGGTGGCTAGCAGGCTCTTTGTAATGACACAGATAATTATTTAGCTCCATGTACACTAGCAGCTCAGCCACTTTTAACATCAACCCGGGGGACTCCATTGTTGACAGTCACGGTCAATAGTAAGTAAGTTTTCTATAGTTGCTGGATATGAAGGATTCCCCTAGTCTCTGACACTGCAGTGAATTGACTCTTGTACTGAACTGGAAACCAATATAGTGGAGTTGCATGTGCTAGCATAGTAAATAGCATCTACTATGTGGATTTAGCTGTCAGGAAAATCAATGGTTCATTCCAGCCCTTGTTTTTAGCAAACAGTACACTACGAAGAGCCCAGGACTCCATATGCTATCTTCTTTAGAAATTGAGAGCAATCGATTTTCCATCCTGTTTTTGAAAAAAAAGCAGAAGAGGATGGATGAGCCTCAGAAGGATTCAGATTAGCATCCAAAAGTTGGAAGAAAAGCTTGTCATAATATTTCATGCCTTCTGCTTCTATGCCAGGGCAAATGCATTACCTGCATTATTTGTACACCTTCTTGATCGCTTCACGGTTAAGTAGGTGAAGGCAGTTGCAGTAGGGAAAGGGGACCTAGCATTTCCTGACGTCTCTTAGGCCTGAATTGGGGGACTTGACTTGGATTTTTGCTGGACTTTGGGATGTGGGATGTGTGGGAACCCTACAGACAGGATCTATTGTTAACTGGGCCTGCAGGTGTACCCTAATTGTTGAGCTCAACTGTGAAAAGTGAGTGAAAGTTCATAAAATGTCACAACCCATAACAACAAATATTGATGGGGAAAAGTTGCTAAAGGGAGACAAATTGAATTAAATAATAGTAAAAAAGGCTTCCTGTTACAATTCAATGACTGTACTGAGATCATGCCAGATAAATAAGAAAAGTGTGGGGCCAGAAATCAATGAACTAAAATGTGTGTGTCAGAAACTAGGCCTAATTGGTGGACAAAATAATTAAAGGGTGAGCTATTCTGCCCATCACACCCTTCTAGGAGCCTTAAAAGACTTTAGGGGAGGGGAGCAAATGAAGCACGAATGCAATTGCTGACTGAAAGAAGGAGAAAGTATGAGCTTCATTCATCACAGCTGCCACCCCCACTGTCTCCTGGGACCTTGGGATCCACTGTGACATCACTGAGCCTTCATCATCCTGACCAGATCAGGCCAAGAGAGACTCAGATGACATCACCACCTCCACTGGGATGTGAGACTTGTGTGTCATTTCCTTCCCCACCTTATTTCTTTTCTTTCTATCTTTCTACTTTTGCCTTCTGTTTAAAAGGAGTCTGGCTTAGCTGACCAAAACTGTATTTTGCAATACTGCTGTGAGCCTGTGACCAGAAAGAGACCGCTAAAAGCAATGTCCTAAACAGTCTCATGTAGGTACAAGTTTGCCAGGTTTCAGAGTGGCTGATAAGACCATGGGCCATGCCCATGTTTCTCCAGCAGTGACATTGCAAGTGAGAGTCAACACCAGAGACAGAAACTGCATTTTCTACTTTGCTGTTCTTTTTTAACCCCTTTTTCCATTTGTTCTCACCCTCACATAAAATTGCATGCAACTTACAGTGCCTGGGCAGCCTTTCCTGCCTGATTGCTTTTGAATTTATAGCAGCGCTAGGAAGAGCAAACTGGCATCAAGAACAGATGCAAATCCATCTGAACGAAGTACCAGTAATTCTAAAAGCTGGGCGGATAGAATGAGGAAGTCCTAGCAAATCATGGAAAATTCAGTAAGTGTTGGCCTCTTTCCAGAAATCCTCATGCCAGCAGACTCCAAGGAAAGTGGATTGGCCTTAGCACTTTTTGCCGAGTCTGAAGGAACCATTGGGCAGCTAAGCTGGTGAAACTGAAAGCAGGCAGAGGGAGCAGATATGTACCACAAGGACCAGCCCCAAGACTGTCATAAAATGAAATTTAAATTAAGAATTATTTCTCACTTGTTCAGCAAAAGTGGTTTGTGTTACATTGTACAGACATAGAAACAGATAATGTTCTTGCTCCAAGAAGCATGTAGGCAAAGGGATTTAACCTGGAGCACCCTCCACTATTTGGGAAGCTCATTCACTTGAGAAGATTAGGCTCTAGAGGTCAGACTTTTAAAGGTGTTTAGACTTTGATTGCAAGGGTCTTCAGTCTTTCATTATTAAAACTTTCTGACAAGAACAAACTTCACCAATGGTTTAAGGGAGAGATTGAAGTAGCCCCAGTTTGTGGTTGATTGAATAAATTTGTAGAGAACAGTGATTTTCAGGTTCATTTCTGTCAGGAAACTTGGAAAGAGGAGAGAGAGATCAGGTCTCTGTGCTGCCATGAAATGGAAAAGGTGGAGGCAGTAAAACAGATGCTGAGTGGAACTGAGCAGGCTCAAGCCACAAAACAATTCAAAGTTTAGGGGTGTTCAGATGTTTGTTTTAGCCCCTTGTGATTATAAATGGGCGGGGCATTTTCAGAACTCTAGATCTGGGTTTTAAACAATCCCTAAATTCAGAAGGCTGGTTTGGGCCTATCTCTAGTTCTGAGTGTAACAGACTCTTGGCATTCACTGTTAGTCTGAAGTTAGCACAACTGTCCTCCATAACTACATGATGTAGAATAGAGTAGTATGCACATTCAAAAGTGAGTTAAAAAACATGTTGGATAGTTAGCTCATTTAAATACAATGTTGAGGGACTACTTACAATGATATTTATCAAGGACTCTCAGGCTCCATCTATGAACCAAGCACCCATCTATGAACTTTTTATTTAAAAAAATTATGAGGCAGTTTTTCATGAATGGTGGTCAGGAATGATATATTAGTCAAACTCCATTGTCTCTTCTGCATATTGTCTGATATAGCCAAGTCTTCATTTAAAATACAGAATTCAATAAAAGAAACCTAAATTCACTGCCACAAGTTGGAGGAGAAATACCAACTTCAGTGAAAAACTTTATATTTGCAATGACTTCTGTTTCACAGTTGACTAAGACATTTAGAAATGCTTGCCACTATGCAAAGGTTTCGAACACAGATGTTGTGCACAATGGATGAAGCTTTCTTTTTAAAGTCTCAAGTCTGGGCTTTCCAACTCTCCCATAGCTACCTCCCAGTATTATGGGAGTGGTGATTGCATGGGACTACTGCCTTTATCCTAATATGCATGGGCTCTGTGTGCAAAGCTGCCTCTTTTATACTATAGAAATCATTTTTTGACAAAATTTGTGTAATTGCCATTTGAATCGTGCTGTTTGGATGGGAAGAAAATGTTAGTAAATCTGGGATTATTTTTGCATGTAAATATTGAAAACTTCCCAATAACAATAAAATGTCTATATTTGTACTGTAATTTCATCAGTGAGGTGTTTTGTTTTTTTAATGGTCAGAAGCCTAGCTAACTTCATAATAGATCCTGGGAATCACTGGTTGACACTATGATCATCTCATTTTAAAGTAATTCCCTCTTGTTATTCAACCCAGGACTTTCCAAGTTACAGTGGAAGACCAAAAAAATGAAGCCTTTCAGAAACAAAGTTTGGTATGTATTGTAGAAAAGGGTGAGAAACAAACATTTTTATGAGAACAACCATTTTCTTATGTAATAAGGATAAATAATGAGAACAAACATTGTGCTAAGAAAGAGGCATTGAAATGCTGGAAGTGCAATCACTCCTATGGAACTTGATTCATATGTTTTCTCTCTGAGATCGTCTACATTACAAAAAGGGTTGCCAGCATAGCTACACCAGCAAATCCCCCTAATGGAGACACATCTTATATTGGCAAAAGGAGATCTTTTGCCAGTGTAGGTAAATACCTCCCCACTTGACATAAGCTATACTGGCAACGAGACTTTGCTGGTTAAACCATTTTTGCACGTTTTGGTTTTTGTGCTGACATAACTGTCATTAGGAGTATGATTTCCACCCCCCTCCCCACATTCCTAACCAATGTAGCTATGCCTGTGAAATTTTGTAGTGTAGAACTGGCCTGTGTTTTCACATCTCACTTATCACTGCGATGGCTGAATGTTCCATAGAATACATCCAAATTCATGTTTACTGAGCCAGAATATTGCACATAATTAATTTGATTTAGAATTCAGATTTGCACTGAAATTTACAACTAATGCTCTGGCGTGGATTATTCTTTACAAGAATGGTCCTTAATCTCTACAATGCATGACGATTACTGTTACAGTGAGACTTAAATGGCTGTGAAGAGATTTATGTTGAGCAAAGAGGTTATTGTTGTTACACTAATGGTATTTCTGATATACCAAGTGTGACATCAGTTCCAACTTTCAAGTTTCCCCAGCACCAGCCTATACCAGCTTCTGCACAACAACCATAGTTCCCATTCTGACTAGCTTGAAAATATCCTGGTATTTCTGAATCCTCCTGGAACACAGAGTATCAGAAATGTCATGATAAACCCTCTTGTAAGATTTCCAGCTCTGTTTCTAGAGAAGAGGATTAGACAGATTCAGAGAATCCCCATAAAAGCAAATCTCCAAAATGAACTGCTGAACCTTCCCCGATTTCCCTCTCACTAATGGCAAGATTACGTTACACTCGTAGTTCCACTAAAAATTCTTAGGGCCCAATTCTGCTGCCATTTAAATCAATGGGGTTTGCCATCAGCTTCAAAGGAAGTAGGTCAGAGCTTTTGTTGACATAGGGAAATGTGCTTGGGATACAACATGAAAGAAGGGAGAGACTGTCTTTTATTCATTTGATCTTTCGAATGAAATAGGATGAGAGCTCTTCCCAACTACTCCCACATTGTTTAGCTCTGTTTCTTTGGAAAACATCTTGAGTTTCATCGATATCTAGATTTTTTCGTCCAGAAGGAACCATTAGATGACCTAATCTGACCTCCTGGATAACAAAGGTCATAGACTTTCATCCAGTAACAGTCCCGCAGTCTCACAAACAATAAAATTCATCCTTTACAACTTGAAGAAGGCAAAACTAAACATATGGTGGATTTACACTTTAGTAGAATCATCTGTGTGACTGGTTAGTATGTGGGTATAACGTATACTCATATCTGTCCATCACACTTCAACCATCTAGTTATGGCCTCTCTGAAGAGCCTCTTTGGCATACATTTGCATGACCCATGGAAAAATCCCATCTGTGATTATTGTTAACGAAAGGGCAGCAAACTATCAGCCAGACAATTCAAGTAGAAAGTTTTGTTTAATCTCAGTTAGTGAGAGTGTATTTGGCAGCTCCATGAAAATCTATAGCTGCAATATGAATTCTAGTATTCAAATCACATCAGCTAGGACTGGAGTCTAAACTGAGGATGTATGTAGTGACTGATTTTGTAAGCATTAACTAGAGACCATTTCACTCTTTTGTTCTGGGCATTGATAAACAGAAGGTGAAGGATAAACTGGAAAACAAAGCACTTTTAGCACCCGTGTATTCCTGTGGGAGGGACATAATGCAGTTGCACAGAGTTGAGTAGCTTGTAGGAGGAGGAAGTAAGCGTGTGCACAAAGCACGCAGGTCTAACAATATATGAACAATCTGCTGGTGGGGAAAATAAATTCTTATCTGAAATTGAAATCCTTCAGTTGAACTTGCAAACATCTGGGCTACATTACCTGCAATAAGTAAGTGCCCTGGCACTAGAAAGAGATCTTGTTACAACTGCATAGCTCTAGCCACTAAAAAAAAACCCCTCTGAGCATTTGTAGTGGCTGATATAATTTTCTTTTTCAGATAAATATAAATATTCCTGCCAAAATCAGATTGTTACCCTTCATCCATGAATATATAGTATCTCAGCAAAGGGACAGAATGTACTGTAGAATGTACTGACAAGCAAATAGTTTAATAAATGACCCTCTTGACACAAGCAGGATTTTAAAACCTCAGAAATGTCAAGGCAGGGCTTGGGGGAGAAGAGGATCTAATCACTAGCTTCAGTTTGAGGTGAAACTTTTCAAAATTTTACCTCTCAGCAGGGGCTAGTAATATTTCTGTTGGCTGAAATCTCATCTCTAGCCTTTCTGAATTTCCAAGACAGCATGCAACAATGGATGGTGTTTGCCAATGCTATAAATGAGGTCCCGCAACTACACATTTTATTTAAATTCAATGAGACAGTTATTAATAGCTCAATAAAACTAATTCATTATGAAATAGGATATGTATGATGAGTGGTAATTGAGTTACTATTCAGCATTTATACTGCTTAAATCTACATGTCACTATATAAAACCAAGTAAGCCCTGGTCTACACTAGGAGTTGAGATTGAATTTAGCAGCATTAAATCAATTTAACCCTGCACCCGTCCACATGACAAAGCCCTTTTTTCCGACTTAAAGAGCTCTTAAAATCAATTTCTTTATTCCGCCCCCGACAAGGGGATTAGCGATGAAATTGGCCTTGCCGGGTTGAATTTTGTGTAGTGTGGATGCAATTTGATGGTATTGGCATCTGGGAGCTATCCCAGAGTGCTCCATTGTGACCGCTCTGGACAGCACTCTCAACTCGGATGCACTGGCCAGGTAGACAGGAAAAGGCCCGCGAACTTTTGAATCTCATTTCCTGTTTGGCCAGCGTGGCAAGCTGCAGGTGAGTGCAGAGCTCATCAGCAGAGGTGACCATGATGGAGTCCCAGAATTGCAAAAGAGCTCCAGCATGGACCGAATGGGAGGTACGGGATCTGATCGCTGTATGGGGAGAAGAATCCATACTATCAGAACTCCATTCCAGTTTTTGAAATGCCAAAACCTTTGTCAAAATCTCCCAAGGCATGAAGGACAGAGGCCATAACAGGGACCCGAAGCAGTGCCGCGTGAAACTTAAGGAGCTGAGGCAAGCCTACCAGAAAACCAGAGAGGCAAATGGCTGCTCCGGGTCAGAGCCCCAAACATGCCGCTTCTATGATGAGCTGCATGCCATTTTAGGGGGTTCAGCCACCACTACCCCAGCCATGTGCTTTGACTCCGTCAATGGAGAGGGAGGCAACACGGAAGCAGGTTTTGGGGACGAGGAAGATAGCTCACAGCAAGCAAGCGGAGAAACCATTTTTCCCAACAGGCAGGAACTGTTTCTCACCCTGGACCTGGAGCCAGTACCCCCCGAACCCACCCAAGGCTGCCTTCCGGACCTGCCAGACAGAGAAGGGACCTCTGGTGAGTGTACCTTTTAAAATAGTAAACATGGTTTAAAAGCAAGTGTGTTTAATGATTAATTTGCCCTGGCATTCGCGGCCAGTACAGCTATTGGAAAAGTCTGTTAATGTGTCTGGGGATGGAGCAGAAAACCTCCAGGGACATCTCCATAAAGCTCTCCTGGATGTACTCCCAAAGCCTTTGCAAAAGTTTTCAGGGGAGGACAGCCTTATTCCGTCCACCTGGTAGGACACTTTACCATGCCAGGCCAGTAGCAAGTAGTCGGGAATCACTGCAGAACAAAGCATTGAAGCGTATGTTTTCTGGTGTGCAAACAACATCCGTTCTTTATCTCTCTGTGTTATCCTCAGGAGAGTGATATTGTTCATGGTCACCTGGTTGAAATAGGGTGCTTTTCTTAAGGGGACATTCAGAGGTGCCCGTTCCTGCTGGGCTGTTTGCCTGTGGCTGAACAGAAATGTTCCCCGCCATTAGCCATGGGGAGGAGGGAGGGGCTAGCCACGTACTGGGGGAGTCAAAATGCGACCTTGGAATGAAAGCACATGTGCTATGTATGTAATGTTAACAGCAAGGTTTACCGTGAAAGAGTGTAGCCATTGTTCTAGAAAATGTGTCTTTTTAAATACCACTGTCCCTTTTTTTTCCTCCACCAGCTGCATGTGTTTCAAGGATCACAGGCTCTTCTCCTTCCCAGAGGCTAGCGAAGATTAGAAGGTGAAAAAAACGCACTCGCGATGAAATGTTTTCTGACCTCATGCTGTCCTCCCACACTGACAGAGCATAGACGAATGCGTGGAGGCAGACAATGTCAGAGTGCAGGAAAGCACAAAATGAATGCAAGGAGAGGTGGTGGACTGAAGAGAGTAAGTGGCGGGCTGAAGCTGAAAGGTGGCGGCAGTGTGATGAGAGGAGGCAGGAATCCATGCTGAGGCTGCTGGAGGATCAAACTAATATGCTCCAGCATATGGTTGAGCTGCAGGAAAGGCAGCAGGAGCACAGACCACCGCTAAAGCCCCTGTGTAGCCAATCGCCCTCCTCCCCAAGTTGAATAGCCTCCTCACCCAGACGCCCAAGAACGTGGGGGGGGGCCCTCTGGCCACCCAGCCACTCCACCCCAGAGGATTGCCCAAGCAACAGAAGGCTGGCATTCAATAAGTTTAAAACTTATTGAAAGTGCTGTGTGGCCTTGTCCTTCCCTCCTCCACCACCCCTCCTGGTCCTTCCCTCCTCCACCACCCCTCCTGGGCTACCTTGGCGGTCATCCCCCTATTTGTGTGATGAATTAATAAAGAATGCATGAATGTGAAGCAACAATGACTTTATTGACTCTGCAAGCAGTGATCGAAGGGAGGAGGGGAGGGTGGTTAACTTACAGGGTAGAGTGAACCAAGGGGTTGGGGGATGTGGTTCATCAAGGAGAAACAAACAGAACTTTCACACCGTAGTCTGGCCAGTCATGAAACTGGTTTTCAAAGCTTCTCTGATGCACACCGCACCCTCCGGTGCTCTTCTAACCGCCCTGGTGTCTGACTGCGCATAACCAGCGGCCAGGTGATTTGCCTCAACCTCCCACCCCACCATATACGTCTCCCCCTTACTCTCACAGATATTGTGGCACGCACAGCAAGCAGTAATAACAGTGGGAATATTGGTTTCACTGAGGTGTAAGAGAGTCAGTAAACTGCACCAGCGCGCTTTTAAACATCCAAATGCACATTCTACCACCATTCTGCACTTGCTCAGCCTGTAGTTGAATAGCTCCTGACTACTGTCCAGGCTGCCTGTGTATGGCTTCATGAGCCATGCCATTAAGGGGTAGGCTGGGTCCCCAAGGATAACTATAGGCATTTCAACATCCCCAACGGTTATTTTCTGGTCTGGGAAGAAAGTCCCTTCCTGCAGCTTTTGAAACAGACCAGAGTTCCTGAAGATGCGATTGTCATGTACCTTTCCCGGCCATCCCATGTTGATGTTGGTGAAACATCCCTTGTGATCCACCAGTGCTTGCAGCACTATTGAAAATTACCCCTTGTGGTTTATGTACTCGCCGGCTTGGTGCTCCAGTGCCAAGATAGGGATATGGGTTCCGACTATGGCCCCATCACAGTTAGGGAATCCCATTGCAGCATAGCCATCCACTATGACCTGCACATTTCCCAGACTCACTACCCTTGATATCAGCAGATCTTTGATTGCGTTGGCTACTTGCATCACAGCAGCCCCCACAGTAGAATTGCCCATTCCAAATTGATTCCCGACTGACTGGTAGCTGTCTGGCGTTGCAAGCTTCCACAAGGCTATTGCCACTCACTTCTCAATTGTGAGGGCTGCTCTCATCTTGGTGTTCTGGCGCTTCAGGGCAGGGGAAAGCAAGTCACAAAGTTCCATGAAAGTGCCCTTATGCATGCGAAAGTTTCTCAGCCACTGGGAATCATTCCAGACCTGCAGCGCTATGAAGTCCCACCAGTCTGTGCTTGCGACAATGTTTTTGCCCCATTAGGCATTGGGATCTCAACCCAGAATTCCAATGGGCGGCAGAGACTGCGGGAACTGTGGGATAGCTACCCACAGTGCAATGCTCTGGAAGTCGATGCTAGCCTCGGTACTGTGGAAGCGCTCCACTGAGTTAATGCACTTAATGCACTTAGAGCATTTTGTGTGGGAATATACACAATCGACTATATAAAAACGATTTCTAAAAAACCGACTTCTATAAATTCGACGTAGTTTTTTGTAGACATAACCTAAGACGCCTTGCATAGAGGAGCAGAGACAGTCAGTCTCTGCTCCAAAGACTTTATAATGTAACACAGACATGTTGTCATTGATCATGCCTGCTTCAGAGCACCTCCTCACACACACCAAGTGCAATGCATTCAATATAGCCCTGCTTTCTAGCCACGCTCCCTATAGTGTCTGGCCCTTTTAGGAGTTACAGTGTCTTTCCAAGCATTCACTTCACTAGTTCAACCTTAACCTGCCTGGGCTCCTTTAGTGACTGGGCACCTGGAGCCTCTAAGGCCTTGTGTACACTACAGGGGGAGATAGATCTAAGTTATGCAACTTCAGCTACGTGAATAATGTAGCTGAAGTTGACGTACTTAGATCTACTTACCGCAGGGTCCACACTGTGGAATGTCGATGGGAGACACTCTCCTGTCAACTGCCCTTGTGCTTCTCGTTCAGGTGGAGTACAGGAGTCGATGGGAGAGCAATCTGCGGTCGACAGCTGATGAATCAATTGCTGCGTGTTGATCCCCCAGTAAGTGTAGACATTAGTCACTTTTTCTTCCCACAAGCTTCCTCTTAGTTCTTGTGACAGATATGACAGTATCCTGCAATATCCTGGGCAAACCTGATGGAATTAAGTTAAATCTGATTGAATTATGTTTAACATAATTAACATCTTTGTGGTCCATTGTATTAAAAACGCAGAAGTTTTGTATAGTTTTGGGTTTGTGTGGAACTTCTTTAGCAGGAAGACAGGATTAATGCAATCCCTGGGAGATATTAAGAACTTGAAAGGACTTTTGGGGACAATATGTCTGAAGTGGATTTCCTAGGAAATACCTGGGGGTGAAGGAATGCAAATGACCAACTTCAAATCCGTCCTCTGGAAGCTATGCCCTGCGAGAGAGACTGATTGTGTACTGCTCACCTGCTCCTGGAAACTCCAGATCAAAGACCCTCTGGATTGTGTAGAGGAAAGACTAGACTTCGTCTCAAGTGACACCTTTACTTCTCTGTCTCTTTCTTATTTCCTGGGCCAGATTTATCCATTGTTTATTTTCCTTCTTTGGCTTTTACAACACTGTTACTTTCCCTTCCGATATTTTTAGAAGCTCTGTTGTAGTCTGAGTCAAAGAAAATAGTTCATCTCTCTATGCATGGGGCTCTTTCAACTCTCTTTATGGGACAGGATAATACATATCAACCATTCTTTGAATGACCAAGAGATTTCCCCTAGAGAATCAGAATGGAACAAAATGTCTTGGGGTAATGAATCTTTTGGACTTTAATCAACAGCTGCATACTGGAAAATAGCAGTGACACATGTTTTTTTAAACTGGAAAAATTAATTACACTGAAGGAAAAATTCTGCTTCCAGCTATAAGAATCAGCTCAGTCCACAGTGGCTATTTGGCCATTGCACAGAGGCAGCAGCGTGTTTTTACTTGAAGGAATGCCTGTTCAAAGGGCAAAGCACAGTTCAGGGACTATTTACTGCAATAAATAGATAAGTAATTGGAATTACTCATTGAAAAATACAGCACCGCAAATCAGCAACAAAGAGGACAAAGCTATTTATTTATTTGGCATCGGCTCTATCGGTTGCCAAACAACTTTATTAGGACTGAGCTATAAATATTTATAAAAGAGTATCTGTAACCTTGCTGAGTAAAAATAGCAAGAACAGTCTAATCAGGAGCCACAAGAATCTGTAACTACTGAAAGCTAAAGCACATGCATTTCAGTGATTGTAGGAAGAAAAACATAATTTATTCTGAAGGGCCTGTGACTTGTATAGTATGGTGTGGGTCCTTAAGGCTTCCAAACTGGAATAATGGCAGAAGGACCCTTTCTTTTTCACTGGGAGAAGACTAAAATTCAAGTAAGACCTGGAAGTGAAATAAACGCCCCCTCTACCTCTGTATGTTGATTCAATTGATTACAATCATCCTTGATGCCTACAGTGAAACAGTGAATGATGGAGTCAAATTGGAAACAAAATGGAAACACTTTAATGAACACTCACCTGCGTGTCTCTTTTCTCTTTGGGCCAAACCATGCTATCTAGGCATTGGCCGGTGTTGGTGATGGTGTACCATGTTTGGCTCAATCTTTCCTGAGCAGCCTAGCATGGAGGGGACTATGTGGGTGGCAATACCCTTTTCCCTGCATGCTTTGGAGTAATGTTTCCCTCAGAGGGAAGTATATAGAGGGATCAGGCCCTCTGCTTCCTGAATGCTGGGACAGCCCTTGCAAAAGGTTGAGAGGGTTTCCTGTGCTGTCTTCCCCACCACCCACCACCCGTACAATGGCTTTGACCTCTGGAAGTTCCTCCTTTATTTCTGTCCTGGGCTTTGGTCTGTCCAAGTAAATATGGCACATGGAAGGGTACTTATATTTATGGGACAATTTTAGCTTGACCCTGGTGTTAATAATTGAATGAAACCCAAACTTGGCACAATTAGTTTCTATCCAGATTGTGAAAGTGTATGTGTGAATGTGTGCACATGCATGAGAGAAACAGACATGCATGACTGCTCTGGGGAGAAAAAGGGAGTATACTCTGTCTCTATTGAGCCTTTGTTTATTGTTATTTAAGGGACTGAGACAGTAAGTCTGGTATAAAAAGGACAGATGGAAAAAGAGAGATGGGTCAACAAACTGAGGGTTGCAGTTGAAGCACATTGTCAGAGCTATCGTAAGGCAGGACTGGAACAGCAAGAGTGCTGCAGATCACGAGTACGTTTCATGGGCAGAGATGTGTGTGGAAGTTTGCTCAGCACTTGCCTCTCTCTCTCAGTAAGGCCCAGACTGGCCAGTCGGTTTCTTACTGAGCTCCCCATTCTAAGAAAAAGGAAATAAAATCAAGGAATCTCCCTGAGTCACTCTAAATGAGCACGATTAATGAAATGTGCATGAAATCTTAATATCCCTTCAGATTAATTTTTCGGTCTTGGAGTTTATATTTAAAGTAATGTAATCGCCAATTACAGGCAGTTCCAAGAACACAGAATATATTTTCCACATCGGATACCTTTTTTGGTATTGCTTCTAAAACCTTGACAACTACAACAATAATTGCCATTCAGACTGAGTGACAGCTGAACATATGGAAGGAGGGTGCGATGCATTAAAGTGGAAGCCTCTTAGAAATGAGTGAAATATTTTAATTTGACTGCCATATAGAAGAGATGACATACTTCTGCATAGGGAAAACTTCACAGTAACAGTCCTGAAGAAGGTGCTTGTGACTGGCCTCTTTGTCCCCAGCAATGCAGGAAAAAGCTTTGTTTACTGTGACTCAAGTGAGTTTCTTTAACTGGGGTAGAAATGGGGCAAGATAACCTTGAAAATACAGAGGCCACACTATATTAAAGAGCAATTGTTTCATACAGCCACCTTCTTTTTACATTTCTGCAAACATTTCTTGCCTCAAGTGCATCACAAATTTAGTTAATAAACGAAGAGTCTAATTTTGCTCTTGGGTAAATAAAAGAGTAACATTTTGGTTAAGTAGCAGAAAATAGTTTGTGGTGTATTTTCTAGATACATTGCCTTTCTAGCATTCTGTGGGGCTGCACCAGAAACTGCAAACAGTAGTTCAAGCCCCCCTGTCCATACACACTAAATGGACTGCTTCCAGAGCTCATGATAACCACAGAATAAAAGCCATTGTACTTGTCATACCAACTCAACATTCTAGGCCAGCACTCATTTAAAATTTCAAGCCACATCTGCAAGTGAAAGCTCTTTTCTAAGCCCTCTTGTGCACTGAAATCATAATGGCTCCATCTGAGTCACTATGACATCAGTGCAAATGTATCAAATGTTAAGCAATGCTAGGAATGCAAAGGATCTAGGTTGTGTCCCTTCCATCAGTATCTTAACAACACTTCAGTACTGAATACACTATGTATGGAAAAACTGTGATTTCATTTTGCAATAGAAAGTATTGCAGATTATTTTCTGATTTGCAGTGCAATGGGACCCATCTTTGCTATATTTAAAATCCACTGTGATTCAATGTGATTGCAAAGAAATTGGCATTATCACAATAGCAATAAAATATCTATGCAATTTTTTAAAGAATTGTAAAACTATAGGAACTACTTAGGCACAGTTGTCTTTATTGTAAGATGTTTTAAGACTAATGCAAAAGATTTGAACAGCTATGTTATTTCCTTATGGAATCCTCCAAATCTGGACATACTACTAAAAGAATAAAACTGAGGAATATTTGGTAGAAGAACAAAAGTTTGAATAAAAGGTAGATGGAGAGCAAAATACTGCATTAGTTTTAATAGCCTAAAACCTCCAAGCATGGTTCCAGTTAAGATGGAACCAGAAAAAAAAATGACATGATTGGACACAGAAAAATATGACCGTATATTTGGCATTTTTAAAGTATCAGTTACCAGAGCATTTAGATTTTGGAGGTTAGCCTCCAGATTTGCCCCTGCACTCAGGTATTTGCATACAGTATTGCATGTGTACCTGAGATTTACATGCAAAATTACATACACAGCATCAGGGGCCAGCTTTCAAAGTTTGGCCGATATAGTCACTAATTAGGATCTTGGTGCTGTTCATGAAAGGAGGTGAATAATAGATTTATTTCCTGAGCTGTGATTAATATATTTATGATAAGGTGGAGTATTAAATAACCAGGGAGAGATTTCAATCAGAGGCTTCTCTTGCCAGGCAGAGCATGAGAGATTGATTAAAAAGATGTGTTCTGATTTTATCGTAGTTCTGGATAACTGCTGGAAACTGCTTGCCACTACCATGCAGAGGAGATAAAGTATCCCGCTCCTCTCTTCAGCTCGAGAAAGTCCAGTGAAATAAGTTTAATCATTTCAGTTCAGTCTGGAGTGATGGCAATCCATATTTTAGAAATCTACTGTATAACCTGAGTTGCAGTTTGGCTTATTACTAATACTATATAGAAAGTAAAATGAGAAAGTAACTAAACATCAGGATACAGAACTGATTTATGGCCAGTTGAAAATCTGTTAGCAGCACTGGATCTTGAAACATTACCGTTTGACTCTACTAAGCTTACAAATTTATTGGATTGCACTGTATTTGGATTCATGATATGGACCTTGTTATTTGAGAACTATGGTGATAACACAAAAAGTAGTGATGCAATACACAAAAGTGCTCTCATGTTTGCTAATATTTTTCATGGCTAACTGACTTGATAAACTGTAAGGCAGAGGAATACATTGTGCTAATTACATGAGCGAATGTTTAGATAAGTATTGCCTATCCCATGCATTGAAAAATTATGAATTCAAGTCCACCAAAATATGAGATTGACCTAAATATCATGAGGTTTTTTAAAAAAATATTTTGGGTTCCCTTTATTTGTCTTTTCGTTTTTGAGCTGTTAGGGTGCATTCAAGCTATGTTTTCATGCTTTTCTCTACAACCATGAGGCCTAAAAACTTTGTTTTAAATGAATGCTCACTGTCTCACATGATCACATGACTCCTGGAGTTGGGGCTTAAAAAAAGATACTAATTATCATTTTTTCAAGAAAAATCACAAGAGTTGGCAACTTTGCTTCATACACAACACCCACACCCCCATTTCAAGGAAGCAGAGAACTGTTTTTGTCAGTAATGCTCAGAGTCTAGTTGAATTATTTTTGACACTTTTTAAAAAATAGAATTTAAAAGCAATGTGGCCAAACCAGATTGAAGCTGGAACAAGGAGACAAGACAGCTGCTAAGTGTAGCTTTCTAAGAGAGAACCATTTGCCAAGCTGGGAGGCAGCCCAGTCCACAAAAGAAACTAGCCAAAATAAGATGTTAAGGCCTAAATGTAGATCACCGGGCGCCAACACAGTTAGGGGGAAGGTTGGAGAGAGACAGAGAGAAACAGAGACTAGGATAAATAGAACAGTCTTATTAGAATCAGATATGAAGATGTGAGCAGAAACCATGAAACCACATAGACAGGCATTCAGTGTCAATTTGGCCCAGAGACATGCTAAAGAATAGTTGAGTAGTCAGCCAACTAATACTACAGTGCGACATTGCCCCTTTGATCAATTATTGATACTTACTTTTCCAGTTAACATGATATATTTTGTAACCATCCATGTTGTTACTGAGAAGTTAGTTCTCTGAATCCACACTGTATATGTTAGGCAGCAATGCAGCGAGGTTTGTTGTGGAGATGAGCAAAACAGTTTGGATAGGAATCCGCTAGAAACTGAAATTATTTCAACATTTGAAATTTTTTTTACTGACTTTCCTCTTTCCCCTATTATTTTGTCATGTTTGCACTTCCCCTGTAATTACTGGCTCCTGTCGGGAAGCAAAATAATCCAAATACTGTGGGAAAAGCTGTTCTTGTAGTACTTGCAGGCTGACTGGAAGAAGAAACTATTTATCTGAAATCTCATGAGATTTTTAGATTGCTGACACAAGACCTAGGATAAAGTTGAGGCAAGTACCCAATAGCTGGTAAGCACATAAGAAAAAATTTGAATTTCTGAAGTTCAGCCATGCCTTATTTGCAGATATTTGCCTATTTTAGAGTGAAGATGAGTCTTCACACACAGACACACACACACACACACACACACCACCCAAGAGGAAATGCACATTTTTTACAAGATTATGATACATAAAGAGCCATGTTATTAAAATTTCACATAAAGCAAACATTAGATAGATAGCTGATGGATTCCTTCATGAAGTAGTTGCTGAACCGACTCGAGGGGATGCCGTTTTCGATTTGGTTTTGGTGAGTAGTGAGGACCTCACAGAAGAAATGGTTGTAGGGGACAATCTTGGTTCAAGTGATCATGAGCTAATTCAGTTCAAACTGAATGGAAGGATAAACAAAAATAAATCTGTGACTGGGGTTTTTGATTTCAAAAGGGCTGACTTTCAAAAATTAAGGAAATTAGTTAGGGAAGTGGATTGGACTGAAGAACTTGTGGATCTAAAGGTGGAGGAGGCCTGGGATTACTTTAAGTCAGAGCTGCAGAAGCTATCAGAAGCCTGCATCCCAAGAAAGAGGAAAAAATTCAGAGGCAGGAGTTGTAGACCAAGCTGGATGAGCAAGCATCTCAGAGAGGTGATTAAGAAAAAGCAGAAAGCCTACAGGGAGTGGAAGATGGGAGGGATCAGCAAGGAAAGCTACCTTACTGAGGTCAGAACATGTAGGGATAAAGTGAGATAGGATAAAAGTCAAGTTGAGTTGGACCTTGCAAAGGGAATTAAAACCAATAGTAAAAGGTTCTATAGCCATATAAATAAGAAGAAAACAAAGAAAGAAGAAGTGGGACCGCTAAACACTGAGGATGGAGGTTAAGGATAATCTAGGCATGGCCCAATATCTAAACAAATACTTTACCTCAGTCTTTAATAAGGCTAATGAGGATCTTAGGGATAATGGTAGCATGACAAATGGGAATGAGGATATGGAGGTAGATATTACCATATCTGAGGTAGAAGCGAAACTCGAACAGCTTAATGGGACTAAATCGGGGGGCCCAGATAATCTTCATTCAAGAATATTAAAGGAATTGGCACATGAAATTGCAAGCCCATTAGCAAGAATTTTTAATGAATCTGTAAACTCAGGGGTTGTACCGTATGATTGGAGAATTGCTAACATAGTTCCTATTTTTAAGAAAGGGAAAAAAAGTGATCCGGGTAACTACAGGCCTGTTAGTTTGACATCTGTAGTATGCAAGGTCTTGGAAAAAATTTTGAAGGAAAAAGTAGTTAAGGACATTGAGGTCAATGGTAAATGGGACAAAATACAACATGGTTTTACAAAAAGTAGATCGTGCCAAACCAACCTGACCTCCTTCTTTGAGAAAGTAACAGTTTTTTTAGACAAAAGAAAAGCAATCCATCTAATTTACCTAGATTTCAGTAAGACATTTGATACTGTGCCACATGGGGAATTATTAGTTAAATTGGAAAAAATGGGGATCAATATGAAAATTGAAAGGTGGATAAGGAATTGGTTAACAGGGAGACTACAGTGGGTCATACTGAAAGGTGAACTGTCTGGCGGGAGGGAGGTTACCAGTGGAGTTCCTCAGGGATCGGTTTTGGGACCAATCTTATTTAATCTTTTTATTACTGACCTCGGCACAAAAAGTGGGAGTCTGCTAATAATGTTTGCGGATGATACAAAGCTGGGAGGTATTGCCAATTTAGAGAGAGACTGGGATATCATACAGGAAGATATGGATGACCTTGTAAACTGGAGTAATAGTAATAGGATGAAATTTAATAGTGAGAAGTGTAAGGTCATGCATTTAGGGATTAATAACAAGAAATTTAGTTATAAGCTGGGGACGCATCAATTAGAAGTAACGGAGGAGGAGAAGAACCTTGGAGTATTGGTTGATCACAGGATGACTATGAGCCGCCAATGTGATATGGCCGTGAAAAAAGCTAATGCGGTCTTGGGATGCATTAGGCGAGGTATTTCCAGTAGAGATAAGGAGGTTTTAGTACCGTTATACAAGGCACTGGTGAGACCTCTTCTGGAATACTGTGTGCAGTTCTGGTCTCCTATGTTTAAGAAGGATGAATTCAAACTGGAACAGGTACAGAGAAGGGCTACTAGGATGATCCGAGGAATAGAAAACCTGTCTTATGAAAGGAGAATTAAGGAGCTTGGCTTGTTTAGTCTAACCAAAAGAAGGTTGAGGGGAGATATGATTGCTCTCTATAAATATATCAGAGGGATAAATACCGGAGAGTGGAGGAATTATTTAAGCTCAGTACCAATGTGGACACAAGAACAAATGGACATAAACTGGTCATCAGGAAGTTTAGACCTGAAATTAGATGAAGGTTTCTAAACATCAGAGGAGTGAAGTTTTGGAATAGCCTTCCAAGGGAAGCAGTGGGGGCAAAAGACCTATCTGGCTTTAAGATTAAACTCGATAAGTTTATGGAGGAGATGGTATGATGGGATAATATGATTTTGGCAATTAATTGATCTTTAAATATTCATGGTAAATAGGCCTAATGGCCTGTGATGGGATGTTAGATGGGGTGGGATCTGAGTTACTACAGAGAATTCTTTCCTGGGTATCTGGCTGGTGAATCTTGCCCATATGCTCAGGGTTTAGCTGATCGCCATATTTGGGGTCGGGAAGGAATTTTCCTCCAGGGCAGTTGGGAAGAGGCCCTGGAGGTTTTTCACCTTCCTCCGTAGCATGGGGCATGGGTCATTTGCTGGAGAATTCTCTTCTCCTTGAAAGTCTTTAAACCATGATTTGAGGACTTCAATAGCTCAGACATAGGTGAGAGGTTTATCGCAGGAGTGGGTGGGTGAAATTCTGTGGCCTGCATTGTGCAGGAGGTCAGACTAGATGATCATAATGGTCCCTTCTGACCTTGATATCTATGAATCTATCTGGGGACCACAAAGTCATCCAAAATGGCAAAACATTTTTCATGACATGTAATATAAAGATTTTGCACAGTTGTGTGATATCTTTTCTAGTACCAGATCTTGGATAAATAGTTGATTCAATACCATGTACACCAGCATGTTTATTTTGTATGAAGCTACCTTTTATGGATAACCAGAACTGGTAAACCAGATGATGTAACTGGTCAAGATTTTGTTGACCAGTAACACATTTTACCAAGAAGCAGTGTACATTAGTTTGAACATCTCCTTAAGTGATCCACTTGCCCTTGCAATTTCAGGATATAATTCTGAATGACTGTCTGAATTAATTTCACTGAGGTGAAAAAAACCCAGTTGGGTTTCTGCCAGTGATTGCTTTCTGTGCCACTCAGGACCATCTCAGGAATGGTTGGCACAGCCTGATGCACCACAGTTTGACTGTTGTGTACAGCACGGCTAATTTTGGTTTCAGAGCAACAATAAATATCTAGCTTTAGTCTAAGCATACTGCATTTGAGGTGGCATGTTTTCCCAGGTGAGATGTTAAATGGTAATGATTAGAATCAGGCAAATAATTTGTAACTAGTCAGTTATTAATAGATTTCCTCTTTTTCAGATTTGTCATGATAATTTATTTGAATTAATTTTGCGAATTGGTCTGTAGCTTCTTCATGAGCAGGTTGTTCCAAGCATTAGGTACAATGCAAGCATTTATGAGAGGATATGCAACTCACAAGGCATGTTTCTGTCCCAATTGGATGAAAATAACTCCTAGAATCAGGTTTCCAATGTCAATACTCAGAATTGCAAGTTCAAAATTAGCTTTCTGCAAAGATTTCTGAAAAATTTCCTTAAAATTCATTGTTTTGATGAACTTTACTGCCAGTTAAACTGGTTGCTTAAACATGCACAGAAAACAAAGTACAGAGGACCAAATCAATACAGTCCAATACAATCAAGGCAAGTTTGTTTCAAATGTGGAATGAGTATTGGCAGATTTTTTTTACAGTATTCACAGAACATTATAAATGATACAGAAGACTGTAAAGTCTTAACATGTTGTTAGTGTTCTCGGAAAGCTTGATACAGGCTACAGTAAGTTTAATAGGTAGCTCATTATGCTAGGGATAGTTGTCTAGATATTGATCCAGAGCAGTTGATCCAGCCCTATAGGCCAGGTCTACACTACACTACTTATTACTTCGAATATTACTTCGATATAACGTCACTCGGGGTGTGAAAAATACTCACTCCTGAGTGATGTCGTTGTTCCAGCCTTAACCTCCTGTGTAGACAGTGCTATGTCAGTGGAAGAGCTTCTCCCACTGACATAGCTAGCACCTCTCGTGGAGGTGGAGTAACTAAGCTGATTGGAGAGCTCTCTCCTGTCAGCTTAAAGCATCTTCATCAAAGCGCTACAGTGGCACAGCTGCATCATTGCAGTTGCACCAATCCAGTGTTTGTAGTGTAGACCTGCCCATGCATAAAAACTACAGGGTTGGGCCACTGTTTCAACATATCTAGTACACAATATGCAGAATGGGTTATGTGGCCAGATTAACTCACTTCAAAAACCTTTAATGTTTCCAATTTGGAAAGTATCAAACATGTAACTGTTAAGCTTAAGGATGTATGAAATTACTATTTTGCATTTAATGCTGAAAGTAATTTAGAAACCTAATTAAGAATAGAAAGTCCCTGTTCCATAACATGTTACTTAATTGAGCCATGCCACTCAACTTTCATTTCACAAAGTACTCCGTAAGAAAGGCTGACATTATTTATTCTTCACTCACGACTGGAAAAGAAAGGGTTGCTAAGGGTACACTAAGCATTTTTCAATACCAGAATTTTAATTACATTGTCCTTTTTCAAATGGATTATTGACTTCCAGTCATACGCAGTCATTAATTACAGCTCAGGAAGTCTAAAAATGCACAAGCTACAGACACGTGTAGTGATGACCAGACATTGCAGCCTTACAATTTATTATTAAAAGTATTTATTTACATATCAATAGTACAGTGTTTTTAGGCCAGATTTTTAACAGATTTGAATTGGGGAAACTCAATTTACAGGAACCTATTTGAAAAGTTGGCATTTCATCTTGTGGTATGTACAAACAATGGAGATGTTCAACATTCTCAAAGACATTTCTTTTCAAGACTGTAAAGAAATATATCCATTATTATTATTTAATTATTATTATTATTATTATTACACTAGTGCCTTTAAGTCCCAGTCACTTCTGCAAATGTTGGCCAAAAGTTAATTCAGTAGCTTGCTGTCAAAGCTAAGTTGTAAAATATGAATTGGAAATATGGCTGTAGTCTTCCTACAGTGTCATCTGCTTTCTGTTTTTATAATCAGTTAAGCACATAGGGAGAATTTCATTATTTCAAAAATACTTTGATCCTTTTATAATGTAGGACTCAATCTTGCTCTCACCAAAATCAATGGTAAGATCAGGCCTCAACTGTACAAATAGTTCAAATGTGACCATTAAAACCAAGGCCAACCTGGAATACTCTGTTCTCTTGGCAGTCTGCCCTGAGGCTAAGGAAGTTCTGAAAGGAACAACTCATCAGTTAGACGCATTGAGAGATTACTAAATGTCTGAGTTTTAAAGGAAGCCCCTAAATATGGAGATTGCACTATTCGAGGTTTGTTAAGTGGCTTTAACTCCGCATTTCAAAATCCAGCAGTTATTAATTCTGTTACATATTAGCTATCAAATGTAAGCAAACAGGAATACTGTGTATTCATTGCCCTTAAAAAAAAAGAAAAAAAAGAATATCAACCCATTTCCTTGTTGTCAACCCCCACCTGAAAAATCCCACAGCACAACTTCTCTTTCTTTGTTGACTGGTGTGCACACTGAGCCACCCCACTATGTAGAGTGAGTTAATAATAACATGTAAAGAGATAACACGGAAGGTGGCTATTAATTGCTTTTTAAATACAAGTAGCTCCCTCTTTTCCTTCCCTACTCCTTTTGCAGCCTCCACTGCTTTTTCCAAAAATACTTTGGCCACACGTTGTTTTGGAAAACATTAATGCTTCTCCCATGCTGAAGAAGAACATTTCAACATTGTGCAGAAGGTCAGTCAAGATTCTTGACAACAATCAAAACAAAGCGATAATGCCAGCAAACCTCCTTCTGCTCATTTTCAATCTTTGTCCTTTATAATGTGGCATTTAACTTTCCGGAAGAAGCATTTTATTTACACCAAAAATAAATGCAAGGGTCCTTAAAACGTTTTGCCCTTGAACTCCTGTTGACTGTTGAAATGTAGCAATGGTGAAGTTGTAGAACAAGTAGACTCTTATGTGTACCTAGCAAGCTTGACCAATGCCAACAGTTCCATCAAGGATGAGCTTAAAAGGAGATTGTGTTTTAGCTACAATCCCTGCAGAGAAATTGATTACATTATGGACTGATGAAAACACTACATTTGGTACCAAAGCGAAAATATATCAAATCAGTGTACTAACAGTATTATTCTATGTTCTGGAAGCAGCTGCATTAAATGAAACAGACATCAGAAAGTTGGAGGCGGTAGAGATGGGAGTTCTTCAAAAGATAACAGGTGTGAAGTGGTATAATTTTAAGACAAATGAAGACATTAGAAGGGGACTAAGCTATGAAATCAGCACATGGGACTGGCTACAGTTGAAAAGATTATGGTGGTTGGGACATTGCAGAAAACAAACAGACGATAAGCTACCAAAGAAAGTAATTCAAGCACAATCAAGATCCATCCGACCTAGAGACTGACCACCAACTAGATGGCAGGACATCACATACAGGACATGACCAGATGCAGCTTAATAGAGGAACAAGCCATGGACAGAAAATGGATGGTGACACTGTGAGTACAAAGATGCTCTGGGATGAAAGAGAAAGATTGAACTCTTGACTACCTGTGACTGTTAGGGCTGGTCTGAAAGAGGTAAGACATCAAAGATATTTTAAAGCTCAGTTGGCCAAACTATGGTTATAAAACAAACTCCTACATGATGATGCAGTTTCCATATAATATACCTGCATTAGGTTTGACACAGAAAGATAATTATGTTTTTCTAGCAGGAAATGTTGCCATTAGCCTCAGCTGCAAACAGGGAGCCAGGCTCCAACTAGTGTAAATCAGTGTAGTTTCATTGAAGTCAATAACGTTACACCAATTTACACCAGTTGAGGATCTGACCATCAGCTTTTAAAGGTAAAACTTGTACTATAGTTACCTGGTACACTAACACTGGGGCAACTTTCTATAGTGCGGGAGAAACGGTTCTATTATTCAGAAGGAAATCCAAGTTCTTTAGAGTAAAGTAAGCCCACAGTCTTTGCTGATTAATCTGACCAGACGAGAGCATTTCAGATAACTCTATGCATAACTCATATTCATAGGTCAAAACTCATGAGTTACACAGAATTGCATGCTTTACTGCTTTCTTTGTGGCTCAGGATGGTGCTGGCAGTGGCTGCTGACAGATGATTTCAGGGCTGGTGGTGGTGGGGGGCGGGGTGAGTCCAATCCATTCCTTACTTCATTAACATGATGGAAATGTGCCTTCTCATATGATTTAAATGTCCAAAGCTTTCCATTTCAAATAGAGAAAGGTTTTCTCATTAAAAGACATCACTACAGTTTGGCCTATGGCACATCGTCTTTGGAAATTCAAATACTAGGTGAAATTCACCCAGCTGGAGGGAGGCTGCCTAAGGCATTAAATAGGGCTTAAGTGGAATGTAAGGGGTACATAGGCCTTGTGAGTGCCCTCTCCACTGGCAGAGGTTGGAAGTGGTGGTGAATTTCAACAACTGAAAGTCTTAGTGTAATTACTACTGATAACGTTCATTGTGGTAGCACCTGGCTGCTCCAATCACTATACAAACATGTAGAAAGACATTTATTGTCCCAGAGAGCTCACAGTATAGGATTTTGACAACATGCAACAAGTGGATAAACAGACAAGTGGGGATATGGTAGGGGAAAGGTAACAATAAAGATGGAAATGTCTGCATAAATTAATAGTCCCTTTATGATAATAGTCACAGCTTGGCACCAGTTTAGCCAGTGCTTGGTGGAAGTGATCTGTAGGCATCAGAGAAGTAGGTTTTAAAGGAGGGATTTAAAGAAAAAGATAATAAAAAGAAACACATCAGATCTTTGCAGCAATTTAAGAGCTCATTTTATGGGGTAAAAAAATGTACATGTTCATGGAGAAATTTAAGGGCAGTGGACTGGAAATGATTTAGCATGAAAAGAGGTTAATTTAAGTGATGGTCACTGGGTGTGGGAGTGGGAAGGAAATAGAATCAAGGACAGAGACGATTGTTTCCTAGGAAAAAGAAAAGGAGTACTTGTGGCACCTTAGAGACTAACCAATTTCCTAGGAATGTCTGGTAATTAGGTACAGGTTTTATGGCCTAGAAAGGCTGACCAGTAAATCTATTACTATTATTGCAGCATGGAACTGGAAACCAAGTGCAATACAATCTCCTGACTGTGGGTACATGCTGCTTCCCTGCCAGGTGGGTTTGATTTTTAATCCCACTTTCAGTAACATTTCTCATTCTTTTTGACTGGTTTAAACCAATCACCAATGCCTGCCAAATCTGCATTTCTGACTCTTCTTCTTACTCCAAAGCATCAGCAGGCAGCAACGGGCTGCTCCTGGATAGTTAGTTCTGTAGGCCCTTCCTTATGATGATTATGATGGACAAAGGGTGGGAAGGATCCTGTTTAGAAAGCGGGGTAGTTTATGGGGTCCCAGTCAGCACAAATTGATCGCTACAACCATAACTTTTCTAAGGGAGACTCCTGTCCCCTTTAAGGTTCTTACTGCAGCCTTGCTACTGGTCCTTTGGCACACAACATCTGTGCAGTGGAATAAAATGCTGCACAGCTGCAACTAAGGTAAAGAAGAAGGTAGAATTTAAATGGATGAATGATCCTGTTTACACAGCATTATTGAAGGAGCAGTAATAAAGACAAAGCCACAAAACCATACTATTGTCACATCTGCAATCCCTGAGCTGTAAAAGTACCTCCTGTGTGGATTGTGGCTAGTGGATGCACAAAGTTTACCTTTCTCCCTAGCTTACCCACAATACCAGACATACTGCTATGGGGAGGACTTGCAGAAATACAGCTCTCACTCATCCCCAAGGCTCATTGGAATCATGGTGTTTTTACAGCGTAGGAGCATATGAACCTAGGAGTTGCCAGGCTGAGTCAGACCAGTTGTCCATCTAGTTTAGTATTCCATCTCTGACAGGGTTCAGCACTAGCTGCTTCAGAGGAAGTTGCAGGAAGCCCTACAGAGGGCAGTTATAGGATAAATATCCCCCACTAAAGTTAGAGTTGGTTTAAGATGGTTAGAGGCTATCTTACAAAAGGAGGCTTTCACAAGAAGTGTTCTCTCCATAACAGAAGAGCCCACTGCATTGCATGCAAGCCTGAGGGTTAAGGGTAGCATGCAGACCTTAATGCTGTATTGTATGCTTTGATGTTTACACAGTTAAAATCTCACATGTAATGTTGCACCACTGTAGTGCAGTCATTAACGTTTGAATTTCCTGATTGAGAAAGAATTGGAAAAAGTGACACATTTCATCAGAAAAGGCAGGTACCTGAATGTCCAGCCTTCAAAAGTGGTTCAACAAATGAACTTTGGTGCAAAATTTGAAGGACCCCCTCCCTTCCCCCAGCAATATTTTGGCTGAGAACTAGGGTGAGAAATTTCAGTCCAAAATGTAATTACTTCAGACATCTCAGAATATTTCACGTTAGGGGTAGCTCAACCTTAATAATAGTATTGTCCTTATGCAGCTAAAATGAATGATTAAAGGTTAAATATTGCCTTGATTGTGCCTGTCTCCTAAATCATTATCAAAAGATGGTCTATTTATTAACATTTCCATGAAACGACAATTTAAAAATTCTGCCTGACCATACATCCTCGATATACATTGCAGTTGGGATTTTCAAAGGTGCATATGGGAGTTGGATACTGAATTTGCATTCAGATTAATGTCATTGGGCACTCAGTCACTCAGGTCATTTGAAAATCTCAACTGACATCTATTTCTAGTCTGGCGTTTGATAGAAAAATGTGTGCAGCCTTACAGTTGGTTAATTTAAGCAAATAAAACCTACATTATATAAAAGCAAGAGAAAGCCACAAGAAAGGAAGTAAACCCATTACTAAATATTAAATCTGTCCATCTGATGGTAGGTCAATTTTATTTCAGAATTTTACGAGTTTTATGAGTGTATTTTTCCAAGTTTTTAAAATTAAAGTTCACGGAACATTCTAAAGTTATAGTGTAAACAATGTGTTTTTTCAGTAGTTGCTCCTTGTTTTTATTTTTTATCCTGCTATGGAGTAAACTGGATTACTCCTTTGAAGCGCTAAATACTGTTGCCAAACTGATGCACAACATAGAGTTTTATTAATACGTGGATTCTTTGCCTCTAAATTACGGTCATCTGCAAATTATTTTAAATGAAAATTAAAAATTAAAAGACAAAAGAGGGTTAAATATTTCTGGGTCATGGGTTCTTGAACTGAAAATAACTCAGCACTAAGAAAGATTACTCGATTAGAATGATTACAGAACCCTAGTAATTAGTGAACAGCTGTGTCCACATGTTGTCCCTCTCTAGTTATAGAAGCAGTTCTTATGCTGATACAGAGGCTGCTGACAACTCACAAACATGCAATGCCAAAGACTTCTTTCTCATTGTTAATCAGTTTAACACCTCTTCAATCTGCTTTGTAATCAGATCTTCAGAGAATACACATACATACAAAACTGGGAAAGTCATGTTCTTCCATGCTTTACCAATATACGGTACTTCAGACATAATGTAGTGCTTATGAAACAAAAATGTATTTCTACACCACTGAGTGACTAATGTAGATGAAGAGGAGCAGGCATAATGATGCAAGCAGTTGACATGGAAACTGTTGCTCAGGCAAACAGCTCTTATCTTCTCTCAAACATTACAAGAAAAATCGTAAATATTGGGTTGTACACTGAGCAAATACCTCAACTTTAGAGAATACGTCTGATTGAGTGGTTGCAAGTACTTGAATGTTTAGGGATCAATCCTCCACTAAAGAAATTGAATGGACTTTTGTGTTTAATGTCAACTAGATCATTACCAAGCCATAACACTGCTTAGTTAAATGCATCTGTTGGTATATCCATGAATGTGTATACCATAGCAATTACCCTGGTCTATATACACAACATGTCTTCTGTGAAAAACTGTGGTTGTACAAACTCCCATTTTAAAAGGAAATTATTGCAAGTTAAGTTCTGGTATATATAGGCCTTTAACGCAAAAATTAAGTATTGGAAGTGCGACTTTGATTCCATTCACACAGCCATTTTTACCATACCTCTAAACGGTTAGGACAACAGTCAGTCTGAAATACGGTTCATAATCATAATTAAGAAGTGAACCTTATCCAGGAGCTGCCTCAGTTAGCTGGGTTTTGTTAAGTGGTTGGATACATAGGTAGGGTATGTCTACCCTGCAGCTGGGAATGGCTAAACACGAGGTCTGCTCAAACTAGAGCACTAAAAATAGTGGTGTAGCTGGGGGTAGCTGAGTGGCAGCTTAGACTAGTTTCCTGAGTGTGTACCCAGAGGGTCTGGGCAAGCTGCCACACATGCTGCCCCTGGCTACACTGCTATTTTTAGTGCACTAACTCAAGCAGAGCTAGTGCATGTCTGTCTACTCATGCTGGGAAGCCAGTAGACATACCCTTCGAATGTTAGCTGTTTAGAATGGAGGTGGTCAATCTAGTCCTCTTGTGTCCCATAACTAGGCAGTTAGACATCCCATACTATTCTTTTCCACACTGTGAAGGTACTGCTCCAGTTATCACTCCACTTTGAAATAGGAGTACATCAGTGCTCACTTGGGGCAAGCCTACACTACAAAATGAAGTCAACCTAAGTTACGTCATCTTACAGCCACCACAGTAATTAAACCTCTTTTGCACGTCCGTGCTATGCTCCTTGTGTCAGCGGTACACATTCTCACATTCTTGCACCGATTTAACTGTCAGCGTGGGGCATTGTGGGACAGCTTCTGAAAGGCAGCAAACATTCGATGTAAGGAATGCAGTGTCTACATTGTGTCAACCTAACTACATTGATGTAAGTGCTATGCTTCTCTTGGAGGTGGAGTTATTAAGTCAGTGTAGTGAGCGAGTTACATTGGGGGGAGCTGCATTTTAGTGCAGAGTCTAGACTCTTACAGAGTTGGGTTGATGTAAGGGGCCTTATGTTGACCTAACTTTGTTGTATAGACCAGGGCTTGGAAAATGTTAGTGTTCAATTGCAGCGTCCACTGCTGCAGACAGGGCATGGCCTGCTAATGTGCTGTAGCTTTACATCTCAACTTGCCCTGCACTACCTGTTCACCTAGACCAGTGATCGGCACCCTTTGGCCCGTGGCCCACCAGGGGGCTTACCCTGGCAGGCCGCGTGCCAAAGGTTGCTGATCCCTGACCTAGACAATCCCTATGATGTGTAGCACTCTACACTTGTTAGTATTGTTATGAGTTTGCCAAAACCTTATCATGGATTGAGTTAAAACCCCATTGAGATTGGTAGGTGTAAACTCACCTTCAGTTAATATAATGTAAGCAGAAACCCCCCTGTAAGATAAAAAGTGTGTGTGAATGTGCCCAGGAGCTTTTGACTGAGTATTGTTTGGGCGGGGGGTGGCGGGAGAGAGGGGCACAGGTAGGAAGGGGAAAGAAAAGACAAACTGAGATCAGACAAGAACAGACAGGGACAGCCTAAAAAGGCAACGGAAACAGAGGGCTGACTCTGGAAGAAACCTGGGAAGAGGCTTTCGGGACTGGGCTGCAGTCTGAAGAGAGTGCTCTTAGTGCTGTGAGCTAATGAAGCCGTTTCTTGCTATTTGAGTCCCTCTGCATTCTGAGACACAGGGCTTTGTACACTCTTTGTAAATAAACAAAACTGCATGAAAAAAAACTTCTGACTAACCAATTTCTACTCTCAACTGGAATATCCACAGGGCCCCAGACTTCGACTAGCTGCTCAGGTTGAAAGGGGGCAATAGTATATTCAATATGAATAATGTGAACATTTAGAGCCAACCACATTAGTAAGGATTAAAAACAAAACAACAACAAAACAAGTTTGGAAGCTAACCCCTAACTGAAGAGTTAGGAGGAGACTTTGCCTATGGGCAGGTGATTATTGTCCATTTCATGGTTTTTTGCAACCTTCTCTAAATGGTAGTGACCACTATTGGAGACATAAGATTGTGCTAGATGGATCACTGGCTCTGATCTAGAATGGCAATTTCTGTGTACAAAGTATTAAGGTTTTATTAATGTGTATTTTAGAAAATCATTCTTAGAACTAGACGCTACTGATTGCCACATTGTCAACACCCCCTAAAATAATTGGCTCAGTCATGACAGTAATGACTAATCTAAGGTGACTTTACAATCAACAGTTCATATACTCGAGCTGCAGTGTGACAGAAAGTTAAGCTGTAGCTGATAGCCAATGAATCCATGATCAATTGTATAGCTTATGGTCCAATCACTGTTTTTTGTTTGTTTTTGTTTTGTTTTTTTCTAATCATGAAACATATAAAAAACTAATTATTAGAAAAAAACTCAAACCAGAAATAAGGCAAACATTGATATCAGTGAGGGTAATTAGCCATTCAAACAGTTTCCTGAGCTATGTCGTAGATTCTCTATAACCTGCGGTCTTTAAATCAAAACCGGATGTCTTTCTACAAGATATTTTTTAATTCAGCCATAAGTGAGTGAGCTCGATGCAGGAATGACATGTTCTCTGTTATGCTGGAATTCAGAAGAGATGATCAGAAGGGTCTCTTCTGTCTTTAAACTCTTTGAACCAATATGTACCACACAAAGGTTACATTTCTCATATTATGAGAAAGCCTGGGAGCAGTGTTTCTCTACCACTGGGGTACAACTACAAAGGGGTGGGGGCATAAAAGCTAATGGGGTGGGGCGCGGGGGAGGAGACATTGAATCAAAGAGCTAAAGAAAATCTCACTCCACCACAACCTTACCTTTCAAGTTTAAGTATTTTGTCACCCTCTCAAAAAAAAATACATATACAAAACTAAAGATTATGTATGTTTTATTTTCATAGCAAATGTAAGAGGGTTGCAAACATTTGACTTCAAAAGGTTGAAGAAACAGCTGGGAAAGAAGACAAAATCATTGCCTCCTACCTTATTTGTTTTCAGTCTTCATTTAATGAAATCTAATAGGTTTCTTGAAAAATCTTAGTGTTCATCTGAACCGTCTCAGCTAAACCATTCCGTTTATTTATCACCTCATCAGTAGCTGACAAATTAATGACATTCTAATTAATTTTCAGAGAGAAATCTACTTAATAGTTTATGCACCATTAAAGCTGATTCCTTATTCTTTCAAATGCATTGCAATAGTAACCTTCATTGAAAAGTTCTTGCCGGCTGATCTTAACTGGTTTCCATTGGCTGATTTTTTGTTATTTAGTTTGTCTTTAAAAATCTTCCCATTTAATTCTGGGATTAACCTTGCAGGTTTTCTCCACAATGAGGTACAACGTTATGACTAGTCTGTTGTATGAGATACTGGAGGTACGTGTGAATTTAGAGAGACCACAAACAGTTACTTCGACTTAGTTTTAGCTTTCTAGGACTGAGCTGGGCCTATGTTGGGAAACGTTAAAATGAACACGCATTATACCATTTTTTCACACATTGCTAGGGAGCAGCAGCAGGAACACTGAGTTAATTTTATTTGCATTTCCTTCTACTAAGCAGTGTATTAATATACACATAGTAGCTACATTAATAGAATGTCAGAAAAAGTCAACGCAAGTAAACCTACTGATAAATGTTAAATCTGCCAATCTGATGGCTCTCAATTTCCCAGTAGGTAGCTCTGGACACCACAGGTACAACCCGCACAATCAGAATTCTGGGAAGAGGCCAAGGACTAAGTGGTCATGGAGACTCTCACCCCTAGAAGTGGTACCTCCAGGTCATTGTTGGGAAATATTGATGCGCAGCATAAAGAAAATTGAATTGACACCACCTGTGCTTTCCCTGTTCTGTGCTTAAAAGACAGATTATCAGTATCCACAGATGTCACACCAACACCTTTCAGAAATATTATATTAAACACACACATTAAATCTACACCCGTTGGGAATGTTGTTGATCCCCAAAGGAATTCTGTATGTGTTCTGGGGTGGGGAAGTCTTCTGTTCTGGAAGCAAGGACTTTTATACCTCTTGAGGGACCCTGAATTAAACTGTAGGAAATCCATGTGACAATTAAATTTTAGAAAATATGCACGTGGTTAACAATGAATTGTATTGATTGCCAGATGTATTGTATAACCAAACACTGCTGAGTTTTCTCTACTGTGTTTTCCCCTCTCTTTCCGAGTTTGTATTTCCCTGCCAGTCTAAGTTTGTTACTAGTACATTTATCCTGTTTACATATGTTGTCTTCTAGGAAATTTACAAAAACAATCCATTGCCCTCAATTGTCCTGACATGGCCTTGCTCATCTTAGAAATGTTTCCCTTTCCCCACAGCACATATGTTTTTCATCCACTACTGTATCCTATTAAGTGAATGTTCTCCTCCCATCCCCAGCATGGTTTTGAGCACATACACATGATAGTTATACAATCTTTTGGATGAAAGCAGAATATGCCCTTCTATTTCTCAGATGCTTCACGTTTCTCTATAAATTATATATTCAGTTACATGCAGGACAAGGTCCAATACACTTTCTTTCTTGGAATTAAAACTAGATTCATTAATATATAGTAAATTGCTATGACTAGAGCATCCCGCTTTTCAGGTTGATGAAGACAACCTAGAAATTGATTAAAGCAATGATTTATCGTTCACACCGTGTTGATGGGACAATCTTTTCCTAACCCTGTCCCAGGACATTTGGTTATGGTAACATTACATGGCTCTTTGCTCATCTTATTAATACTGAAATATCGTATAATGTATCTGGTCATTCAATACAAGAATTATCTCCAAAGTATAATTTTAATTTAATAACAACAATATTATGCAACTGCACAAAAATGTATTCTCACTGTTGCCACCGACAAAGGACTAAGTAGTAAAAGAATTTCAACATTATGGCCAGTATGGGCATTCTTATGTTCTTAACACAAATATTATTGGGACCTAGCACATGAAACTCAGATTGCATCAGGCAAGTATAACTTAGCTGATGTCATTGTATCTGAGGGCAACAAATAGCCACTGTGAAAAAAAGGTTTGGAAAAAATGTTGCTAGAATTAAACATTAGCACTAGAGCTGGTCAAAAAGGCAAGGAAATCATTCAGAAAAAATTACATATTCCACCTTATTTTTATTGCAATGTTGATAATATTTTCTAGTTGAAATTTCTGATTTTAAAATTTTTTGACTGGCCATCATTTGCAACAAAGTGCCCCTTTTTGAAATTATGGGATACAAAATGTCACAATTCAGGAAATATACTAACTAGTCAGAAAACCTATTGCCAGACTAAGTGGCATTATGGCTGACTGGAGGGGGCAAAATAAGATTAGAAATAATTAGTATCTCCAAAAACCAACATGAAATGGCCCATGAGGGGAGCATGAGTTTTGTAATATGATGATATGGAACTTCGCATGTATTTGGTGGTGTTCTTTTCAGCGCCATTCAAGCAGCACTTCTCAGTATGATACTGTAGCCTCTGAAATGTACACTGGCTGCTGCTGGGACACCGTTCTCAGAAGCATTGCTAGTAGCGGAGAGAGCCATGCCTCCATTGGTTAATGTCATCCTGTAGTCAGAGCAGAGAACCTGGAGTCAGAACTCCTGGCTTCCACTCCCCCTTCTGCCACTTAACTTCTGTGTGACCCAGTTTGCTAAGGCCACCTCTATAGCAGGAGCCTTTTACTGTAAGAAGAATACCAGTATACTATGTTGAAGAGTGCTCCTAGTGTGGGTGAAGCTATACCAGCAAAGTTGTGCCAATATAGCTGGTTTACTGGTACTGTTTTGTCCCCGGGTACCAAATGACCTATAACAATAAAAGTGCAACTAGTATAGCTGCATCTATACCAGGGACTTCTGTCAGCCTAGCTACATAGGTTAGAGATCACACCACTCCACGCCTCTCACAAACATAGCTGTTCTGGCAGAAGTCATAGAAGCATAGAATATCAGGGTTGGAAGGGACCTCAGGAGGACATGTAGTCCAACCCCCTGCTCAAAGCAGGACCAATGGGAGGAGGGATAGTTCAGTGGTTTGAGCATTGGCCTGCTAAACCCAGGATTGTGAGTTCAATCCTTGAGGGGGCCATTTAGGGATCTGGGGCAAAAATTGGGGATTGGTCCTGCTTTGAGCAGGGGGTTGGACTAGATGACCTCCTGAGGTCCCTTCCAACCCTGGTATTCTATGATTCAATCCCCAACTAAATCATCCCAGCCAGGGCTTTGTCAAGCCTGACCTTAAAAACCTCCAAGGAAGGAGATTCCACCACCTCCTTATGTTGCGGTTCAGTGATGAGACAGAACACAGCTTTATGCAAGCAAACAGGCTGGTCAGCGGAGATGGGCTGTTCTGCCCCCCCTGCCTTCCACCTTCTCCTTTTATTATATTTCTCCCCCTAAGCATTACACACTGCTACACAAAGGAATGTATGACGTTGATTCATATGCTTAGTTACCATCCTCTATCTACTACAATCCTGGTTCTCAGGCCTTGAGCCCAGGCTAAAGAAACCTCCCACAGTTGCTGTCCAAACAATCAAGTTCTCAGGGTTCATATCTAGCCCTTGTCCTTGGATAGAGCAATGTGTGCATTGCTCCTAGGAAACAGTCAGGGTGTGCCCCGCCTGCTTCCAGGTGGAATAGCTAGACATTAACCCTTCATCCTTAGGTAACCCATTCCAGTGCTTCACCACCTTCCTAGTGAAAAAGTTTTTCCTACTATCCAACCTAAACCTCCCCCACTGCAACTTGAGACCATCACTCCTTATTCTGTCATCTGGTACCAGTGAGAGCAGTCTAGATCCATCCTCTTTGGAACCCCCTTTCAGGTAGTTGAAAGCAGCTATCAAATCTCCCCTCATTCTTCTCTTCTGAAGACTAAACAATCCCAGTTGCCTCAGCCTCTCCTCGTAAGTCATGTGCTCCAGCCCCCTAACCATTTTTGTTGCCCTCCGCTGGACTCCCTCCAATTTTTCCACATCCTTCTTGTAGTGTGGGGCCCAAAACTGGACACAGTACTCCAGATGAGGCCTCACCAATGCTGAATAGAGGGGAATGATCACGTGCCTCAATCTGCTGGCAAAGCTCCTACTTATATAGCCCAAAATGCTGTTAGCCTTCTTGGCAACAAGGGCACACTGTTGACTCATATCCAGCTTCTCGTCCACTGTAACCCCTAGGTCCTTTTCTGCAGAACTGCTGCCTAGCCACTCGGTCCCTAGTCTGTAGCGGTGCATGGGATTCTTCCATCCAGGACTTTGCACTTGTCCTTGTTGAACCTCATCAGATTTCTTTCGGCCCAATCCTCTAATTTGCCTAGGTCCCTCTGTATCCCATCCCTAGCCTCCAGCATATCTACCACTCCTCCCAGTTTAGTGTCATCTGCAAACTTGCTGAGGGTGCAATCCATGCCATCCTCCAGATCATTAATGAAGATATTGAACAAAAAAGTCTGTAGTGTAGATCTGGACTGGGTTAGGGTTAGGGTAAATGAGCATTCTGATCATTAGCAAACTGCAGCCCTGGTGAAAAGTGTCTGTCTGTCTCTCTCTCTCCTTTGAATGTATATTTTAAAAAAACACGAGTAAAACAGCACATGCCAGTTCCAGCTTCCCTTTTCCCATATGACTCCAGCAGCCATTTAGAAATGGTAATTTAATAGGGTGGTCCATAGAGCCAGAGATATAGAGAGCTATGGCATCTGGCCAGCTTCTGGTGCACCTTTAATCATACTCTAGGAGCCAGACTCTCTCCTGCAATCTAGCACCTTTTCACTACTCTGGTTGGAGGAGGTGTAACCCACTCACCTCCTGGGTGTGGTGCTCTGTCTCATCCAGTGGCACTGGGACTACTTAGAGAGATTAATACATCTGCTACAGCCTTAGCTAACAGCCATGTGGCTTTTAGCTTATGCAGTAAAGGCTCTTCCCGCCCACCAATGACCGGGGTCTGTTGGCGTTACAGAGGCATGCAGGGAGAGAAGCGGGTGTAACAGGCATGATGTTGCTATAACCAGTCATTGTACTTTAAAGAAGCCTTGAGTCTGCTTTAAAGTATGCTGGGGACAGAGCTGATGTATAACTGGCCCCCAAATCAAGGAGCCACAACTGGGTTCTCTGCAGCCTCTCATCCCTTCTTCACCTCAGCTGTACCCAGCAGGCATCAGACACAGCTGAGAACCTAGTCCCTCCGTTTTCCAATATATTTACGCACAATAACAGAATTTAATGGCTAGTTTCAATAATCATACTAGGCAAAAGTTGAGGATCAGGAAGCAAGTCCTCTCCCCCCCTCCCCCTTAATCTAAAGGGAAAATTTTGGTTTATAAAGTGTAAGAGGAAGTATTGGAAATGCTGACAGTTAAATTAAGCAATTGAACATCTTGTGTTTATTTTTAGTCTGAAAAAGTGGATTTTCCCTTCCTCCTGCTGAGGCTCTGCTGGTAACGTGCGTGTTTCTGAAAACTTTGTGAAACAGTAAATGTTAGCCATGCTTAGGTGGACCTTTGCCTTGGCTTGTGACCCTTTCATAGTTATTTTTGGCAAAAGAGTTCCATACAATAATAAGCAGTGGAGCTGAAATCTACTACAACTGCAGATGAAGTAGAGAAGGACCATGCTTTGTGCTGACGAAAGTTCTTTCAGATGGCTTTTCCCAAAGGAAACCTTCCCTTTATTTAGGCTGCTATTCATTATATGATATGATCTGCAGCCACCCGTAAACTCAGTCCCTGGGGGCAGGTTTACTACACCCAGCACACATATTATTGTTAGAGCCACTGGACATTTCCTTTAGCTCATTCCATGCGTGAAACCTGCGAAGATTTAGAAGTAATGATATGGATCTAATACCATAGAACTCTGCCTGGTTTTTGAGAGTCAAAAATACCTTTATTCAAAGTCACAGTTGCCGTCTATTTTTGCTGAACAGCTAATTCAGCTTGCAACTACAATTTCAGGCCCAGATGTTTTGGGCAAAAGGCTGAAGCCATGTTAGTGGGAACAGCGCATTCCAGAGAAGTGTCTCATGTACATATCTGGTCTTTGGCCCACTCACGCCCCTAGCCATCTGCTCTGAGTCAATAATACTGTATCTGTTAATAAATACTGTAAGTTGAACTAAAAAAACAGAGCATACATACCAAGCAATGAGGAGTTTATTATGGGCATCTTGTGTGTGTGAGCGAGCAAGAGAGAGAGAGACAGACAGACACTTTAAACACAGACATTGCCTGTTAAGATGTACAAAACATTATCAGCATCTGAGGGCATGGATATACTTGCAGATGTAGAGCGCTGTGAGTTAAACCAGCCCTTGGAGACCCCAGCAGGGAAAGCGCTGCAGTGTGTTCACACTGTCAGCTGCAAGCACAGTGGCGTGGCCACATTTGTGGCACTTGCAGCGGCATTGGGAGCGGTGCATTATGGGCAGCTATCCCACAGAGCACCTCTTCCCATTCTGGCGCTGTGGCTTGTGGGAAGGGAGTGGGAGTGTGCGGGGCATTCTGGGTCCTGTCCCAATGCCCCGTGATGCATCGCTTCGCATCCCAGCAATCCCTGTGCTTCCGTCCACATTTGGCACCATCTTTCAATGGTTTTTGTACTGCGCGCTCTGTCTTCCCTTTCGGTCTGCAGGAATAGATCCTGAATGTGTGAGGAATATGCTGATGGGTCTTGCCAGCACATCATGAATTGCAGTTGAGTTACTCCTTACGCTACAAACTGACAGTGAAGAGTCCTACGATGATGTTGACTCACATAACGCATACGACACGCGATTGCTTGTGGCATTCACCGACATGCTCACCACCATGGAACGCCACTTTTGGGCTTGGGAAACAAGCACTGAGTGGTGGGATCACATCGTCATGCAAGTCTGGGATGATGAGCTGTGGCTGCAGAACTTTTGTATGAGAAAAGCCAGTTTCATGGGACTATGTACTAAGCTTGGCCCCACCCTGCGGCACAAGGACACGAGATTGAGAGCTGCCCTGATGGTGGAGAAGCAGGTGGCTATTGCAATCTGGAAGCTGGCAACTCCAGACAGCTACCGATCGGTCACTATCCAATTTGGAGTGGGAAAGTCAACCATTGGAATCGTGTTGATGCAAGTTTGCAGGGCCATTAATCGCATCCTGATCAGAAGAGCTGTGACTCTGGGTAACGTGCATGACATTGTGGCTGGCTTTGCACAAATGGGTTTCTCTAACTGTGGAGGGGGGATAGATGGGACGCATATTCCAATTCTGGCACCAGCCCACCTAGCCTCTGAGTACATAAATCGGAAGGGGTATTTCTCTATGGTTCTCCAGGCGCTTGTGGATCACCGTGGGCATTTCATTGACATTAACGTAGGCTGATCCGGAAAGGTGCATGACGCACACATCTTTCGGAATACAGGCCTGTTCAGGAAGCTGCAAGCTGGGACTTTCTTCCCAGACCAGAAGATCACCATAGGGGAAGTCGAAATGCCCACTGTGATCCTTGGAGACCCCGCTTACCCTTTAATGCCATGGCTCATGAAACCCTACATAGGGAGCCTTGACAGCAGCAAGGAGTGGTTCAACAACAGGCTGAGTCGGTGCAGAATTACTGTGGTGTGTGCTTTTGGCCATTTAAAGGGCTGCTGGAGTTGTCTGTATGGGAAGCTGGATCTGGCTGATGACAACATCCCCACAGTTATATCCGTGTGCTGTACCCTCCATAACATTTGTGAAGGGAAGCATGAAAGCTTCACTCAGGCATGGAACTTGGAGGTTTAACACCTGGAGGCTGAATTTGAATAGCTAGAGAGCAGGGCTATTAGAGGGGCCCAGCATGGCGCTGTACGGATTAGGGATGCCTTGAGGGAGCAATATGATGCTGAAAGCCACCAGTAATGTTTGGTGCCCTGCATGGGAGTGAAGTGCAGTGGTTCCAATGTTAGTAGGAATCTGTGTTTGCTACGTATCATGCACTAACTTGCAGTGCCTGTTGCTTTCCTGGGCTACGGTATCTTTTACTGAATGCAATAATAAAGAATGTTTTCAAAGCCAAAAAATCATTTATTGAAAAGAAAATTGATTTATTGAAAAGAAACACAACTGCTTGGGAACAGAAAGGGCCTGACACATCTGTGCTGTGAGGGAAGTGGGTGGGTGGGGTGGGGAACGAGACAATCAGAGATTTGCATATGTCCTGATATCATACTCAGCCTTCCTGTCTGGAGTGCCGTACAATGAGTGTTGCACTTCAGGTTGGCTAAAATTGATGGTGATGGGGGTTGAGTGCAGTGGGTAAAGGTCATAGTTTGCAGGGCTGGGTGGTGAAGCTACAGGTGCTGGAGGCAGCTGATAAGAAATTGGATGTTGGGGAAAGTGGGTTGGCGGTGACATGGGCCACAAGGGAAAGAATTTTGGGACAAGGGACAAGGGCTGCAGCGGGGGGCAGGCGTGGATGTACTTCACCTGCATTGCTACGAGCGCCTGTATCAAATCCACTTGGTGCTCCATGATGCTTAGCAGCCTCTCTGTGCTTTGGTGCCAGCAATTCGCATTCTGCTGGCGGAGCCTCCTTTCACTCTCCCGCCACTCCTGCACTTTTGATTTTCATTAAGGGACTGCTGCATGACTTCATACAGCATGTCCTCTTTGCTTCTTCGCAGACGCTTTCTGATTCTTTGGAGTCTTTCGGCCATTGATAACAAGGATGGCTGAGATCTCAAGGTTGCATCTGTAAAGCCAAAATGCAACACTTAACAGAGGCAGCATTGTTCACACCAGACAGAGCAATGATTCCCCGTATTTAAAGACAAGTACAGTGTACACAATAGCAGAAATTGCCCGTCCCAAACCGAGCGCACATAACCCACAGGAGCGACTAAACACAGGAGCAAGGGGGGCTAATGTTCACGGCTGTACTGTCCTCTGGGGTTCTGTGCCTTGGGGAGGGCCAACAGTGGCAGGGGGCTCCTATACTGAATACTGTCCCCACATTTTCCACAGGATGAGTTTGTCCTGGAAGATATCTCACTGTGGAGGGTGACCTGGGAAGCAAGGGCGGATCTTCTACTACAATGCGGCTTCCGCCCTGGCCCATATGCAGCTTGCCTGTGTGTAGCAGTGGTCCTCACGCCTGTCTCGGCACAGTGGTGTGGACATGTTAGCCTTAAGAGGACAAGGAGCACAGTAGCTCTGCCAAGGAACCTGCGCAAGCGGATTGCCCAGCTTCTACATGAGACCTTTGAAAAGATCACTGAGGGCTATTACCGCAATGTGAGACAGCACATCGACGCCCTATTCCGCATTTAGGCATGCATGCGGCCCTAACCCTCCTCACCCCAAGAGCTCGCACCGAATAACTTCCTTCCCAAAATAAAAGCCGCTTACCGGGAACCTCCTCTGGTGTTTGTTCTTCCCCAAGCACCATCTGCTGCGACTGGCTACCTTCCTCCTGGCTTGAAAACAACTCCTGGCTGCATGCATCTAGGGATGCCGGGCTGTCCCCCCTCCTCCTCAGCATCCTCACTCCCGCTTTCCTCCTCCTCCTCCTGCCTTGTTGAACTGGGCTCTGAAGTGTCCAGGGTGGTCTTCAGAGTGGAGGTGGGGTCCCCCTCAAGTATTGCGTCTAGCTCTTTGTAGAAACGGCAGGTTGTGGAGGCAGCACCAGAGCGGCAGTTTGCCTCATGGGCTTTGCGGTAGGCAGCTCCGTCACTTTAATTCTGCACTGCAGTGCGTCCCGGTCATGGCCCCTTTCCATCATGTCCCTTGATATCTGTGCAAAGGTATCGTAATTCCTATGGCTGGAGCACAGCTCGGACTGGAAGCTTGCTTCCTCCAAACACGGATGAGGTCCAGCACCTCACCATTGCTCCATATTGGGGCTCGCCTGGTCACCTGGAAAGATGCTTTGAGAGCACTCCATGCCTGGCTGAGCAAACAGGAAGGGGAATTTCAAAATTCCCAGAGGATTTAAAGGGCAGGTCTGACAGTTGGTCACCTGAGGGCAGGGCAGTAGAGTTCAAAGTGATGACCAGAGTGGTTAGAACAGGCATTATGGGACACTTCTGGAGGCCAAGCAGAGTGCATTAATAGACCAGGGCATCCACACTGGTGCTGCGGCACTCCAGACGGGGCGCAGCAAGTGTTTTGCTTCTCGTGGAGGTGGATTACCGGGGCGCTCCATCCACGGAGTCCGGGCACTCTACTTGCCTTGCCAGTGTGGACACATCAGGAGTTAGGGCACCCCGGGCTGCTTTAATATGCTCTAACTTGCAAGTGTAGCCAAGCCCTGAGATTGTGTCTTCTTCTTGACTATAGAACTACTGTGAAAACACTGTTACAGAAACTCCTAGCCTAACGTTGTAGTTATGTTCCTGAAAAATGCGCCTTTAAGCGAAACGATGTTAAGGTAATCCAATTTCCGCCTAAGAATGAATGTAAATGGCGGGGTTAGGTTCCAGGGAAATTTTTTTCACAGACAAAAGACTATATTATATATATTTATATATATATATACACACACACATACACACACATAGTATACGTTTTAAACAAACAATTTAATACTGTACACAGCGATGATGATTGTGAAGCTTGGTTGAGGTGATGAAGTCAAGAGGATGGGATATTTCCCAGGGGATGCCTTACTGCTAAATAATAAACCAGCAATTGGCTGAGCCCTCAAGGGTTAACTCATTGTTAATGTAGCCTCACACTCTACAAGGCAGCATGAATGGAGGGAGGGGAGACAGCATGGCAAACAGAGACAGAGTCACACACCCTGTGTGTTTGAGAGAGAGAGATGCGCATTGCTCCTTTAAGTACACTGCCTTCTTAAGTTGTGATACAGGAGGGCCAGGGAACAGTGGTAGAGTACTAGAGGGCAAATATATAAGCCCAAGGCTAATTAAGGCGTGGTTCCCTGTAGACTAGCAAGGGTTGTGACAGGTTAATTGGAGCACCTGCAGTCAACTGAGGCCCTGTCAGGAATCTAATAAGACCCCCCTGCTTCAGGCAGTCAGGGAAGAGGAGGAAGGAGAGAGGATTGGGGCTTGGAGGTATGCTGTGAGACTTGAAAGATCAGAGAACTGAAGTAAGGGAGACCCTGCCTCAGCATCTAAGGACCTAAGGTACCCCACCCCAGGGGGAAGAGGGTAAATACCTGCAGAGGTTGAGAGGGGCTGGGGCTCAGAGTGAGGAGCAAACCCAGACCCTTCTCCTGCTTCCCTCCTTTACTACCTTCCTGGGCCACTAACAGGACCCTTGGTGCCCCAAGAGCAGGGGCAAGGGGTGGCATCTTAGCCCCTGCCAAGAAAAGTGTAGGACCCAAGAAAAGAGCAGGATCCATACTAACACTGGCCACCTTGTCACAAGTTAGTCAGCAAGCTGAGAAGGCAGCTGCTGCCAGGAAGCTCCCTCTGTCCTGAACCCTGTCGTATGTCCCCCCTGCCCTATGGAAGATAGGGTAAGTAGGGTGCAGGGGGAGGGGGACACCCTGACATTAGCCCCCCTCTTATTTCCCCCCCCAGCTCAGCAAGCAGGAGGCTTTGGAGAGCAGCTCCAAGGCAGAGGGCAGGAGCAGCACATGGCAGTGGGGGGAGGGACAGCTGAACTGCCGGCAATTGATAGCCTGCTTGGCGGCTGCCGCACAGGGAACTTAGGCTAATGGGGAGCCGATAGGGCGGCTGCCAGTCCACCCTGATTCCAAACCCCCATCAGCTCACTCAAATGGGCTCCTCCTCCTGCAAGCAGTGGATGAAGCAGGCGGCTGCCAAACGAGTTATAAGGGAGCATTGCACAACTTTAAACGAGCATGTTCCCTAACTGATCAGCAATGAAACAACGTTAACAAGGACTACTTTAAGTGAGGAGTTACTGTACCTAATAAAATCTTTCATGTCAGCAGAAATTTAATCAAATTTGGCCATAAAAATATTCAATATCTGGGTGTCAGAGAAAGTTAATGTGTTTTTCGTGATACATTTTCATGTTTGAGCAGAACTCATTTGGTTTTGTCTCATGGCTAAATTTGCATGTTTGTTCAGGATCCCTGATTGGTTGAGCCTACTTCATTCGGTCACAAAGGTCAGTCATTTGATGTTTATTGGAATTAAACTCTAGTGTTAGGGGGCTTATTCCTTCACCCACTTACTTCCCTGGTCCTTCTCGCATGAACAGAGAGCAACAATACCCGAAGTCCAAAGGTGCAAACAATTCGATGTTTATTGGGGTGAACTTCCAGCAAGCATGATTCCAGTTTCCTTCCTTAGTGTCCCCCTTCCCAGCTCTGACACCACAGAGCCTTACACCTGTGTCCCTGTTCCCATTACTACCCTTAGCCAAACATGATTCCAACTTCCTTACCCCCATTCCCTGTTCCCATCTCACACACCCACATGCCCACCCACACCCACTCACTTCCTCATTGACTACAGATTATATAGTAAAACTTGAGTTCTGCTTAGCTATACCTTAACCAATCATTTTCCTGAAATTTAACTAACCAATCCTAACATATTGTAACATGATTATGTAACCAATTATATCCTACCACCTTAATTAGTTTACACCCAGCAAAATTAATTATACAGCAGACAGGAACAATCACAGAACCAGACAGAGATTATACAGACAAACAACAGCAAAGTGGGAACTATAATGACAAGACAATACAGAAGTGAGGATTTCACATCCCAGCTATTGATAAGTGAGTTCTTGCCAGACAGGATGCTATCAAACTCAGTTTCCTTTTACATTTTCTAGGCACTTCCCTTTCTCTGGAGGTGATAGGAACTATCAGGACAGGATTGTATTCCTAACAGCCCAATAGCACCTTATTTCAATGTGACTAGTTTGGAATGTGAGGATGTGACTGTTTGCTTCCCAGCTTATGGCTGCCTCTGCTGCTTAGCCAAAGGCCTTAGCCTAAGAACAGGGCCTCAGACTGTCACAGTAAGAGAAGGCCCTTACACCAGCAGACAGTGATTTTGATTCTTTCTTTTATACCTCTATCACTAGCCAAGTGATAAGAATACACCTAAATTCTTAGAGTATAGGCCTTTACAGACAGGCCTGAATATCTATATCCTAACATCTAGTCTCTCCTTGGAACTCAGTTTATCCTGTGAAACATCTGCACTCCCTTACATTACAGAAGAGCAGCTCTTCTGCTGTTTCGCCTGTTTAATCTAATGTGCTTAATTTTCATTTGCTGAGGCACAATTGTCATTGTCTGCAAATATTTTTAGTGAAGGTACTTTTACTATGTGACTTTTCTATATTTTCTTTCTACTCTCATTAAAAAAAATCTTCAAACACAGTCTGTTTCTTTTGTTCTTGGTGCTAATCTGATAACTATAGGAATATAGGAGGGCAAAGTTATGGTCCAGCAAGGGCACCCTTTCTAGGCTTCTGGCTCCTCAACTGCACCTGTCTTGGATGCAGACCCACATCTCTCTTCCTCCTGACCAGGGTATTTTCAGACTGCACAGCTTCCAGCCTACACTGTGAACTCCCCAGCAAAGTCAGACTGCCTAAGCAGGCCTGCTTTACTTTTCTCCTCAGAGGTGGAGAACAGTTTAATTGCCACAGTTAAGTTACAACACAGTTCTTTGTAAGCAAGCACATTTATTCTTAAGGCAAAAGCACTAGAGAAAATTAAAAACAATAAAAGAATCTACACATATACTAATAAGTTTACCACAGATCACCCCCTGACTCCAAGAAGAGCTCTGGATTGTGATTAGTACTTCAACCCCCTCCCCAAGGGATTTTCCTGTGGTCAAAAGTTCAGCACAGCTTCAACTCAGAACAAGCAAACTCATGAGTCAGTGAATCCCTCCTTTAGCCAGTTTGGGTCTTTACCTATTCACAGTTTCTTCAGTCAGCCAGACAATGGGTTAACCCCCGCCCCAAGGTGAAGCTTCAAAAGACTGGAGTTCTTGCATAAACAGAAGGTGCATTTGCATACCCCTTAAAATAAATTATAATTCCACAATACATACATAGTTGCATTTTAATATAATGAACTTCTGAAAAAAATCTTAATTCAATAAAGTTTGTCCAAAGTATTGCAGGATATTGTCAGATCTGTCACATTGGACAGGAGCCAAAGCCTTTGATCCCATGCCTGTTGAAGTCAGACACATAGGCTCCTAAATACTTCTGAGGATCTAGGCCTAATTCCCATTGAAATCAGTGGAAGTACCTTTGAGTTCTTTAATACTGTGTCAGTAATTTACATACTTTGTTTCCCCCATTATTTATTCTACAAAACAATTAAAATTGCCATATTTTATAGATACTAAGGTCAGAAGGGACCATTATGATCATCTAGTCCGACCTCCTGCACAATGCAGGCCACAGAATCTCACTCACTCACTCCTGCGATAAACCTCTCACCTATGTCTGAGCTATTGAAGTCCTCAAATTGTGGTTTAAAGACTTCAAGGAGCAGAGAATCCCCCAACAAGTGACCCGTGCCCTGTGCTACAGAGGAAGCCGAAAAACCTCCAGGGCCTCTTCCCATCTGCCCTGGAGGAAAATTCCTTCCCGACCCCAAATATGGCGATCAGCTAAACTCTGAGCATATGGGCAAGATTCACCAGCCAGATATCCAGGAAAGACTTTTCTGTAGTAACTCAGATTCCACCCCATCTAACATCCCATCACAGGCCATTAGGCCTATTTACCATGAATATTTAAAGATCAATTAATTGCCAAAATCATTTTATCCCATCATACCATCTCCTCCATAAACTTATCGAGTTTAATCTTAAAGCCAGATAGATCTTTTGCCCCCACTGCTTCCCTTGGAAGGCTATTCCAAAAGTTCACTGCTCTGATGGTTAGAAACCTTCATCTAATTTCAAGTCTAAACTTCCCAACGACCAGTTTATATCCATTTGTTCTTGTGTCCACATTGGTACTGAGCTTAAATAATTCCATATTGCATATGTCTGTTAATGAAAGACAACTATAAAGAAATATCTGAGGCTGTTGAGAATATGATTAGAGGAAATTAGTTTCTGTTCAAATGCAGCTTTAAATATCTAGACTTCAAGTTCCATTTTTTCCAGTGTTACCTGATTTGGAATAGGTCACTCACCACTTACTAACAATGTGTCTTTGTATTTCTGCATCAGTTCCATGGTTTTATATCTCGGGTTTTAAATCCCATTTATATTGATATTATATTAGAAAGGTCTGATGTCTGACTATTAAGGAAATGAAGGTGATAAATATAGAGATGCCTCACTGGATATTAGCATAAATGTGTTTGCTTCTGGCTCATTTTTATGAGAGGCTGGTGGGAAGGAAACAAAACCATACAACTATATTTTTAATATTTTATGAATTCACAATAGTTATGAAGTAAAAAGAAAAGGAGTACTTGTGGCACCTTAGAGACTAACCAATTTGAGCATAAGCTTTCGTGAGCTACAGCTCACTTCATCGGATGCATACTGTGGAAACTGCAGAAGACATTATATACATAGAGACCATGAAACAATATCTCCTCCCACCCCACTCTCCTGCTGGTAATAGCTTATCTAAAGTGATCACTCTCCTTACAATGTGTATGATAATCAAGTTGGGCCATTTCCAGCACAAATCCAGGTTTTCTCACCCCCCCCCCTTTCCTTCAGTTATGAAGTAGTCTGTTATGACCCCAGCCTCTAACTCTCTGGCAAAACCTCCTTTGTCATTTGTATCTACCCAGGGAAAACATATGGGGAATTTTGAAAACGATCCATGGAATAGATTCTTGTGGTGGGACCAGGACTTTCCCCCCTTTTTGAAAGTACTGCTAACTTTAGACCAGCTTGTGCCATTCATATGCACGTGTAGTCCCTTGGCACAGTAAGGTACTGTTCAACCTGTGTAAGGGTGCACAGTCTGACCAGTTAGTCACACAAGTCACATTATTTGACTAATATGTATATATATTCTCACTGATCTAATGGGCACTGGAGGATGGGACTAACATTGACCAAGTTGGAGTGTAAAAGTTTCTTAGAGATAAGAATGTACCAACTAAAAGGCTGAATCTAATCTCTAAAGCACACCAAACCCTCAAATCCAAATGTTGGCTCTCCCATGCATGTGCTGTGCAAATGGCAAACATCTTGTCAATGGGATAGCCATTACAGAGGCACATTAACTCATGCTACTCACCTCAAGGTCCACCAGGGAAACAGGAGAGCCTGCCACAGTGAGTATTTGCTGCCCCACTTCCAGACTCCAGAGTGAATGGAAGAGCATGCAGTGGAGGTGCAATCAGAGCAGCTCAGCCGGCTGTCTCAAGGTGTGCACTGTTTCTTCCCCAGTAGAGTGGATACTTGGCACTGCCAAGGGACTTGCAACTAGGGTCCTGTTGAGTTTTTCCTGCAGATTTAAATCATGAACTATAAGGTATTTAATATTGATAAGCCTTATATCTGGTTAAGTTCAATTATACGAATGGTAATAAAACCAAGACAATGCAGGTTCCCTGACTTCCCATCACGTACAACAACCATACTACAGTTTTTCTTTTGTGGATCTCAAAGCACATTACAAAAGGACATCAGTATCATTATCCTCATTTTATGGTGGATAAAGGGAGGCACAGACTGGGGAAGCAACTTGCCCAAGATCAACCAGCAGAGCTGGGAGTTGAATCCAGGTCTTCTAAGCCCTAAGTCAGTGCCCTAGCCATTAGGAAATACTGCCACCTCAGGTCTGTTGTAAGGCCTTGGTATTCCATGGCTTATTATTTTCTCAGTATTTGGTAGTACGTATATTTAAAAACACAGCTGTCCAGTGCACTCTCATTAAGCTACAGTAGAAAGTACATGTTAGCAGGGTTCTCAGATAAAAGAAAAATAAGTAAAAGTGCATTGTTGTATCTTTAAAACTGGGTCTTCCCTCCATCTCTCTCCTCCCTTTTTAATGAATTTAAAATATACAGCTATAATTGAATATCCTCTTATTACATTAGGGAAATATCTCCGAACCACTGGCAAGGTCAAGAGGCTCAACCAGGATGTGAGAACATAGCCTTCTAAGACCCCAGTCCTGTTAGCAGAGCCATGCTAGCATACTCTTGTGCCTATGAGGAGCTCCAGTCACTTCGGTGAGTCTGTGTCTGGGTTTAAGAGTCTGCCCACACAAATCCAGTTACAGGACTGGGCCTAAATGCTGGAATTATTATGATCTAGAGTTTGGAGCATGAAGTGTTGATACCAGTGGCTATTATGTTATCAGCTGGGATTCTTCTCTTGCTCTCCTTCCCCATCAGTCTACATCCCCTCCTCCTTCCTTCCTGTCCCTGGTTTTTGTCCAGCGTTTCTTTTAAAGGGGAGAAGTACAGGAATATCCCCTTTACCTTTTGTCCCACAGTCTCTTTCAGTGTTTGTACCATCTATGCCACAGAAGAAGGGGGAAGGGTCTAGTAGCAATCTCCCATTCCCCATGCTTTAATGGGGGAACCCAGTGGTTCCTGCAGTGATGACCTCTCTTGTTGAGAAGGGGTTTCTCCTGCCTGCAAACAATGCTCTTCTCCCTGCCAGAGAAAGCGGAGTACTGATCTCAGGCAGTAGCACTCTGTGGTTCAATCAGACAGGGAAAGCTCTTTTGATTGCAGCTATGCTCATTCTGCTTCTAGAGAATATACTTCTACTTCTAGAGGCTATAGTTCTGCAGCAGAATAGGTGCCTCTACTGCCCCACCTCCCTTTTTAGGGACCGGTAAGAATCCCCCTGGGGAACTTAGTCTCTGTTCTCTCCTAGCAACCTTACGGGCACTAGATTCATAAAAGGAAGCAGGGAAGGGGTTGGGTAAAGGCAGGTAGATGGGTCATACTTCCTTCCCTGCTCTGCACCATCTACCAGAGGTGGCCAGGTGCAGAGAAGAGCATGCTGCACTTTCTTCAGCAGTGATTATGACATTTGAAGGTGCAATCCAGACCAATGAGGGGCTGTGTCACCTTGGGCACAGGGGTGCCCAAGGCACCTTGGGCACAAGGCACCTTGTGGCCGCTTGGGGTGCCTCACAATGCATTGCTGCTCTAGCTCCCAACCTGGGCCCCTCTCTGTCAAGGTTCCTTCCCCACTCTGAACTCTAGGGTACAGATGTGGGGACCTGCATGAAAACACCCCTAAGCTTACTTGTACCAGCTTCGGTTAAAACTTCCCCAAGGTACAAACTATTTTACCCTTTGTTTTTCTCCCTCCTCCCAGCTTTTGAAAGTATCTTGTCTCCTCATTGGTCATTTTAGTCAGGTGCCAGCGAGGTTACCTTTAGCTTCTTAACCCTTTACAGGTGAGAGGATTTTTCCTCTGGCCAGGAGGGATTTTAAAGGGGTTTACTCTTCCCTTTATATTTATGACACTCCCAAACAGCATGCAGGTCACACCCAGAGTGTTTGTGTATAGCTGCAGCCTGCCAGCACACTCCAGTCACACTCTGGCTTCCACAAGCCTTGGTTATCACTTGCAGTGTGATCCCCAACACACTTAGTCCCTAGTTTCATCCCAAAATGTGTGTTTTGCATTGTGCAGCCCTCTCCTAGCCCAAGTGTACTATATCTACTGGATTACCCTTGTCCACGTTTGCTGACCCCCCCTCAAAGAATTCTAATAGTAATGAGTCATGGTTTCCCTTTACAAAAAACAGGTTCATCTTCACCAACGTACTGTGTTCATCTATGAGTCTGATAATTCTGTTCTTTGCTATTGTTTCAACCAATTTGCCTGGGATTGAAGTTAGGTTTACCAGCTTGTAATTGTTACGATCAGTATTACATTAGCTATCCTCTAGTCATCTAGTACAGAGGCTGATTTAAGTGATGGTTACGTAACACAGAATACAAGGTCCTTTGAGTAATCCCTACACTTCATGCATACCAAAAGCCAGCCTGAGTGCCTTATGCCAACCATTTGTAAGTACCCATCATCTATGGGGTGCTACAAAGAATTCTAGCTACAGATGTGTTCTGAGGCTTACACTGGAGTGCTGATGTGCCTGGTCTTGCAAGGTTTGGTAAAGAATGCATCCTAATTTCAGAGCACATGCAGATGGTCCCATTAGTAGCATGGTAATTGGTAGGACCCATCTACTATAGCTGTTCCAATAGTGTACAAACAGTGGCCTGAAAATGAAAACTGCTGCTGTATTTTATTAATTCTGCATACTCTGTTGCTCTCTCTATGTTATTTGTTTGTACTTGGGTGGGTAATTCAAGGACTCCAAAATCAATTAACAGCTTAATTGGAGTTGCAAAGAAATAATGTAATTGGGAATGTTATCGTCCAATGAAACAAAATAATACGTTACTTCAAATTGATTCCAGCCAGGAGGAAGCTAGGTGAAAGACTTATTTTTCCATATGACAAAAAACCCAAATACAAAATTAAAAGGAGAACCTCCTTGATGGAAAATAAAAATCAAGAGCCCAATAGTTACTCTGGTGTAAACCCAGAATAACTGCAATGAAGTCAAAGGAGTTACTTCTGATTTACAAAGTGCAAGTTACAGCCAAAAATAACTATGAAAGGGTCACAAGCCAAGGCAAAGGGCCACCTAAGCATGGCTAACATTTACTGTTTCACAAAGTTTTCAGAAACACGCACGTTACCAGCAGAGCCTCAGCAGGAGGAAGGGAAAATCCACATTTATGTATTTATGTGAAAAATCCACACCCCTGAGAGATGTAGCTATGATGAAGATCATAAAGTGCTCTGGCTGTTTGACATTGGGAGAGAGACTGTGGGTGAGCGAAAAGTTGAGGCTCTAGAAAGTGGGTTATGTTTATTTTATATGCAACCATTTGTTTCCATTAATTCTACTTGCTTCTCAAATCTCTTTTCTTTGTTAAGTAACAAATTCTTGTTTATAGTAAAAACATGTGTCAGTGCTGTGTGTCAAGCAGAGCTGTGATTTATGGTGTAACTTGTTAGCTGAGGTATACTGTTTGTTTAAGAGCAGAGGATGAAGGAATTCTGCAGGTGTTCAGTGGATCAGAGGCTGGGCACTCTAGGAGGATGATCAGGGGAGCTGGGGGTAGGAGTGTGCCTGTCATTAACTTGTACAAAAGAGAATGGGACCTACCAAAGCATGGAAGGCAGGGCTTGTGTTGCCAGAGACTGGTGGAGTTGGGGAACTGACAAACAGCAGGCACAGACCAGGCTTCCTTATGCTAAAGGCAGGTGTAGCAAGGTGCCTCACAAACTGGGGTACTCCAAGGAAGCATCCCATTCTCCACTTTTAATTACTGTTGTTACATAACTTTTGGTTTCAATTATTTGTTCTCACAATCCCTGAGAAAATATCACATGTTTTCTAAGTCTTAGCGGTGTTGCAGTTCTACCTCATGCATTTGCTCCATCCAAGACATTTAGATTTTCTAAGAAATAGTTCTGCTGATTAAAGATTTTATAACCAGGGCTGGCTTCAAGATATTGCTCTGCCCTGCTGTGATTTGTCCTCATCTCTCACTGCCTGTGCTGATCGATACTGAACATTCTGCACAGCTCCTAACAAAATTACTGCTTCATAACAGTATTTGACCAGACTCTGCTGCTCTTTTCTTTTCCAAAAAGAACGGTTGCTCTTGTATTTGAGGTTATGCAGCCAGAAGCGACAGAACAGCTCGAAAACAAGGACTAGAGAATCATAAACAAGCAGTGAGTAGAGGAGTACACTGGAGTCGTTAACTATAACAGTCAAAGCCACTAACAACTATAATTAAATGCAACCTCCTTGGGGCAGGGCTAGTACCAGAAACCTGTGCTGCAACATTAAACTTTAGAAAGTGGGTTTTTAAAAAAAATGTTTGAAAGAAATTACATAAAGAACCTGGAGTCAAGAGCAAGGAAGTGAAAATCCTTAGCTTTATCATGGAAACCCTATACTTTGAGTCACAAGTGCTATTCAAATCTCTAAACAAAAGCAGAAAGCAAGAAAATGAGAAAAAGATATAGCAGGGTGAAGTGGAAAGGTAGTACAACAGGTTGACTACTGGAGAGTTTCCATGCACTGTCCTTTGAAACAATGGGTTCCGGCCATTGTTGGAGAAAAGACGATGGACTAGATGGGCCACTGGTTCAATCCTGTATGACAACTGTTATGTTCCTATTACTGCCACAGCAACTCATGGAAGCCAGGAGAAAAACTGCATTTCTGAAATGCTCGCAAATATGAGCAAAAGAAAACCCTAGCTAATGCTAAAAAAAAAAGTCTAAATAAGTCTCCCCCTTCTCAATAGCTGACAAACTACCCAACTTTGACTCAGCAGATAATTCCAGTTTTTATTTAGCTACTAGAATTATTTTAAAATGAAAATATTAAACCAATTTTATATTTCTCACTAGCAGTTCATCTGTTTGTCTCGGGGCAGATAGCTCAACTGAAGGGAGGCAATTTAGGGCATGACTGCTCTTGCAGAACAAGCTGTATTTAGAAAGCTCTGTAGCCCGTCTCATTTTAATGGGAAGAGGTTATTCTTGATACCTCTAGGTGCTGCAACAACCTCAAGCCAAAACTCTCGGCTGCAGCCTGCTTCTGCTGGAGTAACGTTAAGAGCAATTTTTCACGACAGTGGTAAAAAACCTGGAGTCCTACATGCAGTAGTAGCTTAGCATCAGTGCCGCTGCACCATTGTGGCTGTTGCTGCAATAGAGACTGCATTTTCCAGCGTAGTCACACCCCAAAAGTTATCAGACCTCATGTTTAATGCACCACCATCAATGGAAGGGCACATAAATTGCAAGTATATTTGTCAGAATGGACTAGTCTATTTGCAGTAGTAGCAAGATGAGAACAGCTGTGGCTTTCCTTTGTGAAGAGCTGAGAGGGAGAATATTTATTACCATGGCTAGTAAGCCACCTATGGCAAGAACCAATTATCTGAATTTTTCCACGGGCTGCTCTTCAATCAATAAACTGATTACAGCTCTAGCTACAAAAATTGGTAGTAATCCTTCAAGATTGATTAGAGTTTAGTTTCAGACTCAATGGGATACTATACAGGTGGAGTTTATTCTTAATCGATTACTAATTTGTTGCTGGAGGACTAGGTGTCTTTGGGGACTGAGAGCCTTTTATATCAGGTTGTCAGGTCAAATCTAGCCTGAGGTTTGTAGTGACAAAGCTGTTATCAGGCTGAGGGCTCTCTGGCAGTCTTTGTGAAACACGGTTAGCGGTGAATACAGCAAAAACATATTTGCAGAGGAAATTCTGCAATCTCTTTTGTTCACAAACAGTCTGATGAGTGAGTTCTTTATTTGCAAGAATGTTCATGAAAAGCAAAAGTGTCATGATACTGCAGATAATTATGTATGAGAGCATCAGCACTGGAAGTAATCATAGACAGTTTGGGAAGCTCTTCTTACAATGTGCGCAATAGATTTATGATACCAATGTTTACAGGTGATTTACAAGCAGCAAAAGGGTGCACCTGTTTATAAAGCTTATGTCATCCAATCAGAGAACAGAAACAGTACCATGTGACTTAGATGACCAATCATACAGTCAGCTTTTAAAGGCATTCAAAGGGCTGGAAAGCCTGCTGGGAACGTAGGTCCTTGCAGTCTCACTTGCTAACTGCTGACAAACACTACTCAGTACACTGAGTGGTGTTATCTAAGCAAAAGGACCGTGAAATGGAACATATATGTTTTAATTCTGGTTTGGGATCCTATTGTGATTTTCAGGAAGTTTCTTAATCTGTTTGAATTTCCTCATCTTGTAAGTAGACCTAAACTTCAGAAAGCTGTTAAAAATCTATAGTTAATGTCAACAGTGGTGACTGGAAGATTGAAAGAACTACGTAATTGTTAAGTAAACTACATGTGCAAATTATATAATATAAAATTATATATATAAATGCATCTTGCTATATCAGTTTTGTGGAATTTCTTTACAATGTATTGCATAGTAAAAGTCAAAATTCGTCCTCAATATATGTTTGTTAATTTTTGTAGTGCTTCAATGCAAGAGACAAATCCAACACTGTGGAACTACAGACTCAGCAGCCCTAGAACCAAGGCTGACTAGATAACAAGCAATGAACTCAGGGGTGCACGTACTTCTTAAATATAGCATTAAAAAGGCAATCTGAATAAATCACTGACTTGTTCACTTTTGCATATGGCATGCATGTGCTTGACAAGGGATTTTGAAAAGCAACATTTTGTATTAAAATCAAAAAAATAAACAGGATGTACAATAACTTTCACTGTAGCTCTCAAAGTGCTTTACAAATATTTCTTGAAAACATTCTCTCACTTGTTTGGAGACTGGTACAAATGTGAATGGGATTGGATATAGACAACAGAAGTTAAGAGTGTACATATATAAATGATGTGCAGCCTTTGGCATTTGAGATTTTAGTGCTGCAAATGTATAAGGTATTGTACACTGGGTAAATATTCAGACTAATGAATAACAGAGCTCTAGTTCCATTGTACAGCACCTTGCATGCTGGCAGCACAAATAAGGAGAATACAAAAGAATGAAAATATTAAAGGACACTCACTAAACTCAAAAGCATATTTTGTATCACCATGATTTACAGCTTTAAAGGCTGATCCTGCAACTCTTCTTCACGCATTTGAAGACAATCAACGAGACTACTCATGAGTAAGAATTAGAGCTGGTCAACATTTTCCAGTTGATTTTTTTTTAAATCAAAACTCCACATGGATAAGTTTTTTTTTGCAATTCCCCCACAAAAACAGTTTTGCCAGCTATTGAGCTGTCAAAATGCTCCTAGTTTTGAAATATTGATTAACGATTGAAATTCTGAATGTTGACAAAAAAGGACTGTCATTAGCAATTTTGCAATCCCCCCCCCCCGCATTTATGCATGAGTAAGTGTGTCAGGACTGACAACTTGGGAAGGCAAAGCTGTCAGGGAGCTCTAAATATTATAGTTATGAATGTGTTTAATTCCATATCAAGGAGAAGCTGTAAATGCATTAATGCCCTAGGAAAGTATTACTGGTTGAATTTGCTTTAATGAAAATGTATTTGGAGCACTTTGATAAGAGTTATTGAAGTGGAACATCATTGTTGTTCAAAGCTCCGGAGTTGCATTTGTGGGTGGAGGGCTATCAGATGAAAGCACATGCTGATGGATTATGTAAAAACTCCTGTTGATTATATATGAATGGAAAATATAATCAATAATAGATTCCTTTTCCTTTTCCCCTGAGCAGTGTAGTTATATATTATCTGTGAACTCTCCTTCTCTCCCCCAAGAGTTACATTCATGAGCACACTGTTGTCACCGGGTTGCCAGGACACCACTGAAAAGGACATGTACGTTTCAAAGGTAGTTTCCTACTGAAATGAAATGAAAGCAAATGGCACCAAAAGCTATAGACAGTATCCATCGATAAGTCTCCTTTTAAGATCAAGCTTTCAGTCAGTCTCCCTTCTGATGTGTATCTACTCTGCTACTTTGATGTATCAGCTAAAGCTTATACTTGTAGTTTGTTCAGAGCAGAATGGGAACTGAGCCAGAAAAATCAGCTCCAGATCTGGAAGATAAGTCCCTACACTGAATGATGTTAAGCGTGATGTTGGTTTGGCCCTTTATAAATATGGTTGCTAGCGATGAAAAATCAGACTGGTTCTGACCCATCTCTTATTAACAGGTTTCCTGAAAGTGTTCCCACTTTGCAAGCAAAGACAATCAGCAGTGCTCATGGTAAGAACAATAATTCAAGGCCTAATAAAAGCACCTATTTGAGCAATACAATTTCAAAAAAAGGGACACTGACTTGGAAATATTAATCAAGCAACCTACAGAACAGCAAATCATCTGAAATAACTATTGCCACATGAGATTAGAACTCAGTTATCTGCGGTGAGCCTTTATTTATTTATTTAGGTTAAATTTGTCTATCTTGAAATTTACACCTTTAGAATGAATTTGGTGATTATATCCATAATTTAGCACCTATTTGATGGATACTCTTAACACTATAGCATTGTATACTAGTCGTCTTAAGCCCTGTATTGTTGCATATTAGAGTTATTTAGATTGCAATAGCATCCAAATGGCATTAGGGGCTTTCCAAACAGTGGAAGGTGCTCCGCAGCAAAGACCATCCGCTGTAAGCATTGTAGGCTGTAGTGCTTTTAGACCATTGTGTAGATAATGTAGGATATTTTTATATCAGAGTAAAATGTTGATTTTAATTTGGGCATTTGATAAATAACCTTTGAAGAAAAGATTCTGAGATAAAGCATAAAATAGATTATAGCAAATAGAAAATTTCTATACATAATAAAGAATCTCAATGATCCCCTTAGATTTAAAATGATCCAAACAAATCCTTCAGGGAACATCTTAAGACCAGGCCCATAAGCTCGTGAGCATTGACCTTGCTGTGCATGGTGGCTTTTCATTTTTTTTTTCCTTTGATAAAATCTGGAAGCACCAGTTTTTAGTACAACTGTGAGTTGTTGACCAACAGGTAAGAGACAATGCCATCTGAAAAAAAAAAAGTCAGTTACGAGAAAGACTCAACACTATGGAGAATCTGGTTCCATAGTATTTTAGATGCTGTAGAAAAACCCTGAGTGGTCCATATTGTGGCATCCTTATTAATAAGGAATGGTATTTTCTAGGAAAGATGAGTGTAGTTGTTCCTACATAGGTCTTGTGAGACTATGCATAATATTCTTCAGCTTGGAGGGTGACATGATTTTGTCCTTATTTTGCCCATCAATGTTTAGATATATTAAAAAACTTAAATAAAACCCTCATTTACTCTAGATACACTGAAAAAAATCAATACAATACCCATGTTAATAGAACTCCGTAGCTTTCCCTGGATCCTGGCTTTATATTTTCTTACATTAAATAAAAAAGTGAATGATTGCCACTCTGCAATGCAAATATTGATGTTACTCAGGGAAACTGACATGCTTTTTTCTGACATTCTAGCCCTGCCTTGGTTTTATTGCTTGCTCCTTCAGACATGATTGAGACACATCCATACTAGTACTTTAATATTGTTAGTAGGTGGATCATTATTGTATTACATTTTACATGTTGAAATAGTCATAGCAAAGCTTTATTGTTCAGAACAATTATGATCATGATACAGATGACAGGTCATGAAAAAGATTAAAGTATGATTTGTATGGCTTTTTGAAAGATTATGCAAATACAATTCATATGCTCTGATGACTGACAAACCATATGGATATGCAACATGATTGAATTTGCAGCTGTAGGAAACAACATTTTATTAGGACTGGTAGAAAGCTATCCATTCAAACTGTTTGTTGATAGAAAAAATTGGATTTTGACTCATTTTCATGAAGTGTCTGCTTCCAATAGAAAAATTGGACTTTTTGCTGAAAAACAAAAAGCCTAAAAACTTCAGTTTTCAGCCAGAAGCCTTGTGGTTTGCTTTTTTTCCTTGTTTGCTTTTAGTATGTTTGACAAAATCAAAATTTCCCCAGGGGAAATTTCTAAAAAACATTTTCCCCATTGTTTTGATCATTTTGCACTGAGTTAAACCTAGTATATTTATAGAATTTATTTTGTTCATTTACTGTAGATCAGAAGAGGAACACATTAATTTAGGAAGTTAACTAACTTTATTGTTCTTATTTCGCCTGGCTTATGACTCTAGGACTGTCTCAGAGACAACTTAGATATAAAGCACCCCATTTTTACAGCACCAAGCCTAAAATTTGGTTCCTAAACCACACCTGGATAAGGATTTAGGTGTCTAACTTCATGTACTCTTTTTGAAAATGGTGACTTACATGGTATGTAACCATTAAAATCAATGGATTTTGAATCACTTTGAAGAGTATACTGTACCTTCAGTGTACAGTATTGTTTTTCCTATTATGACAGAAAGATAGATACTGGCCAAATCCTGTGGCCTCTACTTTGTCCAAGGGCTTTAAAGAGATTTGCCTGTGACTCTGGGGCTGTGGGACTGAGCCCAATATTTATGCATTTAGTAAGAAGAAAGGATACAGTCCCTCTCTCAACCCATCAAATATAAAGCAAAACATCTGACATGGCATGGCACAGCACATGTTTGCAAAGTGGCTCAGCAGTGCCAGGAACAGGCTTTAAATATGCTGACACAGACTGTTGGATTTGTGACTTGCTAAGCAGTTAGTTAACCCTGAGCTGATACAGGGAAGGAGTGCAGCTGAGCAGGAAAGCATGGACAAGGAGTGTTTGCATAGTGCACAGTCAGTAATAAGAGCACAATGAGGGGAATCCATCCTGCATCCACTGAGTCAATGGCAAATGGACACAATTCTTTAGCGAGAGCCAATACTTCCTTCTCTTTCCCAGATTCTGAGTCACTGTGGATCTGCCTGGAATTGGGCAGGCACAAGTGAAACAATCTTCTGTAATGTCAAGCTGGTTCAAGCAACAGAAGCGCGGGCTGTCTCCTGCCTCCCCTACCTCCCCTTTTAAAAAAATGTTTGTAATACTACTGGGACACATTCTGCTTTTGATTATGCCCCTATCACACCACCCAATTGTAGGAAAAGACCCTACAAATGTTCAGTGTGCTGCTGTTTTCCTGCATCTTATACTGCAGTGTACTAGGTTCAGATATTAACGCAGGGTAGATACGCAAGCATTAGTTCCAGAGCTTTGCCATGGCTTGTTTCTGTGTTGCAAACACAGTAAATGGCTTTGGGTCTGATTCATAAGGGTGGATAAAGCTGTATACAATTTGGCAAATAGTTTTTCAGTTGTAATTATGTAACACAACTAGTGTGTTTTTTGTTGGACAGGACCCTGACGACATGGAGGCAGTGACAGCAGCAGGAGTAGGTGGTAGAATAGCATGGTTCTTGAAGTATTGATTGATGTAAAAAGAAATCGGATTAAAAATCCATAGAAATGGGCATAACACATTCCCTCTAGGGTAACAGACTTTTAGTCTTAAATCATCAGTCTTTCCTTCACAGCTCTCAAAAATGGGCATAGGTGTGGGGACTGAAATACAAAGATGTTAGATGAATTGTCCATGGTCCAACATGAGTGAGTAAGGATCAAAGCTAAGAATGGGATCTTGGTCTCTTAACTTTCCATCATCAGACACTGTGGCTTCCCCTTCAGTCTTTGGGATGTTTATAACAAGTAGTTGATAAATCTTTCTTTGATCACCCCCATTCTCATTCCTGTTTCCAGTTCCTTGGATGCTTTTGAAAGACAAACTAGTGATGAGTGTAACCCAGAACATCCAGGAGTTCAATTTTAATATGTACCTCAAAACTCAATAACATGCACATTTCATGAACTCCCAAAATCAGGTAGAAATTTTTTCAAAACAAGCTCTACCAATGTATTTTGATATTTCAGGGTTTTGGTCACAAGAAAAAGCAGTTCAATACTTGGTCCTAGTGCCAGTCAACATTTTTCAAAATTTCAATAAAATTGTTGAAATGTTGTCGAAGTGCAATTTATAGAAGTGTTATGACTTTTTACCCAGCTCTACCTGGGTCTTATAAAGAGGCTGTTTTTCAGTGTCAAAGCACTTTACAAGCATTAATTAGTCCTCACATCTTCCTGTGAGATAGAGAGATACCATGTTTCCCATTTCGCAGATGGGGAAACCACGGCACAGAGGTTAAGTAATTTGTCCATAGTAAGGAGCCCAATGTCAAAGCCAGGAATGGAACTCAAATTTCTGGCTCCTAGTCCTGCACTCAGAGCACTAAACCACATTAAAAAATGAAAAGTGGTGAAAAATATTAACCAAGCTTTATTCAACCTCAACAGTTTCTGTTCAGATTTGGTTTGAGTTTGGGGTCTTCATTTTATGTCCTTTTCTACTTGCACATCCTCTTTCTTTAGATGGAGGTGGGTGTCAGGAAACTACATTCCAACATGCTTTATCCTAAACAAAACATTTAGGAGTGCTGACTTGTAGTGCTCACTTCTAACTCTGAGTCTGACAATATCACTAAACTCTGGCTCACCTCTTGCACCTCAAAATAAAGCCCCCACTCAACCACATCTCAGCATCGTGTTCTATCTCCTTTTGAAAGCTCATGCTCAAATAAATTGGTTAGTCTCTAAGGTGCCACAAGTACTCCTTTTCTTTTTACTAAGATCAAGAGATAGCTTGGCAGGGCTGACAAGAACTTGCTTTAGGATTTACAACATGATCTAAGGGCTTGATCCAAAACCCACTGAAGTCAGTAGTGTGATTCCTACTAATTCCAATGGGCTTTTGCATCAGGTCCTTATTGGAGAAGAGTATCACAGTTGGATTTCATCATCCCCATGTCTTACTACTATAATGGACCTTTTCCATTCCCAGAAAATGAAGCCATCATTTATATTATCTTGAATAATATAATTGGATAATGTGTTTTGGTCAAGGATCAAGCCATATTTTGATAAAGAATGCCATGTGTTTCCTCTTTCAAACACACTCTAAGGTCAGAGTTTATATTTGAAAACAAGCAAACTGTGTTACCCTGGACTAACACAAAGACATTTTAACTTTATTTTTGGGAGGATCACAAAGCCACACTAAATGCTGCACAAAAACAAGGTCAGATTTTCCCAAAAGCTCAGAGAGAGAGAGCGCCTGAGAACTCATTGAAGAGAAGTTACATCTGACCACTTTAACAAAGCAGTTCCATGCTGAGAGCCAGATTCACCATTGGCACAGGCCCTAGCAGTGGGCCCCCAGTAGCAGACAGTCTTGCTGGAAGAGGGATTGTGGCAGTTTCACTGCATTGGGGGTGGGGTGGAGTGGGGGGGGTCCTAGTGCAGCCCCAACAGTGAGCAGCCTACTGCAGTGCAATTGGAGCAGTGCACTCCATGTGTAGCCTTTCCCAAAAGGGTATTATCCCTTATGGAAAAACCCTATACAATTATTTAACATGATTTAAAAAGCAGGCCCCATACCCCCTTTAAAAAGGAGCTTATTCTCTATTGAATTCTAGGGTATCCTAGAGTAATTTATCAGGAATGCTCTCAAAATTCCATAGAATTATATTCATTTAATCCCTATTAAACCATGTAAGACTTTGATAGGGGATGGCAGTCTCTGATGTAGATTGAGCTGCCCTCTCAGCAGACATTTCTCCCCACCAACTTCTGCACTGGGGGGTGTGGCAATGGACACCTCTGTTGGATCATATTAAAGAAGTTCTGTATTAAAATCACAAATGAGTTTGATTCCCCAGAGTTTAAATTCCAGGGTATTACTAATTAAGAGGTCTCTTGGTTTTTGGTACTGTTTCTCTCCCTCTATGTGTGAAACTTGCAAGCTGCTAATTGTGTTGGTACATTCTAAGACAGAGTCTGTTCTCAAAGCAATTCACAGAGAGAGAGACTCAAAGCAATACTCTAACAACAGAAACAGCACCCAGAGACTCCCCACCTTTTTGTTGTATTAACAATTGTGATTAAAATAGAGATAGAGGATGTATGTGGATGGATGCTTGTTGTGGATAATAACTGAATGATCAGGGAGGTGCCAGCCTAAGAATCCAGTGTCCATCGGCTGAAGAAGGCGTCAATTGGAAATAACCAGAGGACCCCCCCCCCCGGCGGGCAGACTGGAATCCACCCAACAGCCTCAAGGATGGGAGAACCAAAGAACAAGATAACATCTTGGAGCCGTCAGGAATGTGCTATCTGCTGATTGATTCAGCAACAGCATGATGAAGCAATTCCCATAGACTGGCATAGGAAGAAATTCCTATAAAAATAGACTCTAAAAAGTGAGAACTTTGGGGTCTGATTCTGCAAACCAACTTCCAGGAGCATCAGATGAGCATCTGATAAGGCCCTGCTCCCTCCTCATGTCCAGGCCACCTGGCCAGTGGCTTGGCATGAGCAACTCTAAGGCTGGTAACTATGATAACAACCTTGCAGAACCCGTGTGTGTGGGTGTGTGTGTGTGTGTGTGTTGGTATGAATGAATGTGTGAATAAATATGAGATTGAATGGAATGTTATAGCTATAACTAACTGCTTACTATGATTCTTTCTGTATTCACAATAAATGTGGTATTTTGCCTTTTTCCCTTTAATAAGATCCTGCTGGTTTTTATTTTATTGGTATAACACCTCCTCTGGCGATTCCTCCCTAGGCAGCTGGTGCCGGGAGGTAGAATCTGAACCTCCATGGACTAGCAGGGGTATATAGAGTCCCAAGCCCATGAGAGATGCATACTATTGATTCTCTAGTGCACCATAAAGCAAAAACAGCACCAGAGGGAAGATAGGAATACTCACCATCTATCTAGAGGGCTTTGCAGAAGGGACAAGCAAATGAGCACGTTTGCCACCTTCAGGTAATGAAAAGAGGGAGAGAAGGAGCCACTGTTCAGCAGCGGAACAGCAGCTAATTTAATCACTTCTGTTTTTGAAAGAAGCTGAGTTTTGCAGTGGATGCAATGATTATACTGGGTGTAAAAGGTTTTGATCATTATTTCTGGGGAGATAAGACAGGACTAATGCTCTTTATGCTGTGAGCACTGAGTAGGCGATCAAATAGAGGATTCAAAGAGGTGAAATCCCAAGGAAGATGGGTGAACATTAGATGCTTATAGATGAAATAGGATTCTTTTAAAGCCAGACAAAGTGACAGCAGAGAGGCAGAGGGGCGGACGTGAATGTTATAGGGGAAGTGGATTAGACACATTACACAGGAAAGCGTATTTAACATAAAAAGATGGTGAGTCAACTTTTGATCTTAGTTAAACTGGTGTAAACTAGGAGCACCTCTGATATCATTGGAGTGACTCCATATTTGCACTAGTGTAACTGAGATCAGAACATGGTCCAAAGAAAAGACTAACATATCAAGGGTGGGATCAAAATAAAGGGACAGATTTTTGACAGGTGTAAATCAACATAGCTCAACTGGTGATTTACACTGGTAAGAATTTGGCTCCAGGAGACTGATTCAGCTCCCACTGAAGTCATTTGGAGTCTTTCCATTGATTTCAGTGAGAGGTGGATTGGGCAAATAGAAACAATCCAGGACCCACTAAGGCTTCACTTGAAGCTAAACTGTGATTGAGTTCAAAGGAGGTCTTACTGGGCCCCTAATGTAGTAGCTTTCTGATAAGGAGTACACAATATCTAGGTTCATACTTAAACTCTTGTATATGTACAATACGCACTATTATTTCCTTCAAATACATATGCGGGGAAATGGAAGCTGAATCACCCATAGTTGTAGGAAGAGATTAGGATATGACAACTGACATTGGGGCTAAGTGAAGACATTATTTACACCTGACCAAAACTTGAATTGAGCTCAAAATAAACCTCAAGGTATCCAAACATTTTGAACCTTCACCGATTTCCCAATTTCACTTGACTCTATATTTCCAAAGCAGCCTAAACCAGGCCACAGTCTAATCCTGTGGAGCTGGAGGAGATTATGAATAAAACAGTGGGAGGCCTTCTTTTACACATTCTTATACCTCCTGTTAGCTGCTCCAGGCTACACATCCCTGATTTCTCTGTGTGAATTACACAAATTTAGGTACTCTTAGATTCAGTGTGCCAAGTTCAGAAATAATGCTCAACATGCTGCCAGGGTAGACAGTTTTAATTTCTATCGGATGAAATCCTGACCCCACTGACTTCAGTGGGCTCAGGAATTCACCCATTCTTTATTGCTTACATTACAGCAGCTCTCACCATTTGCAATTTTCAGTCAGGGAAGACAGTCCATGCCCCTGTAGATATTAGGATCTAAAAAGATAAAACAGGCAAAGAAGGACGGGAAAGGGTACAACAAACGGAAAGGGCCTGACCCAAAGCTCGCTGAAGTCAATGGGAATCTTTCAGAGATCAGGGTGAAGATTGGTGCAAGTTGTGTTTGTTTGGAAAAAAACAAACACATGAAACTAACTATCCCCAGCTGCACGAGCTTCAAAGAATCTACCCCCAAATAACAGACTGTTAATTAAGTTATATTCTTTATTCTTCCTAACTGCAGTAAGTACTGAATTCACATGTATTTGGAAGATATTAAATATCCAGATTCCATAACTGACTCAGCTACAATGTCCTTTTAGTTTGGAACAAGCTGATTAATTCATATTTGGCTTGAAAAGGAGCTTGGTTATAGAAATAACAGGGGTTAATTAATGTTTTGAGAAGGAGTTAACATATATGGTAAATAGCAAGATTTCATAGAAACAATTGGGCAAATGTTGCTCAGGCCAATTTCCTACTACCAAGAACTTGCTATATTTCAAAAATTGAGGCTGAGGTAACAAAAAAATATCAGGTGACCTAAAATAGGTTAGTGTCATCCAACTAGCTACCCAAAATTACACCTTTGTCTCTTTTCTGGTCTCTGACTTTACCCAGCTCAAGTATTGGGCCTCTTGCTCTTACCTGTCCAGGGTGGAATCATGCAATTCTTTCACTCTTAGACCAGGAGCTGGATACAGTTCCCTGCATCTACCAATGACTCGTCACCCTGCAGGTCTGACTGAATTTTGGGTTCCTGTGTTTCCTCTTTTCAAAAGCTTCTGACCAATGATAGTTTGTTTTAAGAAGGCTGCTTCTATTTTATTTAGCAGCAGTAGCAATGTTTGTTCCATGGAGATTCCCTGCAAACCTCAATTCCAGAGCCCCTACCCGACCTTGTATGTACAGTTTGTGTGAGGTCACATTGTACAGAGGATGCCATTGTGGGCCCTGGGAGGCACTGAAGAGGACAGAGCAGTTGATGCCTGGTGGGCCAAATTTGGCTTTCAGGGACCCCTTGCTGCCATAGGGCCCCTCTGTGATTCCATGGGTTGCAGGTGGCTAATGCCTCTACTGTTTAGCAGTCAGAACACAGAAGAATTTAAAAAACCAAAACAGCCTACATACCTGTCTTTCTTATCTCAAGCCATATCATAATGGCCACCTAGGGAAATCTAGCTTCTTCAGACACCCCCATAAGTTCCTGTATCTGGTTCCTCCAAGAGAGTGCTTTTAAACCCTGCCAGCCTTCTTCATCCCAGAGAAGGCTCATTCAAGTCTTCTTTGTGGGTTTTTCCCTTTCCTGGTCAGACCAGTAGAGTGGCAGAAAACTGAGTCAGAGTGAACAGTGCTGGCATTGTCTCCTAACAACTCCTCAGTAGCAATTGATAGGTGACCTTTCTTCTCATGTCCAGTAAATTCACCTGGTGAGATCAAGAAATAGACTAGGATGCTTCTTACTAGAGAATTCATTTCTGGGAGTATTTTCCCTTTAGTCCTATTATATCAGCAGCAAGCTACAAAGCTTCAGGCAAAGGTCTGTTTGCATAGCCATTATAACCTTATAACATTATAACCTTATGTTACTCAGACTTTGTGCACACAATAAAAAAAGTAGACGACTATATCCTATTAAGTTTTGTGAGCCTATTTGCATAACATTGCACACAGACAATTAGGAATTAGCAAGGAAGCACTTAGCTATCACAGTGCTGGGTGCTTTGAAAAAAACCTTAAGATTGTTGACTCACGTCAGAAATTATGAGTATGTGTTCTTTTTTTATGGAAACTATTAGCGCCAAGGAATCAATTCTTGAATAGCCATTGTACAGAATAGCAGCTCCGTTACATGAATGCACTATGAACAATGAGCTATTGTCACATTTACCATTCTCCTTTTCACATGCCCATCTGGCTCACTGGCAATACACCTGGTTACCAAAAGCCTTGGAAAATGCTTTGAGCAGACCCTGAGCTAAATGGGGTGTTTCATATGTATCCTAGTGTATCAGTTAGACAAGGAAACAGGTTTAGATAAAATAAAACAGGCCTGAACCTTTGTCTCATATTTGGCTCAGAATGGAACTGAATCTTTTCAGAAGCTAGTTTAGCCTTTTAAAAATCAGTCCTGGCCCTACTGAAGTTGAGGGGAGTTTTCCTATTGACTTCAGTGTGTGTGGGGGGGGGGGGGGGGAAGAGGAGGGGTGTGTGTGTGTCAGGATTTCACCAATCTAGCTAGAACACAAGGAGATGTGACAGGACATGGAGAAAAACAATTCTTACGGTTGTTCCATCATGAGTGGGAGGAGGAACTACTAGAAGTCTCACCAAAAAGCTGATGTGCATGTAATTTTCAGCCTCAAGATTGGTTCAGGAAAGCACCCAAAACTATTTACCTTCCAAACCTGCAGGGCGAGATGGTGCTTCTTAGGCACAGCCGAGAGTAAGGGTTGGTACAAAGTTGTACCGCCTCATATGGAACACTTGGGAGTGTGCCACCTACTAAATCCTTTTATAGTAGTGGTTCTCCAACTTTGGTACCGGTGACCCCTCTCACACAGCAAGCCTCTGAATGAGACCCCCCCCTTATAAATTAAAAACACTTTTTTACATATTTAACACCACTATAAATGCTGGAGGCAAAGCGGGGTTTGGGGTGGAGGCTGACAGCTTGAGACCCCTCCCCCCCATGTCCTAACCTCGCGACCCCCTGAGGGGTCCTGACCCCCAGTTTGAGAACCCGCTTTATAGTGTGCAACCTGGCCCCCTCTCAGCTCTTCTCTGTTCCCTCTTTGGGGCATGCACCCTTGGGGAAACAAGGATGGAAGAGACCCTGTGCTATAATCCTTCCAGGCCTTTGTGGGCCAGAGCCTCACAGCCTTTACTAAGACACCAATTAACAGGCCAGGCTCAGGTGCTTACTCAGAGACTGCACAGCTCAGCTATGCAGCTCATGTACAGACAACCAACCAACAGATGGACCAAATGCACCACAGCCTACTACCTCCAAGCAAAGTCCATAACTATCCCTTCCTGGTTTCAGTATCCAAGTGCTGGATTTGGATATCTTTTAAGCCACCATCCTTTAAAAATTGGATCTGAACAGACACACTGTCTCCTTAGTAATTCTGTACTGAGCAATTGACAAAATATACAAGGCCCAGTTTACTATTGCTCTGCACCCTGGGTAGCCATTTATACCAGTGCAAAGTGGGTCTAAATTCCTACCAAGTAAGACTGGCAGTATTTTACACTTATTTGTAACTGACTATCAAAAGTACAAGAAATTAGGGAATCAGGCCCAGTGTTCAGAAGCCCTGTGCACTTCTCCTTTCCTCCATGTGTCAGCAAAGAGAACAACCACTTGCTTTACAGGGACATATCAAACACCCCAAACTGAAAAATGTGAATAATTTTCTAAAAAGGAGCAGATTGAAGACTTGTCAGAAATCCCTATTTTGTTGGAAGGTGTTTGTTAGAAAAAGTTGTCTATGGGATTTATCCTTTCCCTTTATACATATATATACACACACATACATATTTACAAAGGCATTCTGTAAATGGACACTGATATAAAATACTTTTAGTTCATCACACGTTCAGCTGTAGTCTCTTGACCAGCAAAGACTTTTTATTCTCCTTGCTGATCATTATTCTTGGGCCTGTGCTGGAACCTTGTCTCAAAGCCCATTCAGGATTTCAGGGGATGGGAGAAGGTTGTAGATTCTGCATCTGAGCTGACATTTCCCCTCTCCTTTCTTCTCCCATGATCCAGTTTCTTAGTGGTTTCAAAACTGGAATGGGCCTATCTGCTGGTGTCAGTTCAGATGCAGCCAAAATCTGGCAAGAACATGTCAAGAAATGCAATTCTACTATTCAGCCTCAGTGGATCTAACGAGAAAGCAATGAAATCTCTTACACCTGTTTAAACCTCCTCCTCCCCCCGCCCCAAATCTAGCCCTGATTATCCTAATGGTCAGGCTCAAGGCCTAAGCCTAATAGAAATCTAATTCTGGACTCTGTTTGCCTTTCCTTTGGGAAGGCCAGAGCCCCATAGGGTACTAGGAAGAGAGTGCTGGGATTGAAATTTTGACTGAATCCTGCATGTGTGTAAATGGAGGGACGGGAAGGAATGTCCTTTGTACCATTACCTACCCTTCTCGTGCACCTGCGCAGTGGCTGAGCTCTGTCTAGACCCAGTTGCACATACTTTGGTACTCTTAATCGAAAGAGCAAAGTAGTAAAGACAGAGGAAGGATCTCCTATACAGTATTATAGGCACTGAAGCTTTGTCAGTGTAGATGCATTTATTTGAAGATGGCATCAGAGTGCAAGTTTCGTGTATGATATTCCATGTGTGTCCAGCTAGTAGCAGCCCACTTGTTTCTAAGTAGTTGATTTTTTGCATGTGTCATTTTTCTCTAGGGATAGGGAAAAGTGTCCATTTCCTCCGGCTATTTGTAGTCCAACCCATTCTGTTTTTATGGCCTGTCCTTAATTCCCACTATCACACAATGGTCCACTGTCAATTGTAGGCCAAAGAAGAAGAGATGAACACCAAATGCTACTCCGTTAATGATGAAAACAGGCCAAAGCAATTAGACAAGATAAATTGCACATGAATAAAACTTAATGAGTTGCAGTGAAAGATAAGCTTTTTCTTATCATCCAGTGGTATCACAGAAAATACTGATCCCTCCCCTACCCCCGAGTAATGAAAGATTGATCTGGTAACATTATCCTTAACATGCTACAGCAATACTGAGATTTGTCAGCTATGCATAGTCCTCAATAACTGAAAGAAACATTAACAATAAATTATAAAGATGTTGCAGTGATGTAGTACTGGGCACTCATTAAAATTATAATTGAAAGAGCACTTCATTGAGCAGGATTATGTTTCAAAAAGAGAAAGGGTGAGTGCTATTGCCTGAAGTCTAATCAAATGTGCCTAATTAAGATCCTTCAACTTAATAATGCCATTATGCATTACAAATTTTGATCAAATTGGTTTGATTTGTTCTGAGGACAGATGCTGTTTACAGATGAGGAAGCAGATTGTCGGAGCAGTGCTGTTGGAGCCAGCATGAGCTGTGGATGATCACAGTGCTAAGTTTCTAAATGAGTAAACTTTTGAATATAGGACAGCTGGGGTAGAAAAAGATTTTCCCCCCTAACATCCAGAGAAATTGAAGGATTATTTCTTGAAGCCTTCCCTGTGTTGATAGTCCTGTATATGAAGTGCCTTGGGTTCAGATTCATGGGTGCAGCTATTCTCTGCTTGATACAGCACTTGGATCAAGGAGCAGTAAATATGGCTTTAAGCCACCTTTGCACTCCCTTCATTCTTGGGCTGTCCAGGTGCCAGGGTAGTATAGAGCAACCTCAGGATTGCTCTAAGTTTTGCTCAGCTGAGAACCTCCAACAGGGCTTTCTGGCAACCAAGAATAGCCAGCGTACAGTAGCACTCAGACTCTCTGCAGCCATGTCCCCAGCACATTGAGGCTATAGACCAGTGTAAAACTTCTGTCCCATCCAGGGAAACCCTTATGCTGCTAGCGTTCCCTAGGGGCTGAGGCAAGGCTATGAATCGAGCCCCTTATCTCCAAAACCCGCACTAATCCATTAACATAAGAATACTCTTATATCTATTTCCTAAAAATGAGCCTCATGCTTCCTTCAGCATGTGTGGCATAGAAAGGATTGAAAGAGGGAGGAATGGTATGAAGGGTCAAGAAGAGCCTAGTCCACATGGCATGCTGCCTTCTCCCCTGATCACGAGAACACCCCTTCTACATGAGCACAAGTAGAGACCCTAATCATTTTGCTGCCCATTTCTGCCCCGTCTCCCCACTGAGCAGCCAAGCAAACAAAACAGAATACCCAGTCAGCTAATCAGTAGAGCAAAACCAGACAGCCAATCAGAGGGGAGGGAAAAAGCTGGGTGGCACAGCGGTACCATGTACCCAGGGCGACCACCTTGCTCACCTGCCCCTAGAACCAGCCGTGATGAGCACAGTGCAGATGTATGTGCTATTAGGGCTGCTGCAGCAGGACTTCCATCCACATCTGTCAGGGCAAACTAGACTAGCACCCCCTTTTTACTTTCAGCCTTGTTACAAAGGGAAAGGCTTATCCTAAGAGAAATGTCCTTTTCTGGTTCTTGGCTGCTTGTCCATATAAATGCACAGACTGGAGGGATTGCTGGCAATTTAATTTTCCTTCTTCCTTATTTATTTAAGAGCTTTTTCTCATTGATTTTCCAGACAAACAAAAGGCAAGCGCAGGCCAGCTGTCTTCATGCCATGCTCTGGCAACTTTAAGTTTATGTTTGTCAGCACCATTTTTAAATGACTGTCCACCCAGGTGACTGTTTGGTAGCCCGCAGCCTCCCCATTTAATTCCCCAACACCACAGCAAGCCATTTGTGTGCATGTGATACATACCACACTAAGGCTGTTCTTATGAACAGGCAATTTGGCAGTAAGGATTTAAGTCGTAGGGTAGGGTTTCTGGCTTTAGTTCTCTACAGAGGTTTTTACCTAAAATTCTCAGAGCTAGAAATGAATTTGAATGGCAAATATTAAACCCAGCTTAATTGACTATTATAGAATTTTTAACGATCCAGGCATGTTTTACAACCACAGCAGAAACATTTTGCTGACTAGCTCATCATTTTCGAGCACTTCATCTCAAACTCAGCACAGTTTGTCTCCATTTTGCTCAGACTGTGCTCGCCAGTTCCATCTGTGGGGATAACAAAATTAAAGTCAAATTATAAATATAGTGTTAGAGATGGAGAAACCAATGCAAGTTCATTTTACAAAAGGTGGCAAGCCATTTTGACAAACTATTAGGATTTTATGACAAGAAATATCCATTATCTCTCAGATCTGATTCTCTGATAGCAAGTGGGATTTGGTTATTGATGTGAGTTTTAGAGATACATTGACCTTTCATAAACCTATTCACTTAAGTATCCTGTTTTTTAAAAGCTGAATTCCCATTAGTCCTGTGGTCTTCCACATCATGTCAGATGGAAAAGATGGCTCAGAACATTCTGGGAGTGCTTGCTATACAAGCCTAGTCATTTTTCTTTGAGGGCAAGTGTGTGTTGATCCTCTTCCTATTTGGCCAAGCTTCCCCCTTTATATTTAACTGTGTCTTGGTGTTTGTCTGTTAGACGTATTTGAGCAGAGAAAACTCAGGGCTGATAGTTCCTCAGCTGGACAGCACAGAGGTAATTTCAGCATGAGTCTCCCTCCCCTATTCTGTATGGGGATGGTTCAGCTCCCTATGCAGCACTGTCCCTCTCGCCTACACCCTGCTGAGGTCTCTCCACAAGGCTGGGGGCAGACCAGAGGTATGGCTCCACTACCTGGAACTCCCATCCCAGGAGACATGTGGCAGAAAGATGGTGTGACTTTACACCTTTAGCTTTTCTGAAGCCCCATTCCTTCAGAGCTTGGGAATCCGTTTTGAAGGATGGTTGTCCAGGAGATAGTAGCCATCTCATTACTCCCTGGCAGTGCAGTTCCAATGAAGTCATGCTACAAGGAGAAGGGGGAGGGAAGTGGCCCTAGAACCACCCTGGTGTTACAGGCCTTCTACAAAGACCCTGAGACTGGTGGGTTTTGGGGGCAGAACCACAGCTCATTTCTCAGGGGAGGATGATGTTAAACTCCACCCTCAAAGGAATGAAGAATTTCCCCCAAATCAAGGTAATCCTGGTGGAGTTCTCTTCCACTGGACCTCTCTGCTAATGGGTTTTTCTGCAGGGGTTGGAGGTCAGAGGGCACAGTGAGCGCCAATATTAACATTTCTTATTATTTGACTTTTTCCCCATTGTTATCAAGACACACGGGACCAGCTTTTCAGTTCCCCTAAATTCAGGCAAAGGACTTTGTCACTCAGCACTATTACATGGAAAGGGAGGGCTTTGCCTTCCTGATTCAGTAATGCCTTGCTTGCAGTTCTTCATGGAACCATCATTTGATTTGGATATACTAAGCACATTGAGCTATGCTAAAAGAATGCATTTTACCAGACATACTGGGGACATTATTCACCAATGAGAAACTTAAGCTGAGGATCTTGCCTGATTTTGAAGTGTTTCGTAAAGCTCAGAAATAACATTACATAGAGTCATCTAAGTAAACTATCAGGAAAAGTGTTAAGACTATCACTGCCTGATTTTAAAAATTAAAATATTCCAATGAAAATCTTATTGTGCTCTAATTCTGTAGTCATTATTTAGGCAAAGATCCCAGTGCCATCAGTGGGAGCTTTGCCTGAGTAAGGACTTCAAAATAAGCTCCAGTGAGTGGAAACCTGCTGTCTTTTATTTTGACGGCTTGCAGTGAAAAGCTTTTTTTGCAGTCCTTCATACTGAACTGGCAAAACTGCTCACTTGCATGTGAGTGCATTCCTCCTCAATAAAATTTAGGCTGCCAAACAAACACTAGGAAGAACTCACATGATAAAATATGCTTTAAATTCAAATGTCTGTTCAGATTTCTTTGCCGTAACCTTACTTTTCCCTGAAGCTGACTGCAATGATATCTTAGGAACAAGCAGGGTGATGTTAATAGAAATATAATATAGCTCTAATTAGTCAATATGGCTAAGTCATCAGAGGTAGTAAGAATTTCAACATTTAACTGTATAAAGAATTGCAATGAAGTCCACTCACCACTAGGTGTCCCCTTGTGGCCAGGTATGACATCACAGCTGTCACTGGATTAACAGCCCCTGCCCATGGACAGTCCATCACAGTGGCAGTTTCTCTGCCTGGTAACTCAGGCCTCCAGACAGGTCACCATCTTTATTCCATCCCTAAGAGTCCACAACAGTCTTTAACAGAAACAAAAAGCCTTTCTGGGGCTCTTCTGCAGCCAGTCATCAGTTCAGCCTACTGAACCCCTGCTAGGCTCTACTGCCATTGTGAAGGGCTTGTACAAACCTCGTTGGGGCCAGTAGGGGAACCCAGTCGCACCCTGGACGGCTCAACTAGGTCTGCTCCTTTACCCATGTTGAAGTTTTTCCAGGGCTACTTCCTACCACAACTCTTTACTTCCCCTCTGGGTCTCAGAGTCTCCTCCCTGCTGGAGAGCTTGCTTTACTCAGTCTCTTACAGCTTCCTTTTCTGCTTTGAGCTTTTCCCTAGATTCAGGGCCCTGTAAGAACTTTCTTACCCCCAGCCTAACTTTTTCCCCTTCAGCTCTTTCACTAGAGAGTTTCTATCAACAATTAACCCAGGATTCTTTTTTATGGAAGTCACATGACTCCTTACAGGTGGGGCTCATCCTGTAATCAAGGTTGGCTTAGCCCTAAGCTCTCTGCACCAAGGACAGGACACCTTATTAAAGGAATCATAATGTTTACATTTCATCTTAGTTACAGGAAAGAGATTTTTAATGAGACTTCAGGTCCATACTTGCGCACAATACAGTAAGTTCAATATTCTATGCTATGAACTGAACATCCAATTTTCTGTCCATCCATATGAAAGGAATATGTTAGTTCTATCAAACTAAAAGCTTTCTACAAGTAGAGGATCTGATCCAAAGCCTACTGAAGTCAATGGAAAGACTCCCTTTAACTTCAATGGGCTTTGGATTAGACCCAAAGAGAATTACATTCTAACTGTGAAACCATGGTCTCCTTTCTCTCTTTCTATATGTGGAAGACCATCAATGATTAAAGTCGGGGAGGTTCAGAAGATCAGACATCTAAGGGTGGGGCTTTTTGTTTGTTTTTGTTATTTAAGTACTGTATACTTTGTTACTTACTTTGTAATAAATATTTTTGTATTAAGGAATGGGAATTGGCCAAAGCTTCATATCCGACTTCAAAATTCAGTTCCCATGGAATGAACTTCCACTAATGTTACTTTGGGGAAAACCAGCCCTTTCATGCTCTGATGCAATGAGCTCACACTGGCTGCTTTTGGGTGTATTGCCCTTAAACAAGAAATATGAGAAAAGAAAAACATAGAGCTATTGCTTAGGCAGTGTGTTGGGAGTGGCTGCTAGTTGACTGGCCAGTAAAACGGAAGGGTTATGTAAATATCCTCCTGAGTGATATCGCATTTCTATAGCGCTTTCCATCAGAGGCGCTCCCAGCACTTTAAAAATGTTAATGAATTAAGGCTCACTACGCCCTTATTCGATAACCATTACCAGGCTTGAGCTGGCGAGACATCTCTATACAAAACTTTCCATTGGCTCAATGAGATTTCCTCAGATGGAGCTTACAGCACTGTACCCATAATCTCAGTTTTACAGATGGGGGAACTGAGGCACAAAGGGTCAAATGCAGGTTCCATTTTGAACAACACCAAAATTCACATTGACTCCAGGGAGACCCAAATCCAGCACAGAGAGATGAAGACCAACATTTTCAAATGGCTCAGCTAATTTTGGGGTGGCTCTACTTTTTGGTGCTCAATGTGAAGCACCTACAGCCTGATTCCCAAAGGTGCTGAGCACCCACAACTCCCATTGACTTTATTTGGGGTTGAGGGGACTCAGCACTTCTGAAAATCAGGCCAAGGTATCTCAAGTTGGGCACCCAAATAGCCATTTTTGCCTAAGTGCTTTGCTCACGGCCATGGTCAGCTGAGAAAAGAGTTCAGCTCTCCTGATTCTCAGACCTGTGGTTTAACTGCAGACCATTCTGCTGCCCATTTTTGTAAATAACTACAATGATTGGAGGGATGGGAGAGGAAGGATTTCCATACAAGATGAAATGTAATGGAGTCTAAGTAACTTGTTCAGGGAGCAAAATAACAGCTAGTATAAAGACAGCCAGATGGGCATGACTATTTACACTGTCCCATAACAGAACAGCAAGAGGAATTAATCAATGGAATGACAGGGCATTTAAAATAGAACAAAGGAAATGCCTATTATGCAACATGTAATTAACTTCTGGAACCCACTGCCACAAATATTTAATGGAACACACTTCTAAGGACACTTCTAAAAATAATAGGTACAAACTATCTTAATAAGAGGGATATTCTATCTGTAACAATGACCTCAACAACAGCAACAATGATTTTTAGTAAATTGTTATAATTATTGCTGGAAGAAGTTAAAATCATAGAATATCAGGGTTGGAAGAGACCTCAGGAGGTCATCTAGTTCAACCCCCTGCTCAAAGCAGGACCAATCCCCAATTTTTGCCCCAGATTCCAAATGGCCCCCTCAAAGATTGAACTCACAACCCTGGGTTTAGCAGGCCAATGCTCAAACCACTGAGCTATCTCCCCCCCCCTCCCCTGCAATCAGTGTGGGTGGGGAAAGGACTGTGTGCCCGAGCCTTTGCCAGTTTATATAAGCACACACAAGCACTGTACATCCCTTTTCTGACCCCTGGAACTCAACTAGAATCCTCCTTCACGGTTCTAGTTGCAGAAGGCTTGCAAAGTGATCTCTTCATAGGTACTGGGAGAAGCCAGAACAGGAATGGCCAAATTCCTCCCTTAGCTACTACTGCTGAGCAAGTATTTTTCTGGGGAGCACTTACACGCAGTCCTTCCTTGAATTTGGCCTATTTGCTAAAGCAATGAACAGATTGCTCTGATATTGTTTCTTTCATGGGAAGCAAACCAGAGTCATCTTTGTTGGAACTGGAGCTGCTCTGTAATAATTTATGAATGCTGTGTGTTCATCTGGTTTTGGGGATGTTTACAGTATGAATATTTTGGTTTAGTAGGGACTGTAAGGAAAAACAACCAGAAAGGGAAGAGAAATTACTCAAGATAAGTCACTTTTCTGCAGCCACTTGAATGTTGTTAAAAAAAGACCCAGGAATACTCGAGATCAAAAGAACTATAGCAGTTTAAAAAGGGATTCTTTCCCCAGAGAGAGGGGAGTTGTATGGGGCAGTTGATCAGAGGAAGCAGACTGAGAGGCGGGCACCTGTTGGGGGTATCTGAAGAAATTAGGCCTACCTAGCTTACTATCAGAGGCTGATATGCTTTTAGATACAATAGACACATGTAGGCTGTTTGAGAGACAAGGTGGGTAACATGTATCTTTTATTGGACCAACTTCAGAAGTTGGTCCAATACAAGATATTACCTCACCCACCTTGTCTCTCTAACATCCTGAAACCAACACAGCTACAACAACACTGCAAACAATGAAGGCTGTTTGTTATTTTAAAATCTTTTTTCCTCTTATGCTTTTCTCCTACTGCAAAATAACAATACTTATGTTTAATAAGACTGTCTGGACACTATATTCACCATTGGTCAGAGATTCCTGAAGGGAAGAACTGCAGGCACCTAACCCAGTCGGACCTGCTGGATAAACACAGTTGGTAAACTGGGTGTTGTAGCCCAGGGCCCAGTCTAAGAATGGGAGAATCATGGTATTCCACCCTAGGAAAGGTAAAGGCATGAGCACTAACATGGGAGGAGGTAGACTCAGAGAGCCCAGGGACAGAGGTGTAGCTAGCCCTGTATTTGTGATGGTTTCATAGCCAAGGACTCACACCTTGTATCATTTCACCAATTCCTCTCTTGCTTCTGTGCAATAATATTATCTGCAGCTGAGGTTCATCTAAAATATCTTGAGAGGAAACAAATGCTTTTCTGTACCTTGCAGAATCAGATGAGCCAGAGGGATGATACTGTCTGGGCCTCTCCTTCTTTGCTGTGTTGGAGTAGGCTCCAATAGCTATCCAAATCCAAATCCTAAAAGCTTGGGAAGAAAGACTGTTGGATAGAAATTCACTCATGACAAGCGTGCATGCGAGTGTAATGATTCTTATGATGTGGTTTGGGAAGGCCAAAGATAACCATTTCTGAATGAATCACCGAAAGATACTAAAAAAAAAAAAAAAAAGCTCACTGAACACTCCAAACCTGGTAAGGATCTGGAAACTAGTGCTTAAGAAGAAGAGAAAATGGTTAGAAAGGATCTTGTCCACACATGATGCTGAACAGTTCAAAGGCCCAACTGCCCCATCTCCATTGCCAGAGCTCCTCCAGCTCTGGTATGCTTCCAAATCAGCTTGACAACTGATTCTCTTGACTACAGAGTTGTAGTTAGAAGCAACATTTTCATGCCAAAACTCATTTTCTTGTGCTAAACTAAATGAAAAAAGAAAGTTGGACCAACAACCCATGTGATGTTGGCCTGATGGATTATCTGCGGTTGTCTGACAGTTGACACACACTTTTTTGGTAATTGGCAGTGTAAAGATGCCCAGAGGGTTTGAACAGGAGAGAAGTTTGGTATTGCCTTTGAAACTATTGAAAAAATCTTCTGTGCTCTATCCTGGAATTTAACTCTGGCTTTGGAAGTGTTTATCATATGGTAAAGCATAGTTTTCAGAGAAACTACAGATTTCTTCAGAAACCTAAAAGGTAGGTGCCTTCTACTGGTTCCTGAGGTTCAGGGGTTGTGGCAGTGGAGTTGGAATAAGGATTCCTCCCTCTGCTCCTTGCTTTGCTACTCCTCGCTGTGAATGGCGAGTCTGTTCCCCTGCAAAGTCCTATAGGGGCAAATGAAGCATAGGCACAACTTATGGCAGCCTGGACACTGTGTCAGAGGCTGCAGTTTCCCTATAACCACTGAATAGGAACAGTACAAGGAACACCTCGAATCCCTCCCTTCACTGGAGCCTGCCCAAGCACAGGGATGAATCTGGCTCAGAGAGCTTGATTCTCCACTGCCCTGCACCTTGTGTAGCCGTTTAAACGCGTGGAAAGTGAAATGTTACCATGATGTTTTACCTCCACTTTTCACCTGCTTTCCACAGGGGCAAATGGCTTCACCAGGGTGCCAAACAGTGAGGAACGAGTCCCAAAAGACTAAGATTCATGTCAGGGCAGGATTTGACATTTGGATTTTAGAGGTGCCACTTGCCAACACTGTGACATAATTATTATTTATTTCTTTTTTACAGCTTATACAAAAGATCCTTTTCTTTTCTAAAATATTACTTCAGTGAAAAGTAGAATGAGCCACCAGATTCACTCTGCAGAAGGATCAGGTACACCTCACCAGGCTCAGAACTGTTTATTTGCTTTCATAGCTCAAATTTGCCCTGAAAAAAAATCTTCTGGTATAAAAGACAGAAAGAGACATTTGGGATATAAATATGCTTGAAGGGTAGGGGTTTCTTACATTTTATTATTAATTATTATTATTCAAAGTATGTCTTAGGATAAATGTTACAAACTCTGAAGGGAATGAAGAATAAATCAAGAAAGAGAAGAAATGGGAGGAGGTTCACACTGACAGCCATTTATCATCTCTTTTCAGTATGCTAATATGCTATTTTCCTGGTATGTCGCATGTTCTCGGTGCCATTTGGAAAAAGCACCAAATAAGGTAAAGCTTCAAAGACAAAGAACACAAATTCTCAAGGGGAAAATACATAGAGCAACTCTCCTGTAATGTTTCCCAGCAGACATTACAAATGTATTACATTTTGGAAGTGCAATGCCCAGTGTGACAAAGTGTGATGCCCAAATGCTGTGATCAGTCAAGAGAAACTCCCAGATGCTTCATCACTGGAAGAGATCTATGGCTTTTCACATGAAGCAATGATCTCTCTGGCCTTTCATGTACAGAAAATTCAGAAAGAAAGCCAGGCCTCGTATCAGCTCTTCACACAACCAGTCCATTCATCAAGAACTTGACTGAGCTATGACAACCTTTTAATCATAGACACAGGTCAGGCTGCAGAAAGTGGCACAGTAGTGAATGTTTCATGCAAATAAATTTCTCACCATCAGTCACTATACATCTGGCCATCTCTCATCCTGATTCATTATGGCAAAACATGGTTCCCGCTGATGTGAAAATTTAAGAAGCTCCCATGCTGGATTAACTGCTCTAAAAGAAGAGGGCGCATTGGCTGGTTTAGTGGATGACTAACGGCATAGTGAGCGTTTCCTCTGTAAGTACATGGGTTCAACTCCAGCCCAAGTCAGGAGAGTGAAAGATGTTACCATTCTCTGGAAGCAAATGAATCTCTCATTTTGTCAAGGTGACTTAGTGCAGTTCCCATTGAACAAGTGTCCAGATAACAAAAACGACCAGCGTGTTTGGCACGAATTGGCCCTCTTCTTGGTATGCTCAGCTGAGAAAGGGCAAGCAGTGAAATTGAATTACTCCCTTAAGCGACAGTGTCTCACTACCAGGTCTGGGCTGGGTCATATTGGTGGGGAAGTACAACCTGGTGCTTGCCTCTATTTGTTCCATGGATAAACAGAGGAGTTAAATCTCCAGGATTATCAATCTGTCACTTCACATCACCACTTAATTAACCAAATTTGGGGTTAGAGTGGTTCAGAGGCTCAGATCTCCATTCTGGTCCCTCTACTCAGCCAAAATTATACTAATCTCTGTCTGTTTATGGGATGTCTTGCCAGTTGCCACTACACCAGAATCCCTCTCATCCATTCATTCAAACTGCATTTTCCTTTCTTTCAGAAGATAGATGTTCATTCTACTTTTTTAATGCTTAGAAAGCACTTTAAGATCTTCAGATGAAAAATACTATACAAGTGCAAGAAGTATTATTAAACTCAACCTTGAGTTCCTTGGAATTTGATAGACCTGAATCATAACTAGGTTCTGTAGATATGTACTGCCAGCTAAGATGCAAAGCCCTCCCAGCATGCATTTATAAATTTAGGACATAGGCAATGACCACCTGTATGCTGTTGGCTTTATAGGCTGAATCAGATCCTTTTTTAATGTTGGCAAAGACAAAAGGAAGTTGCAAGAAGGGCTGATCTCATGGGATTCACCTCAGGGCTTTTCAGCAACTTTAAACCTGACCCTTAGCTTGGCTTTGACTTCAGATTTGAATTCTGAACCCCAAGCTGCTAACCCCTGCTCCAGATCCAGACCAGATCTGGCTTGATCCGCCCATCTCTATTTAAACTGATATTGTGCCGCAACTGCATTCTGAACTGGGCATTAAAAAGGGAGGGAACACATGCTGTAATAGTCTATAATTAAACTAGATGCCATTTAATTTCCAGATAAATGCCTGACTATGGGAAAGAATATTTGCCCCTTAAATGGATGACGTTGGATTCATAACATCAAGCTGTACGTGCTAGCTCAACATGCCTGTGCTCTTTTTTTGGAAATCATCGATACTTTCATATGGCCAGTGTGAGACATAAAAAAATGGGCAGGCCTTGCTCTGACTGCAGAGTCTCTCTGAGTAAGAGAAAGACATCATCAAATGTGTGCTAGAACACCAGCACATTTTTCACAAAACAGTCCTATTATTAATTATGACAACTAGCAAACTCTGGGTGGGAACTGGTTTTTGTTGGCAGTGCTCAGTGTAAAAATGAAAATAAAAACCACCCAAAACAAAAAACAAGGTTGGGGGGAGTGATGAAAAATGAAAGAGAGTTGGTCTGGCACACTTTGTAGCCGCGAAAGTGAAAACCCAAATGGTCTGAAGATGGAGGCTTTTCATTCAAGTGAAATATCAGTTACCAGGATTTTCTTCTTATCCTGCTCAAAGTAAAGTTGTCAAATTTCTCATATTCACTGGTTTCAAGGCATGCTGCTATCTTTTCAGATACAGACTGATTGGTATGTGCAGCTAAATCCAAGTACATAGCTGTTGGAACTCCGGCCAAATTCACTTCTAAGAGACTGGCTTTTCAATCTTGAACAAATTATGACTCAGTGAACTTTCATGCTGTAGCAAATCTGTGTTTTCTGGTGAAGGATAGTGGAAGGGTGTTTGCACACAGCTGCAACACCAGCCAATCTTCTCACTCTCCACCCTCCACAACATCCTAACCCTCTTCAGGAAAGTTTTGCTCTGGGTATACATTAAACTATTACATACACTGAGACTGCCTTTCTAGTGGTCCCCTCTAATGCACACAGAGAAGCAGCTGTAGGTGTTAGCTGACCCATTTAGTCCACTTGACTCCCTGGCCTAAATTATGACTATATTGATTGCTTAATTAGTACTAAACTCAGGAAACAGAACAGGAACAAACAAGGAAGAGGATGTAGTTAATGTTTCTTCCAGTCATAAAGAGAAGTAATAAATGGAGATGAAGAAAGAGCTGAGATATGGAGGACACTTGTATATCTGATAGACATAGTCTCTCTTCTATACTTTGTAGACAGCTTTATCACATCGAGATAGACTTAGGCTCTAGCAAGCTTGCTGGATATAAAGATGAACACATCAAGGAAAGGCTTCAGGATGGAGTAGTGGAAGAACAATTTATGGTGTAACTGACAGAAAGTGAAAGTTTGAAACTAAGGCTTGAACATCTTAGCCTAGTTGAAAAGGTATCTGGATAGTCACTGCTGGAGCCTTTCAAAAGTGGTGTACAAAATTGTTCAGGAAAAGGAAAGAAAGAAGCTCTCTTTCTCAAAGAGCAAACAAGGCCCAGAAAATTGCACCCCGTGAAGTAAGGGAACCAGTTCATAGAAGATCAAGGGGTGGTTTGAATAAGGAAGGGAGACTGATTCTTCTTCAAAGATCTTTCTGAGTGTATTGGACAGGGAGTGACATGGGAGATGAGGAGAATGCTGCTACACTGGTACTGAAAATACTGGTATAGTGAACATTTTTTCAAGCCCCAAATGCATATGCATCCCAATCTGTACTTCCACAACCTCTTACTTTGTACTCTTGTCTAACAGCTTTCATTTTATTCTATTTGATTATGTAAGCCTAATTCTATTCTTACCCATCTCTCATTTTCCCTTTTCTTCTCTTATGTTCTTGGATCACTTCTCTTTCATTCCACGTTTTCTCTCATTCTGCTATTCCTTGTGTTCTCCAAGAATCATTTAAGTTCTATGTTTAATTTATCTGTTAATATACAAGAATAAATTAGTCCCTTGAGGCATTTCCTGGATTGAGAAACATCAACGTTCTTTGCACTTATTCTTAAAGCACTTTACAAACATTAATTAATCCTCACAACAATCCTGTGAGCTAATTAAATATCCTTATTTTACAAATGGAGGTAGAGAGGTTAACTGACTTATCCAAAGCCTTGTTTGTTCTTGTTACATTTCCAGAGGGAACTGGATTCCTGGCTCCCAGTCCTGCACTCAACCTTGTTCTCATTTGTAAATTAACAACCCTATCTGCCAAGCCTTAGGTAGGAAAAATACACAAAATGATCTCTGCAGGACACATAAAATGAAATGAGATTAGTTTCTTCAAACACAAATACAATTTCTGTAACTTCTGTTTCTGTATTTTGTATATTGGATGTAAATAATTTGCAACAGATTTAGTAAGATAGCACCAGGTCTTTATGAGCTGGATGTAAATATGGAAGAACTGCCAAACACCGGTATTACCAACAGAGAATAACAGAATTGAGAAAGGGGATTCAACATCCAAATGTAAAAACTGATGTCTTCTATTTATTTATTACCAGAAGAATTCCATGTACTTCATAGGTAAAAGCAAAAATTGTGAAGGGAAACATTTTTGCCATGAGAGCAGCTATACAGGGACATTTCCAGCTCTGATATCTATGATTAAATCTCTGCTCCTTCCTGAATTTCTCTGCTTTATTTTTCTTTATGCAAATAAGTGATAAGAAATCTCTCATTATTTGGCAGCAGAAATGAACAGATTTGAAATAGTGGAAATAATAAAATCAGGGAACAGTGGCCAAAAGCAAATGAGCCATTCAATAAGGGACTGGTTCACAGCATACTGAAGTCAGATCATCCACAGGAATGGGAGAAGTGAGTATAATGAAGTAATATTCTAGAACTTCACTCAAATCTCAGCTCAATATGATTGTTTCTCAGTGTCTGAAAATGCTCAAGAATCCTTTTGTTTTTCTTTATTTTCCATTTATTAAGAAATTTTGTTCTTTTAGGTTTCAGCTGAAACCAGAAACAAAAATGTCAAAATGCCACAAGACAGCTTGTTCCTGAAATGTTTATGACCCAGTAGGAAGCAGAAAATGCCTAAACTTGCTCAAGAGAATCCAGTCTCATGAGATTTCCTTCTCAATTGTGCATACCAACCATATAAGCCTCAGAGCAGCATCCTAACTCTTGGGTACTTCTGCAAATTAACTTTTGATTGTCACCCATTGTTAAACAAGGAGGAAACACAGTCTGGGAAGTGGTCAAGAAAATGTAAGTGGAAATGGAGCAGGGTAGAAGATCTAGGAAGTCATCTGATGTGCCCAAGTGGACTGTCTGCTTCTGTAGCTCTTTTCAGTTGCCTCTGCATCCTACGTTTATTGTGGACTTTAGACTGTACTCTTGAACCGTCTTTGTATCATATTTTTAAAAATCTCTGTCATCAATGTGGTCATAACCATAGGGGTAGCCTAAATTTCCTCCTTACCTGTAAGGGGTTAAGAAGCTCAAGTAACCTGGTTGGTACCTGACCAAAGGAACCAATAGGGACCAAAGATACTTTCAAATCTGATGGGAGGAGAAGCTTTGTGTTGGTTTTTTTTCTTTCTTTCTGTGGGCCATTCACTCTTGGGACTAAGAGGGATGGACATCAATCCATGTTCTCCAAATCTTTTTGAACAAGTCTCTCATATTTCAAACTTGTAAGTAACAGCCAGGTAAAGCGTATTAGTTTACCTTTGTTTTCTCAACTTGTGAATTTTCCCTTTGCTAGAGGGAGGTTTATCCCTGTTTTGTTGTAACTTTGAAACTAAGGCTAGAGGGGGTTCCTCTGTGCTCTTTGAATTTTCTGCTATTCTGTAAAGTTAACTACCAGACTAAGTTTACAGAGGTGATTCTTTTACCTTTTTCTCTTTAAATAAAATCCTTCTTTTTAAGAACCTGACTGATTTTTCATTGTTCTAAGACCCAGGGGGTTGGGTCTATAGTTCCTTTGTAACAAATCGGTGAGGATATATGCTCAAGCCTTCCCCAGGAAAGGGGGTGTAGGCTTGGGGGAATATTTTGGGGGAATAGGACTTCAAGTGGTCCTTTCCCTGATTGTTTGTTAAATCACTTGGTGGAGGCAGTGGTCCCAAGGCAAGAAAGGAATATGTGCCTTGGGGAAGTTTTAACCTAAGCTGGTAAGAATAAGCTTAGCGGGTCTTTCATGTGGGTCCCCAAATCTGTACCCCAGAGTTCAGAGTGGGGAAGGAACCCTGACAAATGTTGACAAAAAGCCAGAACTGTGCTCCGCTGTTCAGAAATGGAAATTCTAAGTCATACACCAATAATGTGAAAAAGTCATTTCTGGACAGATTGTTTTTCTGGCTATTCTACTGAAAATATCAGGCTCTATTGCATTATCTAAAATGACAGTGGCTATCCAGTTTAAAAAGAAGTGCGTCCTTCAGGGCTAAGGTCACTTAACATCATATCACCCAGGGTAGCACCTTATATCACTCAGTCCATCTGACTGGTCTGGTGATAAGATGCTCGATTCCATAACTCCAGCTGTCTAGGACAGAGGGCTCCAAGCATTCTTTGGAGGTGACACATAGGCTAACCAAAGGGAGACAGAAGAAATAACAACTGTTTTAATTCACAATTTCTATTCCCATTTGTGGTCATCTCAGTCAGTCAGCCAGCCCTGAGCACGCTATCGCTGCACTTAATCATGTTGGGTTACATGCCATATTATCTATCACACACATTTTAATGAGATCGCATATTTTTGTGACACAATATAATTTAGTAGAGCAGAAATCAGATTTTTAAAGATAACATATTCTTTGACCTTTTTCTTTAGAATACTTAACATGTAATAGTATCACAATTGCATATAAAATATCAAGTATTTGATATTTGTACAAATATGCTCTCTTTTTCCATAATAAGAAATAATTTCAAATGACAAATATAACTTCTGATATATTGTTTGGGGGAACTTCTTTCACCATGAAAATGTAACTCATTTTTTCCCTCTTTTCTCCTTATCACTTGATGCAATAGTCAAATAAACAATCTGATCAGTTGGTCCACAATCTGCTGAACTATTTCCAAGAAGCACTGAGACATCCACCAAATCAACAAAAGTAATTACACTTTGATCTTGTATTCCAGTTCCTCTGATAAAAATTGAATGACATTAAGAAAGAAGATCCCATCTCACCAATTTTAACATACATAAGGTTTAATATTGGCTATAGGACTGCTTGTTTTTGATTAGCTACATTAAGCCATATTTTACTTAAGCTCCATCTCTTTAGACGTTTTTCTCTAGGGTCATAATTTGGCACTAATGAATTACATCTTATGGATTTTTTTAAAGTTTTCTTAACCCCATTTTCATAAGTACCAAGAAAGATTTTAGCTACTGTTATTATCTTAAATACATATTTTACTTTAGACTCAATCCATTCTACATTATTGTCTCATAAAGTGCAATAAAAGTTGTTTTTACATTAAATTGGACCTGAACTATATATTTTATTTGAGCTGGTCAACAGTTTCTGGATTTTGAATTTTTATAGAAAATTTTCATTTTTTTTTGCCCAGCTCTATATTTTATGTTGTCTGATTATTTGGATCCAGTAGAAATCCAGTGTTTGAAATGTCCAAAATATGTTTAACGAGTTTGTTATCTGACCATCTCATCTGTAACAGAGATTTGAACAATTAACCGTCTTCTCTTTTGAATGACAGAGGTAAAGAAAAATAGATCATCATTTTCCATTTAAATACCTCCCCGGAAAAGAGTATGTTAGAATATTGTATTTGTCCCAATCTCACTTTCAATGCTCTCCTCAATTTTTGATTTTTCAATTTCTTTGTAAATAACTTTTTTTTAAAATTTGATTTCTACTGCTGTAACATTCTGCTACTGAAACATTCTACCCACAGGCAGCAGAACCCTGATAAATTATATGAATGACTAGAGAGGCCATTATGAATTAATGAAATTTGCAATTACCAAGGAAGTGAAAGAATACAGTAGAAAACTAAGATAATGCATGACAAAATATATGTGGTTAATTTATTTTGGCAACTGCAGTTTAGTTTCAAGTAGTTATATTAATAATTCACAATGTACTGCAGCCTATTTAATAAAAACTGTATAAGGTCTCACTCTGCTAATAATATTGTGATAGATGAGGGAGAGCACTTTTGGGAGGGGCAAATAAAGTGGGTATCAGTGTTTGTCTCTATTTGTATTTACAATCTGGTTATCAGATGATCCAATGGAGGCATTGAGCTCTTTCCATATCTATTGAAGTCAATGAGAGTTGAGGGCACTCAGCACTTTGCAGGATAGAGCCCTGAACTATTTCAATCACTTGTGTCTGCAAAGTTGTGCTGGAAAAGAATCTCAGAAACCGGCTACCACAGTACAGTAAGTCAGCGTTTCTGCTTCCAGTCCTCCTGGAACTGGGCAGTGCTAAGTGAGGCGAACAGGGAATATAATGGGGATAAAGAGTTATCAAAACTTTGGGTGTTGGATGGAGTTTCAGGTCAACAGTTACTTTCTTCAGAGTGGTTGTTTCATCCCAAAATAAGGGTCTAAGTTCCAGTTGTACCATGAAGGCACAGCCATGGGTATGGGCAACATGGAGAACCTCCTGTCCATCCCAGGGGAGATCTCAGAAGATGTGGAATTCCTTCTGGAACTCTCAGGCATGCTGGGGAAGTGTATAAATCACACCATTCCACAACTGGACCTATTAGGGTGCAGTCTAGCCATGGACCCACCTCCTCCCTGTCCTCTTACAGTGTCTGGCAGCCCAGTGATGCTTTGAGAGATCAGTCCCTAAACTTCCCCAAGCATAGAGAGTGATCGTCCCTGGCCCTTGTGCAGGCTCCTTTGCATACTCCCATTTCATGCACCCATGCAAGGATTAGGCATAATCTGTCACTCAATGTGTATATCCTTATTGATGCATGTTAACAAATGATTACTTTATAACTAGAGAAGCATGGATCCAAATATTCCTTGAAATGTATTATCTCTGATTGCATTCAAAATCCAGACTTTTCAACCAGCCCCTATTTCTGTGATGGACTGAATCTAAACTGTTGATATGGATATCCCTGAACTTTGGGAAAATTCTAATCCAGACCCAGACTTTGCAGCTTGGGGTGTTCTCTGGTTTTCACACACTGATGAGCTGAGAGCAAATAAAACCTTCCATTGTTGATTCTTAGTTAGCTTCTTCCTTATACATTTGTTTCTGATTAAAACTCCTTCAATCCCTGTCCCCTGCAACATTTATTTTCTCTAGTGTGTGAAGCAAACTCAGGAAACAGAAAAGGGAACAAAGTGAAAATTAATATTTGAGATATGCTTGACTAGAATGGAACAGCTTGTGTGAGAATATTTGATTATGTCTTCATAAGGCTGTTTGACATAATTTGTTAGTTCCCCCATCTGCACATGGAGATATAATAGAAACTAAAGCCTTGGAAAAATGAACATTCAATGTATTTTATTCATTTCTTTCATAGTATGTAAGTGTGTGACAAAGTGCCATTAGAATGATACAATACATCTGTTTTAGCACATTAATTTGGCATTCATAGATTGAAATAAATGGCTTAGACCCTTTACTAACCTCCTCTCCGTCAAAACCAGTCACAGACTAAACAAGAGGTAAGATTAGAAAAGTTTGACATGATTTTATTTTTATGATTGGGATTATTCAAGGTAAGTCTTTCCATTAGTTTGTAGACTGTAAATTCTCTGAGGTTAGGACCATTCCTTTTTATTTGCATAGTAAAGACCTAGCACACTTTAGGTTGCTGCAAAAGAAAGAAAAGAAAGAAATGTAAAGTGCACTAAAAATTGAATAATTCAACATATAACTTTTTTTGTGTTAAACAGATAAATTGATAGATAGCTAGTGTTCAGCATGAAAAACCTGTTTGTATGTGTGTGAGCACTCATGTAACAATAATGCTAACTCATGATCACTTATAATGTTAACTCTCATCTTCACATACCCCAGAGTCACCTATTATTTATTGTCAGCCCTTTATGTGTTATTTCTCACGTAGGGTTTGATTCTATAAATCATTACTCCTGAGTGTAATCTTTACTAGCCCAGATTCCCCGTACTGCTGATTTGAGGACCCTCAAGAAAAATCGTTTAACATACTAACTCATAAATTGATAAATGTCATTTTACCTGTTACTTATTAGCATTATTTATTATTTTTGCAGCACCCGAAAGTGTGTAGGTGTTTTATAGAAGAAATAAGGAGACATGGTTCTTGCTCTGAAGAATTTACAACTTAAGGACCAGATTCTGCAAATTCATAAGACCTGATCCAAAGCCCGTTGAAATCAGTGACAATCTTTTCACTGACTTCAATGAAATTTGGATCAGGCCCTTACTAATAAAAATGGTGCTTCCTAGGAATAAGTATTTGGGCTCTAGTTTTAGGTATGATTTAAATGTAAAGAGGTAAAAAGCAGTAGAGAAGGGAAGAGATAAAGAAAAACAAAGGTTACAGTGCTATGGTATGTTTCAGAGCAACAGCCGTGTTAGTCTGTATTCGCAAAAAGAAAAGGAGTACTTGTGGCACCTCAGAGACTAACCAATTTATTTGAGCATAAGCTTTCGTGAGCTACAGCTCACTTCATCGGATGCATACTGTGGAAACTGCAGAAGACATTATATACACAGAGACCATGAGCAATATTGTTAACCTATCCAACTATACTCTCAGCCCAGCAGAAGAAAACTAGGCAAGCCATTTACAATGCACACTTTGCTTCTCTACAAAAGAAAAAGGACACTAAACTTTCTAAACTACTACATGCTACAAGGGGCCACAGCAATGGTTCCCTCAACCCACCCAGCAATATTGTTAACCTATCCAACTATACTCTCAGCCGAGCAGAAGCAGCTGTCCTATCTTGGGGCCCTTCTTCTGCCCCTCCACCCCCACAAACATGATACAGTTCTGTGGTGACCTAGAATCCTATTTTCGACGTCTCCGACTCAAGGAATATTTCCAAAATACCTCTGAACAACATACTAATCCACAGAGGCCTCCCTACCAACATTACAAAAAGAAGGATTCTAGGTGGACTCCTCCTGAAGGTCGAGACAGCAGACTGGACTTCTACATAGAGTGCTTCCGCTGACGTGCACGGGCTGAAACTGTGGAAAAGCAGCATCACTTGCCCCCATAACCTCAGCTGTGCAGAACACAAAGCCATCCACAGCCTCAGAAACAATTCTGACATCATAATCAAAAAGGCTGACAAAGGAGGTGCTGTTGTCATCATGAATAGGTCGGAATATGAACAAGAGGCTGCTCGGCAGCTCTCCAACACCACTTTCTACAAGCCATTACCCTATGATCCCACTGAGAGTTACCAAAAGCAACTACAGCATTTGCTCAAGAAACTTCCTGAAAAAGCACAAGATCAAATCCGCACAGACACACCCCTGGAACCCCGACCTGGGATATTCTATCTACTACCCAAGATCCATAAACCTGGAAATCCTGGGCGCCCCATCATCTCAGGCATTGGCACCCTGACAGCAGGATTGTCTGGCTATGTAGACTCCCTCCTCAGGCCCTACGCTACCAGCACTCCCAGCTACCTTCGAGACACCACTGACTTCCTGAGGAAACTACAATCCATCAGTGATCTTCCTGATAACACCATCCTGGCCACTATGGATGTAGAAGCCCTCTACACCAACATTCCACACAAAGATGGACTTCAAGCCGTCAAGAACACTATCCCCGATAATGTCACGGCTAACCTGGTGGCTGAACTTTGTGACTTTGTCCTTACCCATAACTATTTTACATTTGGGGACAATGTATATCTTCAGATCAGCGGCACTGCTATGGGTACCCGCATGGCCCCACAGTATGCCAACATTTTTATGGCTGATTTAGAACAACACTTCCTCAACTCTCGTCCCCTAATGCCCCTACTCTACTTGCGCTATATTGATGACATCTTCATCATCTGGACCCATGGAAAAGAAGCCCTTGAGGAATTCCACCATCATTTCAACAATTTCCATCCCACCATCAACCTCAGCCTGGACCAGTCCACACAAGAGATCCACTTCCTGGACACTACAGTGCTAATAAACAATGGTCACATAAACACCACCCTATACCGGAAACCTACTGACCACTATTCCTACCTACATGCCTCCAGCTTTCACCCTGACCACACCACACGATCCATCGTCTACAGCCAAGCTCTGCGATACAACCGCATTTGCTCCAACCCCTCAGACAGAGACAAACACCTACAAGATCTCTATCAAGCATTCTTACAACTACAATACCCACCTGCGGAAGTGAAGAAACAGATTGATCGAGCCAGAAGAGTTCCCAGAAGTCACCTACTACAGGACAGGCCTAACAAAGAAAATAACAGAACGCCACTAGCTGTCACCTTCAGCCCCCAACTAAAACCCCTCCAACGCATTATTAAGGATCTACAACCTATCCTGAAGGATGACCCAACACTCTCACAAATCTTGGGAGACAGGCCAGTCCTTGCCTATAGACAGCCCCCCAACCTGAAGCAAATACTCACCAACAACCACATACCACACAACAGAACCACTAACCCAGGAACCTATCTTTGCAACAAAACCCGTTGCCAACTGTGCCCACATATCTATTCAGGGGACACCATCACAGGGCCTAATAATATCAGCCACACTATCAGAGGCTCGTTCACCTGCACATCCACCAATGAGATATATGCCATCATGTGCCAGCAATGCCCCTCTGCCACGTACATTGGTCAAACTGGACAGTCTCTACGCAAAAGAATAAATGGACACAAATCAGATGTCAAGAATTATAACATTCATAAACCAGTCGGAGAACACTTCAATCTCTCTGGTCACGCAATTACAGACATGAAAGTCGCTATCTTACAACAAAAAAACTTCAAATCCAGACTCCAGCGAGAAACTGCTGAATTGGAATTCATTTGCAAATTGGATACTATTAATTTAGGCTTAAATAGAGACTGGGAGTGGCTAAGTCATTATGCAAGGTAGCCTATTTCCCCTCGTTTTTTCCTACCCTCCCCCCAGACGTTCTGGTTAAACTTGGATTTATGCTGGAAATGGCCCACCTTGATTATCATACACATTGTAAGGAGAGTGGTCAGTTTGGATGAGCTATTGCCAGCAGGAGAGTGAATTTGTGTGTGTGTGGGGGGGGTGAGAAAACCTGGATTTGTGCTGGAAATGGCCCAACTTGATTATCATACACATTGTAAGGAGAGTGATCACTTTAGATAAGCTATTACCAGCAGGAGAGTGGGGTGGGAGGAGGTATTGTTTCCTGGTCTCTGTGTATATAATGTCTTCTGCAGTTTCCACAGTATGCATCCGATGAAGTGAGCTGTAGCTCACGAAAGCTTATGCTCAAATAAATTGGTTAGTCTCTGAGGTGCCACAAGTCCTCCTTTTCTTTTAGTGCTATGGTAAAAAAAATCTGAGAATGTTCTCCTTTTGGGAGGAAGTGGGTATATTTTTAAGCAAACAATATGCTTTTATACTATGGGAAGGGATGGGGATGGAATGGATTTTAAATGGACATTTCTTGTCTTTTCTTGGTTCAGAATAACCTCATTCTTGCTTCCAGAATATCCTGGGACTGTTTCTCATTTGCACTAAAGTTCTTATTACTAAATTTCAGAATTTAAACCCACCTTGAGGCCATTTTATGCTGCTACTGTGGTGTAAAGGAGAACCAGAACCAATACGGTTCAGCAGCTGATCTCCCAGTGAATTTCTGTTCATTTTGATGGACGTTTGGAATGTACAGAACCAGGCATGTTGGGCTGTATTAGAGAAAGACATTTTCTGCACTCTGTGCAGGACTGCAGACTTAAAATAATATTTCTAACTAGTATTTATTTATTGTATTTATTTCAATGTATAAACTCTATCATTCTTATTCAACAGGCACCCAATCCTCTGCTGTCCTTTTACACAAGTTAAAACTTACAAACTCAGATCAATAGTCTATAATAAATAATAACCTGCTGGTTGTGCCATAAATACATATCCCAGAGCCCCAGACAACAAAGACAGACTTGTCTTCCTTCAGGAAACCTCAACCCCAAATGCGCAGGAGAAGGAATTGTTTTGCAGATTAGATTTGACAGTTTAATATTACTGACCCTGGAATTTAATATGGGGTCCAATACCCATTGAAATCAAGGGAAGACATGCATTGACTTCAGCAGTGTTATGAGGTGTTGGATGAAGGCCTATATGAATAAAGGATATCTTACATTGTCACATGTTAGAAGGTCCACCTAAAAGATACATCAAGAAAATAAACGTTATTCTAGTACGGCAGTCTGGTGGATTGCTTTTCCTGGTTTGTTTTCTGATATGAACATGATGTGGACCTGTATCTCTCCTAATAATCTTTATCGGCTGGTAAAATATTTAGTTATGCTTGCCCTTAGTGGAAGGAGCTGGGATTCACTCCTCCATCTTACAGGTTTCAGAGCTGGATACTTGGAAACAAAGCCAACTTTTAAAAACAGCAGTATTAAAGCAGATACAGCTGGTTAATGGCTGAAATGTGCAGTGGAAATCATGATGAAATGAACTAGTGAAATGCAGAGCCTGTGACTAATCTGTTGAGATTTTAATATAATGAAAGTGAATATGAGCCAGCCATGTAGCTTGGTGCTTCTGGCCTGTCATTTGGGAAACCCAAATTTGGATTTATTGTCAAGACTACAATTGCTAGTAGCAACGGAGTGCAGGGATAAAATGCTCGATCTCTGGGGAGGGAAGGGAACTAGTATACTGTTGCTGAATAATCTATACCAGCCTACCTCAAAAGTACTGTAGCACTAATGGTATAATCAGACTGCCATGTAGCTGCCCTTTAGAAGAGAAGGTGCTGGTTTGAACCTGACCCTGTGAGGCGCTGAGTACCTCCAACAAGAGGTTGAGCATCCTCAGCTTCCACTGACTCTGCTAAGAATTCAGAGCACTCAGTGCCTTACAGGAGGTGCTCAGCACATTGCAGGATGGAGCCCTGATGTCCAGGAATTAGGGACAAATCAGTCAGTCAAAGTGAATAAATGAGAGTGGGTCGATTTACAGTGCAAATTACAGAGATGAAAGGGGTGCATGAAAAATGAGCTCCATTGCCTGACCGAATTGGGCTGCCAGGCACATGCACTGTAGCTAGTGCAGCTGTGTGTATGTTCCCCTGAGCTGTCCCAAAAAACAGAAAGTGGAGATAAACACAGCCGGCAGCGTATGAGATTGTCTGAGGTGACCTTGCTGTCAGGTTTTAGGAGAAAGCTCTTTGGGCCTGGTGGCAGAGGTAACACCTTTGGACATTCTGCCTTAAGGCCAGGCTTGGGTGAGTTCAGGAAGTGATGTAAGGTTTACCCACTGGCTTTTGATAACTGTAACTATCAACGTGAAGGCAATTTGACTACAGAGAGTTGTGGGTTTTGACCAGGTAACAGCATGGTATATGTTGTGTGGTATCTTTTGTTTTCCGTGTACTGCACCTTTGACTTTCCAAGCACTCTTGCTAACCGAACTGCCATTTTCATCTGAGATTTCAGTACAGACCATAAGAGGAGACACACACACACACACACACACACACACACTCTGCTTTCTCACAAAGACTTTACTTTTTTTCTCTTTCTTTTCTGGTGTTCCCTCAATATAAAACAAAGGCCATTTTCACTGAAAATATCAGAGGTGGGTGTGGGGAAACTACATGGAGAAACTGATGCTTAGAGGGGGATTTTAAAGAGACAAGTTGAAAACTTCTTAAATATAATACTTCCTATATCTAAGAATATAACTTATAAATATTATGTTATAAATATATAACTTTTATATATAATTAATTTATCCATGAACGCCCTCATTTTCATTCACCATACATATTTCTCAATTCATTATTCACATCTGATCAGTGCCTTATAGCTTTCTGTTCTGTCTTTGTAATTTAGCAAAGCTGATCAGCTAAAGAAAAGAGAGTACTAATTATGTAAAAAAAAAAAAAACCTTCACAGAAGCTTTAAAAAATAAACCGCATTTCAATCAGGTGGTCATTCTAAAGCATTGATATGATGTTGACTAGTGTCTCTCTGGAGGCCAACATATTCACAACTGAGCAGCACACGCAACAGGTGACAGCTTGTGACATTCACACTGAATTATATATCTATCTTAGGTCTCGATATGGCAATCTTTAATATATTGTAATTCTTAAATGTAATCTTAAATGTATTCGTCTTCACAACACCCTGTGAGGTAGGCAGTGCAATTATCCCTATTTAACAGATGGGGAACTGAGGCACAGAGAGACTAAGGCCTAAATACCTTTGAGACTCAGGGCATAAGTGACTTGCCAAGGAGCATACAAAGCCTGGGGCAGAGCCGAGAAACAAGCACAGCTCTCTAGAGTCCCAGGCTAAGAGTTTAATCACTAGACCATGCTTTCCTATGGACTGAGAGAGCAGGGGCACAATTGTACTGGGCCGTCAGGGCCCTCCTAAAAATCTGTAACATCTGTGTAAATAAAGTGAAATAGGAGGAGATGGGGGCCCCAACAAACATGTTGTCTTGGGGCCCCACACTTTTCTCGATGGGCTACGCTGCTATTGTGCAGCATGTTTATAAACCCAACGTTGAATATGACAAATTTCTGTTCCCAGGCATATTTATGATTTGTTTAAAGGGATCCCATCAAAATGACACCAACAAACGCTGCTTTTCCCACCCCCCTCAGAACAAAGGAACATGAACTGAGAGAGAACTTCGAAAGTTCTTCTTTGATTGTTCCATCCATGTGCGTGAAAGGTGCAGACTACAGACAATCTTACCTTATCCATTACTGTGGCATTTAGCAGGCTTCTGCTCAAATTCTTCCATGAGTTGGAGATTAGAAAGGGAAAAAATTATGACTGACTCACTTCTTAGTCATTACTTAGTCATTTCTGTAGTGGGGTATTATTTATAAGGTGTTCTTGGAGTACCCTTTCCTCATTCTCCTTAATTGGCACAGGCTGCTCTTGCTTAAAAGGGGGGAGTTAATTATTTTTTCCAATATCTCCAACACTTCAGCTTTGAATATCGCAAACATCTCCTTCACTTTGACATACATTTGTTCTATATCTCCTCTGTGTCTTATGAAATCCTTTTATATATCCAGAGCAGCCCAGCAATGATGCAGTCTCCCTCCTTTAGCCAAGTACAATGTGCAAATAAGCCTTCATTGCTGGGTTATCACAGAGTTTACAACAACAAACCATCCCTTTTGATTAAGAAATCATGTCTGTATTCTGTCTGGAATGTGTATATGTGCAGTGATGGACTTTAGTTGTCTAGTGCCAGGGGCTGACAGAAGGAAACATGTCTTCTCAGTAAGCTGAAGGGAAAACGCTTGTTTTACTTAGGAAAGCAACATTAGAAAATAGGTTTTGTTCAATAAATATTTAAAATATAACTTACTGTTTGCCAACATTTAATTTATAATTTGTTTACTACTCAAACTCCCTCTTGTCTTTTAACTTCTTCCAGCCTCTCCTGCCTGCTATCTTGAATGCTGAAACTACTGAAGCCTAAATGAGCCTTGGCTCATAGGTGCTGACTTTTGGTTTTGCCAGTGGGTGCCCCCCCAAAACCCCACCCCCATCCAAGGCCCCACCCCCGCTCTGCCCCTTCCCCGGCCTGTCCACTGTTCGCTCCCCTCCGCCCCTTCCTCCGAGCACCTCTGCCAGTTTTGGGGGGTGGGGGGGATGGGGGAGAAGAGGGAAACTCAAGCTACCAGGGGAAACCCATGCCCATCCTGGTCCAGCTGCCCGGCGGGGGCTGGTACTCTCAGTCTCTCTGTGCTGCAGGGGATGTTTTTGGAGATGCCTCTGACACAGCAGGATAGTAGTGTCAGTTTAGCTCTCAGATTAGTGGGGACTGAGTCCAAGGGTTCATCTAAACACAAGGGCAGCTGCAAATAGCTGTACTAACAGCAGGACTGACACTGGCCTAATAGGAGGAGGTGCACGTCAGGGCACTAATTCCCAATCCCAGTGCAAGGCAATATGGGATCCAGGCACCAGGTCGTTAGTACCAGAATTTGTACTCCCAGGAGAGTGGGATGGAACTATAGAAGTTACAGGGGAAAAAGCTCAGTAATTATCCTGGTTCAGTCCATCTCCCTGCCAATGCAGGGCTGATCCTTACTGCATGTTTTGTCCAGTCTCCTTTTAAAAGTCCCAAGCCTTGGGGTTTCTAGCTGTGACACTCTATACTTCAGGGGAGTGGCGTGCTGTGCTCTGTAAGCCCCATATTAATCATCAGTATATATTCTTTATATTTCATATAAAGCATGCCATGTAAGGTATCATGGGGAAGGTTATGATTTGCTGAAACCCACTGTTCTGTCGAAATATGTATATCATTAAAGTGTATGAAGTTATGAGATTGTGCTATATGGTGTTATTGAAATATGCTGCAAATTTGGGAGAACCCCAGAAGGCAACTCCCCAGAAACAACAAGGCACTTGACCAAATGGCTGGGTGGATGTTACACAACCATCACCAGTCATTGTGCAGCAAGTGAATGACAATTAGCAATTCAATGACAATCACCAGAGAATTACTCAACCCTGGGACTCAGAAATCCTGCCACCCCCGCCTGCCACTCCCGCATGATGCTTGGACTTGTGTTTTCCAGAGCACATGGACTAAACATATAAAAAACAGGAGATAGTTCCAGCCCAGGCTGTACCCCAGGGGTCACACTAGCCCTTCCCTTTGGAGACTATTCCATCCACCCCCCAAGGCAGAGACTGCACTGCTTAGAAGGTTTCTCTAATATAGCTTGAGTTTCCTCTGCCCCCCGACAGTCCTATCCCTTTCCCCTTCCCCACTGCCTCTTTCCTTCCACCCCTCACCCCTGTAAGAGGCAATCACCCAGATGCCAGGGAGGAGGACCAAGCGCACTGCATGGACATGGCCACCGTCCCCGAGAGGCAGGCGTCTCTGCCTGGGCAAGGAAGGCAAGCAGGAGGGCACTGCAGCCCGCAGGAGCCCAGGAGATGTCCCCCGGCCCCATGTCCATCCAGTCCAGCTGCCTGGCAGGGGTTGCTACTCTCAGTCTCTCTGTGCTGCGGGGGTCCGCGGGATGTTTTTGGAGATGCCTCTGACTGAGCCCCCTGCCAGATGCAGACAGCTAGGCAGCTGGTGCCCCCATGGAGACGGTCACCCCACCAGCAGCCAGGTGTCAGCTTGCAGCACAAGCAAATGGGAAGGGGGTTCAGTCCCCATCCAGCCACTCTCACCCCACCCCCAGAGTAGACACCCTTTGAAATACAATTTCCAGCTGCTGCTGCTACTGCCTTTAGTTGGGGGAGTGGTTGAAGCGAGGCTGGGAGCTGCTCAGCTGCAGAGCCATAGAAAGCAGGCCTGCTGCCCTCAAGAAGCAGGCAGGAGAAGGAGGCGGGGAGGCAGCAGTGGTGGTGGTGGGGTCACTCAGCCCCTGCCCCAGGAGCAGAGTCCCTGTGACTGATTGGCTGGTGGCCAAAAAACAGCTAAACAGCACTGCCAGAAACAGCTGTTTTGGCCAGGCTGATCAGCACAACAGCTCAGAGCTGGAAACTGTTGATCACCCCCCCAACAACCCTGCCGAAACAGCTGATGTGGCCTGCGGATGCCCGTGGGCCCTGTAAATAGTTGACTGGTGCCAGTGGATGCAGAGCACCCACTAATTTTTCCCCGTGGGTGCTCCAGCCCCGGAGCACCCACAGAGTCGGTGCCTATGCCTTGGCTGACTGAGTGGGTAGCTGACCAGAGATCTTGGCTTCCTTTATTTAGCTGTCCTGTAGACTATTTGTGTCAAAACAGTGTGTGACATTACTCTCTTCTGATCATAAGAATCAGCTGCCATAGGCTGGAGGCCAAAAATTTTAAGGGATATATGATGGGTTTGGTCACAGAGACCCCCTTGGGACTGTCACCTGATGTGCTGAAACTATCTCTGAGCCCATTTTCTTTGATGGCTTGGGACTCCAGAACCCTGTCTTGTTGAGACAGACACACTAGCCTGCTGCAATACAGACCCAGGGTCTGAACCACGCTCCCAAAGCTGCAGACTTAACTAAAAACAGCTCAGCAAGTACTCCTGTCTCCAGCACCCAGACACCCAGCTCCCAATGGGATCCAAACCGCAAATAAATCTGTTTTACTCTGTATAAAGTTTATACAGGGTAAACTCAAATTATCTGCCCTCTATAACACTGATAGAGAGATATGCACATCTGTTTGCTCCCCCAGGTATTAATCACTTACTCTGGATTAATAAAATCACTTTTGTTTATTAATTAAGTATAAAGAGTAGGATTTAAGTGGTTTCAAGTAATAACAGACAGAACAAAGTAAGTTACCAAGCACAATAAAACAAAACACACAAGTCTAAGCCTAATACATTAAGAAACTGAATACAGGTAAAACTCACCGTCAGATGTTCCAATAAGCTTCTTTCACAGACTAGACTCCTTCCTAGTCTGGGCCCAATCCTTTCCCATGGTACCTTGTTAGTTCCAGCTCAGATGGTAACTAGGGGATTTCTCATGACTGCCTCCCCTTTGTTCTGTTCCACCCCCATATATAGCTTTGGCCCAAGGCGGAAATCTTTTGTCTCTCTGGGTCCCCACTCCTCCTTCTAAATGGAGGAGCACCAGGTTTAAGATGGATCCCAGTATCATGTGACATTGTCACATGTCACTGTAAGACCTCATTCTTCATTACCCACCTCACTTACACAGGAAGGCTTGCAGGTAAATAGACCCATTCACAACGAATTATCCTAGTCAATGGGAGCCATCAAGATTCCAAGCCACCATTAATGGCCCACACTTTGCATAATTACAATAAGACTTCAGAGTAATACTTCATATTTCTAGCTTCAGATACAAGAATAATACATTCATATACATAGGTTGAACACACTCAGTGGATTATAAGCTTTGTAATGATACCTTACAAAAGACTTTTTGCATGAAGCATATTCCAGATACATTAGCATATTTCCATAAAACATATGGAGTGTAACATCACAGGATAACAAAAGCCAGTAAAGCAAACTAAAATGGAGAAGCCAACTTGGAAATAAAGGGCTGCATTAAGGCTGCTCTCCTGTCATATAGAAAAATGGCTGTCAACCAGGGATACACACATCCCTAGGGTATGTAGAAGTCTTCCAAGGGGTACATCAACTTATCCAGATATTTGCCTAGTTTTACAACGGCCTACATAAAAAGCAATAATGAAGTCAGTATAAACTAAAATTCCATACAGACAATGACTTGTTTATACTGCTCTATATACTGAAATGTAAATCCGACATTTATTTATTTTATAATTATATGGTAAAAATGAGAAAGTCAGCACTTTTTCAGTAATAGCGTGCTGTGACATTTTTATATTTTTATGTCTGATTTTGTAAGCAAATCACTTGTAAGTGAGGTGAAACTTGGGGTACACAAAACAAATCAGACTCGTGAAAGAGGTACAGTAGTCTGGAAAGGTTGAGAGCCACTGCTATAGAAGACTATAAAAAAGGTTTTGTTTCATCTCCAAGACTTAAGCTGTCATTGATCCTGGAACAAACTGTGAGCAATGGGAGCTACTGGGCTCGTATTCACCGGGATTTAAAGGCTTACCATAATTGGTGTCTGATAACTACTGGGTGGGAGAGATGCACAGGGTAGGAAACACAAATCCCTGCTGGTTGTGTGGTGTGCATGTGTATGATGGGTGTGTACAGTTGTATTATTTTTGTTGTTGGCCTGCAAATGTTTCCCCCTTCCTTTTACTGAGATGTGGGGTATTCCTGACTCATGAAGGTGACACCTTTAGACGGGAAAAGAGGGGTGACTGTGTAAGTCACTCCCAGGACACAAATCTCAGCACCTTCAGAACAAAATGTATCTGAGATAGCTTTCCTATGATAAATAAATAAATGACATATGGGATGGTAGGGGGAAGGGAAGGAAGGTGAGAAACTTCAAATAAAAAAGCTGTAAAAATAGTTTCTAAACATGTTCTCAGATGTCATTGTGATGGGCACAATATATAAAATATATAGATAAGTCAGATGAAAGAATAGTGGAGTGCTTGTGAAAACTGCCAACATAACAGACTGAAATCCACGATGACTAAACCAGAGAATACAGCAAAGGCAGTAAGTGCAGTGTACATTTGCCCACATTGCCTTGCTAATGCACCTTAATCTGCTTTGGGGTGACTTCTAGGGGGAAAGAGTAGATCAATCTTTGCTGAGATTGCAAGAGAGCTAATATGGTGTGTGCATATGTGGGGGGTAAATTGGGACAACTGTTCACCAGCAACTGAATTGAGCTCACCATGTCATATAATCAGAGAATCCTAGGACTGGAAGGGACTTCAAGAGGTCATCTAGTCCAGTCCCCTGCACTCAAGGCGGGACTAATATTATCTAGACCATCCCTGACAGTCCAGTTCTGCCTCCTTAGAAAACTCTCAGAGAGAAAGAGCTAGTTCTTCCATGACTAAAGGCAGGTCTACACTACAAACTTACATTATTCCACATCGCTAGGTGGGAAAAATCTATACCCCTGAGTGGCATAGTTATACCGAGCTAACCCCTAATATAGACAATGCTATGTCAATGGGAGGGCTTCTCCCGTTGGCACAGTAGCGTCTTCACTAAAGTGTTACACCAGTGCAGCTTTTTAAGTGTAGACCTGTCCTAAGTCTGTTGAGGAAAGTAATGGATGCGGCCACACTAAATGTGGGTGTAGGGTGTATATATGTGCATGCACATATGAAACAGCTGGGACTAAGCAATGAACTCTACACAGCCAACTGCATTAATTATTCCTGTTCTGAGCACTAATAGAATGCATGGGGAAACTATTAACTCCCTATTAACTATTACCTATTAACTCCCTTTAATAGCAAGTATAAGCTAAGACTGCAACAGGAGAGGTGCAAAGAGGGAAAGCAGGGGTGAAAGCCCTATTTCCACAGGAAATAGAGAGGCATAAGAAAAGAGAATAGCATGTACATGTGCCTGAGCTGTTTGAGCACATGTATTGTATTTTCTCTGCACAATCCAGAATTTGACCATATACATATAAGAAAACTTGTAATTTATTGGGGGTAATTTTCAACGCTCCGGGACTTGTGCTCCTATACAATTTAGCTGTGGTTGGAAATCTCCCCCGTGATTAGTATATTACAATGCTGATCAATTTTCAGATTTAAAATATATGGAATTTAACTCACTGGGTCTGCTTTTGATGTCATTTACACCAGAATAAATGAAGAGGAACTCTACTGAAATCAATGAAGTAAAAGAGATAGAAAATGAGTAAAAGGGAGATCAGAATCAGGCCCAGTATAGCTAAATATATTACACTATATTGAAAGTGATGCAATAGATCATTGCATTGCAAAATATGTAATGAAAAATTTAACATTCTGGATATTTTATATAAAATTATATATAGTTAATTACATGGAACATCATTCACCATTTTTAGTAACCTATTAAATACCAAACTAGTCTATTATCAGAGAGGTAGTCATGTTAGTCTGGATCTGTAAAAGCGGAAAAGAGTCCTGTGGCACCTTATAGACTAACAGACATATTGGAGCATAAGCTTTTGTGGGTGAATACCCACTTCATCAGATGCATGTAGTAGAAATTTCCAGAGGTGTTCACACCTCAACTGCTAGAAGAGGGCCTCATCTTCCCTGATTGAACTAATCTCATTATCCCTTGCCCGATTCTTGCTTGCATATTTATACCTGCCTCTGGAAATTTCCACTGCACGCATCCGACGAAGTGGGTATTCACCCACGAAAGCTTATACTCCAATACGTCTGTTAGTCTATAAGGTGCCACAGGACTCTTTGCCAAACTAGTCTATGTTAGCAATGTGCAACCATTTCTGTAAAAAACAAAATTAGCTGCGGCGACAATTTAAAGAGACTGGGCCAATCACTGGGAGTTTGGACTGAGCAAGGACCGCAGGATTGAAGCCAAAGAAAGTAAGGGCCAGACTGTGGCTGACCCGTATAGGAGCTGTCCCTGACTTGCACACCTGGTGTAAACTGCAGTCTCACTCTGAGTCTTAGTGCATACACATTAGGTGGGAGGGCACAACACTTCCAGCCTCCCCAAAGGCAAGAGCGTGAGGCCATGACACCTTATCCCTTCTGCACAAGCTGTCAGCCTGAAGCCAGCATGGGAGGAAAGTACACACTGTGCCCCTTCAAGGGGTGTAGCATTTACTATCCGGGCATTGCTTCCCTAGGATTCTTGCGACCATTCTGGATGCCCTAATGCTGAGGCAAGCAGGAGGCCTCAGTGACTTGCTGCTGGTCCAGAGTCCCTTCTCGTACCCACCTATGTAGCAGCCTGTGGGTAAGTGGAAAATCCCAGGAGAAAGTGTTCACTGAGAGGGCGATGAGCATGTAGATTTATCTGCTAAGTAATGCCACTGAAATGAACACATAAATGAAGTCAGTGACTACAGCAGAGAGCAAGCCATTTTAATGAGGAGAGTGAGTACTGGAAGATACAATGACAAAGCAGGAGGGAAGGTGAGATAAACCTAAAGGGATCAGTCTTGTCAGAGAAAGTGCCGCTATTACTGTCTTACTAGTTCCATTCCCCTAAATAAAAATTATGTCGGCATGGCTGTAGTGCTGCATTAAATTCGTGCCCACATTCATGTGCTCTTAGGAGCCAGAATATTCAGTTTCATTTGGGTATCATCCATGGGATTCCTCTTGTAGCATTTGCCTCTCCCACTGCAAGATCTCCTGCCTTCGCTAAGCATTGCTATTTTCTAAGAAAGCCTGTTCTGATGTTAGTGACGGGGAAACTCTAATGGTTCCAGTTAGAGATGCATCTAAAAATTCACATGTATGGATGACTTCAAAGCAAATTGTCACTTGGGCCCTGCAGTCCATGTTATCCCTGCAATTCATGAGCAGCTCTTATCTCTCTTTCTCTAATAGCCAAACTGAAGGGTGACAAAACAACTCAATGCAAGAGTCCCTTTCTGTCTCCAACAACGGGACCAAAATCCAAGGCAGCTAATAACCTGATTTCCTCCCTTCCTTGATTTCCAGCAGCTTGGGGCTGTATAGATTGGAAAGCCAGCCTTGTGGAGATGCCAGTGGGGCTTCAACACCAGTCTTCTTATGGGATTCTTAATACTGTCTGTTTTGGAATGGATCAAAAACATCATGAAAACTCTTTTCACAGGTTTCTGCAAGTTCCCCTTTCAGTCCCAGATGAAACAGGAAATGTAGCAACAAGGGAACATTAAAAAACAAACAAAAAAACACAACCCTAAACTTTAGCCAAGTCTTACAAAAGGTTTGAACTTTAGGTAGAGGTTTGAGCTCAGCCATTCACTGCTTCTGGCAGACAGTGTCCAGGGCCAGAAAAGGCAACTAGCTGCCAATTCTACAGCAGCAGGGAACCCCTAGGACAGGTGAAACAGCAAGGCCAGCGTTTACTGCTTATGTTCCTGGGACATAAGATGTGAGCGGTTATCTGTGTGGCTGACTTAGAGTGCTGTGGGGATAAGAATTCAAGCCAACTGTGGAATCAAGATTTCTCTCCCTGTATCAGTGCTCAGGATAGGGCACAATGCAGGTCCCCTCTTCCCTCCCCGTTTAACAGGAAACCTCCATCATCTTCCCCCTTAACACTCAACAAAGCAGTTCCAGGGTCATTACCTATTCACTGACCTCCCCCTATAGGATTAAGCCCCCCTCCTCTTCTGGTCTGGCAGAGCAGATTGTAGTAGGTGTGGAGACAGGGGAAGGTTGTACACTGAGTCTTGAGCCTTGCAGCTGAGGGGAGTGGGGCAAAGAAAACAGCTTCAGAAAGAGACCCAGATTTGGTTGACTCTCAGATGCATGCATGTTTTATTTACTGGAATTGGACAGCCTTAACTTTTTGCCATCATTAGCTCTCCAGTCTCTCGCCAGCCCTGGCAAACCTTCTCCTATGCTGTCAAAAGTCTGCGCCTCTATTATTTATCTGGCCCCATCTATGTCCCTGCAAAGTTAGGAGGTCACTTCAACCTATCTCAAAGTGGGTTTGCTCTGTTATCTGGGAAGCCAAATGGCAGTGGGTTTATATTTTATTTACACCATTATCCTGTTACTCTACTTCAGGCTGTTCTATGATTAAACACAGAGGCAATGGGCTTGTTCTCTTTATTATCCTATTATTCTATAAAAGGATGTTGCAGGCATTTCTGTGTAATTTTAAAATGACACAGTCAACATTTTAAAACAAATTCCCCCCCCCCCCTGTTGTTTATATGAACCACTTGAAAGACAGAAGCCAACATTTTCTTCCTTACCGAGGGCTTTATGGCTGTTCCTGGCATGGAGGGAAGCAAAACTACACCAGTCACATGAAAACAGGCCTCAGGATGTGGCAGGGGAAAGGGCAGTAAAGAGCATGTTCCTCTCACCTCCTGTGCTACAGGAACTCCCTCTATTATTGATGCTCAATGGGATCTGGGTGGAGTGCCAAGCATTAAGAAGGTCTCAGCTGAGAAGCAGCCTGTTTTTATGGAACAATGCTTTCCTATCAAATCTACACAAATTCCACTTACTTTCCTCTTGGAAGTTAATGCAGCTGTGACTGAATGCACCCCTGTATTCACACCCTACGCACCACTGTAATAATCTTTGTACAAAATATGCCTTGTGAGGTATAATTTGAAACTATTAACTCACTGGTCAATTATATCACAATGAAAGTATGTAGCAACACTACATGCAAAGTTATGCACATAACTTCAGCTTATGACGGATATGTGTTTGCCAGACAAGTCTGGGGAGTGGGTAAATCAGTTTCTCAAAAACAAAGGAAAACTGACACCTAGAATATCAGGGTTGGAAGGGACCTCAGGAGGTCATCTAGTCCAACCCCCTGCTCAAAGCAGGGCCAATCCCCAATTTTTGCCCCAGATCCCTAAATAGCCCCCTCAAGGATTGAGCTCACAACCCTGGGTTTAGCAGGCCAATGCTCAAACCACTGAGCTATCCCTCCCCTCTAGCTATGTATCAAAGATGACTGGCAATCACCAAGCAAGTAGCCATTCTTTGGCAGCAAATGGGGGCAGGAAGAGATCAATTTCCATTTTAACAAACAACATGAAACCTCTTTCAGCACAAGATCCCATGTCTCCATCCTCAGAGCTAGAAGGAAATTAGTCTATTGGGAATCTGTGACTGAACTATAAAAGTGAGGGGCAAAAATGCTCTGGGTATTCTCTCTCTCATCCTTCTTGCTCTTTCACCTGAGAAGACAAAGGAACCAGCCTTTGGACTTTGAGAGGGGTTCTGACCTGAGAATTTGGTCAGCCCTGTTGCTGGGAACATGTGGTAAGAATTTTACATCTGATGAAATGAGCTGTAGCTCACGAAAGCTTATGCTCAAATAAACTGGTTAGTCGCTAAGGTGCTACAAGTACTCCTTTTCACTTTGAACCAAGTCTAACTTATTAAGTTTTAGTTACTAGAAAGCACTTTGATCTTTATTTCTCTTGAAACCATTTCTGACTTCAATTCCTTATACTTGTACCCACTTAAAACCTCTGTAGTTAAAGCAACTTGTTTTATTCTTTAACCAAAATGAATCCAGTGCTGTCTTTAAACTGAACTGTGTGAGTAACCCTCATTAAAGTAGCAAACGGTTGTACATTGAACCCTTTCGGGGGGCAATGGACCTCTAATATCTGGACTGTCCAGGAGAGGGCTGGACAGTGCCACACTTTTTTTGTGGGAAAAATCCAGGACTGGGAGTATGCAAATAGCAACCAAGGCTGGTGGAAGCCAGAGTGTGACTGATGTGTGGCTGCTAGGGTGAAGCTATATATAGACACTCAGGGTGTGGCTTGCATGGTGGAAGGCTGCTTGTGAGCAGTCCAGAAGGGAGCTACCACAGCAAAGCATGGTGAGGCACCTAAAGTTGCCGGGCAGGTGGTGATGCAATCCAAACCAGTGCGGGGGTTGTACCTTGCAATGTGATAGCCGCTTCTTTAATTTTGATTCTTCACTCTTGCCTAGAGGGCATCAGGTTAAATGTGCAGATGCAAATGAGGCTCAATGAGGGTACAGATCTAGCTCTGCTGTCGGGTGAGTGGGAAAGCCTCCTACTTTGCATAGAAGGATATGCATACTGAGCAGATGTCCTGAGAGCCTGGCAGTTGGGATCAGGACTCCCCATCAGGACTTCCGGCAACTCGCAGAAGCTACTAGATCGCACACCCTGGTTCTCATGGGCGACTTTAATCATCCTGATATCTGCTGGGAGAGCACTACAGCGGTGCACAGACAATCCAGGAAGTTTTTGGAAAATGTAGGGGACAATTTCCTGGCGCAAGTGCTGGAGGAGCCAACTAGGGGGAGAGCTTTTCTTGACCAGCTGCTCACAAACCGGGAAGAATTAGTAGGGGAAGCAAAAGTGGATGGGAATCTGGGAGGCAGTGACCATGAGTTGGTCGAGTTCAGGATCCTGACACAGGGAAGAAAGGTAAGCAGCAGAATATGGACCCTGAACTTCAGGAAAGCAGACTTCGACTCCCTCAGGGAACTGATGGATAGGATCCCCTGGGGGAATAACATGAGGGGGAAAGGAGTCCAGGAGAGCTGGCTGTATTTCAAAGAATCCCTATTGAGTTTACAGGGACAAACCATCCCGATGTGTCGAAAGAATAGTAAATATGGCAGGCGACCAGCTTGGCTTAACAGTGAAATCCTTGCGGATCTTAAACATAAAAAAGAAGCTTACAAGAAGTAGAAGATTGGACAAATGACCAGGGAAGAGTATAAAAATGTTGCTCGGGCATGTAGGAATGAAATCAGGAGGGCCAAATCACACCTGGAGTTGCAGCTAGCAAGAGATGTTAAGAGTAACAAGAAGGGTTTCTTCAGGTATGTTGGCAACAAGAAGAAAGCCAAGGAAAGTATGGGCCCCTTACTGAATGAGGGAGGCAACCTAGTGACAGAGGATGTGGAAAAAGCTAATGTACTCAATGCTTTTTTTGCCTCTGTCTTCACGAACAAGGTCAGCTCCCAGACTGCTGCGCTGGGCAACACAGCATGGGGAGTAGGTGGCCAGCCCTCTGTGGAGAAAGAAGTGGTTAGGGACTATTTAGAAAAGCTGGACGTGCACAAGTCCATGGGGCCGGATGCGTTGCATCCGAGAGTGCTAAAGGAGTTGGCGGCTGTGATTGCAGAGCCATTGGCCATTATCTTTGAAAACTCATGGCGATCGGGGGAAGTCCCGGACGACTGGAAAAAGGCTAATGTAGTGCTCATCTTTAAAAAAGGGAAGAAGGAGGATCCTGGGAACTACAGGCCGGTCAGCCTCACCTCAGTCCCCGGAAAAATCATGGAGCAGGTCCTCAAGGAATCAATCCTGAAGCACTTACACGAGAGGAAGGTGATCAGGAACAGTCAGCATGGATTCACCAACGGAAGGTCATGTCTGACTAATCTAATCGCCTTTTATGATGAGATTACTGGTTCTATGGATGAAGGGAAAGCAGTGGATGTATTGTTTCTTAACTTTAGCAAAGCTTTTGACACTGTCTCCCACAGTATTCTTGTCAGCAAGTTAAAGAAGTATGGGCTGGATGAATGCACTATAAGGTGGGTAGAAAGTTGGCTAGATTGTCGGGCTCAACAGGTAGTGATCAATGGCTCCATGTCTAGATGGCAGCCGGTATCAAGTGGAGTGCCCCAAGGGTCGGTCCTGGGGCCGGTTTTGTTCAATATCTTCATAAATGATGTGGAGGATGGTGTGGATTGCACTCTCAGCAAATTTGCGGATGATACTAAACTAGGAGGAGTGGTAGATACGGTGGCAGGTAGGGATAAGATACAGAGGGACCTAGACAAATTGGAGGATTGGGCCAAAAGAAATCTGATGAGGTTCAACAAGGATAAGTGCAGGGTCCTGCACTTAGGACGGAAGAATCCAATGCACCGCTACAGACTAGGGGCCGAATGGCTAGGCAGCAGTTCTGCGGAAAAGGGAGGTGGTAGAATCTCCTTCCTTAGAGGTTTTTAAGGTCAGGCTTGACAAAGCCCTGGCTGGGATGATTTAACTGGGAATTGGTCCTGCTTCGAGCAGGGGGTTGGACTAGATGACCTTCTGGGGTCCCTTCCAAACCTGATATTCTACGATTCTGTGATTCTATGATCAAAGATATTTTAAAGCTCAGTTGGCCAAACTATGGTTATAAAACAAACTCCTACATGATGATGCAGTTTCCATATAATATACCTGCATTAGGTTTGACACAGAAAGATAATTATGTTTTTCTAGCAGGAAATGTTGCCATTAGCCTCAGCTGCAAACAGGGAGCCAGGCTCCAACTAGTGTAAATCAGTGTAGTTTCATTGAAGTCAATAACGTTACACCAATTTACACCAGTTGAGGATCTGACCATCAGCTTTTAAAGGTAAAACTTGTACTATAGTTACCTGGTACACTAACACTGAGGCAACTTTCTATAGTGCGGGAGAAACAGTTCTATTATTCAGAAGGAAATCCAAGTTCTTTAGAGTAAAGTAAGCCCACGGTCTTTGCTGATTAATCTGACCAGACGAGAGCATTTCAGATAACTCTATGCATAACTCATCTGGAGTACTGTGTCCAGTTTTGGGCCCCACACTACAAGAAGGATGTGGATAAATTGGAAAGAGTCCAGCAAAGGGCAACAAAAATTATTAGGGGTCTGGAACACATGACTTATGGAGGAGAGGCTGAGGGAACTGGGATTGTTTAGTCTGCAGAAGAGAAGAATGAGGGGGGATTTGATAGCTGCTTTCAACTACCTGAGAGGTGGTTCCAAAGAGGATGGTTCTAGACTATTCTCAGTGCAGAAGATGACAGGACAAGGAGTAATGCTCTCAAGTTGCAGTGGGGGAGGTTTAGGTTGGATATTAGGAAAAACTTTTTCACTAGGAGGGTGGTGAAACACTGGAATGCGTTACCTAGGGAGGTGGTAGAATCTCCTTCCTTAGAAGTTTTTAAGGTCAGGCTTGACAAAGCCCTGGCTGGGATGATTTAGTTGTGGATTGGTCCTGCTTTGAGTAGGGGGTTGGACTAGATGATCTCCTGAGGTCCCTTCCAACCCTGATATTCTATGATTCTATGATTAATCTAATGCACTCCAGGCAGCTGGATGGTCACGTCCCCTCTGTGCTGGCACCAATCCCTTCCTACTGAAGAGGAAATCTACTTCTCCATTCATTGCAATGAGATTTGCTATTTTACCTGAAAGTAGATGACATAAGCCGTACATTTTCCCTTTTCAATCACTTGCCCACCCCATACACAAACACCCATTTGAGGTGTAGGATTATCCTTTCCTAGGAGACCAGCTTTTGATTTTATTTATTTATTTATTTGGTGAGAAGAGATTAAAACATTTGAAAAATACCACTCCCAGAGGTAATTGCATTGATTTTGCAGACCCTTTGCTAAAAATCAGGTTGCTTAAAATACAGTCTAGTTTAATTAAACCTGTGGAGACCAGAGTCCATAAATATACAAAAGGTTGTGGACCATATTTTGGCATTAATCCTTTCACGACTCCTACCTAATTCTATTGTCTGCCCTCTCCATTTTACTGGGATGACTGGCAATTTACTATAGGCAAATGTGAGGATGAAATATTCATTGCTGGTTCAATATTGTCTAATTTATATGGCTGTGTTGTCATACGAGAATACTTTGCAGCAGTCTGAATGGTCAGTAATTGTGAATTAATGTGCAGAACCAGCTCTTTAATTCAAAGCTGAGAACAAGTCGATAAAATATACAAGCTGGCAGAATCACCATAAATTGCTCTAAGATTGTGATTACCATTTGAAAAAAAAATTGTAGGGCAAATGTATCTACATGCACAAAAACTCCAGTATGCATATGTAAATCCTGATTTGCAGGTGTATATAGATTTTTCATAGCAACACAGCCCTTCCTCTTACAAGATGTATAGAGCAGGAGCTATCAGGTCTTTTGTGGTCCTGTATCATAAGTGGTTCTAACTCCACCAGAGTCCGAAATCATTACTTTCAGTAAGAACTCTGCTATCATGATCTTTTATTATGCTTGGTAGTGGGGGAAAACTTTTTGATAAGTCTTACCACTGTGAACAAATCTTTTGAATTACTCAAGTTCATTGCAGTTTGCCCTGATGCATTCACTCGTATCTCATCTGGTCTGCCTTTGAATATACCAGTTCAATTCCTTGTATTTCCTGCCACATTCTTCAGTCTAAACCACTCTGTCCATGTTAGTTATTTTTTCACCAGCACAAACATGTTCCCCATTATCCAGGTGTGGGCCAATGGTGACTTTTAGGAACACATCCTTTGAGCATGATCATTTTCATTTTATTCCAAAGTTTGTTCAGGTTCTTCTTCTCTTTCACCTGTGGAAATGTGTCAGACTCATTCTTCACAGAAGTCATGTAGTCATGCACCGGGGTAGGTAAATTATCAGCAGAATTGCTAATGACGTTTGGTGACCACGGTATTGATCTCACATGGAAGATTTGCAATGATGTATGGATGACTAGCAATTGTCCAGACAACTAGATGAAAGGAATCTTTCCACCCTTATCAAAGAAAAGGGATATAACAGAATGCAGTAATTATTGTACCATCTCCCTGATATTGCACATGAATCAAGTGCTGCTCTGCATAATTCAGGATCTCAGGAAGTGAATGATAAAAGCAAAATGACCACCACAACAAGCTGGTCTCAGAAAGGGTGAGGCATGTGTGATCAAATCACAAATATCCGCCATATAACTGAAAGATGTAAGGAGTATAATCATCCATTGAATATGTGTTTTATTGACTACTCCATAGCATTTGTTACCTGGAGGATGCTGGCAAGGATGAGGATTCCAAAGTGTCTCACTGAACTCATCATAAGTGTCTACTGTGGTCTGTTGATGACAGTGTGAACAGCTGTTTGTGACAGTGAGTGGTTTTCCATTGGGCAGAATGTGAAACAAGAGTCCATACTGTCCACAAGTCTTTTCAACATGTATGCAGAATTTATTATGAGACAAGCCCTGAAAGGCTTTGATAAAGTAGAAGGAACTAGGATTTCCATTGGTGGACACTTCTTAACCAACCTCAGAGATGCTGATGACATGGCACTCTTTGCTGCAACCACTGATGCAATGCAACAAGTGTTGGAGTCTGTAAAAACAGTTAGTGAGGTTTATAGACTGTTCCTGAATGTGGTATAAATGCACTACATGTGCACTGATACAAACAACCAACAAGATACAAGCAGAAATCATGATTAAAGGTCAAGCTGTACACGCAGGAAAAAATAATGAATTATCTGGGATTATGTCTATCCAACCAAGGAGGCTGCTCCAAAGAAATTGGAGGAAGAGTAGGGAAGGCTTACTCAAACCTGACCTTCCTTATGAAAAATGTGGAAAAACTGTAGCGTCTCAAAATGTACAAAGGTTCAACAGGAGAAAAGCTTTTTTTTTCTCCTCCATAGCAATTATGGATATGAATCCTGGGAAACTAATGCTGCTGACAAGAAGAAACCTGTAGCCTTTGAGGTGTGATGCTGGCAAAGTCTCCTGTGTATCTCCTGGATGGAAAACAAGATGAATGCTTGTTAGAAATACAATTGGAGAGGAGCGGACTCTAAAAGGTGCAAAAGTACGTACTTTGGTCACATCAAGTGTACAGATTGAAATAACCTTGAGAAAGTTATTGTGGAAGGAATGGTGGTGGGTCATCGTAATATGGGATGACCAGCGAGGATTGATGGTGTGCAGCAGATCATTGGGAGATCAGCTGCTGAGTGTGCAAAGTTGCAATGGCTTAAGAAAGCTTCTGAAAATTCTGCTGTGATGTCACCAGTATTCAGAAATCAATACATGAACTTTACTATAGGCTTCAGCACAAGAAAAGATATTGTTGTGATGTAAAGCACTAGATTGGAACTCAATATATTTGGGTTCCTGACTCCACTTCAGACTTCCTCTATAACCCTGGACAAGTTACTTAAACTCTTCGTGCCTCAGTTTCCTATCTGTAAAATTGAGCTAATAATACTTGGTTTCTTCCACTGTCTGACAGTTTTGCCTATTTATACTAATTTGTTCAGGGCAAGGACAGTCTGATATGATGGGTGTCCACAGTGCTCCACACAATGGGTCCCCAATATTGGTGGGTTGTCTCTATGCACTACTGAAATTCAAATTAATAATAATGAAAATCAGGATTTGCACAGTCACTGAAGTTCACTGATTACTGAAACCAGTTGGGATGATCTGCACTATTGGAATGTTAACATCTAGGTTATAACCTATTCAGGAAGGATCAAGTAGGTAACGGGGGCGGGGGGAAATGGCACACAATGTTGAAAATGGCATTACCTGTTTCTGAGTCCCTGATAACTCGGAAGAAAATTATCTTCAATGTATATGGATCAATGTCCTAACAGATAAATGCAAGATGCAGTATTAGTTGGCATCTGCTACAGAGTGCCTCCTTCCACACCTATCTGTAATGTATAGGAAAAAAGCCATGTGATCATGGGGACCTTTAATTTGAGTGATATATGATGGAGGTCTCATGCTGCCAATACTAAAACATCCCTAGAATTTATCAACATTATGGATGACGATTTCCTCACACAAAAAGTGTTCCAGCCAGCACAGGGGGATTCTTTATTAGACCTTGTCTTAAGAGATAAGGAAGAACTGATCACAGAACTAATAACGGTAGCTTAGGTACAAGCGATCATGACATGATCACATTTATAATGTGCAAGCAGAATAAAGTCCAGACAAGTAATATATACTTGGTGCTTTAATAGGATCAATTTTACAAAGCTGAAATCAGTTATGAGCCAAATCAGCTGGGAGGAAGAATTTAGTCAGAAAAATGTACATGATAATTGGGAATCATTTAAGAACAATTTACTAGATGCTCAAAAACCGCAATCGAGGAAGAAGGCCATACTCATTAAAAACTAACCTGGTTTAGAAAGGAAGTGGAGACAGCTATAAAAAAAATAAAATAAAAATATATAGGAAATGGAAGAAATAAATATATATCAATTTATAGGAATGAATATGTCAGAAGTTAGGTATTGTAGAAAATAAGGGAAGGCACGGGACAAGGAGAAATCTATGGCTAGCAGAGGACAAGAAGTAGTTTTAAAATACATTAGGAACAAAAAGAATCCTGACAATGGTATTTGCCCATTAGTAGATAGAAATGGTAGGATTATCAATAGTAATATAGAAAAGGCAGAAGTGTTCAATAAATATTTCTGTTCTGTATTTGGGGGAAAAAATAGATGGTGTATTCTCATTATAGGGTGATGAGAACAGTCTTTCCATTCCAGTAGTATCTCTGAAGGGTTTTAAATGGAAGCTACTAAAGTTAGACTTTTTAAAATCAGCAGGTCCAGATAACTTGCACCTAAGCATTTTAAAAGAGCTAGTTGAGGAGCCTGCTGGAACATTATTATTGGTTTTTTTCAGTAAGTCTTGGAGCATGGGGGATGTTAAAAAGACTGTAAGAAAGCTATTGTACCAATTTTTAAAAAGGGTAAATGGGATGACCTGGGTAATTATATGTCTGTCAGTGTGACATCAATCCCTGGAAAGACAATGGAGAGGCTGATAGGGGAGTCAATTAGTAAAGAATTAAAGGAGGCTAATGTAATGTAACCTTCTGCTGGTGGCATCTGACTCAGATGATGAAAATGAACATGCGATGATCTGCTCTGCTTTGGATTGTTATTAAGCAGAACCCAGCAACAGAATGGACGCATGCCCTCTGGAATGGTGTTGAAGCATAAAGATACATAGGAATCTAGCTCATCTGGCATATACATATCTTGCCATGCTAGCTACAACAGTGCCATGTGAATGCCTGTTCTCACTTTCAGGTGACATTGCAAACAAGAAGTGGGCAGCATTATCTCCTGCAAATTGTAACCAAACTTACTGTCTGAGGGATTGGCTGAAGTAGGACTTTTAGGCTCTAAAGTTTCACATTGTTTTATTTTTTAATGCAGTTATTTTTTGTATATAATTCTACATTTGTACATTCAACTTTCATGATAAAGAGATTGCACTACAGTACTTGTAATGGGGGAATTGAAAAATACTATTTCTTTTGTTTTTTTACAGTGCAAATATTTGTAATCAAAAATATGAAGTGAGCACTGTACACTTTGTATGCTGTGTTGTAATTGAAATCAATATATTTGAAAAATGTAGAAAACATTCAAAAATATTTTTTGAAATGGTATTCTATTATTGTTTAACAGCATGATTAATCACCATTAATTTTTTAAGTCTCTCAACCACCCTACTTGGTATCACACAACTGATTAAAAAACTAGAAAGATATAAAATTAACATGGCACTCATTAAACAAATTAAAACTGGCTAACTGATAGGTCTTGAAATGTAATTCCCAACCAGGAATCTTCATCAAGCAGGTATGCTTCCCCAAGGATGGGTTCTTGGCCCTATGCTATTTAACATTTTTATCCATGACCTGGAAGAAAGCATAAATCACTGATGAAGTTGGTAGACAACGCAAAAATTGGACAAGTGGTAAATATTGAATAGGACAGGTCACTGATTCAGTGCCATCTGGGTTGCTTGGTAAATAGTCATAAGCAAACAATGTGTGTTTTAATATGAATAAATGTATACATCTAGAAACAAAGAATGTAGGCCATACTTGTAGGATGGGGTACTCTATCCTGGGAAGCAGTAACTCTGAAAAAGATTTGGGGGTCATGGTGGATAAGCAGCTGAACATAAGCTCCCAGTGTGACACTGGCAAAAAGAATTAATATGATCCTGGGATGCATAAACATGGGAATCTTGAGTATGTTATTTTACCTCCATAGCTGGCACTGGGGCAACTGCTACTGGAATATTGTGTTTAGTTCTGGTGTCTATAATTCAAGAAGGACGTTGATGAATTGGAGAGGGTTCAGAGAAGAGCCCCAAGAATGATTAAAGGATAAGAAAACATGATTTATAGTGATTGACTATTTGATTATCTATTTAGCTGAACAAAGAGAAGGTTAAGGGGTGACTCGATTCCATAAGTATCTGCAAGAGGAACAAATATTTAATAATGGGCTCTTCCATCTAGCAGAGAAAGGTATAACACAATCCAATGGCTTGAAGTTAAAGCTAGACTAATTCAGACTGGAAATAAGGCATACATTTTTAACAATGAGCGTAATTAAAAATTGGAACAGTTTACCAAGGGTCGTGATGGATTCTCCATGACGGACCATTTTTAAAATCAAGATTGGATGTTTTTCTAAACCATATGCTCTAGGAATTATTTTGGGGAAGTTCTATGTCCTGTGTTATACAGGAGATCTGACTAGATGATCACAATGGTCCCTGCTCGCCTTAATACTATGAATCTATGCATGCAAGTCTGGTGCATTTACTTTTGAAAATTTTTTCCCCCGCATCACACAGCTCTGTGAAAACAGTCACAAAGGAAGTCTTATCTTCGCTTCGATGTTTTGGTTGCTCACATGTCAGTGAACAGTAGGGAAGTTTAATGAAAGGCTTGAAACATCCATTGACCGGGCAAACCTCCTCAGAATTAAAACTGTTCTTGGTATTTAAAGCATTTTAAACAGCAGCTGGCTTCAACTTCTTCAGTAGCCCAGGCATCTCACAGATGATAATGGCTAAAAGATAATATTAATCCCAGTTAGTCTGGAATTAGGGCTGTAAAGAGAGCCTGCAGTCCTGATAAGAAATGCCACTCCTTCAAGACTGATAAACTTAAAGATGTTGTTTTCTCCTGGAGTTTTGCAGGCTTAGCAGCACTATAATCTCCACCGTTTCTGTACTTAACTCCTTATATCAGCCTCTCTTCATGCTGTATTTTCTATAGCCCAATATTCGAGGGATGCTTTTATATCCTCCTTCTGCTGGTTCCATGGAGATTTATGATCCTGGTCCCCAAAGTTTGGAACTGGATCTGAACATCCTGGATGTTTGGAAGTGACCAGATTTGGAATGTTGGGTTATGCCTATCTTGACCTTACATGTTTTCATTCAGCTGTTTTTCTTTTTTTAGACATGTCTTTGTCTAATTTATCTAGGCTACTGTCTATCATCATTTTAAAGAATAATTTATACCACTGCCCGACACACTGTAAGATGTCTTTTTCTTCTTCCTGTGACTCCTGTTTTCCATGCATAATTTCTGTTTGCTGTGATCCTGGGGTTTTTTGTTCTAAGTTTGTACAAAATTATTATTTTCATCCATTTATCTTCTGTTACCTTTTCTCCTAAGCCATCTTCCTTCCTCCAGCTTCTTTCTTTTCAGGTCAAGGAGTAGGACAATTGTTATGAATAGTCAACACGAAAGCATGCAAAACTCAGCACCCTCGGAGACGCTCTTATAATGAAGGCAGAATGAAACTAGGTTAATGGAAAATGTCATGGAGCTGCTTATAATAAAGCAGATGTACAGGAAGAAGGCTAATTTGTTTAAGGGACAGGTTTAAGAATGAGGTATGAGTTATGTTGTAAATAACTGGGCTACAAATTTACCCTAATTATGAGCTCATATGTAAATAGTAAGTATAAGTTCACAATAACCTATAACAGCAAATGTTTATGGAAAAAGGCACAGAAGCAAGACAAGCTAAATTAGTCCAAACAAAAATGTGTTAACAAGTACTGTGTTAAAATTATGACTGGTAAACAAGAGGAACGAGGATAGGAAATCAATGAACCAATATTGGTGTTTCAGAAATTAGGCCTATTGGCAGGCAAAACAATGAGGATGGAGTATTCCACCCAACACGCCCTTTTGGGGTTCTTAAAAAGAAGATTTTTGGGGAAAAATTAGAAGAAGCAGTTTTCTGCCAACACCTGCTGCAGGAAGCTTTATCATCATGGCTGCCACCCTGACCATCCCCAGGGATCCTGGACCTTCTTCATGCTAATTCTGAGAGATATCCTACCCGGACTAGGCCAGAGAGAGGGACCCAAGTGACATTGCAACTTCCACTGGTTTGGCTAAATCCTGAACACCAGCTGGGATGTGAGCCTTCATCTCCTCCTCCTTCCCCCCACCCCCATGTCTTTTTCCTTCCCCAACTTATTTCTTTTCTTTCCTATATCTCTAATTTTGCCTTCTGTTTAATAAGAGTCCGGCTTAGCCATTCCAGAACACATGTTTTGCAATGCTGGTGTGAGCCTGTGACCAAAGAGGCAACTAAAAGCAATGCCCCAAACAGTCCAATGGTGGTATGAGTTTGCCAGGTCTCGGAGTGGCCAATAAGACCATGTGATTGGCCTGTGTTTCTCCAGCAGAGAGGTTGCAAGTGGAAGTGAGCACCAGAGACAGAGGCTGCATTTTTGGTCTTTGCTGTTCTTGTCTCTCCCTGTTTGTGAATTTGTCTTCTTAGGAAATGGGATTGGACTTTAATATTAAACAACAACAACAACAACTCCTCCAGCCTGTCTCAACTAACTTCTTCTCTTTGCCCCAAAAAGGACAGTTATTACCATCTATGTGTCTGTCAAACAAGGCGGGTTTTCCTGGTTAAAACTCTTGTCCAGCTAAAGGGAAAGGGAACAAGGTATGTTGTTAAAAAGAGAGGCTTATTTAATATTTCACATCTCAAGTGCTTTAACTATTTTTCCTCCTTTTCTATATCTTTAATAAAAGGTTACAAGGGTTTTTAATGGTGTGTTCTCCAGGGTGCTCTGCAGACTGAGTTCTCTTTATATCAAACCCAAAACTTGTTCACATCTGTTTAGTGTTGGACAGTGACTGGATTATATTAACACCTTTGTCTCTTTTGGGCCCAAATATTCCATATAAATACATACAACAGTTTTATTCCACAGGCTTCCTAGGTGACCTTGAGCAAGTCACTTAGGTACTCAAGGGTATTTAGGCACTTTAACTCCCATTGGTTTCAATGGGAGTTAGGCTCTTAAATCCCTTTTTGGGTCTGGCCCTTAACCTCTCTATACCACCGAGTTCTGATTTGTTAAATAGAGATATTAATCCTTTCCAAGATGGGGTTTGAAGTATTTTGGGGCTGGGCCTTTCTTTGTTCTGTGTTTGCACACCACCTAGCACAACAAGATCCTGGTCTGTGGTGGGGCTCCTAGGAATAACTACAATACTAAGAATAATAAATATACAAATGAGTTGTAAAGCACTTTGAGATCCATTATAAGAGCAAATATTACTTGTAGTTATTTTTTAAAGAGGAGTGTAGCAAAGTGAGACTCACTGCCACAGCACCTCCTGCTGCTCATCTTGGGAATTAGCTCTCCAGCAGACAGAGCGCCTCCTCCCGGCCAGTGTCTTGTCTGCTGCTGGCCCCATGTCTCTCCTAAACTCCAGTGCCCCTTTATCTCAGGCTTCTGCCCCCAGCAGTAACCCACAGTCTGGGTCTCCCCTCCCAGGGGAACCCCCAACCCTCTGTCCCCACCTTGCCTCAGTGGCTACTGCAGTCATCATCTAGCCCCCGCTCACTGGAGCAGACTGCAGTCTGTAAACAGTTATCATTGGCAAGGGGGGTTTTGGACCTGTTGGCTTTCCCTGCAACCCAGTATCTCTCTAAGCCTTCCTGTCAGGCTGCAGCCTGGGAGGTCTCTAGGTCTGAATTCCCCAGTGCTGCTCTGTCCACAGTACCCTATGCTTCTTCAGACAGCTAAGTCCATCTCTCTCCACAACTAGAGAGTGACTCAGCTCCTAGCTCACAGCCCTTTTATAGGGCCAGCTGTGGCCTGATTGGGGCATGGCCCCAGCTGTGGCTGCTTCCCCAATCAGCCTAGCCTTTTCTCTCAGGAGCGGGGTAACTGCCTGGCTACAAGGAGATATTTAGCAGCACCAAGTTTGACTCTTTGCAGCAACAGTATAATTTTTATGTACCATCTGCCTTTTTCCAGATTAGTGTAACTGAAGAAATGGTTTCCTCTAGCCACTTGTGGCAGGTGAACCTCAAGATGAGTTTAGGTTTGGCTCAGATGAGGATCCTAAAGCTTATCTGAACAATCAGAAACTCTAGGTTTTCCAAAGCTGGGGTGCAAATCTCATCAGAATAGGCTATCTCTGGTCAGTCTGGAGATTCTGCAAGAATAGACTATCTTGGATGATTTTTGGCTCTTCCATTAACAATCTCAGGAAGACCTTTGAAACAAAGATGTTAATTAAGAGGAAGATTGTTAAAAGCATCTATAGGTTTTAAGGACAAAAGTCAGTGGGACTTGCATGCCTAAATCCTTTCAGAAAAAATGTTCAAAAAATATTAACCAAAAATGTCCAGACCTCCAAAAACTTTGTTTGTTTGGGGAGAATGTCTAACTAAGGTTTGCCTGTTCCTAGTTATAATCAACCCATAAATATAACAGAGCAATCAAGCCTTTAACCAAATAATGGACATTATTCTATATAAAGCATTTTTTAGGTTTCATGGGGTGCTGATGAGAAAAGACTGGCTGTCCAGAATGGACAAGTTCCAACAGCAGCATAATGTATGAAGCTTTCTCTAGCAAACTACAGCTAGACATCAGTATCAGCACTGACATGTAAAGTTCATGGCAAGTGATTGAAGCTTTTCATTTTGGAATTGCCTAAGGGACAAAAATCTCTATTCAGTATTCATTAACCACTATTAGCTCTGTGTGGACTTCCTATCCTGTCAAGATATCAGTCTACCAAAGCAGATATTTGCTGTACCTTGTTTCTGGAAATAGCTTCTCTTTTATCTGTACTCAATTGTCAGATCCTGCTCAGTGTTTTAAATGATTTTCATTTGAAAGCAGCCTTCCTGACACTAATAACTATAAATGAAGCCATTATCCTACTTGGGAGAAGAGAACTTGAGAGTCAGATGTAAACCTCCTTCTCAAAAATTTTTCAACACAGACACACAAACTTTTGCCAAAAATATTACTTGGCTTTCCTTTAGCAAAGATAAACCAGCACAATACATAGTTCTAGGCATACCTTGCACTGAATAGTGTCCTTTTGTTTTTTAATCTACTAGGGTAAAATGTTTGCCTGCTAATTGGAGTAACTGGATTGATCCTTTGTGCAATATCCAGTTACAGCATTTTTGGCCAACACCAACATGGTCGAGGGACATCTACACAGAACACATCACTGGACATCAGCAATACTAGGAGGGATGAGCTGGAGTTCTGATAAGAAACACAGTGCGGAAAGTAACAAATACTTTCCTCATGGATTGTATTTTCCAAATGGACAATCTACCCTAAATGCTCAATTACTGAGGGACAATCTACATTCATTCCTTTATTTGCTTTCTACTACCAACTCTGTATAACTTTTCATGAGTGATGTACCCTAGTATTCAGATTCTAATATCTAAAGTTTATTATTAAATTTATTCACCTTTGTTTGGGTTATTGCTGGTTATGCACTATATGTATATTATGACTTTAAAAACAAACTTTGTATTTGTGGATAATCTAAGCACTATACCCAGATGTACAGACACTTTTCTTAACCTGTGTACTATATAATTTTTTTAACATTAGCTTTAATAAAATTTTTAAATTTCTTCATTGCCAAAACTGTAAGGTATTTACCATTAATTTTTTTTACAGCTTCTAAAACACTCCAGAATTCAGCAGGAAAATTGGAAACCTCATTGTTGAACACACATGTTCCAACAGGATCTGCATCGTATGTGAGCCATTCACCTCGGCTGAGGCTGGTACAGCTCCTTAAGTGTTCTGGCTCTTTAAAGTTTCATGCTCAAATACCATGCAAGGTGTTTTATATTTTTATATTTTAAACCTCCATGGTGTTGAGCTACAGTCTAAAGAGTGAAATTAATCTAAGTTACAAATCAGCATTTATTTCTATCTTAGCCCATCTCTATTCTGCAGGACCAGTTGATATATAAGGAAACTGTTTGAAAAAGTGGTGCACATACAAAATCTGTGATCAGAGAGTCTGTCAGCCCCCTCCCGGGGAGAGAGGAAAGGTGACCTTGTGGTTAGGGTACTAGCCTGAGACATGAGAGACTACTCTGCTCCAGATTTCTTGGGCAAATCACTTAGGGACAATTTTTAAAGGTATTTAGGCACCTAAAGATGCAAATAGGCACCTAGTGGGATTTTCAAAAGTGCCTAAATGCCTATCTCAGTTAACGGAACTAACAGAATTATGTACGTGGGCACTTTTGACACTCCCTCTAGGTGTCTATCTGCCTCTTTAGGCACCTAAATGCCTTTAAAAGGCTAATCTTTTCTCAGTAACTCATGTCCCATTTCACTTTGATTTTGGGGTTCAAAAATCAACAACACCCTGAGATTGTCTTGGTTTGGTATCCAAGTGGAGAGGTTTGACATGAAACCATAAATTGGCTCATGTTTGCAAATCTGTCAGTGAACCTGAGCTGAGTTTAATATTTTTAAATAGAGCCAGTAGAAACATTTGAAATTTCAACATAATTTTGGTGTAAAACATGGAGAAAAAGTCATATTTTCCCGTTTTTTGACCAGCTCTCTTTGTAATGAAACCTAAACGATGAAGTTTCATGTGATTTCACAGTGACTATATCACTCATCAGCTTACAGTGAGCATGCTTTAACATTAGGATCTCCCTTGGTCTGTCCAAAAATGATTTATTACAAATAAAACATGTATCACTTTCTTATGCTGAAAGTAACAAAAAGAACATGTCCCTAAACATCTTTCCTTAAGAGTTACAAAGTACCTTTTAGATATTGTACAGTAAACAACATTGGGCATCAGTATTTTCTCCTTTCAACACCCAGGACACAATCAGAAGCCACTAAAATGCACTGTGCTCTATAAATATGCAGGTTTTTTTTCCCAAGGGCTTATAGCCAAATTCTGCCTATTGTTACATCCATGTAACCACATTGAAGTCGGTAGGGTTGCACATGTGTGACTGTGGGCAAAACTTGGACAGCTGCATTGATACAGCTTGCCTGCCATCTGGAACCAGGCCTCCTCCTGCTTTTTTATCAGACTCAGGCCCAGAACCACAGGGACAGGTTCAGACCTGACGATTTGTAGTTACACTTTCTGATATTTGGCTGAGTAGACTTTGGATCTGAAGTTCTAGTTTAGGCCCATTTCTAACGAGAATTACATCATTGTTGCAGATACTGGACCAGATTCTCCAGTCTGCTAAGGCCACTTAGCAACAGAAAGTGGCTTTATACCAGACAGAGCGTCTGAGTGGACATTTCCTCTGATGTTTGGGGAATCTGCACTGCCACTGAGCTGGTGGATGCAGCATGGCTGCTTCCTATGTTAGCTGTCCCCTCACTCCCTGCACTAGGAGCATGTCTGGAGTAGCCTGGGAGCATGTTGGAGGTGGGAGGAGTCCACCATGCCTGATCCTTCAATGCAGCAGCACCAGCCTCATAAGTTAGAGCTGGCTTCCCGAGGCTACCACTCTCCAATACATCTGAGCACAGCTTGGACATAGTGGAGAATTGGTGCCATTATTAACAATTATATCAACAGCACTAATAGCAAAAAACATATCCACTAGTTTCAGAAATAATAATAAAAAAAAGACAGAAAATAAAAAACATACATTGCTATTTTGCTTTGTTAACTATTTGTTCCACACCACATCATTCTTCTAAAATAACTACAATCAGACCCTTCATTTCTGAAGTCTCATCTGAATTTCAATAGGTTTTCTTTGCCTGATGAAGAGCAATAATTGTGTCCCTTTTGAAAATATGATGGAGAACACTCTTAAGGAGTCAAAACAGCTGTTTGCCATCATACACTCTTTGAAGCCACCTTCAACAACATCTTAAATGCTAGATCCACTTTCAAAATAAAGTTCTTTCTAGGGCTGAGCCTTAAAAATATGTAGGCAATTGTACTATGTAGAGATTGCAATTAAATTAGATGGCTCTTTAGATTAGATTTTCCAAAAAAACAAAGATCAAAGACTTGTCTATGTAAAGGAAGAAGGAATTAAGATGTAGCATCCAAGTCAGGTTTTACTGTTGAAGACACATACCAGGCCCCTCCTGCAAGCTCCTTTCCACAGATTCTTATACCCTCAGAATTCTACTACCAACCCAAAAGAGCTTCTGCTCACGGAGTGTACCAAATGCAAGTGTAACAATCATGTGAAAACTCATGAAGTTTAATTATTTTCAATGATTTAAGGACACATTTAAAACTCAGGCAAGGGAAACTCATTGTTTCCATTCCCCAGTGATTCCAGTGTCAACATTTTCTTCATTTTCCATCCACTTGAGGTCCCCCACAAATCACCTGAACCACTGAGTTTCTCTTGGTTTGGCATCAAAGCTTTGAGTTTAACTTGGTTCAAGGAGCTATGTGCAGGGGCAGAGTCCCTCTGTATGGAGTAACTTGCAGGGTAGGGGGCTAATATAGCACATTCAGGACTGTAATATCCCAGCCCGATGTAGGACATTTGGGGCCAGATTCTCATCTGTGTGGAATTCATGCTCAGTTGAGCTGAGGAGGTGGAAAGCATCTCTAAGCCACCTGTAACAAAGTTATTCTGCTGACTGGAGAATGGGGGTTTCTTGGCTCACCCACTGACAGGCCCAAGAGAGCACATCTCCTCCCAGATGACCAGGCCCCCTGTCTGAGAATGTAATTTTGAGAGGAGGCTACTGGGTGTGTCTGGTCTTCCTGTCTCTGGAAGAGAAGGATATTGTTTGGCTACAGCAATAGCAGGAGAGGGAGCTGCCTCTGTACCCTCTATCAGTAATAAACAGGCATAGCTCTTGGGCTACTGACTCATGCCTCTCTATCATTATCCTGAGGCTTGTGTCTGTTTGTACTAATTTGACAATAAGTATCGATTGTAAATTTGCATTCCTTTCCAACTTCTGCCCATCCTGGGGCCCTGGGTCACTTCACTTGTTTGCTGTGAATTACTGAACAAGAGCTCATTGTATTGTAACATGGCCTTGTCATAAATATAAAGGGAAGGGTAAACCCCTTTAAAATCCCTCCTGGCCAGAGGAAAACTCCTCTCACCTGTAAAGGGTTAAGAAGCTAAAGGTAACCTCGCTGGCACCTGACCAAAATGACCAATGAGGAGACAAGATACTTTCAAAAGCTGGGAGGAGGGAGAGAAACAAAGGGTCTGTCTTTATGCTGCCTTTGCCGGGGATAGACCAGGAATGGAGTCTTAGAACTTTTAGTAAGTAATCTAGCTAGGTACAGGTTAGATTATGATTTCTTTAAATGGCTGAGAAAAGAATTGTGCTGAATAGAATGACTATTTCTGTCTGTGTATCTTTTTTGTAACTTAAGTTTATGCCTAGAGGGATTCTCTATGTTTTGACAGGTTTCAGACTAACAGCTGTGTTAGTCTGTATTTGCAAAAAGAAAAGGAGTACTTGTGGCACCTTAGAGACTAACCAATTTATTTGAGCATAAGCTTTTGTGAGCTACAGCTCACTTCATGAAGTGAGTCTCTAAGGTGCCACAAATACTCCTTTTCTTTCTATGTTTTGAATCTAATTACCCTGTAAGGTATCTACTAGACTAGAGGGGATTTCTTTACTTCTATTTACTCCTATTTCTATTAAAAGTCTTGTAAGAAAACTGAATGCTTTTTCATTGCTCTCAGATCCAAGGGTTTGAGTCTGTGGTCACCTATGCAAATTGGTGAGGCTTTTTATCCAACATTTCCCAGGAAAGGGCGGGGGGGTGCAAGTGTTGGGAGGATTGTTCATTGTTCTTATGATCCAAGGGTCTGGGTCTGTAGTCACCTAGGCAAACTGGTGAGGCTTTTTACCAAACCTTGTCCAGGAAGTGGGGTGCAAGGTTTTGGGAAGTATTTGGCGGGGAAAGATGTTTCCAAACAGCTCTTCCCTAGTAACCAGTATTTGTTTGGTGGTGGTAGCGGACAATCCAAGGGCAAAGGGTGGAATATTTTGTACCTTGGGGAAGTTTTGACCTAAGCTGGTAAAAATAAGCTTAGGAGGTTTTCATGCAGGTCCCCACATCTATACCCTAGCATCCAGAGTAGGGGAGGAACCTTGACAGGCCTGAAGCTCTAAAACATTTCAATCAAAATGTCCTGACAATACATTGGTGTTTTATCCTTATGTTTGTAGTGTGGGTTTTTCCATAAGGGCGTATATGGGGAGGTGGAAAGATCAGGGCTGGTAAGGCTCTCGATATGCCGAAGGACACCTCAAGTAGAGACGAAAACTAGGTTCCTTCTTATAGGAGCAGGTAGACATGGTAGCAAGAGACAGCATGGATGGAATGTGCTGAAAGGAAGCTGTGAGCTTTGTTTCAGTTTTAAGACAAGCTAGTGCATAGGTAGGGAGATAAAGGGTGAAACAGCTTACAATAGGACAAATCTGAAAGACCAGAAAGCAGGGTAGAGGTCTGTCAGTCCTATATAATCAGTACTGTAATGGGGGCTATGGGTGCCGAGGTGGGCCACCCCCTTAGCCCAGTGTGGGATTGTTACACCCTGTCACAAGGTTGTCGGCTTTTCCTGCTAATACAGAGTTGCAGAAAGCTGGGCTCCAGTCCCTGGCGAGGCCACGTAAACAAATAGTCCATGGTCCCTGCGTCTCCGGGTTAAGTCTGACAACCACAACTGGAGTCCTGGCCCCCTTGGACGGGGTAGAACAATGATCAGTCCACAGCCCCTGGGAGGGGCAAAACAAACAAGCAGTCTACGGCCCCTAAGCCTCCTGGGTGGGGCAGGCAGTAGCAACTGTGGAATTGGCCACCTGGGCAGGGCAAAATAGCAGTAAATCCATGGCCCCATGGCAGGGCAAAACAATCAGGCAATCTATGGCCCTAAGCCTTCTAGTGGGGCAGGTAATAGCAATTGGGGGAATCAGCCATTTTGGGAAGAGCAGAACAGTAATCCAACTGTAGCCCCAGGCAGGGCAGAGCAAACAAGCAGTCTATAGCCCCTAAGCCTCCTGGCTGGGGCAGGTGGTAGCAATAAGGGAATTGGCCCCCTGTGCTGAGCAAAACAACAGTCTGTGGCCCTTGGGCAGGGCAAAACAAACAGTCTATAGCCCCTAAGCCCTTAGGCTGGGACTAGAGCAGACAGCAGCCATGCCTTGTGGCCCGTGCGGGTGGTAGGGTAACCCAGCCCCACCCTCTCCACCAGGTTCCAACCCAGGGCCCTACGAAGCCGGGGAACTCCCCATTAGGGGTTCAGGCATCGTCTTCTACCACCTTCCCTGGGTCACTTCCTACCATAAGTTGTGTCATGGGATCTCCTCAGCTGGTGGCAACTTGGCTTCCCCATCAGTCTCCACAGTCAGTGAGTCATCTGCAGGGTAATCCGGATCCTCGGGCTCCACCACCTAGAGCATCACAGGCACCTCTACAGGAGCCTGCAGTACACATCCTTCCTCCTCTGCTGCCAGCCCTGACCAAGTTGGGCTGCTTCCTTTTATCTGGCCCTTTCACCTGGAGCACGCGCAGCAGGGGAAAGGGGGCATGGCCTCCTGGGCTTACAGCAGTTGGTCCATCCCCATTGGCCCAGTGCAGGGTTAGTCACCCCATCACAAGTACATCATGATCTTTTTAAAGTTGCATGTGAGAACCATGCCTGTTTTTTTTTTTCTCTCAGACAAACAGGGTTTTAGTTTTGTTCAAATGTCTAAAGAGTGAAGTCAACATTGCTAGGCAAAGTAACCCCAACCCATTAGTGTCAGTAGAGTTTAGGTATATTTTGGCTCTCTCTATTCTTATTAGAAGGACAAGAGAAGATATCCAAACCCTTGTTTAGATTCTCTAAGATACTCTCAGAGTTTAGAGAGACATATTAGCTGGAAATGGATAATGTTTATGGCCTAGAGCAGTGGTTCCCAAACTGGGGTTCGTGAACCCCTGGGGGTTCACAAAATGTTACAGGGGGTTCTCGGGGAAAAAATTCCCTAATGGTGGACCGAGCTGTCCCTAGGGACTCTGGGCAGCAGCCTGGAGCCCCTGGACTTCCAAGAGCTAAGCAGATCAAAGCAAGCATATCTATCACACTGAGGAGATTTAAACTTCAAGACTCCTTATTAAAAAATGGAAAGGGAGGTGGATATTTTTTGCTGCTTTTAACATTAAATAGGCAGCTAGTCTTGTTTTTAAAATTATTATGAAGAACAAGTTTAAGCTTTGTTGTAATGTGCGTTGTTTCCCTGGACTGCTCAAGACCTGAATGCTTGTGTAGGAGGAACGATCTGAGTTGGCTTCTTAAATACCATCATGCTGTTTCACATCTGATACTCCTTGATCAAACACAGGCTTATTCAAGTGATACAAGCTATGAAAGTGAGATCTTGGAAGAGTGTTGCCATTTTCATAATGTAATAAAATACCATAATGATAAATAATATTAACAATAAATAGTGTGTAATAAGCATGTCATAAAAACATATGTCCAAGATCACTGCTTTTATAATTTATACTCAGGTAAAGGGGAAAATACGTGGAAATATTCATTTTTAGGAGGGGGTTCGTGAGCCTTGACATTTTAGTGAAAGGGGTTCACGGGTTGTTAAAGTTTGGGAACCGCTGGCCTACAGTGTAATTTCAGGCACAGCCATGAACAAAGTGCAGCATGTAAAGAACACTACTTCAAGAGTAGCCCAAGGAGGCACAGTGTGTCACAATTGCCTTCCTTCTTACTCTAGGAAGTGCCCTTAGTAATTTACGGCTGGCCTACACTAACATTAAATTAGGATATTCCTTGTCCTTGCTCAGTTGCACTGGCCACAGAGGTTTTTAAATTAATAAAATATATCTTCTGAATATACGTTAATTTGTACCCTTCCATTCTGAGCATCACACATTTAATATCTGGTGATGTGCTGCTAGGGGCTCCAGGAAAAGCTCAGAGGAAAGAATGTAATTATTCTTATTTCTGCAAGGTTCACTCAGCACATTGCAGGATTGCCTTTCCCCTTGATCCTTTAGTCCTTGTCCCTGACAGCCTGGAAGTAAACACAGATACTGTTTTAATTCCAGATCACTGTCCTGTCCTCTTGATATCTGACCAGGGACACACCTCTTACACATTCAGGATACCGACTTAATAACTCCCTGGTGCAAGATCACTGGCTTCATGCTACACTGAGAGCCTTCATTCAGTCCCTCCAGATACTGCATTCTGGGAAACCCTGAAAGCAACTTCTGTGGAGAAGGTGTCAGCAAAAAACCAAAGCTGTGATGGCAGGAAAGCTGCTGTGTGGACACAAAATGAGCCAAATAACCTATAATAAATAGTTACGCTGACTGTGACTCTGATTACAAAATCATGGCTATAGCTGTAGTACGATCAAGACTTGAAACCTGTGAGGGGAAGGGGGAAAAACATAACAAAACCCCCATAGAATCATTGCCTTTCACTGATTCAGACCCAAGCATAAATTTTATATAATACAACAGACCTTCTAAGACTTGGGAACAACAGGCACTCTCTGTATTTCCAAAGATTTATTATTATTTATTTTGCTTTTCTGAGACTTGAAAATATTATTTTACAGTTTAGGTAAATATGTTTTGTTTTCCATTTGCTGTTTTTTTCTTCTTGAGGCTGGGCCAGAGGGGAAAGGTGTGAGCAGAAAAGACAATCTACATAGACTGTGAGCTTGTTGGAGCAGGGACTACCTTTTTGTTCTGTGTTTGTACAGTACTTAGCACAATGGGGTCCTGATCCAGGACTATGGTAATGCAAATATTGTATAATAACAATAATAGTATTCTTAGGGTGAAATCCTGGCCCCATTAACTTCACTGCAGCCAGGATCTCACCCTCAGTCTTTTATGACCTTAATGAGGTCAGGACTCTGAATTTCCAAAGGAGAGTTTTAGATTTTAAATTTGTTTCAAAATTTGGCTTAATTCCAATTAGAAAAATCCCCTAATTTTCAAAATTATCTGAGAAAAGGAATGGTGCCCCCACTCCAAGACAGTCTACCTTACAGGCTGCCCCAGAGCCATAGATTGTGGGAAATCTTGTGGTCTTTGGTCCTGCGGCAGTCCGCATGGCCATCTGCCCAGAGCAAGAGATCCTGGAAACTTTGGCTCCTCAGAAGCCTGACTGGTGGGCTGCCAAGGAGCTGGGCCGGGGAGCTGGCAGGAAACAGGCAGGGTTGTGTCAGAAGTTCAGTGAAATTGAATAATCTCTGCGTAATGTTTCGATTTCACAGAATCGACAGTTCTAGTGGATAATTCAAGATAACTGTAGCAAAGATAGGCCCTAAAAGTCAGCTGTGAGGCTGGGTTTCCTTTGCACTGCTCTGAAGCTTTACTAAGCACATTAACAGCATAGTCACATCCCCTGACTTAATCCAAAGGAAATGAGAAAAGTCAGTTGTTAGGCACCTTGGGCATAGACTTCATTTTGATGCAGCATCACAACAGCACTGATGGCAAGTCTTCAGAACCAGGAATCAGGAGAAAGTGTTTGTGGGGTTTTCTGTGTATAAAATATCAGGAAAACACTAATTTTTATAAAAATTGCATCATCTTCAAACCCTGAAGCCAGATTCCAAATGTGTCAGCAGCTATAATCAATAAAGCAGAGTTAAGTGGACCTTTAGGGTATGTCTCCACAGCAAAGAAAAATCTGTGGCTGGCTGTGACAGCCAACGCAGGCTTGTGCTATGGGGCTGGGTCATTGTTGTGTAGACTTCCAGGCTCAGGCTGGAGCCCGAGTACTGGGACCCTCCCACCTTGCAGGGTCCTAGATCCCAGACTCTAGCCTGAGACTGGAAGTTTACACAGTAGTGAAAGAGCCCTGCAGCCCGAGCCCAGGCCAGCCACAGGTGTCTAGTCGCTGTGTAGACGTACTCTTAGGCACTCAGGCAGAGGGTCAGGAATTGAATAGTTACCCATCCCTAGTGCACTATGCTTTATCTTCAGTTAATTACCCAGGGCTAATTGCTGACAGTGAGAATGACAATAGCTGGGTTAGAGAGACGAGGTGGGCAAGGTAATATCTTTAATTGGAACAACTTCTGCTGATGAGAGAGACAAGCTTTGGAGTTTACACAGAGCCCTTCAGCTGGAAATCTTGACTCTCTCACCAACAGAAGTTGTTCCAATTAAAGATATTGTCTCAACCACCTTGTCTCTTTAGTATCAACACAGCTACTACAATACTGCATACCAATAGTGTGGTCATTTCTTAAAATTTAGGATCAGTTTTCTAGAGAAAAAATAAAGATCTGGGACTGATGTACAGTCTCATGCTTCCTCGGAGCTTGCTCTGTGTTATCCAAAACACAGATCTTAAACCAGGTCTACTCCATGTGATAGCCTAAGTGCTGCCCCTTTGCAAACAATATAAGCCTGATTACACAAACAATTTTTGTGGGAACATCCAGTACTTTCAGGGTTTGTTTACAAAGGGCCCCTCAAGATTGGGAAGACTTAAGCCCTTTCATAAGAGCCAAAGGAACACATGTTCTTTCTCCATCCTCCAGGCAGAAACCAGTGGAAGAGCTATGGATCCTTCATTGGTTAGCAGACTTTGTTAATCTGATCAAGGTAAAATGCATAATTGTTTGAAACAACTTTGGACACACACAAACATATAAATCCCAATGAGGAAGCTGTCCATTTCCCTGTCTGGCACTTTATTTTTTAACCATAATGTAAAATAAAAAATATGGCAACATTTGCCACATACCAAGCATTTGCATGCCTCCGGTAGGGTGTATAGCAGCTCTCTGCTCTCTTGATTATTCTCTGCTGCATTTGGACTGCCAGCCTTTCAATTCCATGAATCAGATTCAGGGAGCATTGTGGTGATGAAAGATTTGAGAGAATGGACACATTTTACTGACTCCTGTATACATTTCAACAAGATTTCTATTCAGCCATGTAGCAAACTAATCCAAGTTTTTATGTTAAATAAACAAGAACCCCAAAATGAAAGAATGAGGATTAAATTTATGGGCCAGATCCTTAGATGATGGAAATCAGTGTACTTGTTCTCAGTGATAAGGTGTTAAAGTCAATATGTGGCTCTTTAATTTTTTCTGCTCCTAATACAAAATAACCTTAATATTATCAAAAAGTTGTGTTTAATCAAACACACAATTTTAGACCTCTTCACATTTCCTCCTTCCCAGCCCTTTGGAGGCTTCAGTCCAAGAAAGAGTCAGACCTCTGCCCTCACATTGTTTCTGGTATTCTGCTAACATTTTAGATTATTTGGACTAAAAAGTAGCTTTCTAAAAAAGAAATTAAGGCTACCATAATAAAATAATAATATTGCTCACATTTATGGTACATTTCATCCAACAATTTCAAAACTCCTCAATCTGCCATGACTTCACATTGTCCCGATAATGTAGATAATTAGTATTATACCCATTTTACAGGTGTGCAAACTGGTACTCCAAAACACTATGGCTCTGATCCCGCAAAGGGATCGACCAGCACTGTCCTGTATGCAGGACTCAGCAGTAGGCAAGAGTGTTCTAATGTGCATTCTTGCTGCCCAACACCTTATCACTGGGAACAAGTCCTTCAGCCTGGATTAGCTCTAGATCAATTTGGAGACACAAAATCTCTTGAATGTTTAATTGACTTGTTAGTTACAGTATGGACACCCAAATGGATCAGTCAAGTGGCAGGGTTTCACAGCTACAGCATGAAGCTCCAAACAAGAGAAACCACTAGCATTCTTGTTTATTTGGTCTAACCTGGAAAAAGACTGATTTTGTTTGGAGCCTCTAAGGTCAATAGGAAACTGCAGCTGCCTAATGAAATACATGCAACCAAAGGAGAGTTTGCTTATCATTAAATTGTCTTTATTAGACAGTGACTGATGGTCTCATTATGGTCTGGGAGTGTGCATTCCCCCTCCCCCCTTTCAGTGATTATTCTTGCTGTTCTTTGCATTGGCGCCAACGTTCCCTCTTTCCCATGGGTGCTCAACCCCCCTCTGGCTCTGGCCCAGCCCCCACTCCACCCCTTCCATGAGGGCCCACCTCTTCCCACCCCTTTCCCGCCCCATTCCAACCCCTTCCCTAAAGTCCCCGCCCCAACTCCTCCCCCTCCCTGCTCTTAGTCCAATGCTTTCCGCCAAATACCCTCCCCGCCCCGGCCCTGCCTCTTCCCCACTTCCTTCCTTGAGCACGCCACATTCCAGTTCCTCTCCCTCCCTCCCTCCCGGAGCATGCTAACGTTGCCAAACAGCTGTTTGGCGGCAGCTGGGTGGGAAGCGCTGGGAGGTAGGCAGAGGAGCAGGGATGCAGTATGCTCAGGGGAGGAGGTGGGGCAGGGGGTGAGGGGAGCTTGGCTGCCAGTGGCGGGGGGTGAGGGGACCTTGGCTGCCACACAGTCGGCGCCTATGGTTCTTTGGCTTATTGGCCTTTTAGAAGGAAAATTTGGTTTAAAAAAGAGTAAAGGTGGCAAGGTGTGTTTATTCATTTCAGGTACAGAAAGAAAACTCCCACAGAGGTATGCAGTCGTGCTTCAAAGTCCGCTGCTTTTGACATGCTCCAATGCCCACTAAATCAGTGGGAGTCTTTCCACTGACTTTCAGTGGGTGCTGGATCATGCACCCTCTAAGGAATGATATTATGGGATATATCCCCCCAAATTTGTTGTCCCTTCGAAAGTGGTTGCAGGATTCATGCATTTTCACTGCTGTTCCTCCCTCTATCAAGTTTTTGCTAGAGCTGCTCAGAAATGTTTTGATGGAAAGTTTGCCTGTTGCAAAATGCCAGTTTGTCAAAATAAACATGTTCTACAAAACTAGGCAGGTTTCCAATGGGTTTCTGATAGCTGCCCATCCATCCCCCCTCTCTGGTTCCTCAGTGCCTGGTGGCGAGCTTAAGAGTCAGGGCTTCTACTCACCCAGGCTCCTTGTTCTTCAGCAGCCCACCTGATTGGTACACTGAGGAGCTGGGCAGCTGGCTCCCTGCTATCTGGGCATCCAGACGGCCAACTGGAAACATTCAAAAAAATCCATTTTGGGGTCTTCTGAAATGGACTTTTTCAATTATTTCCGTTCAGCAGGAAACTTTGCATTTCTGACTTTTCATTTGGATCCAGAATGATTTTTTGGGGAGGGAAATGTGAAATTTCCTTCAGGACAGAAATTCTGATTCCTGCCCAGCTGTAGTAGTTATTGCATTTCTCCTGGCCCTATTTTGTCATGCCTCACAAGGGATTTGAGATTTCGGAAAAGCAGAATTGTCCTATGGCAGGGAGAGTATATATTTTTTCAGGAATGTGTTGCCAAAAATGCAAAAGGAGATATTTTATGAATGGTTGGCAATAAAGGTACTGCAATAAACACACAGTTCACCAGATACTAGGGCATGAAGGATAGATCAGAAAGGCCCTGTTGATCTAATCTGGCCCCTAAATATAAAGTTCAGCCATAAACCACAATGTAGTCTCTCTTTTTAAACAAGCCAAATAATTAACAAGAGACTTTTATACTGGGGAAAGTATCTCATTTGTCTTGCTTTTCATATGCCAGATCTTCAGCTGGTGTATTCAGAGTAGCTCCATTGACTTCAATGGAGTTACGCTGATTTACACCAGCTAAGGATGTGGCTCATACTTTTAAAGTCATCTTTCCTGCCATTTTTGCTAACTAGCAAATAAAATTGTTGTTTAAGCAAGGGTTTGTCTCACAGCCTATCTCAACCTTTATCTTGATCCTGCTATGAAGTCCAGTTTAGTCTGTGTTCCCGTCACAGCCATTTTCATGATAAACTCTTTTGTCATAGACCCAGAAGTGTGACTTACCATCAAGACTGAGCACGTGAAGAAGAGAAAGAAAGTTCTTATTTAAACACAATTGCAAGAGCAGCAGCAGGCAAAATCAACATAAGAACTGGAATTGGAATAAACAGCTTTTTGATTAATGCTCTTTTTTCCAATTTATCCCAGTGTGAAAGACTCTCCCTTTCAAATAATCTGGTCTGAACTTTGCCTCTTCCCTTTTTCTTGTCCCACACCTCCTGATTGCATCCAAATGTTGCCCGTCCTTCCTCCAAAACATTTCTGAGATCAGTCCTTTTTATTTCTGTCCAGAAACTCTGAACTCTCATCCACTCTCATCATATACAGACTTCATGATTGTAACCTCTTCCTTGCTAGACTCCCTATCATTCCCCCCACCGCCAGTCCATCTAAAATGCACTGCTGAGATCATCTTCCTTGCTTATTGTTCTGACCACATCATCCCTCCTCTTGGAACACTTCCACTGGTTTATAATGGGAAGTTGGTCATAACCCTAACTACAGAGTTGTTACTGGTGGCTTCCTACGAAAATGCTGAAGAATGCAGTTTTCAGAAGTATGTGAGCACCCAGAGCTCAGGAATGAGACCAGGAAGAAGCAGTGACCGTAGCAACACAATAGTTTGTTGCTGCAGCAGCTGTGCTGGACGCAGCACTTTTACATTTAATTACCTGGCATTTGCAATGGCATCCTAATCTTTTTTTATACTGAGCAAGGGCTCTCTTGCAAATATACGATGCCTGCTTCATAGTCAATGAAAGATTTAAGCACTACAGGAAATTAAATACAAAAATAAGAATTCATAAAATAATAATAACTAACCACCCCAAACTGGGAATTTCACAGCTTAGGCTAGTGATCTGTGCTAACCTCAGTACTTTTCATATGTAGACCTCCATTACTTGACCAAGGAAGGTAAATACCATTATCCTCATCCTACTGATGGAGAGAGTACAGAGAGATGTAGTGACTAGCCCAATAGGGGTAGGAAGTGCTAGATGGGTGGAGCCTCAGAGGATGGCAGGAAGCTTCATTAAGGGAAGGAGAGGAATTTTGGGGGGTGGGATGGGTGAGGATTGATTGGGAACAGGGTGGACTTCAATAAGGAAATGGGATTAGGGAGTTAACAAACCTTTGGATAGGACCAGGAGGCTACTGGGGCTCCCCTATTTTGTGATTCCTGTACAGCTGTTTACATTCTGTAAGACTGATGTCATGTCCTGGGGGCATCTCTTCCTGTTCCAAAAGTCAGGAAAGAGAATCAAAGAAGAGACTGTCTTCAGAAGATGCATCCTGGGTCTTAAACAGAGTCCAGAACGTAATAGGACAGGACTACAGGAGTTCATGGAATCATGGGCAGAGACTTATGCAGTTCAGACACGATCAATACATTTGGAAGTCAGGTACCTTGCTATCAAGTCTCAGTGCCTTGATTTAAGGTGCTCACAGCAGCTAAGGACACAGCAGCTAGTACCTGACCTTCACAGTAATGCCAAATAAATTAAAAATGATACATTGTATTTTGTACTTTCCTTCAGCCTCTTTCCTGAAGAGTAATGATTGCTAATGAAACTGACATACATTTTCATGTAAGTAACAGTGCAGTTCAGAGAAACTACTGTATTACAGATCCATGATTAGCTCCCTTTTCTCTTTCATTCCTTTTAATTACAGATGGACCTGAACCAAAAGCCCTAATTTGAACTCCCCCAGGAATTCTGAGACATTCAAAATCCCAGCCTGGATTTGAATTGTTCAGCATAAGCCCATCCTTAATGCTCATAGGAACTGACTGAGCTGCTGTCTTTGTCCTCCATCAGTGGGTACAGCTAAGATCATTGCCAGCAACTTGAAAGAGGAAGGCACTGAAATATTATAGTTTAAATTTCCATTTTTCTCTTCATGAGCCATAAATTAATGTGATTCTGTTAAAAAAAAATCTTAATTTAAATGTGGACCTGGGCTGCTGATCTTAACTGACAACAAATGGTTCTTTATCTTGGCTTTTGATTGCCCAGATGTATTTAAATCAGTCCACATCTCTCATTGAAATGGTCCTTCTAGTTAAGCTGGTTTAATTTCATGCTCCACCTCACAGCCACAACTTCATTGTACACACACGTTTGTTCCCAAATCTAGCTCTTCTATGAAATGTACAAACCATATTGGCCTCTGCTACAGCATTAAGTTATGCAACAAAGAAAACCTGTGGAGTATTCTTGCCTAGCGTTTCACAAAGACACTTTCAAACTTAACATGGAGATCTCTAATTGACGGTCAGATTGCACGTTGCTCAGTGTGGGTGAGCAATAGCTTTCCACCCCCAGCTTGTACAACTGTGACCATTAATGGAGTTCATCTGGATTAACACCAGTATAAAGAGAGTAGAATTTGGCCAAAAACAAAGAGCACTTTTCCCTCCAGGTACTGAATTAATACTCTAGTTGGTGTTGGGGTACTTTGGTGTTGTAAGGGTATTCATTAGGAGAGATGTAAGATCAAAGTGCCAGGTACTTCTGGTCGCTAAGAGGCGCATAAAATTTTCACATGAGGAGAAATGATAACCTGGGTGTTCAGGTTAAATACTAATCTGGGTTACTAAAGTACTTTATAACACCTAAATTCCCCCCAAAATTAAATTGGTAATGTTCTCCACTAACTGCTCTAAACCGTTGTGTTGATGTGAACTGTTAGGCGATTGCTGTGTTTTCAGCAGCAGAGGCTGTATTTCAGCAATGGCGTCACAGCTTGCCCACTGCTATTGCACCCCCTGTTGGTTAGTCTGGGGAATAGCTGATTCCAGGTCCAAAGCCTCCTTTCCACCTCTTGCCGTACACCGTGCCTTCTCTTCCTGGCTCTCAGTGAGTCTAGATGCTCTGTGTTCATGGCTTAGCTTCCAGACAAGTCACATGTATCCTCCCCTTCCAGGGTATCAAAGTCTCATCTTATGAATGACTCAGGCAGTCTTACCATTCACTGCCCAGCTGATGCCACTTCCCCAGGCCTTCCCTCTACTCCAGGTTCCAGTTTAAGGACCCTCTAATCAGCAACCTAGGTCTGTTCCATTCTGCACCTTACTGCATTTTCCCTGAGTCTTTCCTAACCTTCTGGCTCCCCCCACCCCCAAACCTTGTCTAGGTTTGCTAACCCCAAAACTCCCCTGCCAGGGAGTAACTGTATGCTACTTTGGCTTTGTAACCCCTAAACACACCTCCCTTCTCTCATGGAGTGCTTACAGACTACTTCCCTACAACCCCCCAATCTGCTGGGGAATTCCTGTCTTTATATACCCAGCCCAGCTCGTTCCTCCTCAGCTGGACTCCTGCATTATTCAGTCAGGGGATTACTTAAACCACTTGATTTCCCTCAGCTATGGTCTGTCTGGTTGATTGGTCCCCTTCTTAGCCTACATTAACCCCTTCAGGGCAAGTGTGGGGTGAACACCATCACAGATGGCTAAGTGGCTCCTATATGTGTACTGCATAGGAAAGCATGTCAGGAAGAAGGGTGCTATATATGATCAAAATAACAGTAAAGAGGTCATAGAATTTAGTATTTGAATTCACTCGTATCTGCTGTTGTGTCTCAGGACAACAGGTCCTGGAGGTGGAAAGTCTCTAAGCAGGGGACGAGAGATAGGACTTTGGAAGTAGTCAGTGCTGGCCAGAGAGGGCACCTGCGTGCTTTTCTTCACTAATAGTCTCAATAGCAATAAGAAAGACCAGATGATCTACAGTATAATGGTATGGGGGTGATGGGGTCATGGGCACAGGATACTTTTTAAATGTCAACAGTTAAAGCAGTCCAGAACCTGTTCTTACAGGGGTCAAATTCTCCAGGGCCCCTCATTTCAAGCAGTGTTTCCTGGTGTTTTGTTCTCCCCCTCCCCACCAGCTTTTGGGAGATGCAAGGCCCTGACCTTGAGTTAGCTCTGCATATAAAGCTTCTGCTCTTCATTTGGTTGACTCACTGTACTTTCTTTGTCTGTGACTGGCATCTCTTATCCCCTGTTTATATCAGACAAGGTTAAAGAGTTGCTCTGCCTATTGAGAGGCAGTAACTGAGTGGTATATATTCCTCACTCTCAGGTGAACCCTGGCATAATTCCACAAACTCATTCCCTTTAGTGAAACCACCAAGTGGACTGAATGAAGTCTGCTGGACTGTACTTTGCAGTGTGATAAACTTTTCAAGTTTGTTGGCACATATGGAAAAAATAAGAGCAGCCTCTGTTTCAATTCTTTTAATAGAGGATATTGAAGGGTCTGAATTTTCACATTCTTTCCCAACACTAATAGATTACGCAGTAATGTAGTATGGTAGCAGTCGTTTAGCTAATGCCATAAATTATGGCTTACTAACCGTAGTCATGACAAAGCGCATTAGGAAAAATGTTAGCACAATCAACTCATTCCATTTCCCCTGCGATTCCTCTCCACCTCGCCCCCCCCCCCACAAGTAAATAAATAGATGCTGGGGCATATAGCGAACTATTAAACCAGCCAGCAGAGCTGGGGCTAAGTTCCACAGACCCCTGGCTCCCAGGCCATCGGCCTTCCCCTCTGCCACAATTAACAGCCCTGCCAAATGAAGTTCTCTTTGTCTGCAGAACAAGCCCCCTGTAGTACATGTTCCTCCCCATTGTCCCACTAATGGGGCGCAGCCATTTCTAGGAGATAGAGGTAGTTCAATAGCCCTGCTTACAAGTCACTTGTTCCTTCTGCTCATTGTGCCACTGTAGTGGCTTTTCTGGTGATACATGTCTGTATAGGTCAGGTCCTGTCTGCTAGGCACTATCTGAATAGGTACTGCTATAATTACTATTATAATAATTCTGGACTAGATCTTCTGCTGGTATAAATCAGCACAGTTCCTTTGAATTCAATGGTGCTAAGTTGGTGTATACCAGCTGAGGTTCTGGCATGCTACAGTTTTAGGAAGGTTGTACGTAGCTCTCTACAATGGGCCTGCTTCTGCAGTTCATATTCAAGTAAAACTCTGATTGACTTCAGAGGGAATTACATGCCTTTAAGAACTGCAGCATCAGGACCAATGTGCTAAACATCACTAATTGAAAGCAGCGGCTCTATTTTATGTAGCTCCACTCCAAAAAATGCTCTCTTATAGATCAGAGTCAGAACACTAGTGTTCCTCGTTTGCCTCTCTCTCTACAGTTCACACACACACAGTTCAGAATCCAGTCCTCGCTAAAAGCCAGATTATTCCATCCTCCTCCGTGCTGGAATGTTTATATCAGACAAAGTGAGAGAATTGCTATATCTATTGGGAGGCAGTAATTTACTTCCAAATAATCTCCAGTGAGACTAAGGAGTGACATAGCGTGAGTAATAGGGGCAGAATCTGGCCTTGAATGATTTCTTTACTTTCCTTTTTGCCTTCTATAAATAAACTCTTTGTGCTGGCCTGGCATCTCTTCTCCCTGGAGTAATGGATTGACTAGATGCAGTTTAATTACAGCCCCCACAAGACATGGCTGGGCAGGGAAGGTCATGCTGTTTGGATCTCAGCTTATGCTCAGAAACATCAGAGAAAACGGTTCTTAATAAACACTGATATATACCCAAGCTGTCTGCTGGGAGAGAACCTTTGAACACGGATAGTCATTAGAGCAGTGCAAATGGAAGGGTCCCGGTGAATGAAAGCAGGAGTCACGGAGTGTCTCTCAGCTCAGACTGAACATTCTCGCAGCAGCAAGTGTGTCCCTGTAGCATTTGTACAGATGATACATAGCAAAGAGTAGCTGGCAGGCTGTTCACATCATTTCTGTGTCATAGGAAATAATGTGGGGGGAAGAAAACGCAAGAAAAGAGCTTCTCTTTCCATTCTCAGATGGAAATAAGACTGTAGTGTTGGCTCACAAAATTAGTGTGCGAGTCTGAAAGTAACACCAGAATCACTGCTGCCGTGCTCTAATGTGATTTCCAGCTGAGAATGCTGATAAATTCCAAGTGCTGAAAGAAAGTAACAGAAATGTCTCAGATGTTGTCGGTAGCTACCGGTGTGGTGCTCTGCTCTTGTTCGATGATAATACTTGTCGGCTGCGTGTGTGTTCCCTCTGTGTGCTGCCCCAGCTCTGCGCAGATAGCTGACACAGCAGACACCGAGAGAAGCCCCAAAGACCACAAACTCTAGTAAGGTACAAAGGCACTGGGCCAGGTTTATTGTCAAACAAAGCACAGTAATAATTTCCTATAGACTCTACAGGGCATACTACGAATATGTGCCCCCTGGCAATGGACACAGCTCAGTCAGTGGCGGGACACTCCAATGCCCCCTAGGCTGGACAAAGATATGCGCTCCGGGACCTATTTTTATACAGTTGCAGGACAGATTACTCATCCCTACTGACGTATTGAGGTACAGTCCCTTGACTCATTAGGGTGCTGTCTCCCCTTTGATCATGTTGGTTCAAACAAACAGATCTGTCCATCGTGCTGTTCCTTGTTATCTCTGTGATGTGTCCTCATATCGGGATGTCCAGGTGCCATCTTGGCACATGTTCCTCTTATTACTACTTATATCATTAGCGCGTGCTTTCTAGGAGCCCTTTTCTTGCCAAGTTCTGCAGTTAGGGCCTGCCTCTGGCTCACAGCCCAGCTTTGCTTAGCAATGCCTGGAAGTACTTTGGTTCAGGCTTTAGGCCTCAGACCAGGCCTCTAATACAAGGTTTATGTTTCAGGGCCTCTTACTACATCAGATAATATAACACCACAAGTGAGGTGGTTGTCATCAGAGCCCTCTTTTCAATGCTAAAAGTAGTTTGTCTCCCTTTGATGTGTTCTTTGAGGTGCGGCTGGTTTGGATTTCTTGGTGTGCTGTGCACCCCGCTCAAAGACCTGTGAACTTGGAAGCTCATATTTATCAGCACCTCCTAGACAATACATTACTGAAGAATACAAAAGTATGTATTTTATGATTACACCACAGACAACTACAATGCAGTGGTGATGTCTGCTTGCTTTCTTCGGGGCTTCCCATAAGATGTGATACTTATCCAAGTCCTCTTTCCAGTAAGCGCATCTCCTGAGTTAAAGCAATGCTCATCACCAGCCAGAGTCCTCTTTGGAGATCCCCTTTGGTAAAACGGCAGCCTGTAAACATGCAGAACTGCTGGGAGAGGCAATGTCTCTGAATAAGTCTTTAACTCACAGCCAGAACGTGAGACAACACAGAATTCCTCTGGCATATTCTCAAGTCCTACTGTTTCTATGGATCCAGCTTCCCTGATTTTATATGACAAACACTTCAGACCTATTTCTAATTTCCAGTCTGGTGCATAAGTGGTTTCTAGAATGTTCAGCCATAATCTTATTTGTAGCCAGACCTCTGTGAAAGTATCAGCTTTTTAAAAATGAGACAGGATTTTTTTAAAAAAATGGAAATTATGAATGCTGTCAATCATGTTATAAAAGAAGGTGAGTGTGGAATATAATTTTTCAACAACAAGAATGTTTCCACACAGAAAGCTATGCAGACATGTTTTTCTGGGCTGTGTCTATTTTGGCGGTTGTTTCTGGAGTGACAAAGCTTCACTTTCTCACCCATTATTGTTTGTATTCTGGTGGTTTTTAAAGGACTCTCAACCAAGATCAAGGCCCCATTACACTATGCACTCTACACACCTATTATAAGAAGCAGTCTTACCCCAGATAGCTGCCAAGCTAAACAAACAAGACAGACAGAGGGTGAGAGAAAGGAAATATTACTATCCCCACTTCACATATGGAAAACTGAGAGCCAGAGAAGTTAAGGGACTTGCCAAAGGTCACACAAGAAATCTGTTGCAAAGTTGGGAACTGAAGCCAGGTTTCCTGAGTCCCAGTCTAGGACTTTACCCACATAGCCAAACTTCCAAGGTAGAAATGGAGTTTGCTCTTTATTTTCATGCTTTATATTTATTTATCAAATATGCCCAATTACTTCTCACAAGAAAGGCCTTCTCAGTATAAATGACTCCCAACTCATCCATTCCACCCTGTGGCAAAATGCTCAGAAGAAGATGACCTTTCACCATGGCCCCAGAGCTCAACCAACTCTGGCTTTATTGGGCGAGCTAGGCAGGTGAATTCCAGAATCCAAGATCTTCTGATGAGCATGTCCCAGTCCCAATCCCAATCCCCATATCTTTAAGTCTAGGAATGGTTGCATCATCTGTCTTCACAGAGGTGCCAGCTCAGCCACAGCATGCCACGGGAAGGGTCTGTCATGGGGTGCTCTACTCACCACTGGATCGCCTCTTCATGGCCACAGCTAGGGATTAGCTCTGCCAATCTGATTCCCCTTCCTGCAGATGTTCTCTCTCTCTCAGGACTCTCTGAGGACTCTCAACTGGTCCCTCTTTAGGGTTTGGGCTCTCTGGCCTACTCACTGTAGTTTTCACCTTCTAGGGCCGGGCGTGTGGGAGGGTTGAGTACCAAAGCCTCACTGCACCCACTGTCCCGGGCCAGACACCCTCTTCTCCAGGTTCCAGCCTAGGGACCCTACAACCAGTCACTAAGGTCTGCCCTGTCCCACACCTTACTGCTATTTCCCTGGACTGCTTCCTTTGTTGCCTTTATCAAGTTCCTCCTCAACCATCCTCAAGGTATGTGCTTCTCTCTAGGCCAAGCTCCATGCTCTCCCTAGCCTCTAAGAGAATGACTGCAGGCCTCCTCCCTGCCACCCCTTTGTGCCCTTAGCTCCCTGGCTTTACACAAGCCCCACCTGTTATTGTCAAAGTGAGCTTAATCTTTTAAGTAGTCCTCACTGTTCCCTGGTTCCTCCTCCAGATGCAGGTTAATTGGCCCACCTAGGCACCTTAACACTTTCGGGGCAGGTGTGGGATCCACAGCCCATTGCAGGGCTTCTGTCTGGCCCTGAAGGCCACAGTGTGATCGGCCAAGTTTGGCCAAGGCAGAAGTCAGAGGTCCACATTTGCAAAGAACAAGTGGGCCCAGTAACCTATACACCTCGAATGGAAGGGCTGCAACTAATAGGCTAGAAAAGAAACTATGGAGGAGCTTCAGAGCAGCTTCACACCTAGCCCTGGGTTGAGGAAGAATGGATTTCACCTTTCCAACTGCTCCATATTCTCCCTGTATAGACCCCAAATACTCACCAAATAGATTTTATGACAGCTGACTTCATTATCCCCATCCCATCCTTAAATTTACACCCATACTTAACCAAATCCTTAACCAAATCAAATCCTCACCTGGTGTCAAATCTACACAGTTCCATTGATTTAAATGAAGCTACTCTGATTTACATTAGCTGAGGATCTGGCCACATATATCTTTTTCACATGCATCTGTCTGCTCTGAATTAGATATAAGACCCCTCTTCTCCGTCACAGAACACAAAACATGAATTACCTGTTTTTTAAAACTATTATACAAAATTGTGTATTGTGTCTGCAGGAGCCAGGCACCAGAGACTGAGTCTATAAGGAATCCCATAGTCAACTTTTTGCCAAAAAGAATAAGATAGAGTAATCCCTTTTATTGGTAACAGACAGTACAGCTCAAACAACAAAGGGATGAGGAAAGCCTCTTCAGAAATGTAGAGCGTGAGATCTATTAATGCTGGGTGGAAGTCTCAGGGAAAAGATCGACAAGAAACATGAGTTTGTTGCAAAGACTAAGGTACACAGTTCAGGTTTATTTTGTTTCTTAAACTGTTTAGGATATAGAAAAGTTGAAGTGGATAAACATTTTCCTTCCCCAAAGCCCGCTGTCCTCTTTAGAACTGGGTGGAAAATGTTGAGGAAAAAGTAGGGCTGTCAAGCAATTAAAAAAATTAATCGCGATTAATCGCGCTGCTAAACAGCATTTATTTAAACCATTTATTTTAAATATTTTTGGATGTTTACTACATTTTAAAATATATTAATTTCAATTACAACACAGAATATAAAGTGTACAGTGCTCACTATATATTTCAATTTACCTCATACAAGTACTGTAGCGCAATCTCTTTATCATGAAAGTTGAACTTACAAATGTAGAATTATGTACAAAAAATGCATTAAAAATAGAACAATGTAAAACTTTAGAGCCTACAAGTCCACTCAGTCCTACTTCTTGGTCAGCCAGTCATTCAGACAAACAAGATTAGTTACAATTTGCAGGAGATAATGCTGCCTGCTTCTTGTTTACAATGTCACCTGAAAGTGAGAACAGGTGTTTGCATGGCACTGTTGTAGCTGGCGTTGCAAGATATTTACCTGCCAGATGTGCTAAAGATTTATATGTCTCTTCATGATTCAACCACCATTCCAGAAGATATGCGTCCATGCTGATGACGGGTTTTGCTTGATAACGATCCAAAGCAATGCAGACTGATGCATGTTCATTTTCATCATCTGAGTCAGATGCCACCAGCAGAAGGTTGTTTTTCTTTTTTGGTGGTTTGGGTTCTGTAGTTTCTGCATCAGAGTGTTGCTCTTTTAAGACTTCTAAAAGCATACTCCATACCTCATCCCTCTCAGATTTTGGACGGCACTTCAGATTCTTAAACCTTGGGTTGAGTGCTGTAGCTATTTTTAGAAATCTCACATTGGTACCTTCTTTGTGTTTTGTCAAGTCTGCTGTGAAAGTGTTTTTAAAACGAACATGTGCTGGGTCATCATCCGAGATTGCTATAAAATGAAATATATGCAGAATGAGGGTAAAACAGAGCAGGAGACATACTATACTCCTTGGGGGGAGAATTGTCACAAATTTAATTGATGCATTATTTTTTTAATGAGCATCACCAGCATGGAAGCATGTCCTCTGGAATGGTGACCGAAGCATGAAGGGATGAAGGGATACGATGTTTAGCATATCTGGCATGTAAATACCTTGCAATACCGGCTACAATAGTGCCATGTGAACACCTGTTCTCACTTTCAGGTGATACTGTAAATAAGAAGCAGGCAGCAGTATCTCCCATCAACTTAAACAAACTTGTTTGTCTTAGCGATTGGTAGCATAAGAAGCAGGACTGAGTTGACTTGTGGGCTCTAAAGTTTTACACTGTTTTGTTTTTGAGTGCAGTTATATAACCAAAAAAAGTCTGCATTTGTAAGTTACACTTTCCCGATAAAGAGATTGCACTTCAGTACTTGTATGAGGTGAACTGAAAAATAGTATTTCTTTTATTTATCATTTTTACAGTGCGTATATTTGTAATAAAAAATAATAATATAAAGTGAGCACTGTGCACTTTGTATTCTGTGTTGTAATTGAAATCAATATTGAAAATGTAGTAAAACATCCAAAAGTATTTCATAAATTTCAATTGGTATTCTATGCAAAATTTAATTTTTTAAATTGCGATCAATTTTTTTGAGTTAATCGCGTGAGTTAACTGCGATTAATTGACAGCCCTACGAAAAAGCAGTGTCAGTGAAAGATTGAAACTTTATTTCACAAACATCGTCACTTTCTTTTTCTGTTTTCCAACTACTCAAGCCCATAAGACCAGAAATTACTGGTGGGGGAGAGGATATAAAAAACATAGTCATGGTCTACATTTTTAAAAAGTAACTAGTGATTTCAGATCCCCAACTTGAAGTGCATTATAAAGGCCTAATTTTTAGAGAGTGGATGCTCAGCACTGTCTCAAAGTCAGGCCCCAAAATAAGGTGTCTCAAGTTGGGTACCCAGAAACTGAGGCGCCTAGAATCAACAGCCATTTCTGAAAAGCTAGGCACAGCCTTTTATAATTGTGAGTACACCATTATGTATGCAAAAATGTATGTATATATTTTGCATGTGCAATTACCGTGTTTGTGCAATTGCAGTAACTACCTAGAGAAATGATTAGTTTGTGCATATAAGCCCCATTTTAGAACAGCACTAAAATTCATTCATATTCAGCATAGAATTTAAGCATATGCTAAAGATGAGCATGTGCTTAAATGCTACCCAGAAAAGGGCTGCACTCCTGAACAGAGGTCATAATTACTGCAACAGGACTCACAAATGCCATAATTTTACATACACTTGTATGAAGTATTTAGTATTCTAAAACTCTGGTCCATTCGTTCTTCTCTAAGTACTGGTTTGAGTGTGGCTCAAGTCAGTAGACAGATTGTTGAGTGCATGATGTGAAATGAGCTGGTATTTTTAATCTAGGGCCTTGTTTGGAGGATGTCATCACAATTGCCAATTTATTGGCAGTATCACTGGAGATACCTAAGGTTGAATGGAAGTGGAGACCGAACTACCACTGTACACCTAGGAGCAGGCTGGAGCTACATTAACATGGTGAGGCGAATAAACTACAAATGCTCATTTTGTCCTTATTTTGCTGGCACAGGACTTCAGTCTCTAGGGCTGTTGGTCATGAACACCAAATTTACTTTAATTAAATCCATTCCACAAAAAGAATACTTCACCGTAAAATAAAAATCTAGAAATGAAAGGACGAACAACCTAAAGTCAGAAAAGCAAATGTAGCTTGCCCTGTTGAGTTGGTCTTTGCCATTTCTCATGTATGGTGTATCTACACTGCAAATGAAGGTGTGTCTGTAGCACAGGCATGACTACCCACAGTAGCTTTAATCCATCTGGCACTGGTAACACTTGCAGTGAAGATGTGGCAGCATGGGCTTCAGCATGGGCTAGCTGCCCTAGTACAAGCCCACAGGGAATCCTAGTACATACTTGGGTTGCTTGCCCATGCTGAAGCCTGGGCTGCCATGTCTTCAATGCTATTGTTACCTGTTCTAGCGAGATTAAATCAGGGCTGGCCTTAGCATGAGGTGAACTGAGGCGGCTGCAGTCACGAGTGAAAGAAGAAAACACCCCTCTGGGGCAGCATTAAGAAAAAGTAAGAAAGCAAAGGAAGCTTTTCTATCTAAGCAGGAAGAAGCCCTCCTGAGATACGTAGACATAAATGTTCACGGTGAGCCTTCCAGCCCCAGTGAGGATGTGCGTGGTGAGGAGATGCCTGATCTTCCAGTTAGTCAGAGTGCAGGTGACCTGGCAGCTACTGCAGCATCCATATCTCCATCTCAAATGGATGCAACCATGCACATTCCTGAAGAAAAGTATAGGTCAGAGAAGAGTGTGGTGGAGGCGCAAGAAACAGCTGCTGCTGAGTTTAGTTCCTTAAATCTAGATGATCCAGGACTGTGGACCCACTCGAGCAGTAGCCTGAGGGACTTCCTTGTACTGCATGGGCCACAGCAAGTGAAAAACTTCATGTTCCCCAAAGACAATGAAAACAGAAGTTTCCATCCAACACATTACTGGCGTGAAATCCCCAATGGTGACAAAGTGGAGAGGCCATGACTTATGTACTCAAAAACCCAGAATGCTGCATACTGTTTTTGTTGCAAACTCTTCCAGTCTTATGTTCCAGCCACATTGGTTCTATAGGAACAAAGGACTGGAAAAATCTGGCTAGAAATCTAGCATGCCATGAGAAGGCAGCAAATCACCAGAGAGCATTCCATAGGTGGAAAGAGCTTGAGATAAAAGGTTAAAGGCCACCATAGATGATCAGAATTAAGAGAAGATTGCACTGGCAAAATGTTCTGAAAAGGCTCGTTGCCATTGTGAGAATGCTTGCTACCCAAAACCTAGCACTGCGTGGCACTTCAGATCAGCTGTAACTGCCAAACAATGGAAACTTCCTTAAAATTGTGGAGCTGTTGGCTGACTTTGATGCTGTACTCCAGGAGCATCTAAGAAGAGTCACCACCCAAGAAATGTACACACACCACTACCTTGGAAAAACAATTCAAAATGAGATCATACAGTTACTGGCAACAAAAGTCAAACAGAAGATTGTGGCAGATCTGAAGTCAGCAAGATATTACTGTTATTCTGGACTGCACACCTGACATCAGCCATACAGAATAAAATGACTTTAATGGTGCGTTTTGTAACAACAACAGAACCAAGTGAAAACGTCCCTGCAATGGTGACTGTCAGAGAGCATTTTCTAGAATTTATTGACATTGATGATTCTACAGGAGCTGGTATGAAAAATGTGCTTCTTAAAAAGCTGGAAGATATGGGAATTGCGATAGCTGACATGAGAGGTCAGGGCTATGATAATGGTGCCAACATGAGAGGAAAGAACAGAGGAGTGCAGACATGGATCCGAGAGTTAAACCCTCAAGCTTTTTTTGTCCCATGCAGTTCTCATTCATTGAACTTGGTGGTCAGTGATTCAGCATCAGCTTCTAGTGAGGCTGTTGAATTTTTTAATGTAATTCAAAGCATCTATGTATTTTTCTCTGCATCAACTCATAGATGGCAAATTTTGAAGCAAAATCTGGGAACATCCTCTCTCACACTGAAACCACTGAGTGCCAAATGATGGGAAAGTCGAGTGGATGCGATAAAGCCTATCGAACACCAAATTGGGAAGATAGATGATGCCATAGTTGCTATTATGGAGGATAATGCTATGACAGGAACTGTTTGTGGGAGAACAGTGGCAGAGGGAAATGGAATCACCAGAAACATACATAACTTCACATTTCTGTGTTGCTTAGTGTTGTGGCATGACATACTGTTTGAAATAAATTTTGTAAGCAAGAGACTCCGAGGTGTTGACCTTGATATATCTGGAGAAATGGAACAACCGGACAAAGCAAAGTCATACCTACAGTCTTACCAGTCAGATGAGGGATTTCAAAATGTTCTGAAGAATGCACAGAAGTTGACAGAGGAACTTCACACTGAAGCTGTTTTCCCACCCATTCAAGAATACAAGAGTCACTGAAGAAGAAGGCATTTTGATTACGAGGCATGGGATAATCCCATAAGAGACCCCAAACGACAATTCAAAGTTGAATTTTTTAACTGGGTGCTAGATTGTGCAATACAGTCAGTTGAAGAACATTTCATGCAGCTCAAGGAACACTGCAGTATATTTGGGATGTTGTATGGTATTCCAAAACTCCTCACTATACCTGAAGAAGACCTACACCAGCAATGCAGGGCACTAGAGACAGTGTTGACACATGATGACATGCACAATATTGATGCAAGTGATTTACATGATGAACTGAAAGCCCTTTCAAGAAACATTTTATTAGGATCAACTCCAAAGGCTGTTCTGGAATATATGTGCACAAATAAGATGACCACTCTCTTTCCAAATGCTTTTGTTGCTCTGTGCATACTTCTAACACTTTCTGTAACCGTTGCCAGTGGAGAATGCAGCTTCTCCAAGCTGAAGTTAATAAAAACATATCTACACGCCACAATGACAAAGGAGAGGCTGGTCGGCCTTGCAACCATCTCAGTAGAGCATGATCTGGCCCAGACTGTGGACCTTCAGCAGGAAGCAGTTCAAATCTTTGCAACCAAGAAGGCACAGAAAGCACCACTTTGATTATTCAAACAGATAAAAATGCCAGTGTTTACTATGCAGACAAGAAAAGTTACATTTGCTGTTCAGGCATTTGAAAGTGAAGCGTTACTTACAATTTTTGAACAAGGCATTTTAAGTTGTTAGTTCTCCTTTACTGGGGTAGGTAGCAGAGCAGTACCATGAGAGGAGTAGAACAGGAAGAAGGCAGAATTGAGACCTTTCAAAGTTTTGGCCCAAGTGAAGGGGCATGGGGGCGTCATTTGAGCTCCCCGCCTCAGGTGCCAAAATGTTGTGGGCCGGCCCATTGATTACAGCTAGCATGGGTATGCCTACCTGTGCTACATTCACACCTTAATTTGCAGTGTAGACCATTAGGTAGAAAAAACTGCAAAACTCTCCTGACTGCATTGAAGTTGTATAAGGGTGATGCATCATATAAAGGTTATGCATCACTGCAATGGAAGACAATATATACTTGCTCATTGCTCTTTAAAAAAGAAACATGTTATTTTTAGTCAGCACAAACCATTGACAAAGTGTGAGAACAGAGAACTGCCATAAAGACCTATTGACTCCTATGTTTTGGGAAGAGAAACTATTTTATTGTTGACCCTTCCATAAGGATGTCATTTTACAGTGGGAATCAAGCAGCGACCCACCAACTACAAGACAAGAGAGTCACTCCTCTTTCTCATGCCTGTTACTCTAAGTGACTGAGGCATGACTCACGGCACATACACACCAACAAGTGGACTCCCCAGGTTCTCAATGAGTGAAAATATGGAGAAGAGAAAAGCTTTCCCACCAGCAAGCATTTATTTGGTGCCCTAGTGTCAGAACCTTCACATGCAGTAACTCCCATGGTCTGCTGCTTCCATGACTTCCTTAATTGCTCTTCATTTCAAAGCTGAACTTGCAATGACGAAAAAACCCATGGGGACAGCCCAGAGGGATGGAGGTTGAGGAATAACATCTTTCATCCTGACTTGTATTTATGATCCCCAGTATGACAAGTCTCTGCTGTTGAGTACCCGCCCACATCCTGCATATTTCATAAAAATGTATCTCTTAAATAGACAAAAACGTACAGCTGTGTATGAAGACGTGTGCGCACAAGATTCAAGTGTTTTCCACATGCAGGGAGATGTGGCAGGTCTCAGCTCATATTGTATATTATGGCTTTTCAAAGGACTGTGGGAGAGAGTCAATGATAAAGCCAGTTAGGAGACTTACACGGCAAAAGTGTTAGACCCGTTTAGACTCTGATTTAGCAAAACATTTAAGTATGTGTTTAACTTTAAGCATTCAAGTTCAGTGTGCTTAAGTGCTTCACTGAATAGAGATGGGGTTAGTCATGCGCTTGAAGTTACACAGGAGTTTAAATGCTTTGCTGAATCAGAGCCATAACAACTAAAGTGGAGAAAACATTTGTAATACTAATTTATTCATTAAGGGGCAGATTGTGATGCCCTTATTTATGCTGGTGAAGTCAATGTGAGTAGTTACTCACCAACTTGAGCTCCACCGTATGGCCCTCAATAATTTACAAACACACCAAAAGAGAGAGAGAGAGATGGTTATCAGATAACAGAGCTTACCTTCCAGAGCCGCCTCAGCTCCCATGAACTTCAACTGAAACTAGGGCTGATCAGTATATTTAAAAGTGAAGCCCAAAACACTTAGCACTTTAAATCTTCAAGACACTTTTTACATCCTCACAGCACCCCTAAGAAGGAGTCGAATATTCTGATCAGAGAAGAAACACCAAGTAAAGAGGGAAGTCAGCGCTGGGATCAGCACTGAGAAGGTTTATTCCAGGGATCGGCAACCTTGGCACGCGGCACGCCAAGGTAAGCCCGTTGGTGGGCCAGGCCGGTTTGTTTACCCGCCGCGTCCGCAGGTTCGGCTGATCACAGCTCCCACTGGCCACGGTTTGCTGTCCCAGGCCAATGGGGGCTGTGGGAAGCGGTGCGGGCCGAGGAATGTGCTGGCTACCACTTCCCACAGCCCCCATTGGCCTGGGATGGCGAACCACAGCCAGTGGGAGCCGTGATCGGCTGAACCTGCGGACGCGGCAGGTAAACAAACTGGCCCGGCCCGCCAGTGGGCTTACCTGGGATAAAAATTAACAGTTCACTTCCACACACAAGTGCTGGTGCAGAACATGTGCTGAAACTGCAGTCAAAATGGAAATTGCATAGCTGCAAGTATGCAGTGTTGTTATAGCAATGTTGATCCCAGACAAGAGAGACAAGGTGGGTGAGGTAATATCTTTTACTCAACCAACTTCTGTTGAAAACCAACTTCCTGTTAAAAGCTTGTCTCTCTCTCTCACCAACAAAAGCTGGTCCAATAAAAGGTATTACCTCACCCACCTTGTCTCTCTAATAGCTGCAAGTAGCAATCAAAATAGTGAGGCATCCACTAAAACAGTTCATTGGAATATTACTACCAGCAAAGTTCAGTATATTTTTTCTTACTTCATTAAATGCCATTAAAAAAAAGCATTCACCCACCCCAAACCACCCCACCAATATTTGAATCCATAGAGACACACACATTAGCAGAGCATTCTGTCCTAAAATATTTGAGCTGTATCTAATGATCCAAGAAAACATACTCTTTTTTATTCTCTCCCATTTAAATACATCTTGTTCACTTCACAAGAAAAGCAAGAAAGAATCTTGCAGCTCCCTATCAAGTAGCTTGCAGTCACCCAGCTAAGAACACAGGATTTCCCATGCTGGGCCAGATCATTGGTCCAATCCCATCCTTCAGACAGTGCCAATATACCACTTACGTAGGACAGAATAGTAAAATCAGAGATTGCTCTTCATATGGAACCTGATTCAATTACCATTGACATCAGTTGGAGCGTTCCATTGACTCCAATGCTCATTAGATCAGCAGAAGCTAGTGATAGCCACACTGCAGACTCCTTATTAAGTTCAAGCTGCTAGCCGTGGACTCATGAGCTGAAATCTTGAAATACAGTGAAAACAAATATGATTGTATAATACACTGGCTCCTTACCTTGCTATTTTATGGGCCCTCAGCACTGGTTTCACGGTGGCTATAATTCTGCCTGCCACCTCTCTCCCCCTTCTTCTTGTTTCCAGTGGATGGGCACTTCCTAACACCCTCTAGCACGAGCTGGAGCATCTGGAGCAGAAACTGATCTTTTGCAGTATTAAATTATATATTTAAATGTATGGGTTTTTTTAATAGCTGGTTTGAAGAGAGCTGGAGCCAGTTTGGGGGCTGGGATGATATCTTCTGCTATATTTGGATGGAGGAGGAACAATTTGTGGGGTGAAGAACTATATTTGGATGGCTAGGGACTTCCATGATGCAACTCCCTACCCTCAAAATGAAGAGAGTCTACTGTGCATTATGGGAGATGTAGTCCAACTAGGAGCCCAGCGGACAGAGGAGAATAGGAACATGACACACACAAACTACAACTCCCATGCGCACTATGGGGACATTTCTGAAGAGTAATATTTCAGTATTGGGGCACAATATTTCCATTTTAAATTTTTGCTGAAAAGTTAAAATATTCTGTGAAAAATGGAGACAATTTTTTTTTCATTTTTGTAAAAATTTTCTGTGTGGGCAAAAAAAATTCTGAAAAGCTCCAGGTATGATTCCAAGGCCTCTGAAATCCATGGGAGTATTTTCATTGGGCTTGATGGACTTTGCATGAGATTCAGTCCCTCTGACCCCACTTAGGCCTATTGAGAGCTAGAATCATTATTAGAACTGGACAGGAAATGGTTTTTCTGTCCCACAAAAATTTCAAGTTTTCAAAAGTTTTTCCCATGCCAGATCAGGACAAAAAGTTGAAATCTCAAGAAAATAAAATCCCTAACTGAAAATCTGGGGGGAAAAAAATCTATTCAAGTTAATTGAAACATTTTATTTGATAGTTTTTGAAAAAATTCCTTTAATTTCAACCATTTTAATTAAAAAATTAGTCTCATTAACTTATTTTTTTTAAAACAAAAAGTCATTTTGAACTGAAAACCGGATTTTGTTCATTTTGAAAATATCAAAAAAGGGAGACTTTTCACAATTTTGAAGTTTTTTTTAAAAAATGTGTGAGTTGAGAAATTAATCCAAACTGACCCTTTCTTGCAAAGAGATTCAATATCAATGAACTGGCATGTAAGCCATGGGCCCACATCACGTGGTGCTCTGCCCACTCTAGCAATGGCTATGCCAACTAGAGGTTGTTGAGCCTGCTACTGCCATAGCTACGGGAGTTGGGGCTCATGCATTAAGATCCAGCAAGTCCCAAGTTCCACCCATAGGTGTCTTTCAGTGAAAAGTGTTTTGTTGAAAAAATCCCAAGCATGTTCCTACCTTGCTGATAGACACGGTCAGTTTTCATACTGACCTGAGCAGTCACAACCCTGGTTAGTGATTTACCACTCATTTCTATTCAATTGCAGTAAGGTCTGTGACAATATTAAAAGAATTGTGCTGCTCAGAGCCAGTCCCCCTGAGTCACAGACCCTCTTATTTATAGCACTGCTCTGTCTAAAAGCATATTTATAAATTATTTAAAATAATGTGTACATAATCTCAGTCAGACAAAAAAAAAAAAAGAGAGAGCGCGACAGAGAGAGAGAGAGAGAGAGAGAGATGTCTGGGTGCTGGGTGAGCCTGGGAAAATCGCAGAGCAGTCTTGCTTTTTTAGGGGAAATCAACTCTCTGGGTTTACCCAACTCTGGATTCCGAGTCTGGAGTTGATGAAGGGAAAAAATAAACATGTGAAACTGCTAGTCTGAGATGCGCCAAGTAGAAAGAACTTCAAATGTGAAATATTTAATGATCTTAGCTTGAGAAGCAGGAGGTTCCAAGCTACCTTAGGAAAGAATCTCTCCCATGTAGACATCACAAGCAACATGTGGGAAGGAGCAGTGACAAATAAATCAGATTGTCGGGCCAAAATAACTTCTGCTGCACAAAACGTTGCAGACGTGCTAGGTGATCACAAGAAGAAATGGTGCTTGGTGAACACAGAGAGTTACAAACACACCTAGCAAATATGACTGCATGTCTGTGCCTGACTGGTGAAAAGATCTGTCAGTCAAGACCTGGCCTATCACGCGCCACCTGTCAGATCACATAAACTCTTGCTATACATATTGAAGCAAACAATGGCTACTAATCCCAAATTTGTAAACATTTTATCACACAATTCATTCCCCTTTCTGTTCCTCTTCACCTTTCTCCACCTCTGTGATGCTATTAGAAAGGAAAGAGTCCCTGAAAAGGAGTGTTGTAGATTTTTTGTGCTCAATGGATGCTCACTCTCATCACTTCCCTCCTTTCATCTGGCCACTGATGCTTAGCAAGCGGAGATCAAGCTCACCTTGCACACACCGTTCATACAGCCTCCCACACCAGACCTATTGGCCATCAGAGGCAAATCACTAAGCTGTGAACTTACTCTAAGCCTTCTCTTAACACATTAGTCACCCTGTTAGCTTCAGCTCTTTTGAGAGGTGCTGATTGGGCTTTTTAAAGTTTTTCGTCTTTTAAGGCTTGTGATTTGATGCAGTTTCTCTTTCCCCTCTCTGGTGATAGAGCTGGAAATTTGGTAATAATCAAAGCGTTATTTTCTGGGAAACTAAAATGAGGCAGAAAGAGTGGCTGCTGGTCTCCTTTGAGACTACTGAAAAAGAATTGAAAGGAAGTGAATCGTTATTCCAGCATGGACAATTTCACTAGTCTTTTGGTCTCTGATGGAAGAAGCTTTCATTAGAAAAGTCAGAGAGGTCAAGAGAATCCCAGTTACCACCCAAAACATTTAGCAGAGTTCTCAGCTATTTGCTGTGCTTTGTGCTTGACAGGGTGAAAGTCACACTCCTTTCATTCATTATGCACCAAGTTCTGGAAAATTTTACAATCTCTGCAAACTTAAATAACAAGCAAACCCTGTGGCTAACAAAATTAACCCTTAGAATGGATGACTGTCAGTCACTAACCCACTACTGTAAATAAGCTCTAAAGGGACAGATCCTCAGCTGCTGTAGCTCATCAAAGCATCACTGGAATTAATTACATTAGCTGAGGATCTGGCCCTCAGTGAAGCATTTCTGTGTATCCAGGGGACCTCATCAAGTTCCACTGAAATGGAGACACTTTTCAGACCACCACATAAACATAAAAAAATGCTTGAAGTGGGAATGCGTAAGGTAGGGGAAGAGACAAAGAGCCATCAACTGCTCAGAGGTATGACACTACCATGTGCCTATGGGACAGAAGAGCGATGGAAAATGAAAGTCAGTTTCTATGCTAAAGTCCAAAATATTAAGAAGAGCCGGAAAGATGTCCCCTCAAATAATTGGAAATAGTAAAAAGACTTTCCATTAAAATACAAGGAAGCAAAAACTATGCATGACCCTGTGAAAAAGGGAAGTGATATCAGCAATAGCATCACATCATGTAGTATTTGGCCCCAGATCAGAAATGGACAACATGGCAGATGGGTACATGGATAAAACCGTAGGTCACTGTAGAGCTATGTACTGGGTAGGCGCTTATGTACTGTATCCACCGCTAACAAGTACCATTTTACACTCTTTGTAGTTTGTCCTGCCAAGAAAGTATTGTTAAAGATCAATTTGTGTGTAAGGAGCTCTAAGGAAGCAAACAACTATAAATATTTTTGCTACCTCTGAGGCTGGCCAAAGACAAGGCTGGTTAAAGCAGAAGCAAATTAAATCGACACAAAGAGAAAGGAGAAAGAATCACACATCATGGAATCTGATTTTCACATGTTTGCCCTAAAGTAAAATGGTGGTGGTGGGGAGACAAAAGAAACAATGCAAAAAATGCTTTTCAGACAGAAAAGATACAGGCAACTTCTGTTTCACACTGGAAGGTGCTGCAGTTCCAAGTGCCCATGTGACACCAGAGTTCATCTTTGAGCTTCATGCTCTCTCTCTCTCTCTCTCTCTCCGTCCACTTTCAGTTTTGCTAATCTGCACTGGGTGAAAAGTAAATTTCCTCATTGGCACGAAGCCTCTAAGCAAGAGGCATTTTGGCAGTTCTGTCCTTTGAGGAAAGAAGCCACTGGGTTTTCCTAATGGTGCTGAGTTTATTCATCTTGTCTAGAAAAGGGAAGCTCTGAGTGACAGTTTCCTTCCTATTGTCTGTCCCACTAGTCTCTCACAGAAACAGCTACTGTTATAGTTTCCTCCTGGCTTTGCTTCTTTCAGTGAAAACATTCTTCAGAAGACAGAGCACCTGACTCATGGAAAATTCAAAACTGATAAGTATCTTTTCTAGGGCTAGAAGTACTCCCTAAGAAATGGGATCATCATTTGTTTTTGAGAGAGAAATTGACACAAAGTCACATTATCAACCAACCAAACACCCTTTCTTTAAAGCTCACTACATTTATTTATCAAAGGTAAGATATGAAGTAATATATTGGTTATACGAACATTGGGTCTGATCCACTCTTCCATCCAGGCCCCTTTATACCACTCCAGTGTCATAAATAGGCCATAAACCAGGTGGAAATTGCTCTCAGGGCATACTCCAGCAAAAAAGGACTTTCTGGCCATCACAGGGCTACCAGAATGGCTTGACTGCAATCCCCTCCTCAGCCCCTGATGAACAGGGAATTCTGGGAGTGAGGCTGGCGTGCACCACACACTGTTTGTTCTTGGCTAACAGATGGCAACTAATGACTCATTGCTACCAGAGCATAAATTGGGGCAGATATAAGGCTGTTCTAACTTATGCTGGAAGCCAGGCTAAAAACATGGGAAATACAAAGCTGGCTGAAAGCTGCCTTTGCCCTCACTCCCTTTCTTGCTCCAAGACAGGAATGGAGGAACAGGGAATTAGGCCCCTTTTGTTATTTTTTCCATTCCAAAGAAGAAGAGAGAGGAAAACAAGACAACCTAGGGGAAAAAATTCAGAAATGTTCAGACACTTAGTTTAAAGATCTAAAGTTTTTAGCAAGACACAGTTCTATGGGGGGAGGGGTAGCTTAGTGGTTTGAGCATTGGCCTGCTAAACCCAGGGTTGTGAGCTCAATCCTTGAAGGGGCCATTTCAGGATATGGGGCAAAAATCTGTTGGATGATTTAATTGGGGCTTGGTCCTGCTTTAAGCATGGGGTTAGACAAGATGATCTCCTGAGGTCCCTTCCAGAAAATATGGGCAGGTATCTCAGCCCAACCAGCTTTAAAAACAAATGGCTCTATTCTCTTGGCAGAAATAAATTTCAACTCACAGAGTTTCTACGGGGAGCATGAAGAAACCAGGGATTCCACAATTGTTAATCCATGGATCTCTCAAGACCCACACAGATAGCAGAAGACCTCTGGGAAGCAAGGACCATCTGTATGGAGAACTCTTTGCCTTCACTTTGCCACTTGGTTCCCATGGCTTCTGTCTGCTCCTGGACAGCATAGCTCTTTCAGCAGCTGTGCTTTCAGGGGTCACCCTATCACAGTTATCCTCAGAACCCTTCTTGATTGGAGCTCCACAACATGAAAAGGAAAGCAGCATAAATGAATACATCCTCATGTTCTATTAAATGGCAATGCTTTTGCTGCAGGCCAGGGGGCAAATCCAGAGGAACCAAATTGGTCCCTGTCCATCCATTCCAGTTCTATGAAGCTGGAATCCTGTAGTGTAGAGCTGACATAGACTTCCTCAGGGTGGGCTGAAGGGGTACGCTTGTCATAGAAACAGAACTGTGCCCTTCTGACAACTTCTGACAACCCCAAGGATGGATTTGGCCATATGCCATTAAAACCAACACTTCTTGTTTTCACCCTTTACTCTTTGACATTTCAGCATAAAGCAAAAGCAACAAGCAAGGAAGTACCGTGCAGGAAAAGAGGTCAGTGTGCCTTGTACAAAGTGTGGACAAATAGTAATAAAGATGGATAGCCAAGGAAAGGAAGAACAGGATAAATTTTTCAACCTAAGGAACCTGTTCCACTTGCATCAAAATGTGCTATATGGTAACTGAAGGAAGATCAAGAAAGAAAGCATTTATGCAAAGCGTTTCATAAATACAAGGGATTAAGGATTAAGCTTTATTTTGGGTGATACTTCAGTGAAGCATAGGCTTTGTGCTGCCCCTCAGCATGGGGTGAATTTCATCCCCTGTAGGGCCTAGACATTCAACCTGACCACCTGTCCAGGGCAGTGATCTCTCTCTCACACACATACTTCCCCTGGACTGTCTAGGTGATTTATGAACAGTGATTGGAGATCCCACCAAGAGAATGAGTTCTTGCTTTCAAACAAAGCAGAAAGCTGGATGCCAACCTCAGAGCAGCTCACCAGCTGGTGATTTCTCACCATTTCTCACCAGCTAGTTGGTCCCTTTATGGTGGCTGTTAACTGTCCAGCTTTCTGTTATAGCCCCAGTGGGTGCAGTCAAGACCATGGAGCCAAAGGGTGATCAGCAGTCTGCAGGCTTTCATGGGTTTGTTGGAATTCTGGTGATGATTACAGAAGAGCTGAAACATTCTGGTTATAGTATTTGCTTCTTATTCAGGAAGTAAATTGCTGGGATGTGAAAATGAGGTAACGTGTCTGATTGCTGCTCTCCTCTGAGATTACTGAGAGACAAATGAGAGGAAGAGAGCCTTAATAGCAATCCAATATGGACCATTTCCCTAGACCTTCAATTTCTTACTGAAGATTTTTTTATTAAGTGAAAATCACCCTAAAGGTCAAGAAATTCCTAATTAACACCCACATGCGATATTATGCATTCAGCAGCACTCTCAGCTATTTGCTGCAGTGTAGGCTTTCTTGAGCAAAACTTCTTTTGGGAGTTCTCCTCATTGCAAATAAATTACAATTTTTTAAGGCCTAGTTCTGTAAATGGAAGTAATAACCTTAAAACGGCCCTTTCAATGGAAGTACTGCATTAATTACAGCCCAATTTCAGGAGAGATTGTTAAAAGAAACTAAGAAATCCCATTGTGGGAGTTTTGCCTGCAGTAGGACTTGACTGCATCCCAACACATATGCAAATGTTTTCCAGCATATCCATAATATACCTCGCACTGCACACTCGTGATAGAGGGGGCAGTGGATTCAGGAAGGGAAGCCAGAAAGCAGGCTGTGTTGGTGTCTGGACAGTATGGCTGCTGAAAGATTTCATTCATACGTTTTTAGGGTGACTGGACAGCAAGTGTGAAAAATCAGGACGGGGGTAGGGAGTAATAGGCATCTATATAAGAAAAAGCCCCAAATATTGTGTCTGTCCCTATAAAATCAGGACATCTGGTCACCCTATATGTTTTGTTAAATGTATGTGATTTGACACAATACCAGTCAAAATAAACAAATAGAGATGTATAATGGCTCCAGGGCTGGATTAAGGTAATAGAGAGTCCTCGGCACACCATGATGTGGCTCCGCCCAATGTCATGGCCTCATCCTCCTTTTGGAGTGATCATAGTGGGGGGAAGCCCTTCATAGAATCATAGAATATCAGGGTTGGAAGGGCCCTCAGGAGGTCATCTAGTCCAACCCCCTGCTCAAAAGCAGGACCAATCCCCAATTAAATCATCCCAGCCAGGGCTTTGTCAAGCCTGACCTTAAAAACTTCTAAGGAAGGAGATTCCACCACCTCCCTAGGCAACGCATTCCAGTGTTTCACCACCCTCCTAGTGAAAATTTTTTTCCTAATATCCAACCTAAACCTCCCCCACTGCAACTTGAGACCATTACTCCTTATCCTGTCCTCTTCTTCCACTGAGAATAGTCTAGAACCATCCTCTCTGGAACAACCTCTCAGGTAGTTGAAAGCAGCTATCAAATCCCCCCTCATTCTTCTCTTCTGCAGACTAAACAATCCCAGTTCCCTCAGCCTCTCCTCATAAGTCATGTGTTCCAGAGCCCTAAACATTTTTGTTGCCCTTCGCTGGACTCTTTCCAATTTATCCACATCCTTCTTGTAGTGTGGGGCCCAAAACTGGACACAGTACTCCAGATGAGGCCTCACCAATGTCGAATAGAGGGGGATGATCACGTCCCTCGATCTGCTCGCTATGCCCCTACTTATACATCCCAAAATGCCATTGGCCTTCTTGGTAACAAAGGCACACTGCTGACTCATATCCAGCTTCTCATCCACTGTCACCCCTAGGTCCTTTTTCCGCAGAACTGCTGCCTAGCCATTCGGTCCCTAGTCTGTAGCTGTGCATTGGGTTCTTCCGTCCTAAGTGCAGGACTCTGCACTTATCCTTATTGAACCTCATAGAGCAGGGGCAGCAGAATGGGTACCCCTCCCTTAGAAGCAGGAATAGCAGCATCAGGCATCTCTTCTACCAACCCAAGAGAGGCTAGGATGTCAGCAGGAAGACCCCCAGTACTTACTCCAGAACTTGAGGTGTCTCTTCTGGGCTGGATGTGCTGCACCTTCTGCACTCTTCTCTTCCAGCCACTCCCAGGGTCCTCGAAGAGAGAGCCCCAGAACAGTGAGCGACTGGGGCAGTTCACACAAAACTGAGATTCTGATGCAAACACATAACCCAGGAGCCAGCATTCTAGGCAGGAGCCATTAGTGTCAGTTGCCTTAATCCGGCCCTGATTGGCTCCACTCCTTAGCTCTGATTGAAGAGTACACAATGCAACTCTGAAGAGGGACTTAAAGCCACATTTGCAGTCCCATGATCCTGGGCTGGCTGTGTGCTGGGCTGGTCACCCTGCATAATTTAAAGCAGCCCATAAACTCTTCTAAATTTCATCACATGCGAAGGGACTATTAAAGCGGTGGGGGTGCAGGCACACCCAACCACACCCTCTTTCATCTTTATCCTTTAGGCCTGCTGCCGGGAGGTTAGTGGTGTGTGAGCCACTACATCAACTCTATGCCATTCAAGGATCTTCTTCTGCAGAAGTGAAGCTCCATGGCTGGTTAAGCTGGCTTGAATATTGTGTGCATCTCTCTATTTTTCTCTTTCCTCTGAAATGATTAATAGTCCTTGAAATAAATTACCCACTGCAGCCATTTTTGAGTATTGAGTTTATCCAGACTACTGTGCTAAAGGCTATGATAGCATTTGCCTAATTAAACAGAGTTTGTTTTCCAGAAAACTAGAATAGTAGAGGATAGCAGAAATACATCACAGAGCATCTGCAGGCAGTGGGAGAATTTTTTCTAAGTGTGAAACTCTGTAGGGAATTTGCATCTTAGCTAATTTTATTTACTGCAGTTGTCTTACTGAAGTCCTAAAATATACAGGGTGTGATATGGCAGATATCTGTAGGGATGAAACTACACTTACATGTGAACATGCACAACTTATTGTTTTGGAGGTAGAAGTCTGGGAAAATATTGACCTTCAACTGCCTACTGCAGTGTAGAGAGAACTTTAAAGGAACAGTTCCCTTTTTGGCCTTAGTTATGGACTATGTTCTAATGCTGGAGAAACGCAGGAAACCAGTGCTCCTAGAATAAAAAGGACATAAGACAGATGTGTTGAACTGCACAAGACACAATGAAGATAGGAGTGATTCAAAGGCATTAAATGGAAGAAGAGCATTTTTAAAAGTAATTAACAAGAAAAAAAATATTATTAAGCACCTGTCTGTATCTTTAGGCAGATACCTAAATACCTTTGAAAATCTGGCCTCTGCTACACAAGACTGTGAAAAGACACACACAACCAAAGGTAAAGCCATGGAAAATGCAAACCCAAGACGTCTGGCAGATGAATAATGGGGCAGATTCAAAGCTCTCTGAAATAAGTAGGAGTCTTTCCATTGACGTGGTGGGCTTGGATCAGGCCCATTGTAGGCAGCAATCCAAGTCAAGTGCAAGTCATCAATAAGCTACAGTAGCAAACACTATTTAGAGCTCTCAACCAACCAGGCATATCATCACCCCATCCTGCGAAGGCAAGATTATTATTGCAATGCATACATCTGAGAGCAAATTGGGGTACACATTCTGTGCTGTGCTGGTTTTGGGACACTGCTTTGGTGTTTAGCCCTATGGCTCATGATATGATATGGAAACTGTCTGCTTTTCCTGTGGGATGATGACCAGGGCGGAGGAGTTTGGGAGAGGGAAGCACTGGAGATCAACAAAGATATGGGCTGAAAGCTGTTCCCAAGTGTAATTTAATCTAATGCTATCACTTAAAGGCCTTCCCCTACCTCTGTGGGAGGACCAGAATTAGTTGCTTGGGCACCTGTGAGAACAAAAACTGCTTGTTCATGTATCTCAAAGTATCAGAAGTTATTTTTTCAGTACATGGATACAATATGCATGTATAGTTTTCAATATATTTTCAAAATGGCAGAGAGCCTCGGTGATCAGATTGGAGAAGAGCCTTCATAATGTAAATGGGCTTGAACCTACACTGCAGTCTGAACACTCCTTTGGGAGGAAGGGTGTATTCAAAATCAGATCTGGAGCTGCATTCTTGGTCTTGAGCCCCTCTCTGTTTTGTCTCCCTCCCTCCCATCCCCTCCACAATCAGGTCATCTTGTAAAGGTCATTGTGCAATATCTGGAAAAATATTTAAAGCAGAAAACAAAGGCATGTTCCCAAGCTTCTGCTTCTACTCTTTGCTTTCATATAGTGATACAACTTTTCAAATAGACACAAGAGAAATTAGGAATATAGGAACTGCCATACCATGGTTCATCTAGTCCAGTATCCTGTCTCTGGCAGTAGTCAGTACTAGAAGCAAGAAATTCCATAAAGGATAAGTAGGAAATAAATTGACCATGAGGGAAATTTCTTCCTACCCTTGAGCAGTTAGCAGTTACCAGATGCTGAAGTTTCACAGGATGCCAATGCACAAGAATCCTTTTATTTTACAGGGAAACTAATGTTTATAATTCTGTTTGTCCCTGTGACTGGTAGTCCGGCCGTTAAAGGCAGTAGTGCCTTGTAGTCAGCCCACCCCACCACATGGCACGGCCTTTCAAGGATTTGAAAGGTCCAAACTAAGGACCTAAATGGGATGTGGAGAGAGAGGAAGCAGTTCTAGGTACTTGGGAGAAAATCCCACCACTATATCTTTAAGGGCCTGGGAGCCAGGAGCCTTGCAGAGAGGGAAAAAATGTAGGCCATTATCAGACAGACTTTCTCTGCTGCCCCAAAGAGGCAGACGCTCTCTGCTGGTAGCAGACAGGCTGGCTGGCAAAGGGGCCTTGAATCACCCGGGATGCCATGATTGCCACCATCACTACTTTCAGAGAAAAGGCAGGCTATGAGGCTAAATAACTGCAATACAGGTGGATGTCTCCCTGTACCAGAAGAGCAGGGAAGGTGGTTGAGGGCATATGTGAAGGCAAGGGGATGGACAGGATAGTTGTATCCAAAAATGCATCCTTGTCAGATTTTGCTCCCAGTGGCAAATTTTGACATGATACGTAGCAGTTTATACTTCCTTGTATAAAATACGATCCTATTGAAATGTTCATTCTGTATTGCGAGAACAGGGAGCAATTTCTGTGCTTTTCTCTCTTTTATTCATTGGAAACTGTATCCCCCATCCCAGGGATAAGAGGAGGAAGGGCATGCTACTTCTGAAGCATGACAGACAGAAGCACTTCAGAAATTGCTTTCTCTCTTCTGTCAATTCCCTAATCCAGGAGAATAAGGGTGTGGAAATTACCCTTCCCACCGCTAAAAATTGGTTCATTTATTCACTATTATTTCCCCATTCAGTATATTAAAATACTTAGCTAGAAATTACTTTAATTGCTTTGGCCCTTGTTCAAATGTACAGTGAAGTAGGACTTGCTACAGTTCCTCCTTTCAACACCTACCACTTCACATTCAGTGTTTTCCAAAGGGCCACATCCCACAATATTTGATCTGGCTGCTAAGCCTTGCTCGCGCAAACAGGAGTGTATCATGCAATGGGACTATTTGTTTCAGAAACTGACACGATTACTGACATGCGGTAGGGCTGCAAGATCAGACGTTACCTACCAGTGTATAGGCAGAACATTTTTCCTGTAACACCAGGTCTTAAGGTTTATCTTTAGGGTTGAAATAAATGGGACATTTACAATCAAATCTTATCAGTATCTCATCAGCCATAAACAGGTTGTGGAGTGGAACTTTTTCACTCCTAATATGTTAAGAGAACTGTTGTCTGCTAGGAAAATCTAATGAAGGGAGCTAACATGAAAACTTGACTGGACTCAAAAGGTATGTTTACATCAGCCCACCGCAGTGATAGATTGATAGATTTGGGCTTGCAGGGCCCATGTAGACTAAGATAGTGCTTTGAAGTTGCAGGTTGGGCTCTGAAGCTTAGGCTTCAAAGCCCAAGGTCCAGACAAAGGTGCAATGTTTAAACAGTTCTTTTTAGTGCAGTAGCATGATCCCTGCAAGCCCAAGTCCATTGACCCAGGCAGGAAGGCTCATTGCTGCTGGCTGTGTAGACATACTTAAAAAAAGAATATCCTAGGAGACCTCTTTACCCAGCGAGCACTTTATCAGGAGTCCATGCAATCTGCTAGCTTGCGTTGCAATGTTAACTGACCACTATACAGAGGGGCCCTGATTCAGCAAAGCACTTAAGCACATGCTTAACTTAAAGCATGTTTTTAAATCCCTCCCTATTCAGCAAAGAACATAAGCACACATTTAACTTAAAAAAAACTTGCTGCTGTAGTAAAATATCAGTGATCTGTATATTTGCTCATTATTTATAAAGCATTTACACAATGTAAACTTTGAAAATCAAGTACATGAATTTTAACCATTTCATCTTATTTGTTTTACATGAAGAAAGAGCACTGGCAATTTCATAGAATGCTGTGAAATGCTTCATTAAATGATGGAAGGAGGTCATAGAGAAGGGAGGCAGGGCAAGGAGAGGTGCTATAATTGATGAGATAAAAAAAGAGAATCTTCTTTTCCCAAATCCATTCCTCAACTCTTACAGATAACACTCCTCCACAAACACCCAGCTGCAGAACAGCTCCCCACAATAACCAACCAGATTCTTGGTTCCCACAAAGCTCCCTTTGTGCTCCAAGGGATCTTAATTGGCCCTAAATAGGCAACTGAGAATTCCGCCATGCTTGCTTTGCATCATTTGCACCCTTGCATCCATTGTACAGGATGGGTAGAAGGCACATCAGGGGCAGGATGGGGTGGAGGCAAAGCACAATGCACTTTGATTATCCAAGTATGTTGGCACGGTGCCTATGGACCATTGCAGCCACTGTATGTGACAGCATCTCCATGGTTTTTCTGACTTGGGCCAGAAACTGAATTGGCCCCCACCCAGCCCCAGGATCAGGTGGCTCCAATCCAGTTTAGCCTCCCCTCCCCCCCCCACCAGCTGCACCAAGCTTGACACAGCTGATGATTCAGCCTCGAATAAAAATAACTTTCTTCTGTGATTTTAAACATACCTAGTGTAATCTTCCAGCACAAAGGGGGAGAATCATAATTTCATGCTTCATGAAATTTGAGAAAGAACAAGAGAGACAGAGACATCAATCAATCCGATACTACAGTGGTGAGCACCACAGAAAAGACCACAAGGAAATTAATAAATCTGTGTTCAGTACAGGGTTTGAATAGTGTGCAGTAATAAGCCATGAGGCCATTAGACAATGAGGATATAACAAGATATTGAATAGCTGCTCATTCTATTGTATAGAACATTGGAAAAAATCCATTTTCAATTTGATTTATTGTTGCCCCTCATTTTTTCAGTAGTTAGAGAAAGGGCATCCCATTTTCTATATATTTCTATTATATATCCATTTAAAGTAGACACTGTAATACCCTCTTCCCCAGGAGTCACAGAGCTAAAGCCAGCAGGAGGGTTAGAGGTGTTTGATTAGAGGATCACAAGGAGCTAGTGCTCATTGGACATTGGATATACGGAGCCAGTTTCAGCCTATTAAATGCTCGCTTTGGGGATGGCGGGGTGGCGGGGGGGGATCTACTAAGGTGTCTGGATGTGGTGTGAAAAAAAATTAAAGGGATAGTGGCTGGAGACTTTCTGTTACATAGGAGGAGGCTGGAACCTGTGATGTGCCCCCTCCAAAGCTGTAGTTAAAAGGATGGACATCCTGATTCCCCAGGAGGCATAAGCTGTTATCACCAAAGGACTCAGTCAACATGAAGCCCTGCCTGTTCTTTCTCTACCAGAGTGCCCACACAGTAAGCATCACACTAGTATCAGCCCTCATGACTTAAGGCTGTTCTGCAGCTGCAGGTCTGGCAGTGTTGCCTGCATTGGCCCTGATGAGTGAAGAATTTGGCACAGTTTCTGTGGTTCTTTCACACTATCAAATACGGCGCCATTCCCACCAATATGTCCACCACACTGTTGAGTCCGGTAGGAAATAGCTGGGTTTTCAAATACAGTGAGTTTGTTTTGACAGTTTTTTAGTTTTCCTGTGGGAGTCTCTAAACCCTTTCATCTCCTTTATACTTTTATGTTTCATGTATTCAGAAAGGTTCTCCAATTCTGGCGCCATAGGAGTTCAGATCTAATATTTAATTTTCTTATCCAACAGTTTTCCCCATAAGCCCTGGTACTTTTGCAACAGGTCTGTGCTACAGTTGTGAAATTAAAAGGAAAACAATCCCACTGATTCAACAACAGTGAAATATTTGCATAACAAAGATGAGACAGACTGATAGATCAGTTCGAAACTTGAAAAAGGGGAAGTTGTAGGGAGACAGAGTCCAATAAAACATATAAGTTAAGCAGTTTTTCTTTTCTTTTTTGTTTGTTTAGAGAAGAAGTGGGAAAAAAGCCTTGCATGCAGTTAAAAAGATCCAAATCCTAATAAGATCTAAAGGTGCTGCATAGACATGGACGATTACATTAATGAAAGCAAAACTCAGTACGTCCCTTGGCCCACGCCACTTCCAGCAGCTCCCATTGGCCTAGAGCAGCGAACCGTAGCTACTGGGAGCTGTGATCAGCCAAACCTGTGGATGCGGCAGGTAAACAAACCAGCCCGGCCCAGTAGGGGCTTTCCCTGCACAAGCGGTGGAACAAGTTTGGGAACCACTGGTATAGGCTAACATTGGTTAAAACCAATCTTTACAAGCCCTTGATACGATACTCTCTTTTTCTTCTCTCTCCTCTCACTCACCCACACAAAAGCTACAACTCATTGGCTCCCAGCTGCACCACATTTCCAAATTATATCACCCTTGCCATACACCTCCTTTTGTTAGTATGATTTTTAAATGCTTTGCTCCCCAGGATAGTCTTATAAAGAGGCTGAAGAGTCTCAGTCACACAGAAAAGTGTTCTGGCTGGAAAGGAGCTCTATAACGGATACCGTAAACTGTCAGCTGTTAGACAAAATGGTGCTGGTTATAGGCAGCAGTAAATCTTGGACACCTTTCACATAACAGATCCCCCAGAGGCCCAAGCACTAGAATTTTCTTTGGATTTACTGGATAGAAAACTAAATCAGTGTGTGTACAGTTCAAGGTTTGAAGAAGATTACAAGAAATTGGCTGTTGTTTTCCAAGCATGAATTTGAAATCAGAGAGCACTATGTGCATCGCAGAGGTTGTGAAAATACCAAGCCATTCCAATTTTTTATTCAAAGAAAGCTGTTACTTCCTGCCACCACAAATAAGCAGTGCATTCCTGAGAGGTCTGCATGATCTAGAGCAATTAGTCCTATAGACCAAACATTCCATCCTTACCCAGGCAAAACTCCCACTGACTGCAGCATTTGGCTCACAATGTGGGTTATCATCAAATCACACGCCAAAGAGAATAGATGTAATATGAATGGTGATAAAGAGCAGGCCTTTTGGAGTTTACGGGCCAGATCCTGGGCTGCCAATGCAGATATTTTCCATACTCCTGCCTGTGCAAAGCAACCCTCAAGCAAGCATAGCTGGCCACAGTTGGATCGCTCCAATGCATAGGGATCTTCCAATAGTGTAGGGTTAGTTGACTGCCCTATGCCAGTACACAGGGAATAACTGGGGCTTCCCTTTGCTTCAGTATCAATCTTGTGTGGCTATTGGCAGCCAGTGTAACTTAGAGCAGCCTTAGAGCAGTTAGCTCCAACTCCTTAGTTTCACAGTGAGCTGCTTGCCCTTAGACAAGAATCTGTGCCTACATTTGGAGTTACACACCACATCTGTTTCTTGAGTTACGCTCTTTCGGAAAAGAGCAATAAGGCGCAAAGACAGGAAAGATCCTCAGTGCATCTTAATAATCTCCAATTGCAAGTGCAGATTATTTTTCCCTGTTGCCTTATATTATCTCCACATAGTATGAAACTTTGTGTTTTAGTACCTGTGTGAACCCAAGAGAGGCTGGCCACTTACAGTACTCACATTCATGCCTAGCTGGCTCCTGCCACTGAATGCTACTCTTGGTCTGTTGATAGAAGAAACCTCTGTAAATAAATTTACATTGACCTGGGTAATTGTTGAGCCTCCCCAGTACACCCAAACCCAAGGGTGCCAATAATGTGCCAGGTGTATGGAGGCAAGCACTGTATGTGCTTCAGGTGCTAGGCCTTGTGTTTTCCAGTAACCACTCAGATACATGGACTAAGTGAAAGGGTGTTTTATTAGTGATGGTAGGAAAGGGGAAGGTTGCGGATACCCTAGGTACAGAGGCTTAAACAGTTCCAGTTCACACTGAGTTATAGTGGCTCTTGTTTGGGCTCCTGGGGTGCAGTCCAGTCGAGAGTTAGGACTCTTCAAGCCTAGTGCCTGGGGTGCCCTCTCCAGTCCAGTCTCTGTTCCAGCAAACAGGAGCTTGTGGGCTTTAGACCAAGCTCAGATAGTGTCTCTCAGGGTATGTCTACACTACGAAATTAGGTCGAATTTATAGAAGTCGGTTTTTTTGAAATCGGTTTTATATATTCGAGTGTGTGTGTCCCCACAGAAAATGCTCTAAGTGCATTAAGTGCATTAACTCGGCGGAGCGCTTCCACAGTACCGAGGCAAGCGTCGACTTCCGGAGCGTTGCACTGTGGGTAGCTATCCCACAGTTCCCGCAGTCTCTGCTGCCCATTGGAATTCTGGGTTGATATCCCAATGCCTGATGGGGCTAAAACATTGTCGCGGGTGGTTCTGGGTACATATCGTCAGGACCCCGTTCCCACCCTCCCTCCCCCCGTGAAAGCAAGGGCAGACAATCATTTCGCGCCTTTTTTGTCTGCTGCCAGCCAAAGATGTAAAGGATAGATGGAGTGGGTCAGAACAAGAAATAGACCAGATTTGTTTTGTACTCATTTTCCTCCTCCCCTGTCTAGATCACACTGCAGTCACTCACAGAGAAGGTGCAGCGAGGTAAATCTAGCCATGTATCAATCAGAGGCCAGGCTAACCTCCTTGTTCCAATAACAACGATAACTTAGGTGCACCATTTCTTATTGGAACCCTCCGTGCAGTCCTGCCTGAAATACTCCTTGATGTACAGGCACACCCTTTGTTGATTTTAGCTCCCTGAAGCCAACCCTGTAAGCCGTGTCGTCAGTCGCCCCTCCCTCCGTCAGAGCAACGGCAGACAATCGTTCCGCCCCTTTTTTCTGTGCGGACGCCATACCAAGGCAAGCATGGAGGCCGCTGAGCTCATTTTGGCAATTAGGAGCACATCAACCACCACACGCATTATCCAGCAGTATATGCAGCACCAGAACATGGCAACGCGATACCGGGCGAGGAGGCGACGTCAGCGCGGTCCCGTGAGTGATCAGGACATGGACACAGATTTCTCTGAAAGCATGGGCCCTGACAATGCATGCATCATGGTGCTAATGGGGCAGGTTCATGCTGTGGAACGCCGATTCTGGGCTCGGGAAACAAGCACAGACTGGTGGGACCGCATAGTGTTGCAGGTCTGGGACGATTCCCAGTGGCTGCGAAACTTTCGCATGCGTAAGGGCACTTTCATGGAACTTTGTGACTTGCTTTCCCCTGCCCTGAAGCGCATGAATACCAGGATGAGAGCAGCCCTCACAGTTGAGAAGCGAGTGGCGATAGCCCTGTGGAAGCTTGCAACACCAGACAGCTACCGGTCAGTTGGGAATCAATTTGGAGTGGGCAAATCTACTGTGGGGGCTGCTGTGATGCAAGTAGCTCACACAATCAAAGATCTGCTGATATCAAGGGTAGTGACCCTGGGAAATGTGCAGGTCATAGTGGATGGCTTTGCTGCAATGGGATTCCCTAACTGTGGTGGGGCTATAGACGGAACCCATATCCCTATCTTGGCACCAGAGCACCAAGCCGGCGAGTACATAAACCGCAAGGGGTACTTTTCGATAGTGCTGCAAGCTCTGGTGGATCACAAGGGACGTTTCACCAACATCAACGTGGGATGGCCGGGAAAGGTGCATGACGCTCGCATCTTCAGGAACTCTGGTCTGTTTCAAAAGCTGCAGGAAGGGACTTTCTTCCCAGACCAGAAAATAACTGTTGGGGATGTTGAAATGCCTATATGTATCCTTGGGGACCCAGCCTACCCCTTAATGCCATGGCTCATGAAGCCGTACACAGGCAGCCTGGACAGTGGTCAGGAGCTGTTCAACTACAGGCTGAGCAAGTGCAGAATGGTGGTAGAATGTGCATTTGGACGTTTAAAGGCGCGCTGGCGCAGTTTACTGACTCGCTTAGACCTCAGCGAAACCAATATTCCCACTGTTATTACTGCTTGCTGTGTGCTCCACAATATCTGTGAGAGTAAGGGGGAGACGTTTATGGCGGGGTGGGAGGTTGAGGCAAATCGCCTAGCTGCTGGTTACGCGCAGCCAGACACCAGGGCGGTTAGAAGAGCTCAGGAGGGCGCGGTACGCATCAGAGAAGCTTTGAAAACCAGTTTCATGACTGGCCAGGCTACGGTGTGAAAGTTCTGTTTGTTTCTCCTTGATGAAACCCCCCACCCCTTGGTTCACTCTACTTCCCTGTAAGCTAACCACCCTCCCCTCCTCCCTTTAATCACCGCTTGCAGAGGCAATAAAGTCATTGCTGCTTCACAGTCATGCATTCGTTATTCATTCATCACACAAATAGGGAGATGACTACCAAGGTATCCCAGGAGGGGTGGTGGAGGAGGGAAGGAAAATGCCACACAGCACTTTAAGCACAGCACTTTAAAAGTTTACAACTTTAAAATTTATTGAATGACAGCCTTCTTTTTTTTGGGCAATCCTCTGTTGTGGAGTGGCTGGTTGGCCGGAGGCCCCCCCACCGCGTTCTTGGGCGTCTGGGTGTGGAGGCTATGGAACTTGGGGAGGAGGGCGGTTGGTTACAGAGGGGCAGCAGTGGCAGTCTGTGCTCCAGCTGCCTTTGCTGCAGCTCAACCATACACTGGAGCATTCTGGTTTGGTCCTGCAGCAGCCTCAGCATTGAATCCTGCCTCCTCTCATCACGCTGCCGCCACATTTGAGCTTCAGCCCTGTCTTCAGCCCGCCACTTACTCTCTTCAGCCCGCCACTTACTCTCTTCAGCCCTCCACCTCTCCTCCCGGTCATTTTGTGCTTTCCTGCACTCTGACATTATTTGCCTCCACGCATTCGTCTGTGCTCTGTCAGTGTGGGAGGACAGCATGAGCTCGGAGAACATTTCATCGCGAGTGCGTTTTTTTTTTCTTTCTAAGCTTCACTAGCCTCTGGGAAGGAGAAGATCCTGTGATCATTGAAACACATGCAGCTGGTGGAGAAAAAAAAAGGGACAGCGGTATTTAAAAAGACACATTTTATAAAACAGTCGCTACACTCTTTCAGGGTAAACCTTGCTGTTAACATTACATACATAGCACATGTGCTTTCGTTACAAGGTCGCATTTTGCCTCCTCCCACCGCGTGACTACCCCCTCAACCTTCCCCCCTCCCTGTGGCTAACAGCGGGGAACATTTCTGTTCAGCCACAGGCAAACAGCCCAGCAGGAATGGGCTATACTGAGTGTCCCTGAAGAAAAGCACCCTATTTCAACCAGGTGACCATGAATGATATCTCACTCTCCTGAGGATAACACAGAGAGAGAAAGAACGGATTTTGGTTGAATGCCAGCAAACATACACTGCAATGCTTTGTTCTACAGTGATTCCCGAGTATGTGTTACTGGCCTGGAGTGATAAAGTGTCCTACCATGAAGGACGAAATAAGGCTGCCCTCCCCAGAAACCTTTTGCAAAGGCTTTAGGACTACATCTAGGAGAACCGCAAATGCCAGGGCAAAGTAATCCTTTCACATGCTTGCTTTTAAACCATGTATAGCATTTTAAAAGGTACACTCACCAGAGGTCCCTTCTCCGCCTGCTGGGTCCAGGAGGCAGCCTTGGGTGGGTTCGGGGGGTACTGGCTCCAGGTCTAGGGTGAGAAACAGTTCCTGGCTGTCGGGAAAACCGGTTTCTCCGCTTGCTTGCTGTGAGCTATCTACAACCTCCTCCTCATCATCATCTTCTTCGTCCCCAAAACCTGCTTCCGTATTGCCTCCATCTCCATTGAAGGAGTCAAACAACACGGCTGGGGTAGTGGTGGCTGAACCCCCTAAAATGGCATGCAGCTCATCATAGAAGCGGCATGTTTGGGGCTCTGACCCAGAGCGGCTGTTCGCCTCTCTGGTTTTCTGGTAGGCTTGCCTCAGCTCCTTCAGTTTCACGCGGCACTGCTTCGGGTCCCTGTTATGGCCTCTGTCCTTCATGCCCTGGGAGATTTTCACAAAGGTTTTGGCATTTCGAAAACTGGAACGGAGTTCTGATAGCACGGATTCCTCTCCCCAAACAGCGATCAGATCCCGTACCTCCCGTTCGGTCCATGCTGGAGCTCTTTTGCGATTCTGGGACTCCATCATGGTCACCTGTGCTGATGAGCTCTGCATGGTCACCTGCAGCTTGCCACGCTGGCCAAACAGGAAATGAGATTCAAAAGTTCGCGGTTCTTTTCCTGTCTACCTGGCCAGTGCATCTGAGTTGAGAGTGCTGTCCAGAGCGGTCAGAATGGAGCACTCTGGGATAGCTCCCGGAGGCCAATACCATCGAATTGTGTCCACAGTACCCCAAATTCGAGCTGGGAACGTCGATTTAAGCGCTAATCCACTTGTCAGGGGTGGAGTAAGGAAATCGATTTTAAGAGCCCTTTAAGTCGAAATAAAGGGCTTCACTGTGTGGACGGGTGCAGGTTTAAATCGATTTAACGTTGCTAAATTCGACCTAAAGTCCTAGTGTAGACCAGGGCTTAGTGTGGTCCCTCTGTGATGGATCCCTGCCCAGTTAACGCTGCTCCCTGATAAGTTCCACACAGACCTGCACCCAACTGTATGTCCCGGCAGTCACAGCCTGTTCCACATGTGGCTCTGTGCACAGTTCCTGGGGCTTCTCTCCAGCTCCCTGCTGCCATGCAGCTCCCACATCCAAACAGAACCTGGCCGCTTCCTGGTTCAGCACCTTTTTGCTTATCTGGCCAGGGGAAAAGGAAGTGAAGTGGGGAGGCTGCTGATGGAAATTTTAATCCCCTACTTTGCACACTAGGTGCAAATCAGCAAATGTTGAACAAATTAATTCACAGCAAATATTTTCAGGTCTACAGTAAAACGCAACGATTACTTAGTGATAGTTTCTATATAGAGTCCTGAGAATACAACAGTTGTATTTCATTCAAAAATTATTTCCTGTATATGAGTCAGTGAGGCAATATCTATCCCGGGGGAACTAGTAAAAATCCCATTGCTTGAGTGATTTGTAAGTGGACTGGACAAGGTACTTGAGACTGTAAAATGGACAGTCCTGCTGTGGCTTTGGAGTACGGGTAGAAAGAATTAAGGCCTGCTGCATTACCTGTTGAAATCAATGGAAAGGCTCCTCCTAGCTTCAATGAACATTTGATTAGGCCCTAAAGGGTGCTTTTTTCCATTTCTAACTCTCATGACTTTTATTAAAACCTCCCTTTTCACAAACATAGGGCCAAATTTCACCCTGTAAAATGGATGCACAAATCCCATTGTCTTCAGTGGGATTTTTTGCATGCATGACTTGGGCCTGTTAAAAGTAAATTATAAACAATTGTTTATAGGGCTCGTTCACCTTGAAAAGCTATAAGAAACTTTGCCAAACATTACCTTTAAAAAAGTGTGTCTGTTTAACAAATCAGCATGGGAACACACATACAAGACTGTCTTTTTTGTTATGCTGGTACAGTGCCTAGTAATAGATCCTTGATCTGTGACTGGAGTCCCTAGGTGCTACCACACTACAAATAATAAATAATTATAACATACATCTACACTGTGATGAAGTAGTGTTAAAAATATTCACTCTTTTCATTTACACTTGAATACACATAAGCCCACAAGAGATTCCCTATTCTTTTCAATTCCAAGCTCTTCTTCTTAGACCAAGATCACAGATCTTCTTTTAAGATCATTTAATTCAAACAGTGTATGATGCATTCAACTAAAGTACAGCCAAGCAATATGTCAGTGCCAGCTTAAAGAGTAAAATAAAGGTGGTTTTAGAATTTATTATACACTTAGCATTAGAACCCGTGGGAAACTGGAACACACAACTATAATGTAAGATGTGTCTCCATTTGCCCTGTTTAAATAAACATTGGCACTAAAATTTGAGATTTTTCTCATGTCATGGGAAGAGGCAGTAGCTGCTGAGTTTGCAGGGCCAACAGAATTTCTCCCTCTCCTTGTCTTATATCTCCCTCTAGTGGCTATGTTGCTCTTGTAACTGAGGCATCATAATTTAAAGCAACAAATTGACTGAAGATTTTCATGTGACACCTTTTAACAAGGGCCATATTTACACCATACGTGCTCCTAGGTACTGCATTTTCAGTGCCACACCCTCCCCACCTCCCACCTACAGCTGACTTTCATGTTTCACACAGTTTTAGAAATGTAAGGCACCTCTAGAACTCCAACACCCCAAGGTACATGCCTACTGTGCCTAATTGGAAATCCAGCCCTGCTTTTAACTGGTCATCACTTCAGCCCGTGGCCTCCAAACTTCCAGGATGTGCTGGACCTTGTTCTTAATAACTTTCTCTGAAACAACAGTCATGGCTAAACTTTTGCAGTAGAAAGATCGAATTGTACATCCTTGAGTGACATAAATTTGAGAAACAGGTCTATCTTGCCAAGATCAAGAACAAATAATAATTCTCAACATTATGGACCATAGGTATGGAGAAACAATAAGATATACAGTTTTATAATAACAACATGATGTTGCCTTTTCCTTATCCTGATATCTTTTAGGATTAGGTGATGAACAGGAGAAGCAGAAAGATGATGATCTTAAACATCATGAACTTGAAAGTTGAACGGCATATCAGAACTGAACTTCCATCTCATTAAAGGGATAGAATGGATACAGTTCTAAATTACCCCTCCAAGATTCCAAAGGAATAAAGCTATTTTAACATTCAAGCTGTTTCTTTTCCCAGTTGTATTGAAAGGTTGTGAGTCAGTCACAGTGGACCAGCCAATATGATCTAAAAAAAAAAAGTTGAACAGTAAAGAATTTAGGTTCTGAATAATTAATGTCTCTTGCTCTTTTCCAAGAATCTTAATAATATGTCCACCAGCATTACCGATTTCACATCATTTCATACAGCGGTACTCTACTAATGCCCAAACAGATAATTCAACAAAAATAATTTATCTGGCAAATTTCACTTTTTTATTGTTTGCATACACTCTATGATATTCTCAACTGTATTTCAGAGTAACAGCCGTGTTAGTCTGTGTTCACAAAAAGAAAAGGAGTACTTGTGGCACCTTAGAGACTAACCAAAACAGCTAACTAACAGCTCACGAAAGCTTATGCTCAAATAAATTGGTCTCTAAGGTCCCACAAGTACTCCTTTTCTTCTTTCAACTGTATTTGCTATTCAAAACAATTCATTTAATTTATTCATGAAATAATGCTCAATCTTCTGATGGTTCATAAATTTTGAATTGTGAATGCTCAGAATTTGCAGTTCACACTGTATTTGTTAATTGTGTGAGTTGTGATATTGTTTCTGTTCTCTAATTTATAATTGTCAATGTTACAACTGAATGCGCAATTCAAACATCATACTATTTTGGTTAGTTATATTGTCAAGGTTCCTTCCCTACTCTAACTCTAGGGTACAGATGTGGGGACCTGCATGAAAACCTCCTAAGCTTACTTGTACCAGCTTAGGTTAAAACTTCCCCAAGGTACAAACTATTTTACCTTTTGCCCTTGGACTTTCGCTGCCACCACCAAACGTCTAACCAGTTTTATTTTATTAGGAAAGAGTCCGTTTGGAAACGTCTTCCCCCCCAAAATCCTCACCAAAACCTTGCACCCCCCTTCCTGGGGAAGGTTTGATAAAAATCCTCACCAATTTGCATAGGTGACCACAGACCCAAACACTTGGATCTTAAGAACAATGAAAAAGCATTCAGTTTCTTAAAAGAAGAATTTTAATAGAAGAAAAAGTAAAAAGAATTACCTCTGTAAAATCAGGATGGTAAATACCTTACAGGGTAATTAGATTCAAAACATAGAGAATCCCTCTAGGCAAAACCTTAAGTTACAAAAAGACACAAAAACAGGAATATACATTCCGTTCAGCACAGCTTATTTCCTCAGCCATTTAAAGAAATCATAATCTAACGCATATCTAGCTAGATTACTTACTAAGTTCTAAGACTCCATTCCTGTTCTGTCCCTGGCAAAAGCATCATACAGAAAAACCCAAACCCTTTGTTTCTCCCCTGCTCCAGCTTTGAAAGTATCTGGTCTCCTCATTGGTCATTTTGGTCAGGTGCCAGCGAGGTTATCCTAGCTTCTTAACCCTTTACAGGTGAAAGGGTTTTTCCTCTGGCCAGGAGGGATTTTAAAGGTGTTTATCCCTCCCTTTATATTTATGACATATATAAATCATGGAATCTTACAGAAACATCTCAATCAGATTTATATAGCTAACCAACACACTGTAAATTTCATATTTTATGTTAGGTAGTGTTATTCTCCTTTTAAAATCATTTTGTATTAATTATGTCACTAACCCTCACAGCAGGAATTTTCAGTGGAGATTTTTACAACTGGATATACAGTTTGAAATTCACTTTTGGTATATGTTAGAGCTTACAACTTGGGCTCTTGAATGTTTACAGAAAGCAATTGTGTCCCAAACATGCTCAGATTAACCTTTGCTTTTGAGTTTGAACAAATATCCAGGTCCCCTGATCACCATCACTATTTACTCATATTGTGCAAACCACTCATATGGGTGAACCTCAAGATGTCAGGTTGTTTCTGCATCTCTCAATGAGTAGGATGTTTCCCACACAAGTTTCATTTCAAGGATCCGCTTTGACCATAAAGTTTCATTGCAGCAGAGCAATCTAATCATACCGAAATCTTTCTAAATAAAACTCTGTCATCATTGATGAAGATGACAATTGGTTTCTTGTAGTCCCCCAAGTGCTGAGTGCTGTGCAAACTCAAAGGAAAGAACAAGCCCTTCTCCAACAGGCTTATCACATTCATACATCAGCACGCACTTGTACTGAGCACGCTCGCTTCTTCTCCCCCAACAGAATTACTGCTATGGATAATGTAACTGCAGCTGTGGTAATATGCAGGATGATATGAACACTAAATGGGGACTTTTTTTGTCCATCCCTAACTTGACAGACACCACAGGAGGCAGGTATTCCTCTTTCTTCCCACTAGAAGACACTGTAGCTAAGTTACCTCATTTGCTGTTACAGTTTCTGCAGATACAATAGGAAGCCAATACTGTCTCCCTGGGTGACAGTTCATTGCAGAGAGTGCTGTGTTCTGCAGCCATAGGGGGAATTTCCGGTATCCTCTGCTGTCCTATAGCAGCTCTTCTGCTTCCATTCTCAGAAACCTTGTCTACACAGTCACTTGGAGTACCCTTTATCAACAAGTGGTCACTAGTGCCAACAGTGGTTTTAAGTGCTGGTGCAGACAGAGGAAAACCACTCTCAGTACTGTGCCAAAAAGTTTTCAGTAGGAGTGCAAGAGGATGCACCACCACAGCCTCAATTTGACCCCTAGTTTATGCTTCTTGTTGGGTTATTGCCAGAGCTAGCAGAGAGGCCTGGCGTTAACTGGACTAGAGAGGGAACTACCTCAGGTTTGAGACATGTCAGACAGAAATGGGGAGGGTGAGGAGGAAGCAGCCTGTCTGTGCCATGCATAGTCTGTGAATAAACAGAGAATGTCACTCATCTGGACTGTCTGGCTCATACTTTTCATGAATGTTACAAGTTCCTCCAGAATAGGGAGGGAGTCTGATTTGCCTAAAACAAAATGTAGCGTTTGAATCATTAGTGTTGAAGAGAAGATACCATTCAAAATGCTCGGTGTGCATGTAACCCACAGACCTTCTGAGTGTGGTGTGCTGTTCTATCTAGTGGCACAAACACCAGAGAGAGACAGAGAGGAGTCTGCTCTACAGCCTTAGCTAACAGCCAGTTGGCTTTTAGCTCATGGAGTAGAGGCTCATGCGCTAAGCTACAGAGGCCCCAGGTTCAATCCCACCAGCCAACAACCGGGGTCTGTCAGTGTTATACATACTGGACAGCACGCGATATCGGCTCCCCTCAGGTTTTGAGCTGAGCACCCACAACTCAGACTGAAGCTTGAGTGAATTGCAGGCCCTCATCTCCTCTAAGACTTTAGCAAGGAAAGTTTCACAAACATAATTTAATTTGACTGCTGGACAGGCTTTATTTATCATGACGCTTCTCACGGAGGATGCTCTTTAGAAGGCAGTTGAATATTAAAATATTCACCCATCCTGTCCCCAACTCAGTTGGATGCTTGTGATAAAGTTAGTGACAGGATATGAAAAATGACACTGAAAGGCCTGGAGCTTTTTTGGCTGGTGGATCCAGTTGTTCGCATGCACCTACTTCTCAGGATTTGGCTTGATTACAAAACATACCTATGAACACACACATATAGATGCACATACACTCATACCTGCCCACACAGATGTATACACAAAGTCCAGTTTGATTAATATTTGTTATGGCATGCACATAACAAGTGGACCTAAATATGCTTCATAAAGCTCTGTGAAACCTTGTCTTCTTGAGGAAAAGGTTGTGTTCTTAACTAGAGTAAGCTTACAGGAGTTAAGAATTCTGTCTTTTTCTTTTTGGTACAGATGAAGGCCAGGCCTTAGGCTCACTGGAGTTAGGAACACACCTTTTTCCTTGTGAAGACAAGGTCTCACAGGGCTTTATAAAGAGGTTTCAAAAACACAGTACCTCTTTGCATAGGAGCAAGGCACTATGGACTCAACTGTGTCTGCAAGCATGGTCCCAGTTGGGGAGGTGATGAATATCACAGTCTACTAGGAGCATCTGGAGCTACTCTGCATCCAGAAGGCAGAAAGTCTCCCAGAACCCCTGGGAATGTAGAGCTTCTGTGCATGGGGTTCAAGTTACTGCTCACTACGCAGCCAGTGAACTCCACTGTCCAGTACATTGGCAGAGTGGAGAGGAGCCTTGCACCTACTGCTTCACTGCCTCTCCTCATCTGACGCTGGAGACCTTGGGGGACAGACAGAGAACTACCACCCCTCTATCCATGAATGTTAACATGTTCATCACTACAGAATCTACTGTTCCTATGACTTATCCCCATCAATCCAGTGAGCTCCACTTCAGATCTTTTGGGCACCAATATTTCTGGGGCCTCAATTCCTATCAAAACAAAAACCAACCTTCTATAAACACAAATCCACCTGACCAGCACAGCTCTCCTGTCTCAAGAACACTGTGTTTTACCTTGTAGACAGCAACTCCATTTTAATCCTGTGCATAGACTAATCTCTTTTTAAGGTCCTGCACCTAATGAGGCTTAGCTGCGTATGATTACTTCCCAGATAGAGTGCATTCCTTAACTGACTTGGAACCCTCCTCTGGTGTCAGAAAAAAAATACTTCATCGCCTGGCTCAACAGGGCCACATTACTGGGGTGTGGTCTGTCTTGGCTGCAGGGACCCTTCCAGGGGCCACCAATAAAACTATGCACTGTGTCACTCTGGTGTATCCCAGGCAGGGCTGCCAGTGAATAAAGAATATAAGAATGCCCTTAGATTCAAAGTTAAAGCCATCTTCCATCCAGCCAAAGCCATCAATGGTCTCTGTTATAATGTTATAATTTACAATGGGTGAGTCTCGAGATGTTCAGAGGTTCCATTAAAAAAATAAATAAATAAAAAGCTGAAGCTACTCTGCACTTACCCAGACTTCTGTGGTCACTAGATCCGGCTGGAAATCTCTCAAGAATGTGCCTGTTTGCGAGATCCCCAACACTGAGGCCAGAACCTCAGTCAGGCCAAATAAGCTGCGAGAATTACATTTCTCATGGTGTTTTGTTGGTTTTCCCTCTGGTCCCAGCCCAAAGCTCAGGATGCAGGGGGAATTAATTATTTAAAACTAGTTAAACAAAAACTGATTTCAGCCTCAGGAAATGTTTCCTTTCTGTTCGGTTCTGGCAGAGCTTCTGGCAGAGCTTGTTCTTATTTTATCCAAACCAGTTTGCCCAGTTCTTGTAAGCGCTGCTTCTTCATGGGCCAGAGGTTACACTATTGAGGTTCCGAGGATATTACAGCCCTACCCTCTTTTCACCCTTTTCTGAACTGTTAACTTAATTGACCTGCTTTTTTGGCACTCCTCACTCCTATCAGCCTAGGGAATGAGAGAACAGGATATAAATTAAACACAAGTGTTACACAGCACAGTGCAGCAGAGCATAATCATTAGGCTATTGGCTGGCCCCAAAATTCCATTTGATTTATAAACAATTAGCTCCAAAAGTGAGTGGCTCACTAGTTTTGTTCTGTTTTGTTTTTTTCCTGGAGCTTCCTATTTGACAGGCAACCCGTCCCCTTCCTCTGATTGTCCCTTTGAATGCTAAAAACACAGTCCAATTCATTCAGTTACTTTGTGTGAAGAAAAATATGACAGGTATCGACCTGATGAGGTCAGTGCGGAGTTTCTCTCAGCCTCTGTCAAGCCTTCCCCTGACATTGGAAAGATGAGAGGCTGTGTCAATCAAATATGGGTTCCAGCCACAAATGACATTACTTCCTCTCAGTGGTTATAGCATTGTATAAAAACAACACACCTAATATTCATGTCTTGACTTGTTTTGGTTTAGAAGGGATTTTGCTCATACAAATGATATTTCACCATGTAAATTTCTCTAGTACAGTGAGGCAAGGCTGTATGACTTTCCAAGAAAATATGGTATTTCTAAAGTAAGTGAGAAACACAGGGCAAAGTCCCAGTATTACAGAATGTCTTGCATTACAAACTCCCCTGAATATTTCAAAAGTGAAATATTATATACCGATGTGATGCTCTGTACCTCGGGGGAACACCCTACACCCCCCTGTTCATCTTTATAAAATGATTGTGTGGTATCCAATGCAAAGTTTGTCATGTTGGGTATCTTTGTAAGGCTCATGATTTACTGAGCATTGTTGTTACAGTAATGTTATAGGTTATAATTCCATGTATGTAGTTATGAGGCTGAAAATGTATCCTCATGGCTTAAAGTAAACCCAGGCAGTTCACACCTCATCAGGGCAGGTATGGGATAAACCCAGCCCAGCCTCACAGGAACAAAGGTGCTGGCCTAGGAAGCAAAAAAATAATCTGTTAGACTCTCAAGAGAGTCACCCCCCTTCCTTTGGTCAGTTTGGAACTGCGATGAGGTAAAGCTCACCTGACTTTGAAGGAGGGCGGGGCAAGGCAAGAGGGAAGAAAGGACATGATAAAAGGGAGAGACATTTGCCATGCTCTTCCTCTGTCTTCCACCTACATCTAAAGACACCACACCAAGCAACTGAAGCTCTGATCAAAGGGGAGAACCTGGCTGAAGGGCAACCAGCCAGCCTGTGGTGATAAGTATCTAAGTTTGTAAGGGCATTGAAAGTGTTAAGATCAGCTTAGAATGCATTTTGCTTGTATTTCATTTGACCAAATCTGACTTCTTATGCTTTGACTTATAATCACTTAAAATCTATATAGTTAATAAACCTGTTTGCTTATTCTACCTGAAGCAGTGCGTTTGGTTTGAAGCATGTCAGAGACTCCCCTTAAGATAACAAGCCTGGTACATATCAATTTCTTTGTTAAATTGACAAACTCATATAAGCTTGCAGTGTCCAGCGGTCATAACGGGACACTGCAAGATGGAGGTTCCTAGGGTTGTGTCTGTGACCAGAGATATTGGCTAGTGTCATTCGGTTGCACAATCCAAGGAGCAGCTTACATGCCAGAGGCTGTGCGTGAACAGCCCAGGAATGGGGGTTCTCACAGCAGAGCAGGGTAAGGCTGGCTCCTAGAGTCAAGGATTGGACTGATCTAGCAGATCACCGGTCCAGATAACACCGGGGGGACTGTCACAACCTATGCAAAGCATGCTTCTATGTGTGTAATCATAAGTAATAAAGAAGTGTGGTATTGCTCTTTATGGACACAACTTTCTCTAGTTGTAATTAGCATTTGAGAGTGACACTCAGCTGAGATGTTCTGTGTGATGATCATGACAATATTTTTTTTGTCATTACTGCCAGAGGAGTTGCCACTTGCCTGAAACATATAATGTGTTTATTTTAGATTAATCATATTTAAGGGGGCAATTAGAAAGGCAGAGTTATCCCAGAACATACCCCACTATATGAAATTTAGGGATGTAGCATTTTGGAGAGAGAAGACATAGAATTGCAAAATCCTCTTTACAGACAGTATCCCAAATTTCAGCTTATTCAAGAACCTGATGCTGCAAGGACTGTCTCCCAGACATAGTACTTACTACTGTGGTAGTCCCATTGAACTCAATGGGCATGGAACTTATTACTCTGACTATCCCCATGGCAGTCAATTACTCACAGTAGTAAGCACTACATCCTTGATTCATCAAGGTACTTAAACATGCCTAACTTTAAGCAAGCAAATAGTCCCATTAATCTTATAGTTAGGCATGTTCTGAGGTACTTTGATGAATCAAGTAAGTGTGGCATCTTTAAAAAATAGCAGGCATTAATCAGAGGCAATAAAACTGACTGGCCTACTAAGTTTAATAATAGTAACAGAGTAAAAGCAGAACTATCAAAAATGACTATTTCATAATGGAATTTCTAAACTGCATGAGGAGAAAGGAGAGGTTAGGGTCTGAAACAAAGCTCAAAGATCATTCTGAGAGCAGGGAATTATAAAAGCATTACTTTTGTCCTGTAGCAGGCTGGTCTCAGAGTTAACTTAGCTCACATCAAATATTAACTAAAAGTTTTCTTTTAAAAAAAAAAAGAAGAATTTAACTGAAAAAAGTAAATGTGGAATCAAAGTATGACAAACTGTCATATTTTCACTTTGTTATTATATTGCATCTCTTCTTTCCTATTCTTTATCTGTATTTTGTTTATTTAGGCTCAGTCCTGTAATATGATCCATGTGGATGGATCCCTCCACCACACAGATCACCAGTGATATCAGTGGAACTCCATGCTGGCATAAGGGTCCACCCACATGGGTCAGACTGCAAGTTGCAGTCCTCTGCCATCTGCTCAGTCTCACTTTATGAAGCTGGCAGAATGCCACAGTCACAGGATGTGGTATGACACAGCTGTGCACCCACAGTCAAAACATATTTCCGTGAGAGCCATTTCTACCACAATGTGTCTCCTTTTGAAGAGAACAGGAACTGTTCAGTCTTTTATAATTAGTTGATGGTGAGGATACTTAGTTTATTCACAGCTACTAGACTACAGGTGATCAAGCACAGCTGTGGGTCTGAGCCAAGAGTCATCAAGTCCAGAATCTTTCTGGCAAACCATGAATTTCCACTGTGGAATTTTATAATTTTATAATTTTCATTTCATTACTGAGAATGAATTCTCTTTGTATGTTTCCCCCTGTCCTGTAATTAATCATTTGAAGAAAGGAAAAAACCCTACAGGGAAAGAAACACCAAAATATTTGATTATCTCATATAGTGATTTGCTCATTCCACTGAAAATTATTATGACTGAGACTGTGAAATAAAATGGGATCTTCATCCACTTGAATGTTATTTTTTTTATAAGTTTAAAGGGAGCATGTGACAAAAGCCTACTAGTAGGTATAAAAAAAGTGAATAACAGAGGGCTAGCTGTTGCGGGTGAAATAGAAAATTACAGTAGGGTCATAGCAACAACAAGGATAACAGTGGGTGAATCTGCTCAGCATCTTGGATGTCTATACACAAATACAAGTAGTATGGAGAATAAACAGGAAGAATTGGAAGTATTAAGTACATAAGCTAAATTGTGACTTAATGGCATCACAGACTCTTGGTGGATTATTGGTATAGAGATGTATAACTTGTTCACAAAGTACAGTCAGGGAAAAAGGGAAGAGAAATTGCATTATACATCAAAAATATAGTCACTTGTTTTAAGATCCAGAAGGAGGTGCAAGGCAGACCAACTGAAAGTCTTTCAGAGAAGACAGAAGATGAAAAAACAGGGGAGATATTATGATAGGGGTCTACTAAAGACCACCAAATCAGGAGGAGGAGGTGGATGAGGAATTTCTAGAACAAATAAAAGAAATATGCAAAACAAAATATCTGGTAGTAATGGGGGGACTTTAACTATCCAGACATCTGTTGGCAAAGTAATATGGGAAAACACAAAATGTCCAATAAGTTCTTGGAATGTGTGGGGGACAACTTCTAGTTTCATGAGGTGGAGGAAGTAGCCGGGGGACAGGAATATTTTACTTGATTCTGACTAACAGAGAGGAATTGGTTACAAATCTGAAAGTTGAAGTCAATTTGGGGGAAACTGATCATGAAATGATCGGTTTCATGATTCAAAGGAAAGGAAGGAATAAGAGCAGCAAAATAAGAACAATGGACCTAAAATAAACCAGATTTTTACAAACTCAGACAACTGGTAGGTAAGGTCCTGTAGGAAGAAAATCATAGGGGCAACGGGGTTCAGGGGCACTGTCAGTAGTATTGTTGTAGCCATGTTGGTCCCAGGATGTTAGAGAGACAAAGTAGAGAAGTAATATCTTTTATTGGATCAGTTTCTGTTGGTGAAAGAGACAAGCTTTTGAGCTACACAGAGCTCTTCTTCAGATCTGGAAAAGATTCTTCAGTTAAATACAAAGTGAAACAGATTGTTTAGCGTAAGTATTTAACATGTACTGTAAGATACCATTCAAGGTGAAGTGGCCTGTTAGTATCTATGCAGTCATAGGACAAAACAGTATGGGTTACAGATTGTTGCAATAATCCATAAATCCAGTGTCTTTATCAAGACCACGATTTTTAGTGTCTAGCAAGTTATGAATTTAAGCTCCCGGGCTCATTTTTTGAAGATGTTGTTCAGATTTCCTTTAAGGACAAGGAACGCTTGCAGTTTTTCAAAGAGACAATGTTAAAAGTGCAACAGCAAACTATCCTGATTCTAAGGAAAGATAGGAAGACTACTACTGAGAGGACAATATGGCTCTATCAGGAGCTTTTTAATGAACTCAAAATCAAAAGGGAATTCTACAAAAAGCAGCACCATGGCCAAATTGCTAAGGGTGAGTATAAAAGAATAGCACAAGCATATAGGGACAAAATCGAAAAGGCTAACTTACAAAGTGAATTACACCTAGCAAAGGACATAAAAGGCAAAAAGAAGAGAATCTGTAAATACATTAGGAGCAAGAGAAAGACAAAGGAACGTATAGGTCCCAGGAAAAGAGACCTAATAGATGAAATCAAGAGGACAGAGGTGTTTAGCATTAACGTTTAGGTGTTTATTTTGCTTCAGTCTTCACTGAAAAAGTTGATTGTGACCTCTTTGTCATGGGTGAGGTCCCAGAGGACCAGAGAAGAGCAAACATAGTACCTATATTTAAAAAGGGGGAAAAAGAGGACCCAGAAATTATAGATTAGTTGGCCTATCTTCAATACCTGGAAAGATACTGGGACAAATTATTAAGTAACCACTTTGTAAGCAGCAAGAGGATAATAGAGTTATAAGTAATAGCCAACATGGATTTGTCAAGAACAACTCATGTAAAACCAACTTAATTTCTTTCTTTGACAGGGTTACTGATGTAGTGGATAGGGGGAAAGTAGTAGTCATGATATATCTTGATTTTAGTAAGGCTTCTGACACAGTCCTAAATGACATTCTCATATGCAAACTAGGGAAATGTAATATAGATGAAATTACTATAAGATGGGTACAAAACTGGTTGAAAGACTGTATTCAAAGAGGAGTTATCAATGTTCACTGTCCAACTGGAAGGACAAATCTAGTGGGTCTCACAGGGGTCAGTCCTGGGTCTAGTACTATTCAGTATTTTCATTAATTATTTGGATAATGGAGTGGAGAGTATGCTTATGAAATTTGCGGATGACACCATGCTGGGAGGGGTTGATAGCACTTTGGAGGACATAATTAGATTTCGAAATGACCTTGACAAATTAGACAATTGGTCTGAAATCAACACGATGAAATTCAATACAGACCAGTACAAAATACAACACTTAGGAAGAAAAAGTCAAATGCACAGCTAGAAAATGGGGAATAACTAGGCAGCTGCACACTAAAAAGGATTTGTGAGTTATAGTGGATCACAAATTGAATATGAGTCAACAGTGTGATGCAATTGCAAAATATCATTCTTAGGTGTATTAGCAGGAGTATCATGTATAAGACATGGGAGGTAATTGTCCCTCTACTCAGCACTGGTGAGGCCTCAGCTGGAATCCAGCTCTGGGCACCACACTTTAAGAAAGATGTGGACAAATAGGAGAAGGTCCAGAGGAGAGCAACCAAAATGATAAAAGGTTTAGAGAACCTGACTGTGACAGGGTCAGGCCAGATGGCTACAGGAGAGTGCAAGAAGGCAGATATATTAGTCCTGGATTAAGTAGGTCCATTTTCCCTGGGAAAGGTAATGGTGCAGTTCAGAACAAGAAGGAACTTGCTGGAACAAATTCAGACAGGTGGGCTAATTAGGACACCTGGAGCCAATTAAGAAGCTGCTAGAATCAATTAGGGCAGGCTGGCTAATCAGGGCACCTGAGTTTAAAAAGGACCTCACTTCAGTTTGTGGCATGTGTATGAGGAGCTGGGAGCAAGAGGCACTAGGAGCTGAGAGTGAGAAGGTATACTGCTGGAGGACTGAGCAGTACAAGCATTATCAGACACCAGGAGGAAGATCCTGTGGTGAGGATAAAGAAGGTGTTGAGAGGAGGCCAGGGGGAAGTAGCCCAGGGAGTTGTAGCTGTCGCGCAGCTGTTCCAGGAGGCACTTTAGACAGCTGCAGTCCACAGGGCCCTGGGCTGGAACCCGGAGTAGAGGGCGGGCTGGCTTCCCCCCAAACCTCCCAACTCCTCATCAGACACAGGAGGAGTTGACCTGGACTGTGGGTTCCACCAGAGGGGAAGATCTCTGGGCTGTTCCCCGACCCACATGGTGAATCAGCAGAGACTGCAAGGATTGTTCGCCTTCCTTTTTCCCAGGCTGGCCAGTGATGAGGTTAGCTGAGTGAATGGCAGGTTTGAGCCACTAGCAAAAGTGGCCAAACTGAGGGCTGCCGTGAATCTCTGAGGCAAGCAAATCCACCAATAAGTGCAGGACCCACCAAGGCAGAGGAGGAACTTTGTTACATGACCCATAAGGAAAGGTTAAAAAAATTGGGCACATTTAGTCTTGAGAAAAGAACATTGAGAGGGCCCTGATAACAGTCTTCAGATATGTTAAGAATTCTTATAAAGAGGAGTGTGACCAATTGTTCTCCATGTCCACTGAATGTAGGTCAAGTAGTAATCGCCTTCTTCTACAGCAGGGAAATTTAGTTTAGAGATCAGGAAAAAACTTTCTAACTATAAGAATAATTAAGCACTGGAACAGGCTTCCAAGGGAGATTGTGGAATTCCCCACCATTGGAGGTTTTTAAGAACAGAAAAGACAAACACCTATCAGGGATGGTCTGGGTATACTTGATCCTGTCTCACTGCAAGGGGCTGAACTAGATGACCTCTACATTTCTATGATTCTATAAAAGGTCTATAGAAAGCAGGGGAGAGGGCAGCATATTCTATATTAGATAAAACACATTCTCTCGAGGGAATCAACACTATGATATTGGACTAGATCTTTGATTTGGCCCTGTCCCTTCTGCACTAGGTCGTGCAAAGAGGATGGTGAGCTGCCTTAACAGGGCAGCTGGGAAATATCTTTGCATTGGGGGATTCCTGTATGGCATAAAGTTAGTATAGCTGGTTCTATGCCCCCAACTCTTGTCCTTCCCCAAGAATAGTGGCACACTGGAGCCCCGAGGATACAATTCTAGGTAGTACAAGCCTTTAAACTGCTCTGACTTTTGCCAGGAATTGAATTAGGATTGTGGGGATGTGGATGTAGAAGTGTCGAAAGGAACTTATGCTTCAGGTGCTTCAAGAGGCGATCAGATGTCCCCTCAGAGCTGTCCAATCAAATTTCCTGAAACAATCCCTACGAAACATTACATTAGTTTTACATGGACTGTTGTTTCAGTAATCAATACCCATTGTTCTAGCATCTAGCTGTTAGGTTATAACCAGAATAATCTTGACCTAAATGTCCAGGTCTACTGAAATAATAAACAGGTTTCAGAGTAACAGCCGTGTTACTCTGTATTCGCAAAAAGAAAAGGAGTACTTGTGGCACCTTAGAGACTAACCAATTTATTTGAGCATAAGCTTTTGTGAGCTACAGCTCACTTCATCGGATGCATACTGTGGAAAGTATAGAAGATCTTTTTATACACACAAAGCATGAAAAAATACCTCTCCCCACCCCACTCTCCTGCTGGTAATAGAGTATCTAAAGTGATCACTCTCCTTACAATGTGTATGATAATCAAGTTGGGCCATTTCTAGCACAAAAAAACTGGATTTGTGGGGGGGAGGTATTTTTTTATGCTTTGTGTGTATAAAAAGATCTTCTATACTTTCCACAGTATGCATCCGATGCAGTGAGCTGTAGCTCACAAAAGCTTATGCTCAAATAAATTGGTTAGTCTCTAAGGTGCCACAAGTACTCCTTTTCTTTTTGAAATAATAAAAAAAACTACAGCGTAGGACTGTGAATAATTAATAGTAACACTAGTTTGATAAAATCAAACTGTGTTTTGTTGCAGTATTAAAATCAGGCATGACGGCAAGGCAGTTTCATGCTGCACCATGAACAACTTGATTGCAGCTGTTCCTAGAGAAGGATATATTAAATCGATTCCAGTTATGTGCTCATATAATTGGAAAGATAATTCTAGCAAAAAATCTTCTTTAAACTCTTTTGATCATCCTTGGAAAATAGAATTTAACTGACATCAAACTCACTGATTTCAAGTTAAAGCACAGCCTTAACTCGTAAGGGTGGAGAACACATATGCAATTTTTGTTGTGGGTTCTTCAGTGTGAGGCTGGGATTTCCCCTTCTAGCAGCAGATTCTCAGTGCAGTCTGACAGCTTTTGCCTTTCATCTCTCATCATCAGGAAGGGCAGAGCCTCTAGCTAGACTCAACATTGAATTGCAAATTTCTTGTTGATCCAGTAACAGAGAAAGCTTATCTGGCACTAGACTCTCTCCAGGAAGCAATTACTTGACTACATCAAAGATTTTTTTCCTCTAACACTGAATCAGCTAACACAGAACAGTTAGCAATTGTAACTAGAGTCAAGGGGACAGATCCTCAGCTAGTGTACATTAGTACAGGGCTAAGCCTACACAATTTTCACCTGGTACACACAACCTCACTTGCCCCACAGTGGCGGATGCTGGGCCTGGCTTCTCACTCTGGGTGTTGTGACCGGATACACAGGATTGTGCCACCAGTCATGTTTGGCCCAGCTCTCCCTCTGTCATCATGGAGGGGCTATATTTGGGCCAAATTTCAGCAAGTGGCCCTGTGACTCAGGATTGTGGAGAGTAAATATGCCTATTCTACACCTGTTCCTATACCTGTTCTGGTAGGCACCACTTTGAGTCTGGGCCTCTGAGGGCATACGTACTCATCCTCACCCCTAAACCCAGCCATGCACTAACTCTAAGGGCTGTAATTTGTTTCTTGGGTTGTAAATGACAACAAACCAAGTGACTACAGAAGAGCCTTGCTAATAGGCACTTCACTAATCCCCACAGCAGGACTCGGTAGCCTCTCCTCTCCTCACATCAGGAGCATCTTGTATATGAGGAGAAATTTGTGGATGTTTTTGATCTCTCTGCCCAGAACTCAGTGAGACCCCCTTGGATAATTAAACATAATTGGATTATAAAATTAAAGGTGGGTTGTGGATGCTTCCGTTCCTTTTATGCACCGTTAAACACCTATTAAGTACTTTGGAATTTCCTGGAGGGAAGCATTCTAAGAAAACAAAGTTTGCCATAATCCAGGGTTGCCAGCAATTGATTTTTAGTCTCACCAAGCCCAGTGGTTTAATCAAACTGAATGAATGCCTCCCTTCCCACTCCCATCTTTGTTGCATTCAGTTGAAGCTGACTTCAGCCAGCACAGTCTCATGGGTTTCGAGATACACTCTGCAAACGAAGGGAATATGTGGGTAAACCAGGGAGAACAGAACAGACTTGTCCTTACATCATTGCCTTTTTGATTTACCAAACACAATCCAGGCCATCTCATATCCTTCAGTGGAGAATTTGTTTGCTGTGAAAATGGCAGGGTGAAATGCTCTTTCTTACAGTCTGTTTTGTCTTTCTTTGGCACTCTTTGTCTTTGAGAAAATTAGCTTAAGATTTCTCTGCTTCAGAAGGACAAAGGAGACAACAGCCTTCCCTCATAATTAGAATCATATCAAGCAGCCCACCAGAGGGGCCAAACAAGTTCTGTCAAACAAGCCTCTAGAGCAGCAGTTCTCAAACTTTGGCAACCTGAGGACCCCATTTTGATTTAAAATTTTTCACGGCCCCCCAAGCCGCCTGCTCAGTCCCAGGCGCCACCTGCACTCCAACCGTTCCCCCAAGGCCCCACCCTTCCTCTTCCCTGCCTCTTTCCACCCCCTCCTCCGAGCATGCCCCATCCCCACTCCTCCCTGCATGCTGCTGAACAGCTGTTCCATGGCATGCAGGAGGCACTGGTTGGGAGGGGGGAAAAGTTGATCAGTGGGGCCAGCAGACCCCAGTTTGAAAAACCCTGCTCTAGAGTCTCACTATCTTCACCAAATCCATTCACTGGGAAACTGCAAATACCACATGGTACAAAAATCAGTAAAAAGAGCTACAAGCCAAACTCAGGAGCAGATGAGAGGCAGTCCTGGAGCACAGGGAGACGGGAACAGCATAGGGCAGGCAGATCAAGATAAGCAGGGGGAAGGGACAGGATCTGCTGCTCCAATGTCCATTGAAGTCAGAGGGAATCCTTTCATGGACTTCAATAGGTGCTGGATCAGGCCAAATAGGTGTAAGAGCAAGTGACAGCTAACCTTCCCAGAGTAGCAGGGAGAGTTGCCCAAATATTCCATCCTGTGAGAGGGTGCCACAAACATCCTGTTGCCCTGCCCAACATCCCCTGCTCCTGGAAGACTGTGTGTGAATATTCCAGGAGCTCTTGGTGAAACAGTGCAGCTCCGTACTACCCACTATCACATGCTCACGAAACAGCTTAGATCTATATATTAAAATGTGACCACTCAAGCCTATATCTATATTATTTGAAGCAGATTGAACCCTATTAAATTTTATTTCAAAATGTTGATTATTTTTGCAAAAAATAATTAAATCACAGGAAAAAATATCACCCTTCTGTTGACCACATCTCTCATTATTCTACTGCTGATATGGGATATTACCATTTGGAAAAAAAAAAAGTAAAAAGATTTACAACTTCCCTCTAAAGTAAGTTAAAGAAGGATTTAGGGTCCTAACTTTAGACTCTCTCATCTGAAAACTTTGACCTAACCTTAGTGAAGGTGCTTGATAACTAATTGGTTATCTAGGGACATAATCAGCTCCAGTCAAAACATCTTTGTGGTTTCATTTACATATTAGGGAGGGGAAAATGTTATGAGTCAGAAGAGGAGCTCTCATTATTATGTATCAAATAAGAACCCTGCCGAAGCAGATAGGACTCCACACACACTGGAGTACTTCCCCTAAAGCTGTCTGCAAGGCATACTGCCTGACCACTGCCTGACCCAGCAGAAGTCTGAAACTGCCTGGTTATTGTCACAGGAAAGTGAGCTGACATAACAGTCATATGAGTATTAATTGTAGCACTTTTGTCAGGTACACCAGTGAAGTGGTGGCTACCAGCAAAAAAATAAAAATAAAAATCCCCCAAAAAACTCTGATAAGGTTTATCTAATGAAATCTCCAAAGCTGAATAAATAACTCCAAGGAGCTTGGGAATTTTTACACTGAATTGCATGTGTATTCCCAGTTAGAGGAAAATGCTGTTAAGTCTAGTCTTCCTACTTGGGTTTTTTAGTGATAACATAACTAATACTAATGTTACAATATTTGCTGTTCCATTGAGTCTTCACCTTGGGAAGAATTACAGTAGTTAATGGATGCGGGGGGAGGAGAGGGTTGGGAGCTCAGGGCACTGATGCGGGATTGGGATCCTGTCTCTCCTGGTTCAGGATTGAGGCTTATTAGTGGGAGCGGGGAGGTGTGCATTGTTTCTATCTGTGTTGTGCCTGTTCTGTGAATAAAGAGTGCTTCAGTTTCCAGAGCTTACCATCTGGTGCCTTTCATAACCACTAAATTTCCTTTAAGTTTGAAATAAAAATGACAGAAGAGATGAGAAACTCTGGAAGAAATTTCATAGGTAGCATTCATGTTCTCCAGGATTAGTGACATCATAAATAGAGATGTTTGGGTTTGGTTTTTTGGTTGTTTGTTTGTTACTTTTTGTCAAAAAAAAAAAGTCAGGAAATGCCAGATTTGAGGTGCTTTTGAGTGCTTGCCTTTGCAACCTTGATAATGTTCTTTTAACATAGTTTTGTGTGCGTAATTTCCTGAGTTTTTTAAAAAAGCAAATTGAAAAGACAGAAATTGCATCATATAGCATCATATTGGCACCCACGAGACAAAAGAAAGTTAGAACCTTTAGATCCACCACACAGATCTCTGATGAGCTAATGGAGTAACTGATAGCAGTAAGGTTGAGTCCTATACATGGACTAGCACTAGAAGAGGATGAGACACAACCTTCACCAGTAGGTTTCAGAAATATTTGCTGACGGCAGAGGAATGGTTCCATTCCAGACTCTGGAGGTGAGTGTTATAGAACATTCTTCCCTTGTGCCAACCCAAACTTGACACCTTCTGCCCCATTCCCTTCAACCTGTCCTGTCCCAGTTCTGTATGTTTCCCACCCCTGGCTCTTTGTCCCAATCCTATTTACCTTGCCTACACAGTCCCAGTCTCCACTACTCAGGCTTCTCACCCCAATCCCAGGCTCCTTGCCCAGCCAACCTTAGTCTCCCCCTCTGGATTTGCTGTTCACATCCCAGTCTCTTCCCACCATTCACACTCTCACTCCCTCCCCACATCCAATCCCATCGTATTTGCCCAGCCAGTCCGCATCACCATTTCTTCCCTCCCCACCACTCAAGTCCCAGTCTCATGAGTTTCCTTGACTCAATATACTCCCCCTGCCATCTTTTTGTTCCCTTTGCATGCAAATTAGACAGCTTCCTCCTCCATGCTGCCTGGGTGCCAAGGAGAAGGGCACAGGAGAGACAGACGTCCTGCTCTCAGTTCTGGTGCCTGACCCCACACCAGCCTGGAGTACCAGGAGCAACAATTACAGCTTCTTTTTAGTCCTCGGCTGAAGCATGAAAAGTTGTTCTGTGGGGATGGTGTAGGTGCAGTGAAGTCACAGACAGGGGCTGTGAGGGGACGGAGAGTGCTCAGTTGCTCTGTGAAATGGCACGTGTACTGTCTGATCATCACTAGGAGTTGTGAGAGACACCAGCATGCACAGTGAAGATGGAATCTTCAGAAATTTTAGCTGCTAAAATTGAAGTCACTACTGAGCATGTGCAAACTGCAATTTTTCAAACTTGGCCAAATTCAGACAGATTTCCAGGGATAAGGCAAAAGGCACATCTCTGAGCCAAAGGCCACTCCCTGTCAAATTTCAACACCCCATTCCAAAATAAGGGGGCACTAGAGCTTTTCTAAGAAAAGATCAACAGAATTTAGCTTGAATGTAGCGGTGCTGACTCACTGCCACAACACCTCCTGCTGGTCATGCTGAGAATTAGTTCTCAGACCACCAGGGTGCCTTTTACTAGCGGTGTCGCACTCGCTGTTACTTCCGCTTCCTCTACCATCTGCACCCATGTCATTCCTAATCCACAGCATCCTCTTCGTGACACAGCCCCCTGGTTGTGCCTCAGGCCACTGTCTCCCCCGCATTGGGGGACTGGAAGTCCTCAGTCCCTCTACTTGCCTCAGCAGCCAACTGCAGTCTCGAGTCTTGCCCCTGTCTTCTAGTCTTGCCCCTGGCAATATGGATGTAGGCCATTCTCCTCACTGGCAAGTAGGGGTAAAGAGGGAGGGCCCAGGCCCACCTGCTACTCTGGGTCCCACCCCAGGGACCCTATAGTTGGCAGCCACTTACTGCCCCTCCTCCTATTCCAGCTGCCTACTTTCCCTGGGCCACTTCCCCCATAACCCTAGCACCTTCCCTGCCCTTGCTTCAGGGCCTCAGTCTGGTCATGTTCAGCCAAGAGCTCCCCTTTTACTCCGCTACCCTACCCAGCAGACAGCCCTTGCCCTCCAGGAAGAGACTACCCCTTGCACTGCTGAGCAGCCCTTTATATATGGGCTGCTCCAGCAAGCCTTCTCCTGATTGGCTCTCCCAACAAACCCTTTCCTGATTGGTGAGGTTCTACACAGCCTCTCCAAAGCTGCCTTAACGCTTCTCTTACCTGTGTGGGGCAGCCGCCCCACCACAATGAACAAAACAATGTATTTTCCTCTAGCCTTGTTATTGGAAACAGCTGAACTATTTTGGCTGAACTTTTTCAAAAACAGTCAGTCTGAGGCAGATGCCCAGCATGGAAAACTTTAGCCCAAACAGTTAAAGTTTGGCAAAGTTAGCAGAGACTGAAAATAGAGTCTTACAAAGGAAAGTGTCAGATAACCTTAATAATGGGCAGAACTACCATCTCTGCCTGTAATACAGGCCACCAGGAAAACATATTACCTGCCATAATCTGTTCTCCCACAACAGCTGATGAAATAGCTAGTACTTAGATACGGCAAAAAGTGACTCTCCTTGCTTATGCGTAGGTGTTTCCTCTCATCAGTTTATTTTCATCATCTCCTGTCTTCCTCCTCTTCTTGTGAAGGAACCCTTAAGTGTAAAAGTGTTAGGGCTTTCCTACACTTAAAAGGCTGCAGCAACACAGCTGCACCAATGCAGCTGTGCAACTGTAGTTCTTCAGAGAAGAGTCTATCTATCCCAACGGGAGGGCTTCTCCCATCGGGCATAGGTAATGCACCTCCCCGAGAGGTGGTAGCTATGGTAGCTTCTCCTATCAGCATAGCACTGTGTACACCAGGAGTTACGTCAGTATAACTACATCGCTCAAGGGTGTGGATTTTCCAGTTATATTGATATAAGTTGCTAGTGTAGACCAAGCCTAGTGCAGATCAAGCTTCCACTCACCGGTTTGTTATCAGCTCTTTTATTTTTTCTGGTTTCATTTTCCCCCTCCGTTCACTTTCTCAGAGCCTTTCACTTGCTTTGGAGGATATAATAAAGGTGGAATTGTGAGAAATATTTCACTTGAAGCAAGAAAGAACTAGTAAGCAATGTTGATTTTTAGTTTATATTAGAGATGTGCCCCATTTTGTACCCAAATCTGACCTTTCCAAATGTTTGGCTGTGTTTAAATCCAGGGTTCTTGTGCATGTCCTTATATAAACAAAAGTCAGCTGCAATGTTTAGAACCAGATCCAAACTTTCCCAAAGTTCAGGGAGGTTGAGATCTGTGTGTGTGTGGTTTTTTTTGTTGCTGTTGTTCTGGCTCAACTCTAGTACAAACTCAACCAGAGGAGTAGTTCATTAGGACTACCTTTATGAATATCTTTACTTCATCTGGCTATCCATGAAAATTTTGAGGCTGCAGCTAACTGGAGAATTTGAAGTTTGAACCTATTCAATGGAAGTATTCACACTGGGCAAGTAACACATATTTTCCAAATGTGGCTACTAGTCCCACTTCTGGTGACCCAGCAGGTCACACATGAACCTATGTGAATATGCATGGATATACAAGATCACATTGAAATCAAATTTTACCAATGAGTTTGCAGCAAGATCCAGTTATAGGAAATGTAGACTTGTTGAAGCCCAAATTTTTTCACCCTTGAGAATTAAAGTGTCAATGTAAATTACTTCCAACACCAAAAAATCAGGAGCCTGCTTTGAACAAAACTTCAAAGAGTTCATACCACTCTACATTAAAATTTGTGGTTATTGCATATGCAATTACCACATTTCACTGCCATTTTCTCTACTATGACATGTAGAATGATAGCTTTTAGCCCAGGGATCAGCAACCTTTAGCATGCGGCCCGCCAGGGTAAGCCCCCTGGCGGGCCAGGCTGGTTTGTTTACCTGCCACATCCGCAGGTTCAGCAGATCGCAGTTCGCCGCTCCAGGCCAATGGGGGCTGCGGGAAGCAGCGCGGGCAGAGGGATGTGCTGGCCGCCGCTTCCCACAGCCCCCATTGGCCTGGAGCAGTGAACCAGGTAAACAAACCAGCCCGGCCCGCATGGGGCCTTACCCTGGCAGGCCGTGTGCCAAAGGTTGCCGATCCCTGTTTTAGCCACATGAGAAATAAGGTTGATAATCAATTACTTGTATATTTTTTCAGAGGGATGTAGAGACATAACTGTAAGATAACTAACCATTTAGATTTTGGCCTGTTGTACATAAATGTGGATTACTGTGACAGAAGCCTGTGGTAGAGAGCAGAATGCAGATTTCCCAGCCCAGGCCTGTGCTTTAACCACAAGATCATCCTCCTCTCAGTTTATGAAAAACACTAAAAATTCTTTGACAAAGCACAGAGACAAGAACAACCTGACACAGATGGCTGCCAGTAGGGTCACTGGTTTAGGTTCAGGCCGACTCTGAGGTAACTGAAAGTCATTGCCATTTGAAGTCTTGTTATTTGCATATATAAAATGAGTGATCTCACTCCAGTTCCTAGTAGATACTACCACCTCTCAGAAACGAACCCCCACAATTCGCACTAACTGGAAGCTCATTGGCAGCCTCACCCAAGAAGCCAAGCCAAGGCATATATCACAACCTCTGACATACTAAATGTGTGAAACGATCCTCAAAAATGTGCAGCAAAGGATGCTAAAGTCAAAGTCTATTTTTCTCGAATTTGAGCTCCTTTTTAATAACTTCACTGATATCCAGAACATCTTCTTTGCTTAGTCAGAGACCTTGCCAGGCCAATTTTTCAGTTTTCCTGAGAAATAAGAGCAGCTGTGGGTGAAGGCAGAAGCTCTAAGGCAGTGGTCCACAAACAGTGAGGCGTGCACCGTAGGGGGCACAGGCCAGCCCCCATAGGGGGCAGGGAGAGAGCACTCCCCAGCTCTGCTCCTGACCTCGGCCCCAGCTGCTGGCACTGGCTCCCGGCCCCACGCCTGCCCCCATCCCCAGCTGTGGCCCAAGCCTCAGCCCCCTTACCCCTGTCTGTGTGCCCCCTCCCAGAGCCACAGCCCCACTCCATGTCCCGCTTCTGGGGGGATGCTGATAGGGATAAGAGGGAAGCAAGATAAAACGTTTTGAGGACCACTGCTAAGGAAATCAGATGACTTAACTGGAACTCAGCAGCTTCTAGGAACTGTTGCCAACCCATGAGCAAGAGACTAAGAAAACCAACCTCTTTGCTCCTCATACTTTCCAAAAGGCAGTAATCGCCACAGCACAGGTGGCTGACACTGGGAGGTTTCTCTGTCCTCTAGTGGAGCTGACTTTATGGTTCAGGGCATTCTAATCCCCATTGGCCATATTGCTCTGGTTTGTTCTCTGATGGAGCCCAGCTCTATAGTTCGGTGCTTCTTCTGGTCCCTGGAGTTCTATCTCTATGGCAACTGAAATTCGGAGAGGTGTGGACCAAGGATTATAGAAACACGGAACTACCCTCTCCTCCCCACAGATGGGAATAAGGCACAAGGAGGTGTGAGGTAACTTGCAATACCACTACTTGTGCTGTACCTGTTCTGTGAATACTCGTTACCTGGGTTGTCTGTCTGTCTCCCTACACAAGCAACAAAACAGCCACTTCAACAACAAACTACAACAAAAACTAAGCATAGAAGAAAATAGAGACTAGCAACTTTCACATAAAAAAGAAACTCAGTCCTCACACACTCTTCTGTGCCTCCCAGGGGTGGGTGTACAGTGACCCGGGGAGGCTTCAGTTGGGTGACCGTGACACAGGGAGAGTAGAGGGTTCAGAAGTTCTTCCCTAAGTTTAGTGAGGGTGCTGAATAGAAAAAATCATTGGGGTAATCATCCTTTCTTCCTCTTTCTGGTTCCGCTTATGTGAGTGAATGTGATGTCCGACCTTGCTTGACACACTTGACTAGAAACAGCAGGGTATGTAGTGATAAGAAAGGGAAGTTAATGAATTTGCATGTTAGTCAAAGAGTTCATCACTCCACCTCTCTGCAGTGAGAAACTCTGAAAACTCCAAAAGGATTTAGCAAATTCATTTTTCTTCCCATCCCTCTGTGTAACCCTTTGGAAAGAACAGTGGGGTAGATACTGTCTCCTGCTAAGAGTGGCATAAAGGGACTTAAGGGGTAAAAACACACATCTCAGCATAGGCGCCAACTTCCTGAGTTCCCGGGGGGACGGATACTCGACCCCCACTGTGCCTCAGGCCCTGTGCCCACTTCACCCCTTTCCCAAGTGCCCATCCCCACCCTGACTTTTCCTGCCCCTGCTCTGCCCCCACCCCACCTCTTCCCACCCCTGCTCCGCCCCCTTCCCTGCCTCTTCCTGCCCTGTCTCCTCCCCCTCAGTGTCTCCTGCACGCCGCTGAACAGCAGATCACAGCAGGTGGGAGGCTCTGGGGGGCAGGAGGAGGAGCTGAGCACCCACTATTTTTTTTCATGGGTGCTCCTGAGCTGGAGCGCCCACAGAGTCTGCACCTCTGCATCTCAGAGAATTTCCCCAGCACAGGCGTAGCAGAGGAGCCACACAGACAGACCTACACAAAGCCCACACTCATGCATCCCTTGGCATAGGGGCATGGCAGGGGAGTGGATGAAGTCAGGAGGAGGCATTTTGAGGTCAGTGGTTGGAACACTCTGTGCAATGGCTATTCTGGACTGCAGAGAAGCCCACTGGTGACTCTGGGGAAGCCTCTGTAGATGAGAGCAGCTTATAGGGCTGCTCTAACCCATGACAGGGGATACATCAATCCCTGAAGCAGCCCTGAGCCTGGGCGGCGTAAAGTTGTTTTAGAGCCACCTTTCTCCAGTTTTGCACCTTCTGGGCTGTGCCTCTTGGGAGGTCCAGCTCAGAATCTGATCCCATGAATACAAAGTTTTCCAAAATCATTATGTTTTTTTTAATAAAGGGGGTTTGTTTTGTATGTGTCACAGTGACACGCTGAAGAGGGTTTTTGTAACATTTCTGGTTCCCTCAAGATGAAGAGAGGGCTGGGGTAATGGAAGAGTAAGCCTCCGCTTTGCTTACTGACCCCTGACAGAGGCTAGTAAAAATATTTCTGAAAAGCAATTTTTTTTTTAGCCTTGGAAAACACCACATTGCCCTAAGTGACAGATATTTAAAAAACAAAATATAAAAAAGTAACCCCCACATAACAACCTCCTGAGCAAGGATATCTCAGACCAATCTACAAGATCTACACACATACACACACACCCCACACTCCCACACACACCATTTCATATTACACAATCTGACTCTCATGCTGCAAACATTTCCAATAAATGCCTTTGATGGTTTGTTTGCCAGGTGATTTGCCACCCTCTATATAGTTGTGATTCTGAGAAACATTTCACTTAAATGGAAAAAACAAACAAATAAACAAACAAATCAGACTCCTCAATCATCCATCTGTCTTCTCTGGAAATACATGACCCCTTGGTTACCATGTAGGGTTTATATCTGGCTTTGTACTGGCTAAAGAGGAAAACTTTTTGTGGGATTCTCATGTTAAAATTCTGTCAGAACATCACTGACATAGTATTCACAAATCATATTTTCAGTTCTGTAATCTTTTCTCTGTAGTCTTTGAAACTAGAAATGTCAACTACCGTGACATTTACAGGGTTTTGGATGGCTGTTTATTAAAAATAAATTGGAATTGCTGAATGATATAATGTTTTTGAGCTGAGTAAGGATTCCATGGTTTCTTGTCAGAATAATAATGAAGACAACCTTTTCCTTGGAGCACGGCTATGCGTCCTCATTCCTGTGGGGTTTTTTTCCTTCTTGTCATACACAGATAGTGGTAAATTCTCCATGTCCTGGTTACAGGGCTAGCTGCGCCTCTGATTCCTTCTCTAGTGTCTCTGAGAGCACCACTTCAGGTCTATGGTCTTGTGCCTTCACTTCTCTCAGGACGGAAAGCCCATAATTCTAGACTTCACTGAAAGAAATAGCTCAAGTTAGTATACTTGAGTTTCTTCACTCAAGCTAGCCTAGATTCAGTGATAGCTTCTTTAAGGGTTGGTCTTAACTGCATTGTTAGTTTGACCTATAACTTGAGTTTTGCCCCAAACCCAACTCCTGTCCACACACAAAAATCTCTAGCTCAACATAAATGGTGATTTAAGCTCCAGGTAACTGGGCCGCTGGGGATGGAGTTGGGCGTTGGGTTGAAGCTTTAGTATTGCTGAGGCTCAAGATAGTAATTCAGTGGGGATGCGGCAGACAGAGTTACAGCAGCTTTTCAACTGCTAATCCAATCACTCAGCTAATCTACTCTTACATAACTTTCACTCAAAGTAGCTCACATGGAATAACATGCATGTACCACCTCGAGGTAGCGGTTGCAGTGAAGACAAGCCATCAGACTAGGTGCTATGCTCAGTGCACTCAGTACCAATTGTGCTTACCGGGCAGGTCCCACTAAATTCAGGTAGCTGTGATTCTTCCCTTCAGGAGCCTGTGACTACTGGATTACAGTGACCCAAAACAGCCTTCTTCAAATACAAGTATTGTTTATTTTACCATAGGAACAAAGCATAAGGGGGAAAGGATTTTTAAAATAACAAAAGGTCTACATACGGGTCTATTTTATCTAGGGTTGTAGGCAGGCTTTACCCCCAAGCCCCTAACTTCTGGGAGTCTGGGTCTCAGACCATTCCCCTTAAGTCTCTCTACCTCCCTGTTCTTGAGGGCCTGACTTTAAATCAAGCTAAAGTTCTTTGTTCTCACTTTCCCGCTTCAACCTGCTTCACAAAACCAGTTTGGTAAGCTCCCAAAGGGTCAAGCCAGAGAATCAAAACAAAACACTTTTGTAGTATCACTCAAGTGTTTTGTAACAACCCCACAAGTGTTTGTTGAGGGATGTCTTATCTCACGTCAGTGTCTTGCCTTTCTGTTTGTTCCCCAGTAGCATGTCTTATGGCTCATCTTTGAACCCTCTCCAATTTATCAATATCCTTCTTGAATTGTGGACACCAGACTTGGACGCACTATTCTAGCAGTAGTTGCACCAGTGCCAAATATAGAGGTAAACAATATCTCTACTCCAACCTGAGGTTTCCCTGTTGTGCATCCCAGGATCACATTCACTCTTTTGGCCATAGTATCACCTGTTCAGTTGATTATCCATCCAGACTTCTGAATGTTTTTCAGAGTCACTGCTTCCCAGGATGGAGTTCCCCATGCTATAAGTATGGCCTACATTCTTTGGACCTAAATGTATACATTTACATCTAGTTATATTAAAACACATATTGTTTGCTAGTGCCCAGATTACTAAGTGATCCAGATCACTGTGAATTAGTGACCTGTCCTCTTGATTATTTACCAATCCCCTAATTTTTGTATCATTTGCAAACTCTATCAGTTATGATTTTATGTTTTCTTCCAGATCATTGATAAAAATGTTAAATAGCACAGGGACACAAACCAATCCCTGTTAAAATATACACAATTAATCATTTTTCACACATGTACAAGGTTAAGACTTGGAATTTATGCAGTAGAATCAGTGAAGCATCGATTGAACAGTATGTGAGGGATCTTTGGAAATGGAAGTATCAAGAGTGAGAAATGCATTCCAAAAATAAAATAAATTTTAAAAATGACTAATAGCACATACAAATTAGTTACCAGGAAGAAACAATGTCTTATCTGCATGATGTAATTAGTGTCTGCAGGGTATGGGGAGGTGAACAACAACTTCCTCTTCCGGGCTTTTGTGAGTCTATGTTGGTTGATTCTACATTGCATCAAAGGAGAAAAAACATCTGTCATGTGCAGCCTGAAATTTTGTGTGAGACATCACACTGAGTACAATCAGCAGGGATATGAGAGGAGACAAGCCTAGACAGGAACTGCTTGCAGATCATGCAATGTCTTAAGATGATGGAATAGGTAGAAATTGTATATCACACTAAGTAAAAAGAAGGTTTGAACCTTTAATTCATGGATACCTTTATCCCTCAGTGATGGGCACATTTACAAATGTGGCCTCAATTATGGATGTTGCACATTCTTGATCCCCAATTTTAGGCTTTTAAATTTTGGCAACCAACAATTGCAGTACCCAAAATTAGAATCTACTATTAAAAGTTTGGCCACTAGGGCCCAGATCCTCAAAGGTTTAGGTGCCTAATTCCCTTTGAGGAACTAGACCTAGGTACTTATAGAACAAAAGCATTTCCTAAACCCAGAGATATATCTGAGCAATCACAAAGATAATTGATTCAGATTATGAGGAGGGAGCTACTGAAAATGTCCCTGTAACTCCAACAAGGAGCTTTTGTCTATGTAAGATGAACCTGTGAATGATGGAAGTCTGGCTCTTCATGATGGCTCCTGTACTCCCACATGGAAGCCACCTTCAAAGATTCCCCTGCTGTCTCTGACTCAACCATGGCACACATAAAAATTCAATCAATTGGTGTGTGACTATATTATGTTTTTCAATAGAGAAAGAGCAACCCTGGACTTTCAGTCTGGAGGAATTAATTTTAGATGAGTGTAAACTACAAAGAAAAGAACAAATGTAAAGTCTCTGCGAGAGAGTACTGTGTGTGCGAGGCTTAATCTGTAACAATATCCATCTTCAATGTGTTACCCTGCAAATAACCATTACAAATACATAGGCGTCACAAACTGTTTCTGCCAGCAAGAGTAGTGATATGTGTGGTGGGACATAGGGGGAGGGATGGGATATGAAAGGGTAGGGGGAAGCTGAGAAAAAAATAAAATATTAGGTAAGAGAAAGAAAATAGGTACATCAGAAACAAAATTAAATTAAATTAAAAATGAGAGTGAATATTTATATGGGAAATACAGTGAGTGAGGAAAAAGGCATAAAATTAAGGAGAATAGAGAATTCCAGATGAAAACTTTTATAACAGAAAAGGGTCAAAAAGGATGAGGTTAGGCAAAAATAGCAAGCAATTATTAAAAATTCTTCAGATTTTTAGAAAAACACTGGAAAAAAGTGCTTAAGGAAACAAAATGGAAAAAAAGAGAGAAAAGAACAAAAGTCAGGAGTTATGGCAAGTCCCCTTGTTCCAGCCCAAATTACTTTATTGGTAATAGTGAATCACATAAATATTTCTGTAAAAAGAGGCACTCTCACACATGACCTGAAAAATCAGTATAATATTTTGAATGCTTTCCCCAAAATTTTGTCATTTGCTGCCTGATCAGGATGTTGAGAGGTTGCTTGCTTCCTCAGGAAAGAAAGACACAGATGGGGACTATCTGGAAATAAACTGTGTTGTACTTGATAAGGAAGATGAACTATAGCACACTTAATACAGAAGGCTAACCTGTTACCATTTTCATATGATAAGAGGAAAGGAGTCATTTTACTTCCTGATTTTGTTCCCATCTGAGCCTAAAAATAGATCCTCTTTAATTTCTGCTTTTCACTACAGCAATCTGTCCTTCTGCCCTTCGGCATTTAACAAGGATGTTAATCCAGGGTGTGTTCATATAAAAGAAGGTAAGAGCAGAGTTCATGGGAGGCTTCTGGGCAGAGCTATGTAGGGTGATGAGAAGTCACAGTTTTGTTTTTTTGTTTATCCTTTCAAACAAGACAAGAAAGGTGGCTCTAAAACAACTTTACGCCGCCCAGGCTCAGGGCTGCTTCAGGGATTGATGTATCTCCTGTCATGGGTTAGAGCAGCCCTATAGGCAGAATGAGCAGGTGACTCTTAGTCTTGTTCTTAGAGGTCCACAATACATCACGGTAGGAGCAAAGTGGAGCTCTTGCTGGCAGTGTTAGCAGAAACGTAGAGACTGGAGGTTTTTCAACCTATTTGCCTCTAGTATTGCCCTCTCCAGATCAGGATGTTAAGAACATAAGAACGACCATATTGGGTCAGACCAATGGTCCATCTAGCCCAGTATCCTGTCTTCTGTGGCCAATGCCAGGCACTTCAGGGGGAATGAACAGAACAGGCAATCATCAGGTGATCCATGTTGTCGTCCATTCCCAGCTTCTGGCAAACAGAGGCTAAGGACACCATCCCTGCCCATCCTGGCTAATAGCCATTGATGGACCTATCTTCCCTGAATTTATCTAGTACTCTTTTGATGGCTGGTACATGAGATAGGAATTGGTGGAACACAATGGCTAGACATAATCTCCTGTTTAGGCTGCCAATCCAGCACCTTTCACAAACACTAAATTTGCTTAGAACTTTAGAAAAAGAAAAAAGGTTCCCTCAAGTGGATTGAATTTGAGATGCATTTAACAATCTATGAAACCAGAAAAGTAATGCCCAATTTGATTTTCAGCTTCATTGAGACTAAATTTTCCATGGAAGCTGAGGCTCATAACAGGTTCCTCAAGACATCATTCATTTTGCTCTGCCTGTGGATGATCATGATGACTGAAAGGTCACAGACCTTTGGAACACCAGTCAGGCGTTTCTAGAATTCCATCTCAAACCATTTAAAGGACATTCCACTGGGTGTTGGAACACAGAAGTGTGACAGTCTTATTAAACCTCCTGGAACATCTCAAAAATCTATATAGAGACAATTCTGCATATATATGTTTTCAGAAGGTGGAATGTTTCTTTTCTCATTCTATGGGCCAAATTCAGCAGTCCTTTATTGAGGAAAAATTGCAACTGAAATCAATGGAGTTTTGTTTGATTGAGTATTACAGAATTGGACCCGTTAGTATTAGGGCGATTTTCATGGAAACATACACTTCTTCAGAATCTTACTTCATATTCCAACCCTCAAGGGATAATCTTCTGTTCTGTTTATGACATCTTGATTTGCTGTAGTGACAAGTACTCTAGTATGACATCACAACAGGAAGATTGGAGAGCAGGCAGTAGAAGTAGGTGAATTCCCATGAAACAAAGATCTACTTCCTTAATTATTTTGGAAAATGGGGAAAGGGGAAATATGTAAAATACTGACTGTAATACAGAAGTGGAATATACATTTTCCATGAGGGACCATCAGCTCTTTATGTGTAGCTTCTGAACATAAAACTGCCCAGTTTCATCAACTTCTTTCTCCCCACCTGCTAATGAAACTGGCCTAAAACAAGACCCAATAAATAGTTTCCCCTTATTTTTGCTTTTTCCCCAGATTCTGATTTAATTTATACATCTCCTTATTTACACTGGTGTAGGTGAGAGGAGAATCAGGGATAGCTAGTGTAGTTGTTAGAGCCGAGAACTACCTACCAGGAAGCCTGAGTTCTATTCCCACTCTAACTTAGTTTCCCTATTTGTAAGACAAAGATAACACCCACACTCCTTATGTATCCCAAAATTCCTGGGAGAAAGGCACCATCATTTGTATAGAATAGGTCAGGCTGTTGTTGGTTTGCTGCCCAAACATGAGATCATTTCTATGAGTCATCACAGAATAGCTAAAGGTTGGGATTCATTTGCAATGACACTTGGATGTCTAAATTCCATGAATAGTTTTGAAAATCTCAACTAGACAGCCCCACAGGGCTTGTCAGAAAATTGTCACTGAAACCAAATTTTGACAAAAATTTGGGGGGAACCCATGAAACCCATGAAAAAATTATACAAAAAATCCCTTTCCATTTTTCATCTCTCTCTTTCTTTTTTAAAGGGTCCCCACTCCTGCCAATGGTCAGAAGTTTTGCTCTTGGTAACCACACATCATGTTTCATGATCATGAAAAGGGCTCTCTCCTTCCTAGAGCAGGAAAATTCTCATCTCAGCCTATCTAAGCCTCAGACCGCTACCAGCCACTAGCATAGCTGCCTATGGGTGATCTTCCACAGACTAGTTGTATTTGAGTGAACAGTTTAGGGCTGGAGGGTGGGATAACAAGATAGCTCTCATTCTCTGAGTTATAAGTAAAAACTCCTGTTAGAATGCAAGAGGAGTAAACAGAGCAGAATGTGTTCTCTTTATCCCAGCAGTCTCATCAGTCTGCTTCTTTTGCAAAAGTACTTCATGGAAGTTCCCACACACAAGGCCCTTTCCTCAGCTCTGGCAGCTGATTTGTTTGTTTCTCTGTTGAGTAGCAACCACTGCCCATACTGGCTTAGACTGGCACCTTGCAACCTGCACTGAGTAGGGGGGAGAGTATAGGTGCACTGTCTCAGGAGCAGAGCAAACACAGAATGGTGACTCAGACACAAATAGTTTAATCCCTGCTTCCCCCTTCCTCTGGAGAGAAGTAAATTGCATCAGTCCCTTTCCTGGCATACGTCCACTCTGCAGCAGCTCAGCTGCACTGACTATATGTGTTGAGAAGAGAAGGGAGACAAAGATGATACACCTCGATCCGTCCTGTTTTCTGCCCATGGCACTCAATGGTTTAGGCCAGGTATGTCTACACTTCAATTAAACACCAGTGGCTGGCCAGTGTCAGCTGATTTAGGCTTGTGGGGCTTGGGCTGTGAATTTGTAAGATTGCAGTGTAGATTTCATCTTGAGCGGGAGCCCAGGCTTTGGGACCCTCCCTCCTTGTGGGTGTTTAATTGCAGTGTGCACATACCCGCAGTCTCCTGAGGGCTGTAATATTTTGGTCTAATTCTAGGTGTTCAGCTTTACATAGAGGTGGCTGGGTGGTGTTTAGTAACTTCAGAAATATAAGTCAGGGTAGGTGATCTGGAGGTCCAATATGGCTTTAAACTCTGCGACTCTATGATAATGCTCTGCCTGTTCCCCAACCCTTCCCTCCTGCACAGGTGAGGGGGTAGAGGCTCATTGGTAGATGCAGTTCTCCCTGAATCATGCTCTGTAATGTGGGTAGCACAAGCAGGAGTGCAGGGGAAGTGGTTTACACCTCTTTACTCCTCTGTGTGGCGATCCTCACATGACTGAGCCTGTTGTGAGCTATGACAATATAAACAAATATATCTTTGCCTCATCTTGATGTCTTCACTCTCCTAGTCGCTATCCAGTCACCAACACCTAGACCAGGGGTGGCCAACCTGTAGCTCCAGAGCCACATGCGGCTCTTCAGAAGTTAATATGCAGTTCCTTGTATAGGCACCAACTCTGGGGCTGGAGCTATAGGTACCAACTTTCCAATGTGCCAGGGGGTGCTCACTGCTCAACCCTGGCTCTGCCACAGCCCCTGCCCCCACTCCACCCCTTCCCACCCCCTCCCCAAGCCTGCCGTGCACTTGCTCCTCCCCCTCTCCCGGAGAGCCTACTACACTCCATGAAACAGTTGATCGGGAGGTGCAGGGAGAGAGGGGAAGGCACTGATTGGCGGGGCTGCCAGTGGGCAGGAGGCTCTTGGAGGGGAGCTGATGGGGGACTGCTGATGTATTACTGTGGCTCTTTGGCAATGTACATTGGTGAATTTTGGCTCCTTCTCAGGCTCAGGTTGGCCACCCCTGATCTAGACATTCCAGACATATAGCCCTTGTTGAATTTTTACCTCCTGAGCTCATCTTTTTGGCCCGTTTGCAATCATTGTACCTTCTGAAAGCAGCTACTTTTCAGACACTGTGCAGAACAATGACACCAATATGTGCCAATGTCTCTAACCCAGACTTGAAAGTGGCACTCTGCTGTGTCTAGTATCGTGGGGAAAAAACAAAACCACACTGGTCTCTACAGCCGGCAACATCCTTCGGGTTGCCCTCCTAAGTGTTTCAGTTTGAGTCAGAATTTTCAGTTCTTTTTCAGGTTTCATAATTAAATTGGAGGGTGGGTACTTTTCACACTAGTGTTTTTTAAATAATTACAATACTATGGTTTCCAAATGGTTTCTTAATGGTCTTACATTCTTGGGTTTATTTATTCCCAGTTCAATTCACCCAAGCACTCTAACACCTGTAGCCCGAATGCTTTCTAGTATGACCCTATCCAAACTTGCAAACCATGTCTGGCTGGGCTTAGTCAATATTCAAATATAAAACACTCAATGAACACCTAAGCCTGAGGTTCTCATATTGCCTTTAGGTTTCTGATTATACATTTCAATTTGATTCTAACCAGTTCAAGATGTATCTTCTTAACTGTTATGATCTGGGCATGGTGGGTAGCATATTAATGGTTCTGGTTAACCACTTCTTCTGTTTCATCTCATTTCCTTCAGACAATTCCCTTTTTTCACCAGCTTTTATAAGTTTTCTCTGTGATATGTTGCAGCAATCTGTTGGAGATCTTTTAAATAAAGGAGAAGTATGTATTTTGACATAAATAATGTTTTTGACATTTGAATTTCCCCAGAAAACCTCAGATACTTCAGGTTTAAAGGTCAGCATGATTTTTACCGTCTGACTGAAGGACAAGGAAATATGCCTGAAACTACACAGCAAGTGAGTGGCATTGTCTTAATTTAAATGGAAGTTATGGGCCAAAAGTGTTAACATAACTCAGTCACTGTTGAACATTAAACAGTGTTAAGCAGGGTTTGGCATACAGATACTTTAGCCTGCTTAGTATTATGGCAAACGTATTATTTAAACTATTTTAATTTTTATTAAAGATATGAGAAGAAAAACAGTTAAAGTATTTGAAATATAAAATATTAAATAGGGCTTTAATTTTATTTTTTGTTCCCTATCCCTCTAGCTGGAGAGAGTTTTAGAAGGAAAAAAACTCCTGGTTTAACGGTTTCTTAGAAGGTATAAAAGATGGTAATAACTGTCCTTTTGGGGAAAAGAGAAAAAATTAGTAGAGATGTGCTGAAGCTGTTGTTGCTACTGTTGTTAAAATCTGACCCTTTTTCATTTCAGGTGGTGTTCAGGATTCAGCGGAAGCTCGGAGAGTGCAGCAGGGGCAATGTCATCTGGATCCTGCTCTCCACCCTGGAGGAGGGGAGGCTATCCTTCAGGATTAGGACAAAGAAGGTCTGGGGTTCCAGGAGCAGGGGTGCTATTTCAGATTTGCGGGAGGGAAACTTTAATTGTGATTCCAGGGGCTACTTGGGCACCTGAAAACCCTAAGATGATTTTTTTTTTCAGATAACAACTTAGAAAATAGCTGACAGGAGCACTGTATCTAATTCTATACAAAGAAATACAAACACCAATTAAAGCCATATTTTAAGTTTATATGTAAGTTTAGAACAATCAGGAGGTAATACAGCAAGATAGTCCCAATCCCAAGCCTCAAGGGATCCATTTTGGAGCTTAAAGCAGATATCAGAAACACAAGTTTGGTACTTTGTACACTATCTTTAGTAGAGATAAATAAAAATAAATAAAATCTGCTTACTTTTTCTAACAAACTCTGTGTCACTGCCATTATCTACTCTATTTTAGTCAATTTTTTTCATACCACTAAAATATATTTACTTAATTTTAACATACTTGGTTTTTTTTCTCTTTTATTGAGAACGGGAATTTATTTTTCTAATTATTTTGTCATTTATGTTTACCTATCACAATCGTGTTTGTGACTCACTAGCATTTGACTCCATCATTACTATTAATATCAGACTTGGAACCACATTTATTTTCCTATGCATTTTAAGTTATTTTACAGATATAATTAAAATACAATTTGAAAATAAGCGACCTTTATCTGCACAGTGTCTAAAGTTATGTGTTTAGCTAATGTGTTTTTTTTAAACTGGCACTGCTAAGAGGAGTACAAGCTAAATTTACACTCTAGAACAGTGTTTCCCAAACTTGGGACGCCACTTATTCAAGGAAAGCCCCTGGTGGGCCAGGCCGGTTTGTTTACCTGCTGCATCTGCAGGTTCGGCCAATCGCGTCTCCCACTGGCCGCGGTTCGCTGTGCCCGGCCAATGGGGGCTGCGGGAAGCAGCAGCCAGTACATCCCTCGGCCCACGTCACTTCCCGTACTTCCACTCCCATTGGCCGGGCAGAGCGAACCGCAGCCAGTGGGAGCCATGATCAGCCAAACCTGCGGACGCGGCAGGTAAACAAACCGTCCCGGCCCGCCAGGGGCTTTCCCTGAACAAGTGGTGTCCCAAGTTTGGGAAACACTGCTCTAGAAAAATACTATTATTTGATTGTCCAACTTTAAATAATAAAATAATGATAATTACTCCAGTCAGGACAGGTTAGGTATTTTAGAAATCACTACTCAAAGAATTTAAATTGAAGCATTAGTGAAATAAAATTATGAAATGCACAGACCAGTCAAAAAACTAAAATAACAGTACTGTAATCCTTTGTGAACTTTCAAAGAATAAAATTACAGAGAATATATGTGCATTGCACTTTTCCACAGGAAGTACCAAGAAGTAACAACAACAGCAAGTGTGTGTGCATGATAGACAGAGAGTGTCTGTTGGGGGTTTCATGTGGTAGCCTGTGTGTGTGTGAGAGAGAGAGAGAGTGTTGTTCAGTACAGCAGCAGTCACAGCTGCCACTCCTGAACCAGAAGCATGCGCACAGTCAGGCTCCCTGCCACTCACCTCAGCTCAGCAGAGACCCACTCAAGCATGGCTACCTCTAGCATCAGGTGAGCTCCCCCAGCACTGCACCAGCCATGTATCAGCTTCCCAAAGCAGGGGAGACTGTCGTGGCAGTGGGAGCTGGGTGGCCAGAGAGTGGCAGCTGCTGGTCAGGCACCCAGCTCTGGGAGGGGTGGCTATGGGGAGGTGAAGGCAAATTTTGGAGTGTCTATAGCTCCCCCTCCCACACCAGGAGACAGTGGGGGTGGGAACCACAATGGTGATGCTTGCTCCAGTTGCCTCTGCCTGTTCTTCCCTCTGTTCTTCTATTTTCTCCCCATCTCTTTCTTTAAGGTTCCAAAATGGAGTGGTGGGTGGAAAAGCCCATCCAGTCATTATTTTGTCCACGATCCAGGCATAATATTCAATAAACCAATTTTGTTTAATTAATTTCCATACTCACATTTTCTTGTTTACCAAGCATGATCTCAATGCAGTTCTTGAGTTAAATCAGTAGGCTTTTTTATTTAGAGTAATACAATTTTTTTGTCTGGTTTCTTGCACCCGTTGCCTATTAATATTTATTATTTTAGGTTATCATGATATTTTATGAACGTGCACTCACTTTTTCAGTTGAACTCACAATGAAGGTAAATTTGTAGGCTAATTATCACAACATTAGTACTTAAGAAACTCAGTTACCCTACTGGCTGGGCCTCTGCTCCAACCAAGAGTATTGTCATGTGAGCCACGTGATGATTTTGTAGATTTACTATTGTAGAGTGGTCAACAGTCAGACTGCTTAGAATAGGCCAGGGCTTAGAGAAGCCTGTGTGTTGACACAAGATAATATAGGTTGTGTTTAGTTTAGAAAATCATGGAGAATGATAAGTTCTGTCTGTGTTCAGCAGCTTCAGTAAAGAATCCTCTTTGTATTCATTACTAGCATGATCTACTACTTGTCAATCGCAAAAAGAAAAGGAGTACTTGTGGCACCTTAGAGACTAACGAATTTATTTGAGCATAAGCTTTCATGATCTACAGCTCACTTCATCGGATGCATCCAGTGGAAAATACAGTGGGGAGATTTATATACATAGAGAACATGAAACAATGGGTGTTATCATACACACTGCAACAGGGGTGATCAGGTAAGGTGAGCTATTACCAGCAGGAGAGCAGGGGGGACCTTTTGTAGTGATAATCAAGGTGGGCCATTTCCAGCAGTTGACAAGAATGTGTGAGGAACAGTGGCGGGGGGGGGGGGGGAAATAATTGGGATATGTGGAAGCATGCCACAGATTTTCAATAGTCCAGAATGGTTTTCTTATAATCAATAAGAAGTGTATTAACAGCATCCAAAAAGATGACAAAATGTAGAAAAATATAATAATCAGAAAAATATAGAGAAGAGACAGGTGAAATTAACTCCATACACAAGTTTGTATATCAAAGCTCTAAAACAAATCCCCTGACCTTTTGTAGCACCCATTGCCTTCCCACTCAGAACCTATCCTGAGACTAAGGTCCTAAGAAAGGGATACAAAAAAAAAATGTATCAGGCCCCTGGTCTGCTTTGTCTATGGCTTGGCACCCCACCAATAATTCACATTTACTGGTACATAAAATATAAACATAAACAATGTTTTCTAGTTTCTTGTTCCTCTAGAAATTCTCCTGGATGATGACATGGGCCCATATATGGTACTAAATCTTGGTGTGTTAATAAGAGATGTCTTTCTGTGTTTGTTCTTTACTCCTTTTCATTTTTTTTTAACTATATAAGCAAAAGGAGAGATAAGAAATGTTAATTGTGGAACTAGGTGGATAAGTAGGATAAAAGTAGAGAAAGCAGATGCGGAATTGCTCTTTCTGTTGTCAATAACCTGGAGTGTCTTCCACACAAGAAATAATGTGGTTGACTGCAATAATGTGGAGTGTTTTATATAAAGGAGACAATTTAGTGTCTTATGTAATGAATATTATAGCCCAATTTGTCTTACTGAATCATATACCTCTCTAATCAGGGGATTTTGGAAAGCACGGGGTACTGCCATTGTACTGGAAAAACTGGGAAAAGGAGGTATTATTAATAGTTCTTTAGATTTTAAGGACAGAAGGAAACATTAGATCATCTAATCTGACCTCTTGTATAACACAGACCATAGAGTTTCATCTAGTGACTGCTGTACTGAGTCCAAAAACTTGTGTTCAGATTAAGGTTACCAGATGTCCCTATATTATCGGGATCATCCAGATATTAGGGGCTCTGTCTTATATATGCAACTGTACCCCTAACTCCTGAAAAAAAAGAGTCCCAATTTTTAACTTTTGCTATCTGATGGTAACACTAGTTAAAAGTTCATCAGCCAGTCAGAATCACCAGCTGAGTAGCCCTTCATTTGCATGTATGGTGTACAAAGAAAGCATCCACTTATTGGGTGTGAGCAGAAATGAAGGCTCAAAAATGGAGAAATTGGGGAACTGGAATATTCAAGACACGGACACACTTAGGAGAAACATCAGATATATTATTCCAACACTGTTACAGCTAATAAGCTAATAGCCATGCTTGGACGTACTAAATGTAGGCTAAACAAAAAAAGCTTTCTGTGAAAGTTTTAATTAAGGAAAGTTTAGTAGCTAGAAATGTGGTTGCTGTGGTTAAGTATGAACCAGAACAATTTCCTCCAACTGTATGGTAGTTTGTAGATCACAGAGGATGCAGCTGTGAACCGGGAAGACAATAAATAAATAAATTAACATTTGTCATAGTTCCTTCTTCTGTTTAATTACTTTGCTTTAACTTTCCAGTTCTGTAGAGAGTTTTCATTAGTGGGAAAGAAGATGCCAAAAATACTGACTTGTATTTTTTCTAACTAAGTTAGCTGATTTCGGGTGAGGGATGCAGGCTCCGGACTGGGGCAGAGAGTTGGGGTGTTGGAGGGGGTGAGGGGCATGGGCTCCGGCCAGGCGGCGCTTACTTCAGGTGGCTCCCAAAAGTGACCGACACATCCCTCTGGCAGCGGCTCCTAGGCAGGCAGGTCAGGGGACCACTGTGCACTGCCCCTGCCTGCAGGCACCACCCACACAGTTCCCATTGGCTGCAGTTCCCGGCCAATGGGAGGCGCAGAGTCGGCACTCGGGGAAGGGGCAACACGTGGAGACTCCCCTGACCCCCATCAGGGGCCACAGGGACATGCCAGCCACCTCCAGGAGTGGCACGGAGCTTTAGCCCTGCTGCGCCGCCGTACCTTTAGCACCTAAAATCTCCCAATTTGGCTTCAATAGCATCTTGGAGTTAGAGCCTGATTCTGGGAGGAGGCGCTGGGAGGGAGGGGGAGGAGTTGATCTGTGGGTCCTGCAGAACCCCTGGAGTACCCTCGGGGACTCCCGGGGTGTTGCTGATCCATGGGCGGCAGGTCGCACAGGCTGGGATAGGCTTTGCCTATCCAAACAGCCAGGCATGACTCCTCCCCCTGCCATGACTGTTCCCTGTGGCAGTGTGTGGCTCCAGTCCTCCAACTCCAGACCCCCAGTGCTCTGCCGTGCTGGGGCCACTCGCCTTCCTGCACTCAGGAGTTGGGTTGCCAGCCGCCCCGGGCTGGGGAGGCTGGGGCTCTGAGCTGCCTGCCTTCCCGGCGCTCCAGGACTGGGGAGGTTGGGGCCACACGCTGCCTGCCCTACCGCACTCCAGAACGAGGGGCCAAGCCAAGGGATTGAGCCGGTGGCCACGGTGGGGGGGAGGAGGGGCCGGCTCTGGGCTCCAGCAGGGGGCAGGGGCAGAAAGGAGGGCTTGGCTCCAGCAGGGGGTGAATGGGGCAGGGCGTCAGGTGGAAGGGGCGGCCTCCCCCAGCTGACGGTTCACGCACCGCCCATGCGCGGATCCCAATTTGAGAAATGCTGGTCTAGACCTGACAAGTGTTTGTCTAATTTGCTCATAAAAATCTCCAAAGATGGAGATTTCATAACCTCTCTAGGCAATTTATGCCAGTGCTTAATTATCCTGACAGGAATTATTTCTTAAGGTCCAACCTAAACCTCCCTGACTGCAATTTAAGCCCATTGCTTATTATCCTGTCCTCAGACGTTAATGAGAACAATTTACCTCCCTCCTCCTTGTAACAACCTTTTATGTACTTAAAAATGGTTATCATGTCCACCCTCAGTATTCTCTTCTCCGCACTAAACAAACCAATTTTTTTCAATCTTCCCTCATAGGTCATGTTTTCTAGACCTTTAATCATTTTTGTTGCTCTTCTCTGGACTTTCTCCACTTTCTCCACATCTTTCCTGAAATGTGGCACCCAGAACTGGACACAATACTCCAGTTGAGGCCTATTCAGCGCAGAATAGAGTGGAAGTATTACTTTTCGTGTCTTGCTTACAACACTCCTGATAAAATATCCCAGAATGATGTTTGCTTTTTTTGCAACAGTGTTACACTGCTGAGTCACATTTAGCTTGTGGTCCACTATGACTCCCAGATCCCTTTCTGCTGTACTCCTTCCTAGGTAGTTATTTCCCATTTTGTATGTGTGCAACTGATTGTTCCTTCCTAAATGGAGTACTTTGCATTTGTCCTTATTGAATTGCATCCAGTTTGTCCAGATCATTTTGAATTTTAATCCTATCCTCCAAAGCACTTGCAACCCCTCCCAGCTTGGTATCATCTGCAAACTTTATAAGTGTACTCTCTATGCCAATATCTAAATCATTGATGAAGATATTGAACAGAAGCAGACCCAATCCCTGCAGGACCCCACTTAATATGACCTTCCAGCTTCACTGTGAACCTTTGATAACTGCTCTCTGGGAATGGTTTTACAACAGTTATGCACCCACCTTATAATAGCTCCCTGTAGGTTGTATTTCGCTAGTTTGTTTAGGAGAAGGTCATGTGAGACAGTATCAAAAGCCTTAAAGTCAAGATATACCACATCTACAGCTTCCCCACTATCCACAAGGCTTGTTACCCTGTGAAAGAAAGCTATTAGGTTGGTTTGACATGATTTGTTCTTAAGAAATCCATGCTGACTGTTATTTATCACCTTATTATCTTCTAGGTGCTTGCAAATTGGTTGCTTGATTATTTGCTCCATTATCTTTCTGAGTACTGAAGTTAAGCTGACTGGTCTGTAATTCCCCAGGTTGTACTTATTTCTCTTTTTATAAATGGCCACTATATTTGCCCTTTTCCAATCCTCTGGAATCTCTCCCAGCTTCTTTTCGAAGATAATCACTAATGGCTCAGATATCTCCTCAGTCAGCTCTTTGAATATTCTAAGATGTATTTCATCAGGCCCTGGTGACTTGAAGGCATCTAACTTGTCTAAGTAATTTTTAACTTGTTCTTTCCCTCTTTTAGCCTCTGGTCCTACCTCACTTTCACTGGCATTCACTGTGTTGGACATCCAATCACTATTAACCTTTTTGTTGAAAACAAAAAAGTCATTTAGCACTTCTGCCATGTCCACACTTTCTGTTATTGTCTCCCACCCCATAGAATAATGGGCCTACCCTGTCCTTGGTCTTCCTTTTGCTCCTAATGTATTTGTATCTTTTCTTGTTACCCTTTATGTCTCTAGCTAGTTTAATCTCATTTTGTGCCTGGGCCTTTTAAATTTTGTCCGTACATACTTTGTTATTTTATTTTATTTATAAATAAATTGTATTATTTGTTTATATTATCCTTTGTAATTTAACCTAGGACTTTTTGTAGGACTTTTTTTTTGAATTTCAAAAATGCCAGCGTGGTCTCTTGCCATAATTTCTATCTTTCCTATGAATGGGATAGTTTCCTCTTATACCCTTAATAATGTCTCTGAAAAACTGCCTACCTTCTTGAACTGTTTTTTCCCTTACACTTGCTTCCCATGGGATCTTACCTACAAACTTCCTGAGTTTGCTAAAGTCTGCCTTCTTGAAATCCATTATCTTGCTTTTGCTGTTTTCCCTCCTACCATTCCTTAGAATCATGAACTCTACCATTTCATGATCACTTTCACCCAAACTGCCTTCCACTTTTCTTCCCATTCCAGGCCAGGCACTGGCTTCAGGTATAATAGGGTGGAGCTAACTGGGCCCAAAGCCTCTCTTTAACCTCTTCCATGCTGGCAGGCAGTTTCTCTAGTTCATCAAAGCTCCTGTAAGGATAAGTGAAATAAAATTTTAAAACCTTATTTTTTTCCAAAATGGCTGATGGCACAAAAATGCACATGTTCAAGAACAGGGGACAAAGCAGAAAGGAGGTGTGGAAAATATCCAAAAACATATGATGAGTAAAGGTATAGATGTATAATTACTGTTGTTTTTCTTAAAGCCCCTGTGACAATCAAGGTCCCGAACTCCCAGGAGGACAACAGAGTGACTGAATCCTAAAGTATAAGCAATTGAATCAGTTGATTGTATACAATGTTATTGTACTATAAAAGTGTATTGAGTAAGGTCTTATGAAAGCCAGTGACACACTAGTGATTAATATCATTGTGTGCTCTGTGAACAGGCTGTGTATAAAGAGGTATGTATATGTGGTGGTAATACGTATTTGAAAGATGTTGTGGAGGGAGCAGATCAACAAGTTTGCCCTATACAAAGGAATGTTGTTCTGCCTGTGTCTCCATTGTGAAATGAGCAAGGGGATGACAGAGACAATGCAAGTTCATTTGCATCTAAATTCACAGGAGCAACAAATTAAGAAAAAGGTGAGGAAGACAGGAGAAAAACCTTCATCTGGGGATTCACTTCATAAGAATACACTTCAAACAGGGGCAGCAGGTTTGTATAATTTTTGGTAGTACCCAGAACGGGTCCAAGCCCCTCCCACCGCCACACACACACAACACACACGCACACACACATCTGCCTAAGGCTCTGGAAGGGAGTTTGGGTGCAGGCTGAGGCAGGGGTTTGGGGTGTAGGAGGGGGTACAGGGTGCAGGCTCTTGTTATGCTTATAAGAAGCACACGGGATCTTTTTCAGGGGAAAAGGCAATATGCCACGTTTATTGAAGATACAACAATTAGCAAATGTGTTCAATCACACACACACACACACACACTGTGCCGTGTGCTTGTCCCTACCTATCACCACAAAACCATGTAGCAAAAATATATCATTAAAAACGTGCGTAAAACAAACTCAAAAATGTTACGCGCGTTTTGTACAACAAACAATATGTATATGTTACATCTTAAAAACCAGTATCTTTTAAAAATGCAAGTATTAGCCAACCCCCAGTAAATAAATGCAACCACATGTACTATTTACCAAAAATAAAAAAAAAGCACAAAGCACTATAACCGCCACACCGGTTAATTTCTCTGTTCCCCTTAGCCTAAATGGCACAATCTAACTAATCACTTGTTGTCAAAAACAAAGGTAATTCAGTTTTTACAACAAACACAAAGGAATATAGGGAAGCGTGTCATTCAAATATTACATGCAAATAAAAACATATTAAAAATTGCTAAATATAAAAAAAAACGAACAGCCTATCACTAGTGTTAGGATATAGATACACAAGGGGCAGTGGGACAAATGGAATATCGACACCTTCCACCTTGATGCCTGGCCCTATCAGGAAATGTGTCGCCATATGTCCTATGCTTTTCCAGGGATACCTGGGCAGGAGGATCCCAAAAGAAAAAGAAAAAAAAAGGGGTGGAGTGTTAGGATATAGATATTCAGGCCTGTCTGCAAAGGCCTGTACTTTAAGAATTTAGGTGTATTCTTATCACTTGGCTAGTTCCAGAGGTATAAAAGAAAGAATCAAAACCACTGTCTGCCAGTGTAAGGGCCTTCTCTTACTGTGACAGTTTGTGGCCCTGTGCTTAGGCTCAGGCCTTTGGCTAAGCAGCAGAGGCAGCCATAAGCTGGGAAGCGAACGGTCACATCCTCACATTCCAAACTAGTCACACTGAAATAAGGTGCTATTGGGCTGTTAGGCACTATCAGGACAGGATTATATTCCTATTACCTCCAGAGAAAGGGAAGTGCCTAGAAAATGTAAAAGGAAACTTAGTTTGATAGCATCCTGTCTGGCAAGAACTCACTTATCAATAGCTGGGATGTGAAATCCTCACTTCTGTATTGTCTTGTCATCATAGTTCCCACTTTGCTGTTGTTTGTCTGTATAATCTCTGTCTGGTTCTGTGATTGTTCCTTTCTGCTGTATAATTAATTTTGCTGGGTGTAAACTAATTAAGGTGGTGGGATATAATTGGTTACATAATCATGTTACAATATGTTAGGATTGGTTAGTTAAATTTCAGGAAAATGATTGGTTAAGGTATAGCTAAGCAGAACTCAAGTTTTACTATATAATCTATAGTCAATGAGGAAGTGAGGGGGTGTGGGCGTGGGTGGGGGTGGGCATGGGCATGTGGGTGAGGGAGATGGGAACAGGGAATGGGGGTAAGAAAATTGGAATCATGTTTTGCTAAAGGGGGAAATGGGAACAGGGAATGGGAGTAAGGAAGTTGGAATCATGTTTGGCTAAGGGTAGTAATGGGAACAGGAACACAGGTGTAAGGCTCTGTGGTGTCAGAGCTGGGAAGGAGGATACTAAGGAAGGAAACTGGAATCATGCTTGCTGGAAGTTCACCCCAATAAACATCGAATTGTTTGCACCTTTGGACTTTGGGTATTGTTGCTCTCTGTTCATGCGAGAAGGACCAGGGAAGTAAGTAGGTGAAGGAATAAGCCCTCTAACAACTGGTACAACATTTTTACAGGCTGCTCCCCAACTTCTCAGAGCATATTGTCTATTATGTTTCACTCATTATTAGTTGTGTTAATATTGTCCTGTGCTTGCTTGCTAAAAATGTGTTGTATGTGCTGTTAAACAAAAAAAAAGTTTGTTAAATTACAACCACAAGCTCAAATTGCCTCTCAGTATATTGCTATAAAACAATTGTATAAAATATGACCCAGTCAAGAATTGTTCTTGAGGGATCAAAAGGGGAACATGTAATAATAAAATTTTATTTTTGTATTTTATATAATTTAAAATAAAAAATAATAATGTAGCATGTATTAAATGTATTGGTGTATAATTTAATCATATCCAGCCAGACATGCTTTTTAAATAGCAAAAAGGAATGGCCTAATGGGCCATTAGTAAAAATACATCAGCCAAAATTTGTGTATGTGCTTATTTCAAGGCAGTAAAAAACCTGTAAGGGTCACCAATTTGTTGTAGGTTTAGCATTTTAAAATAAATTAAAAAATGCCATAATTGTTTTCTTTTGCATTGCAACTTAAAGTTCCTGTTCAGAATGTTCTGTGTAAATTAATTTTGTTTGTGTGTAAATAAAAAATGTGTATGTTAAAAAATAAGTGTAAAGGCCATCGCTAAACTAGATGGTCTAGGGAGGAACCAGATACAGATGCAAAGGTGCCAGGAGCCTGCAACACGCCTCTATTAAAATGTCAGAGGCGGGCAGATTAACGATTCTAAAGATGAGTCAGGCACCTATCAATGGGGACAAAATAACTGTAATTAACACCAGCATGGAATAACTCCCTAAAAAACTTTATAAAAAACAAAATAAAAAATGAGAAGAACAATTTAAGAAAACAAGCACTCGTCAAACAACAATTAATTACAGCATGACGGTGCAAAACTCATTGGTCCCAATGAAGGAAAATCACTATATAAACAGGGTGCCTTGCCATGAAACTTTTGGTTCATCCTCCCAAGACTTCCCTGGAGCATCGTGTCATGACCGATGGAACCCAGCTCCTCCCTACCTGTGATCAACCTAGCTGGCCACTAGGTTGATCCAGACTCTGGACTGGTAACTATAACATCAACTGGCAGGACAGTGTGTGTGTGTGGTGTGATTGAATGCATATGCTAATTGTTGTATCTTCAATAAATGTGGCGTATTGCCTTTTCCCCTGAAAAAGATCCCATGTGCTTCTTATAAGCATAAACTCTGGGCGGGAGTTTGGGTGCGGGAGGGGTGAGAGGTCAGTCTCTGGGAGGAAGTTTGGGTGCAGGAGTGGGGTGGGCTCTGGGAGGGAGTCAGGGGGTGGGCTCTGGGCTGGGACGGGGATTGGGGTGCAGGAGAGGGTGAGGGGTGCAGCACTTACCTTGGGCGGCTCCCAAAAGTGACCCGCACACTCCAGTGGCAGCTTTTCCTAGGCAGGGCAGCCGGGGGTGTCTCCGTGCGCTGCTGCCCGCAGGCACCTCACCCTCAGCTCCCATTGGCCAGGAACTGTGGCCAATGGGAGCTTCAGAGTTCGCACCCAGAGCGAGGGTGAGCAGGAAGCCGCCTTAGCCTTGCTGCTCTGCCGGTAGTGGCGATGGCAGCTGGGGGCCCCTGGTCCCTTTTAAATCGCCTAGGGACGGCAGGCAAGGCTGGGAGACACTGGGGGAGGCGCGCAGGGGCGGCAGGCAGGGCCGGGTAGAGACTCAGCCCCGAACATTGGTGGACCCGAGCCCTGAATATTCCTGGAGCACAGGCACCACGGGCCCATATAACTCACCGCCCCTGACTTCAAAGGCCTTTAAAAATACTGGATACTCTTTCTTGCCTGGAGGGCTGGAGATGCTGGTAACTGGATGTAAATAAGGAAGCTGCTTAGGCAAAGATTCCAACTTGCCAAAATTAAGTTTCAGTCACTAAGAAGTGTGTTACTTTTGTTTTATTTATAACCATTTCTGTCTCTGTTACTCTTGCTTAGAATCACTTAAATCTATGTTCATTACTAAAAAACTTATTCTTAGTTTTACTATAAACCATCTCAGTGCTGTTATATTGAAGTAAAACATGAGTCCTCAGCCAAACTACCAGGCTGGTGTGTTCATTGTCTCTCTGGAGACAGCTAACTTAATTTCTGTGAGAGTCTAGTGAGAGGGATTGAACACTGTAGAGAGATGGGAACTGGGGTTCACTAAACGTTTTCTGCAAGGCAAGGTTAAGACTGGAATTTGCTGGTGGGGCAAACAGACTGGTTTTGCAAGACTGACACACAGGTTAAGCTCCAGCAAAGCTCTCTCTTGCTGAGACAGAGGGGTAGCACAGATTACAGATCTGGATGCCATTAGGAGAACATCACAGTCCCATCTCCTAGATTCATAGAATTAAGGGTGAGTCTCAGCTTTCATTTTTAAAAAGTAAACTTTTAAGTCCTGATGGTTGGAGAGAAAAGCTTAAAAATATGACCCAAGTGCATCCTAAAGTCTAAAAATAAAACAGAAGACAAACAAAAATGAGCCACTTTTTGAAAAAAAATCTCATGATTTTTGGATTAATCTCACAATTTTTAGGCCTGCCCCATGAGGTTTGACTACTTGGAGTTGGCAACACTCTAATCCCACTCATTACAACATGTCTTTAATAAAGCAAACATTCAAAGAGATTGCACATGATAAAGTCATATAATTGCAGAAATTACAATCTCTAGTATGTACCAATGGTTTGCATGTAAAACATCTTGGCTTGCAAAATAGACTTTGCATCACCTCTTTCAATGTAATGTACCCTGGGTGTTAACATTTTTATTACACAGTAGAAAATGCCCTTAGCATTTTGAATGCTATTGGAATTTTCTGATTGCTTGTAAATGATGCAATACAGTGCCTAGATAGATCAGTAATATTTTCATGGCAGGAACTGTTGTCACACTTCAGGGAAACTGCCCTTGTATTCCTCTTCCTTCCTTAAGGACACCCACTCTAGGCTCAGTCATCACCTCTTTTGGGTGGAGACACATGTCTCTTTCCCTCCTGACTGGGTTTTTTTCCAGGCTGCATAGTTCCCTGCCTAACACTGTGATATCCCTGGCAAGCCAGAATGCCTAAATCGGCTAGCGACTGCACTTTGTTTTCTCTTCAGAGGATATGAAAATGTAATAACCAGCAGTTATAAATTACCACAAAGCTCCTTCTAAGCAAGCACATTTATTATTAAGGTGAAAGCATTCGAAAGCACATTAAACACAATAAAAGAACCTACATGAATGTAAAAGCTTACCAGAGATCACCCTTCAGTGTTATGGGGCCTCAGTAGGCCAAAGTCCTTCCAACACTCCCCAGGAAGGATTGGGGCCTCCTTGTACAGAAGATCCTGTCTTTTTGCTGGATCAGAAAGAAGACTGAGTCAGTTTAAACTCTGGCTATTTATCCAAAAGTCCTTTCTTTGTCTGTTGGTCTCTGAAGAATCCAGTTGGAACCAGTATATGCCAGGCTCTCCAGGTGGTGTTACATCTCTAAGGTGTTACAGCCTGAGTGAATTTCTCTAGTCACTGTTCTTAACTTCTGGTGGAGCTGTGGTCACCCTCCCCCATGGAATTACATACAGTCCTTGTCCCACAATGATTCTTAATACAATAAGATCTCACAAAGATAATTGCAAGAATTTGCTGAATCTGTCACACTTATTACGGATTTGTACAGCCCCTAGCACACTGAAGCTCTGATCTTGGTTAGGACCTCTAGACGCTACTGTAATACAAATAATAATAATAATAATAATAATTAATAAAAATATTGCATTTCCCTCCCCCCTCCATTCTTTCTCTTTTATCTCTGATTTTTTTATTTAGTTTCAAAATACCATTAAGACACAGAACAGATATGCATTTCAGCGTGATTAGTGCCTTCCTCAGACTCAATCTTACATACCTGCTTTATAACAACCTGCCAGAAATAATCACTGTGTTTTGCATTGCCAGTCATGCCTTACCAATGCAACTACCATTAGGCACTACCATTAAGCACCATTCTTGATTATGTTTTCAGGATAGCACCCTTATTGCTTGATCATAAGATGGTATGATGAAATTGGCTGCCATCTAGATGAAATGTCTATAAGGTGGGTGCAAAACTGGTTGAAATATTGTACTCAAAGACTAGTTATCAATGGTTTGCTGCCAAAACTGGGAGGGTCTGTCGTTGGTCTGGTTATTTTCATGAATGATTTGGATAATGGAGTAGACAGTATGCTTATAGCATATATGGATGACACCAAACTGGGAGGGGATGCAAGCACTGTGGAGGACAGGATTAGAATTCAAAACAACATTGACAAACACAAGTGCAAAGTATACACTTAGGAAGAAAAAAATCAAATGCACAACTACAAAATAGGGAAAAACAGGCAGGATCTGGGGGTTATCGTGGATCACAAATTGAATGAGAGTCAACCATGCGATGCAGTTGTGAAAATGGCTAATATTCTGGGGTGTGTTAACAGGAATGTTATATATAAGACACGGGAGGTAATTGTCCCAGTCTATTTGGCACTGGTGAGGCATCAGCTGGAATTCTGCATGCAGTTCTGGGCACTACACTTTAAGAAAGATGTGGACAAATTGGAGAAGGTCCAGAGGAGAGCAACAAAAATGACAGAAGGTTTAGAAAACCTGACCCATGAGGATAGCTTTAAAAAACTGGGCATGTTTAGTCTTGAGAAACGGTGACTGAGGAGGGAACTGATAACAGACTTCAAAGATGTTAAGGGCTGTTACAAAGAAGACTGTGATGAATTGTGCTCTATGTCCATTGATGGTAGAGGACAAGCAGTAATGGGCTTAATCTGCGGCAAGAGAGATTTAGAATATATTCGGAAAATCTTTCTAACTATAATGATAGTTAAGCTCTGGACCAGGCTTCCAAGGGAAGTTGTGGAATCCCCATCATTGGAGGTTTTTAAGGACAGGTTGGACAAACACCTGCCAGGAATGGTCCAGGTTTAATTGATCCTGCCTCAGCTCAGAGGACTGGACTAAAATGACCTCTCGTGGTCCCTTCATGCCCTGCATTTTTATGACTCTATGTATTTTATCCTCCCCAATCTCCCCATTTCCTGTCCATACATAAGAGACAATTTGGGAGCAAATGAAGAACAGTGTCTTTTTGAGCTCCTGCAGCTTTACATTACCTGCAGACTACCTTGCTTGTGATAAAGTAGCTAGTGTGTAAAAAGCTACTTGATTGAAAAAGGGGGTTCTTAAAACTGCCAAGATTGTAGCTTCAGAAAAAAATGCAACAACCACATAAACAGAAAAAAAGAAAAACTACACTGTGATGTGAAATGCATAGAACTATGAACAAGCTAATATTTTCCCCTTGTGTATTCACATCTTCTAAACATTTTTAAAAAAAAAACCCACTATTTTCATAAATGAATGCTCTGAGGTATATAGGCCTAATGCGGACATCATAACTTGGACCTCCGCAACATGTCTAAGAAAATCTGTGGTTGAACCAAGAACAGAACCCAGGTTTTATGAACCCCCGTCCAAAACCTTAACTACAAAACCACCTTTCCCTTTTGTGCTCTCATAATGACCCCAATCCAAGAACGCAATCGAGCACTTGCTTAATTTTTAGTATGCAAATATTTCCAGTGATTTCAATGGAACCTATTGTGCTTAAAATTAAGCACCAGTTTTTGTGCTTTCCTGGAGTGGGTTGATACTTCCAAAAGCAGAAACAGGCAAAACAAGAAATCTTGTGAGATTACCAGCTGAATTTTACAGATCCAAGATATGTGGAAAAGCAATGAATTTCTCCATGTTTCTTTGAAACTTTTAACATTTTCACATCGCTAGTTCTATGGCCTTTCTTGCTATTTGCTCGTGTCACTTATCACATTGTTAATATCAGGCAGTAACACACACTTGCTTGTGGACTACACTTGAAGAAGAAACTCCTCTTACAAGTCAAAGGATCCACCTCTCCTTCTCAAGGCCAGGTTTTCCTTGAATCTGCAGACAACACTGTCACTTTTTAAACATTCACTTTCTTTAATCCACATAATTACAAGAAGTAAAAAGGTATTGAAATGTATTGAAAGACTAAGAAATAAGAAAATTTGAGGCCGCTCAGATAAACCATTTGTGGCCTTGGGTACTTCATTCATGGTGACAAATAAGATCCAACACGTGGAATAAATCAGGATTCACTCTGGGGAACTTGACAAAAGAAACCATGGAGGCTCAAATAGTTGGCTTACCCTGCTTAGTTCTCTCCTACTGTGAGTTAAGGTTCTCTTTTGTCCATGATCAGAGGACAGACTGAATGTTAAGTGTTGCTAACTGTTAAATATTGACAGTGAAACAAACTATTATTAGTCACAAAGCCAGATCTAATCTATTATTTATCAGCAAATAGCTATTGCAGTGATATCTACCCAAATATGTACAGAAATCTTAGAAAGACACTTGATGTTTTAGAAAGTTTGGTATTATGAGCTTAAAATGACTAATACAGTTTCAAAAGTGAGTGTGATGACTGTTTTAAATTACCCAAGAACTTTTTATTCGAACAGAAACATCAGCAAATTGCCACAGCCAATTTGTTTTATTGCATTCAAAGCTATTCTGCATTACCCCACTATTCCCATCATAATAGTCACCTTCTTTCTGCCCAAGATGAGCTGAGCATGTCTTTCTTTATATCCTGTCAATGTGGCTTCTCAACTGGGTGAAGAATCACTGCACACCAGTGAAACAGCACTGAAGGAATCCCCAGTCCTTACAAATCACCCCATTTGTTTCTAAGTAGTCCATCTGTCAACTGTCTAAATTGAAATGACTTATCCATATTGAATAGCTCTGTTACATCAAGGTCAATGGTCTCATGTGGCAGCTGGTTTCTTGTAAAGATGTGCCTTTCAAATGACATTCTTGCATGAATCAAAATATTCTTAACCTTTTTTTAATGACTGTTATCTAGTAGTTTGCCCTTCCTTTTGGACTCTCATATCTTATAGATTCCACATGCAGCAGTGTGGAGGACTGCACTGTCTTTTGTCTGCTACTTCGCTCACTCTCGGGAAGATCTGGAATATCCACAACCATTTCTTCCAGTCCTCTATCACACGGCATAATTCAGGGCTATAAAAGGTTATGTGATTCCATTACATATCAGTGGCTAAAACCCACTGATTCCAGGGCTGCTGTTACATACATCAGCTCTTAAATCAGCTTGAATTCCTATGATTCACAGAAAACTGTTTATACAACAAGTATTGCACTTGATTCCCTGGATATAGGGCCAGCTGTTGAAGTTGTTCACCAAACCATTTGTTCCTGCATACTCCTATTCTACTGGCATCCACTTTTAAAAGAATTTGTACACATTGCTCTCAGGAAGTGAACAGAAATCAGGGGTCAGATGTCTGATCCTAAAAAGCTTTCTGAGAAACAAGAAATTACTGCTTGAACATTCAGTTAAAAGGGTTAGTTCTGGGTTTTTCCCCGGTACTTTCAGTTTGATACATTTTTTTTTCTTTTTTGTTGTTTTTGTTCATATCCCGGTTTAAACGATTTTAATTGTTCATTTTAAATAGTTGTCATGTTACACCCCAGAAATTACTGCAGCCCAATGGTGGATGAAATTCCTACAGTAAGCAAGCCACATAAAGGTCTCAGAACTGAGAACCAAGGTGAATAGTGCAACATATCATATTTATCAAATGGTAATGAAAATCACAAAGATATAGAAGGAAAAAATGCATTCCTTGTCCAAGAAGTTACTAGCCCATGTTCAGATGAAGAAAAAGCATACTATAGGGGAGGAATTTTCATGCTTCCTTCCAACACAAGAAGATTGGTGTTGTCACTAAAACTCTGCACTTGGTCCCAGGAGATCTGGGTCCAGTTCCCATCTCTGCCACATATCGCTTGTGGGGCCTTGGACAAGTCACTTAAGGAAAAATTTCCAAAAGTGTTTATCTGACTTAGAAGCCTCAGTCCCATTTACTTTCAATGAGACTTAGGCTCCCAAGTGCCTAGGTCACTTTTGAAAATGGTACTTGGCTCCTAAGTCTCTTAAGAGACTAAAAATTGTACTCCCTTTTCCTCAATTCCTATCCATAAAATGTAGCTAACAATACTTCCTCTCTCCTATTATTGTCTGTTTACAGTGTAATTTATTTGGAATGGGGATTATCTCTTACTATATATAGACACAATATTTAGTACAGTGGAGTCTTGATTTTGGTTGGGCCCTCTGTGCTACCATAATACTAATCAGCCTTTGTGATTGTGTAGCTTAGCTTTTAATTTGGTCTTTATAAAGCACTTTGGGATCCTCTGACAGGAAAAGACCAATCTATATGTAGGATATTCATACTATTTTATTCTTTACTTTAATTAGATGTTTGTTTGAAGGTTTGATCTTAGTTAAATAATGACATATTGCACTGAAGTTCAATGATACATTAAGCTAAGCACTGCTTCCTGATGGAAAGGAGAAATTAGTGTTCAATAAATTATATAAAAAGGACAAGAGTTTCTTTTTCCTCATTCCACAGTTGCCAACTTTCATGCGGTAAATAAGCACCCCGGCTTTCACAATAAGCCAAAAATCAATCTAATCCCATTTCAAAACAAGGCCAAAACAAGCCAATCCCTAAAAACCCCAACACTCTATGTGACTAGATCCCCACGATGTGCTGTCTGGAACTGTGGTGGGCCCACTGTGCACCCCAGACTCTCTCCCCCCCTTGCCCCTTTTTGCCCCTTGCCCTGCTTGCTGGGAGACGATCAAAAAAAAAAGAAGAAACAAGCTACAACAGGCTGGAAGCCAAACAAGCAATGAGCTACAAGCAAAAAACTAGCCAACAAGCAACTCACAAGCCAATTAAGCCAAAAACAAGCCCAATTTCTGCATTTTTTTCATGGGTTTGGCATGTCTGGTATGCACAGAGCAGTTCAGAAAACAGAATTTTCATCCTGAGGAAAGTTTCACTACAAGTTTCTGCTCAATGAGCACTGGCCTGCTAAACCCAGGGTTGTGAGTTCAATCCTTGAGGGGGCCAGTTAGGGATCTGGGGCAAAAATTGGGGATTGGTCCTGCTTTGAGCAGAGGGGGTTGGACTAGATGACCTCCTGAGGTCCCTTCCAAGCCTGATATTCTATTATTCTATAGGACGATATCCTCTCTGCTCTATGAGCTATACCCCATTTGTCAATTATTGTTGCCATGATTAGGAGATGGCTGATAGATTGGACAAATACATTTGGAGCATTGTTTTCCTGTGTTTTAAAAAAAATCTATTACTTTATGCATCTAACAACTGTGATATCTTTGAAGAATCAGACAATGTCATCTGCTGAGTAGTCAGACATTAGTGAAAAGGGAAATCACATGTAAAAGAAGAATTTTAAAGCAATCTACTTGTCTCACTGAGGGAAACTTATCAGAAAGAAAGCACATAGCACCCGTCTGATGACAACATAAACCCCTGTTCCCCTTCACATGGCTCTCTTTTTGGTGTGATATTTAATCATCTTATTAATGTTACATAAACTTTTTTTTTTTTTTTTTTTTGCCTTTTGAGTCTTAGTAAAATATGCTTCACCCCATTAAGGATTAGACAAAGCAAAAGTCCTCCTTTGTAAAGGAAATAATTTTCCAATCAGCAGGTTATTTTTAATAGAAAGAGGTGTGTCTGGAATATTCCTAACTGTGGAATGATCATATTTTGTAGGGCTTTACTGGAAAGCAAAACAGACTAACTTACAGCTTCCACCTCTCTCTCTCTCTCTCTCTTTCAGTGTCATAGAGGAAGTGGATAAAATGGTGGGACCAAATGCTGTCCTCTAAATTTCCCCTTAAGAGTATATGAGATCATAATGGAAAAACAGACTGACATCAAGAGATATTTTCACAATAGCTATGGTTTGATATTTAAAAATTCCACTCTGATGGATCACAGAAAACTATCTAGGCATGGAAGTTCCACTCAGATGTATCTGTGCTTCATGATTGCGATCCAGGATTCTTGACACACACCTTGTTCACTATATTTTACTGTTTGTTCTGTGTTTGGAATTAACCTAGAACATGTGTGTATTATACACATTTACATACACATTGTACATTCCATAAACATGTACATGTTTACTATTAATACTAATTATTATTATTATTATTATTAGGCTGGTGCCCAAAATCCACAACCAGGCTAGGCTCCATTGTATTAGGTGCTATACGTATAATATTTGATCGTCTGTGCCCCCAAAGAGCTTACAATCTAAAAGAGAGAAGATGTAACAAGTGGATGATACGTGCAAATCTTTAGCGGGTCAGTGGCAGTGATCCCCTGCCCAGACATTATCAGGTTGCTGTGTGCATTACGGCAGAAATGGATTTCGACAAGGGACCAGAATGAGTACAAGATGGTGCATTTACAAATTTTGATTGACAGCTTTTTTCACTTATCAGGGAAGGTAGGAGAAAACATGCTAAAGTGCTTGTTGGAGAAGTAGAGAAATGGATGCTGGAGGCTGGCATCATTGGTGAAGTGAAGTCCGGAGTTGACTTTGCTCAAAATATAGTTTAGATAAACAGGGCTATGTGTTTGCCACTGGACAAGCTTTGTTAAGAATTAATCCACAAAGCCACTACATTATCCTCCTTCAAATCTGTCCTTCAACACAGGCCCGCCATGATGCTTGCAAAACATATGACAATGAATGGACCATCCAAACACAGTTGGTATGCTGTGACTGCTGGTCTCTATGTTAATCATCACTGTCTCACAGCAACTTTGTGCTGCTCCTGCCTATTTGCTGTACTCACCTGTTGTTTTATCATATTTTTTTGAGCCCCAAACCTGCAACTAATTGCACACGGGTGCAGTGCTGCCCCTGTATGGAGCCCCACTGACGTGCTCATGTGCTGTCAATTGCAGGATCAAGACCATCATTTGCAACAATTTGTAGCAGCTGGTATCTTTTTTTTTATTATATGTGTATCCACAATAAGGCTTCAATCCCTGCTTGGGGCCTCTAGGTTAATAATTAATAAATAATAATAATATTGTTCACAACTCCATGTAAGTATACAGTATATAGATGCATCACTTATTCATTTCTGTTTTTTTAAGTTAACTGGAAAACAAAAGATTTTTTTCCTTAAATGATGTATATATTGGTTCCTGTGTTTTTAAATATTACAATCATTCAGGTTTGAATTTGTTTTGGTAGTAGGGCTTTTATTTCACATTGTTATCATCCCTGTAATACTTAACAGTTAATAAAAGACTAAGTGCATTAACTTTCTCTCTCTTTCATAATATAAAAAATTCCAGGTCAAACAGCACTGGAAGTTTATTTACTGTGCATTTTCCCCATTGCAAAAAACAGATTGTATATGAAAGACAGACATAGAATGACAGCAGGAAAGGAAACGCCTCTGGCATGGAATAAAAGGTCATCAAAATAATCCTATTTCCTCTTCAAAGATTACCTGGGACTCCCAAGCTTTTTCTTATTTTCTTGCTTTACCGCTATCACTATGTAAAAAAGGAACTTACTCCACGTGTTGCAATTCTGTGGTATTGCGGTGAAACAAAGTAGCTCTTTACTTTCAGAGTTTACAAATATAAAAGCAACCAGCACATAGCTGTTGTCAGATCCATAGAACAACCACTTCCAACAGCATCACCTTACAAGCTCCATTGGAAAAGGTAAGAAATCCTTCTTATTGCTCTATGGTGGAGTATCTCTACACTGGGACATCAGAGAGCCAGTAACAGATGAAATCAAAGGATGCTAGTTATATAAAATACACCAATGCAAAAAAAAAAAAACTTAAGATCTTTCAGTTTATATTCTTGCTAAAGTAAGATACCCAAGAAAGTATATTTAAATAGAGCCAGTTGTTATTACATTTTTCTGAAGACAGGGTGGTTTAATATTCTTATACATGTTGAGGTATGTAGAGACTGTATAGATGTAAATATTTACAGTTAATAGAATTGAAATATACATTATATATTATCAGCATTTATGTTTTTGTGTATCAGTTGCACAAACATGCAAATTACATAGCCAGATCCTTAACTGATATAAATTAAGTGAATGAAGATATGCCAATTTACACCAACTGGCCCATAAGATATATATGTGGTTTTTATACACCCCCTAACCACAGGGGAGGTGTTTATACTGTGATTAGAGCTGATCAGAAAATGGGTTTTCTTTCTGATGAAAATGTATATGAAAATGGAAAAAAACCCACAATGGTTATCCATGGAAATTTTTGACTTTTCATCAAAAACACCCAAACCCAAAAACTTCTCTGCTGAAAACAGGGAAAACTTTGCAGTTTGGGTTTTTGCTTATTTGACAAAAATTCAAAATTTTCCACAAAAACTAGACACTTCTAATGAAAAATGTAGTTTAGTTCAATACGTGATTACACACAAAAAAACAGTTCTGATGGAAAAATTTCAACCAGTCTTAAAAGTGATGGGTACTAATATAAGCACCTAAGGCTTGTCTACACTGCCATCTAGTTCAGACTAGAGGGAGTGTGAATAGCAATGCACACCTTCGTGCTATATTGTAACACCCCGGCATTGATACTGCAGGTGCAAACATAAAAGTCCAGAGCTCAGGACTACAGCAGTATATTAGTTTTACCCTGTCTATTAAAAATACAGTACAGAGGAATGTATATAGTGTGAATCTATGTATTTAAGGTGTCTCAATGGGCACTCATGCTCTGGCCACTTTTGCAAATGTAGTTATTAACAGTTATGTGTCATTCACTTCAGTAGGATTTTTGGCTGAGGAAGTGCCAAATAAGATACTGATCCAGCAATGCTCTTAAGCATATGCTTAATTTTAAGCACATAAGTAGTCTTGTTGGCTTTAAATGGAATTACTCATGTGCTTAAAGTTAAGAGTGTGCTTAAATGCTTTCCATGATCTGGGTTTAAAGCCCAAAGGCCAAATCCTATGCACTTTATTCCTGGCAGGCGCCCCATTTCTGTCAGTGGGACTCCTCTCATGAGTAAGGACTACTGACATGACTAAGTGTGCTCAGAATGGGGTCTCTTGGGTATAAGCTCCTTTGGGGCACGTACTGTGTCTTCCGCATATTGTCTAGTGCTGAGCATACTAATAATGCTCAATCAATAATATCAATTACTAGCCTTTTTCCAAACAGGCTTATTAATTGTTCTTTCCCCTACCCTCCACAGATGTCTCATCTACTCTTGGTCCTACTTTTGTTATTTTCCCTTGCAATCCCTCTGGAAGCGAAGTGGAAACTGCGGGAGAATGGTAAGTAGTCTGCATTTACTGAAAACTATCACTTGTTGAATAGTTAAAAACAAATGTACTAACAAATATGTTTGTGAATAAATGCAGAGTTGCATTAGCTACCATTCATGGGCTTATATTCTGAATTTTTCATGAGTATTTGGATAATTGCTGGGTGTTCATGAAAATATTCAGGAGTCCCAAAAGTTTCATGAAGTTTAGAAACATGATTATTCGTCTGAGAATTCACACCAGAAACTGCCTTATTCCCTATTCACTGTTCTCCCGTTTCAAGAGTTTCAGTCATGCAATCAGGAAGCAGAAACAGCATCTTGTGACTTAGGTGACAACCCACAAACAAGTAATGAAGAGCAAATAGTCAAAGTGAACATTTCACAAAAAAACCCCAAGCCCTGAAAATATTTCATCCAGAATGTTCAGAGCAAATAACTCTGAATACGAATTCATTCAAAGAAATGCAGAATCAGTGAACAAATTATTCACTCACCAGAAAACGGAGCTAAATTCAGGTGGTCATATTTAATCCCTTTACTCACATTGACAGGCACCTTAGTCCACAAGTATCCCTTAGTCCACAAGTATGACTTCGGTGGGACTTCACAGGGTGGAAGCTGGTATTCAACATGATTAAGAGGATCACTGTTTTGCCCATAATGAATATTTCAAACACTTCTGTTGATAGCTTTAGGTTATAAGACTATGCTGTGGTTTCCCTAAATAACATTGGGGGCTCTTGAAACTACAGTAGAAGCATTTCTGCCACAGCATAGAAACTACACATTTGTGTCTTTTGGTACCTCTCTGGCATTTCCTGGTGCCTATGCTTCTCGATACTCACAGGCAGACTGGCAAGCCTCTAGATTCATGTATTTGCACATTCATGACTTTAATAAGCAGTCTCCACTGTCCGATGTGATGAGATTCAGTGTCCTATTATTAGCAATGTTATTTGGCTTAAAGCCATCTTTTTGGAAATGCTGAGAAGTTCTCTTGGCTCATTGCTGGAACTGATGCTTCCTTCCAGCCTGAGTGATGCACTTGTAAGTTCAATTGTGGTGCTTCCTAAACCTCCAGTAAATGTACTCTGTGTCCACTCGCAGGGAAAAACACAAACCCAGTGGACACTAATGACAACAGGGGTTCCTGTATCAGTGGTAGAAGAGAAAGGGTAGCTAGGGCAATGGCTGTATTTGGGGAACTGGTGTCAATGAAAGTGCAGATGACGTTCTTGACCCTGGCAAGAATGAAGCGGATTCTTGAGTTCTACTGCTCATTCTGCCCCTGATTAGCTGTAGGAATTTAAGCAATTCATTTACATATATCTTTGGCCTTAATTGCTGCCCCCCACCACCTGGAAAAATCTAGCAAGGGAAGGCTGTAAGGAAGAAAAATCCACAAAGATTACTTAATGGAGTTTTCCTAAATTGTTTTGTGAAGGGGCGTTTCTCCCAGTCTGGAGTAAAGGGCTCCACAGAGTGACTGAGGAGTATTCAGAGAGTCATGACTATCTGTTGGAGGCCCTGTATCTCTGCTTTGGGATTATCTCTCCCCTAGCAGCCACTTCATTGGGACAATGCTGCAAGGGCAACCAGCTTTTCTGCAGGAAAAATTAATGCCGCATCAGGTTGTGGGGCTTTAGAAGGAAGCAATACATGCTCCTGGCTTTCCCTTGCCCACCTGCCCCCTCCCCAATCACAGCTCCTTCACACTGCAGAGATCTCTCCATGGAATCCAGAAGGGGAGTACAATGCTACAGAGGTGCTTCACCCCTCTTTCTGTGAGCAAAGACTGAGATCCAGTAGTCCTTACTCATCAGAGGAGTCCCACTGAAGTCAATGGGGCTCCTTGCAGGAATAAAGTGAGTAGGTTTTGGCCCTTGGGCTTTAAACCTGGATTATGGAAAGCATTTAAGCACATTCTTAACTTTAAGCACATGTGTAGTCATGTGCTTAAATAGTCAATGAGACTATTTGTGTGCTTAAAGTTAAGCATATGCAGGGAATGACTGAGCCATCTGTGCCTTGATTTCCCTGTCTGTGAAATGGGGATAATGACATCACCCGCTTTGCAGGGCTGTGACTGTGCCAAATTCTCTGAGACTATGGAAAGAAAATCACTTCTAAAATGAAAATAACTCTGATTGCTCATGATGTTTTGGATGCATTTCATATTTACATTTAAAATGTAATCTTGTCAAAAGACAACTGGGCCTGACTGTTGTTATTCATGCCAGTGGTGTTTTGCCAGTAGTTTCAAGGACAGCAGTACTGGGCCTAAGATGTAGTTCAATTTTACCAGCACTTTAATCTTGACTAACACCCAACATTTATTTCCCTATAGTTTATGTGATAGAGTCAGAGTGGACTCAGGAGGCACCAGCTGAAGAAGTAGAGCTCACCTGTAATGTATCTGAAGACCAATCTATGTCGGTCTACTGGATGAAGGATAAGGAAATAATAGGAACTGACAAGATATTAACAATTTCAGTCAAGGAATTTCCAGATGCTGGCAACTACACCTGTCACAAAAGTGATACCCACGAGATTTTAAGCTACTATTTTTTCCTTATTACCAAAAAAGACTCAAGTAGGCAAATATCTAAGTGGATTCTAAAAAGTTTTAAAGGTAAGGTAATAGGGCAATATGATGTTTTTTCCATGTACAGTATGTGCCATAACATCGCAAAGGAAAAGAGAACTCACTGGAAAGAACCACTGTGCATGACTAATGAGGTGGATTATAATCTTTAGCATGGTAGCTCTTCAAAGTGCTGTTCAGGCATTAAGGGGCAAATAATGCCCTCTCCTACATGGGTGCAGAGGTCCCCATGTGCAGCAGAACCAGGTGGATCTGATGTGCAATGCGGGAGCAAGATTTGGGGAGTTCAGCTCTGTATGGGGTTCCTATATGCTGTCACAAAGGATGAGTTGGGACCATGACTTTCTGATCCTTCCCATACGGAGTGGGGGAGTAGAGGAATGCTAAGGCTACTCTAGCCTCTAGGCTGGAGCAGCAACCATGGAACAGTTTCACAACATGTGGGGGAATGGCTGTTCTTCCCTTTGCCCTTGCAGCTCTCACCAGTGCCTAGCTAAGTCATTCAAACTGCATGCCGAGGATAGCATTTGCCCCTAACTAATTCATCTTCATAAAGCAGAGGTTACATGACTTAGCCTAAAACTGCTGCTGAGCCAGGATTAAAACCCAGAAGTTTGGGATCCTGGGCTCATGGTTAACACATTGGACAAAGATACATCTCCGAGAGCAAGCTATCCATCTTCTTGTGTTTCGCTTGGGCCACTAAACATTATTAGAAGGGTGGAAATTTTTCATTTATAGACATTATTCCTTTCCTGTGCATGCTAAAGTCATCTTTGAAATGTGTCGCAAACAGCACGGTGAGCAATCAGAGAAATGAAATCATTTGTTGAGGATATGGGGTTTGTTGAAGCCAATTTTTTTTAATAGATGGGAAATATCCTATAAAAAATGTGAACAAGCTCCGGGAAAAACAATGGCAACATAATCTCTAAGGGTCACATTTAGACACCAGCAAACTTCCAGCCACTATTCAGCTGACGTGTATATTGTGCATTGTTTTCCTGGGAAGGGACTCAATATCTGCCAGTAGAATTTTGTAGAGTTACTGTTTTATCTTACTGGTCAAACAATTATTTTTTTTTCAATCAATTTTTTCTCTCTCTTTCAATCTAGAGCCAAACAACATGACATTTTTAAAATGTGAGGCAAAGAATTACTCAGGGATTTTCATATGCTCATGGAAGACAGAAAATGAGAGTCCAAATGTGAAGTTCACAATCAAAAATCTAAAAGGGTAAGAGCTTGTACTTTCCTCAGCCACTTCATTAGGATAATAAGGCCGGAATACCCCTCTTTGTCAGCATGTGGAACGGATACTACAAAAATAGTTGGCCACCTATCACATGAACTGGACCGGGGGAAGGCCATTTTTATGATTTGAGAATGTGGACCAACACATTGGATATCCTCTGCAGGACAGTCCCTTCTAGGCCCATCACATTACTGTATGGAAATCTGGTCAGGAATTAATATAGCTTAGAAGTGTAAGAACTCCCATTGGATCTTCTCTGCAGATGCTGTAATGTAGCTACAGAGTGACTCAGGCAGTAGAACTGCAGGTGAGAAGGAAATGAATTTCAACCAGACATAGAAGCAAGTCATCTTGCAGCGTCCTTCTCGCCAGATCCATTGGCTGTATGGAGTTGGGAAGTCAAACACTATATGACCATAGCATTTGCCCTGTCAAGGACCCTGAGGGGAATACTATGAGAGAAACCTCTTGGGGATTTCCTACCTCCCACTCCCCTCCCATGGGTTTCTCCAAGGCAGGGCGTGCTCTGGCCCAGTGTTATTTTTATTTGTTAAAAGGGGAAATAAGTGCAAAGCATAATTTGCTGGATGCAAAAATATAGTCAAATTCTGGTAGCATTGTGTGGTGTTATTTCTTATGGAAACATACTCAACTTGACTTGTTTCCTCCAGCTGGATTTGGGAAAGGGGCTAAAGAGTGAAGTTAGACATTAGGCCCTCCACACTAGTCAATAAACAGTGGCATTAAAGAAGAGACTGTCTTTAATTTATGCCCAAAACTCCCATTGGCATGGGCGTCTCATGTACAGAAACATGCTATTTATGACACAGCAACACTATCTTGTCCGGTGACATGGTGTCATTGAAGTATCTGTAAGCAGCACTTTATTCAGAGCTCTCCAGCGTTTCCTTTATCACTTTCTGCTTTGAATTCAGAACTCAAGAGGATGCATCTGGAAGTGTAATCTGTGGAAGCCCTGTGTCTCAACGCTATGAACTAGAGACAAAGTACACAGTCAATTGTCAGAAAACCAACCACTGCCCATTTGCTGAGGAACACCAGCCCATTGAGATGTTCCTGGAGGTCATTGATGAGACACAGTATGACAACTGCACCAGCAGCTTCTTCATCCGAGATATCAGTGAGTGGATCAGAAATCAGCTTTTATTTTTAAGTGTATAAAGCTTGTCATGAATTCAGTGACCCTGAGTGAATGTCTGTTCAGGGACGACAGTGCTGATTAATGTATTTACTGCTCCAACAGTACCAGCTTCGCCACACTACCTCTGTGTCACCAGTGTGCCCGCAACCTCACCTGAGAGCTGAGAGGGATTAATGCATGGCCCATGATAACTGTATTCTAGGCCTGTAGGCTTCCCTCCCTTATGGGAGTAAAGAAAAACAAAAACTGGACGAAACCAGGAAGCACCCACTGGGAAACTATAGGAGGTGCTCAGCACCCAGGCACCACAGCAAAGGCGGCAGGTGTAAGAGGTTTGAAACGCTGGGTGTGGCACATCTCCCTTTGAAGGCATGCCGGCCCACAGCACTGGGAGCGTCACCGCTGCTGGAAGCTCCTGAGAAGTGAGGGAGCCACCAGCGCCCGGACTGTGCTCCGCCCCGAGGCCCCACCCCCTCTCAGTCTTTTCCCCCTGAGGCCCTGCCCCCGCTGCACCTCTTCCTGCCCCCACTCCAAAAACACCCACCAGCAAAAACAAAAGTCAGTGCCTGTTGGTGGAGGAAGTGGAGAAGCAACGTCTGTGTGGCATGTGCCGCTCCCATAGATCTCACAGGAGCCCCTCTCGTGCTTTGCATGAATTAGGAGTGCCACAGTACTGGAAGGGCCAGGCTGGGAAGGCAGAGACCAGAGCCAGAAAGCAATCACTCTCTGTGGCAGGCTCCCCTCTGAAAAGTGCAGATTTCCAAGTGAATATCTGCATGGGTGCTTGGAACAGCACGGACTGCCGATACATACTCCTGCATATCACTGCCTCAAAGGAGAGGAGGATCTTGGGCACACAGAGATAGGCAGATCAACCAGAAAGTTGCTGCTGAGTTCATCATGCTGCCATGGGAGAAAGGGAGGTTGGCCAGCACTCTGGAGAAGCAGACACTGCCAAATTAAAACTTTCCTTCCCTGTGCATTCTAAAGGTCAGCAAGGTTTGAGGCTGGGTCCCTTCCCTTTGTCTTCTGCAGCCCTCTAAATCCCTTCATCCTTGAGGGATCTTATAAGGCGAGCTCTGTAAAGGTATCCCTCTTCCACAGGAGAGTACAATATAGTCCCTAAACCTCAAGCACACTCTTGGCCTTTACTTTAATTTACTATGGTTTCCAACAGCTGTTTAACTGAATAATTAGTACTAATAAAGCACAAAGAGCTGATACTACGTAGCTAATGAATGCTAATGCTGTCTTTATTTTCTCTTGCAGTAAAACCTGACCCACCTGAGTGTGAGCATGTGGTCAAAAATGGCACAGTGACTTGGAAATACCCCAGAACATGGAGCACACCAAAGTCTTATTTCCCTTTGACATTTAAGGTCAACGCTGAAGGCGAGGTATTTGTAATAGGGAGTTCTCATTACTCTTAATGTGTGTATGATGCAGTCTTTTAAGAACTTGATCCCCTTCCCAGTTCATCTGCACAGTAGCATCCAAGTAACATGGATTGAAACACTGTGAAAACAGATCAGTCTCAACATTTCAGTAGCAGGTTCAGTGATTCCTTTATGTATCTGATCTAACCGTGTTGTCCTAACTCAAATTACTTAGTGATTTAAATAAGGAACTTTGTCAGAGTAGGATTGGCGGGTTTGTAGTTTGAATAATGCTTTGGGACCTGCTGCAATGAAAACTACTCTGTTAATATAGAAAAGGAGTACTTGTGGCACCTTAGAGACTAACAAATTTATTAGAGCATAAGCTTTCTGTTATACTCTAATAAATTTGTTAGTCTCTAAGGTGCCACAAGTACTCCTTTTCTTTTTACGGATACAGACTAACACAACTGTTACTCTGAAACCTGTTAATATAGGATATTATTAGTATTTAGTGATGTTTTTCCACTGAAACACCCCCATGGCCTTTAATTACCAATCTCAGTCATGTGCTTGCAGCCTAGAAGTTGTTATGATATAACTCTCTAAACCATCCTGTTATCTCTATTATGCTTTCCTCTTTTACCCTTCTTGCCCAACCAATTGTTTGCTTCACCCAGCTGTTAAGTTGTAAGATCTTTGGGGCAAGGTCTCTCGTAAACTATACGTCCGTGCAACGTCTCTGGGGCTCTAGCTTAGTTGAGGTCTCTAGATGCTAATCTAATATAAGTAAGTAAGTCTGCCATTGACATATTTTCCAAAGAACACCATAGAAGTCATCTACTCCGATATGACCTATCTCTACATATGAAAGATAATCATTTGTATTATGTCTTTGCTATTTGCCCAAACTTCAGGTCTCATGGTCAGGGATCTTTCTGACTATGAGACACAGTCAAAGTGAGTGCTCTACTTCAGGACTCTGCCAAGATGACATATCTACTGTCCAGCACTGGAGAACAGAAGATCTTGGTAGTGAGGTGGAGGGAGGAGTGAACAACAATGTCACACCCAGCATCGCACAGTCATGTTAGCATGAGAAAAAAGTATCTGTTGACTCAGGATTATTAGGCTCTGTGGATCCTGAGCTGGGGAAAATCCACAACCTTTTCCTACACCAAGAACAAAGACAGCCTAATTTTTGCCACACTGAGTTGCATGTAGTTTGATTGCATGTACACAGTTCAGATTTGCACAGAAGAGCTCTTGCTAATAGAGTAAAAAATCAATGACTCATGCTCTCACACTACCCAAGAGGCCGGAGGATAATTTAGTTTTTGCCAACTGCTTCCCAATTTCCAGCAGCACGTTATTAAGTAATACTAATTTTTAGGAAGACATAAAATAGATTTGTTTGCATTGCTAATGCACCTCTGCGGGTTAAACACAACAACTACTACGTGGCAACTTGCCCGCAGGGTGACACCAGAAATCAGTGGCATAGTTAGGAAAAGGACCAGCCATCTTCTGGCTCCCAGTCCTGGGCCTTGACCACAACGATATACACTTGTAGCTATGAATTCACTTAAGAATAATTAATCAGGAAATACACACAAATCTAAAATATAGAAGTATTAAATAAAATCCAATTATATAAAATATTCACTGAAATAAAAATTGAATATTAAAATTAAAGTATATGGTCAATTAATGAACTAAGGGCCTGTTCCCACATTCCCATTAACTTCACTTACAATAGAACCCTAAGTGCAAAGATTAATAACAAGATAATATCCATGTGGGGGCATGAGTATGGGTCTATGCTACGCCTGCTTTTATCCCCACATTCTGACTGACATTCACCAAAGCTTATAAGAGAAAATAAAGCAACCTAAATGATACTTATCCCACTTCATGAACAGACCTAACAGGTTAAAAGATTACGTACTTTAAGTAAAAAATGAAGAAAGTGCATACCAGCAGATGGAGCCATCTCCTTAGTTATAAGAAAAGGAGGACTTGTGGCACCTTAGAGACTAACCAATTTATGCTCTAATAAATTGGTTAGTCTCTAAGGTGCCACAAGTCCTCCTTTTCTTTTTGCGAATACAGACTAACACGGCTGTTACTCTGAAACCTCTCCTTAGTTATGGTTCTTGGCACTGAGGAAGGGCCTCTTTAAAAATATAAAGGTGCATGCTAGCTTTACAAACACTCTTTATAGGAGCTGCATGTCCACCAGTGGAAATCACACTATGTAAGGACATGCCAGGGTATTTCAGATCAGTTTGAATCTACTTGTAATACTTTCCTTTCTGCAAAAACTTCCTCTTTGCTCTGATACAGCAGTGATAACTAATATGAGCACATATTCATTTTTGGCACAAGATCAACTAGATAACTTTAACCTGATGTTTGAGTAACTTCTGCTTGACTTCTTACAATCCATTGACTGGACTGTGTTTTTGTTCATAGTCTTATGATACTGATGAACAGTTCATTCGCTTTGCAACGACAAGCAAGCTAGACAAGATCTACGTCCAGGCCAGAGATCGGTATTACAATTCATCTTGGAGTGATTGGAAGCTCTGCAGGTAAAGCTCACGACACCATTTATCACAGTAGCAGATGTGACTTTTGGCTACATGGGAGGAAGTGGAGCTATGCTAGCTTATTTTTCTCAGATATTGGAGGGGGGTGGTTACCCCTTACTACTGTCCTATTCGTAGTCCTGAGTGAAAGAAGTTGTTTCTTGAAATATCTTTGAGAGAACAAGAGTCTATATAAACATGTGACTACAATGTCCAACACAGGCTAACATTCTCTTCCTCCAAAAGCCCGGGAGAAACAATTAGAATTAATTTACACTAGACAGGAAACATGTATCTAGGGTTCACCCGGAACAGTTAATGATTTAAAGTGTTCTCTGCCTAGCTAGGTATTTGTACTGTGTCCTTCCATGAAGTATCTGAGTACATGACTGCTGCTCATGCACTGCCAGAATGTTAATCTTTTGTCTCCCTCTAGTGACTGGTCTATATCAGAGTGTAATAGACTGCACTGGTGGACTTAGCAGGATCAAGTTATACTAGTAAAGTGAACTGGTGTGAGACAGATACAAGCTGCTTCAGTCTAGTTCTTTTGGGTTCATCAATGATAGTTTTCCAGTAGCAGCAGTCCTAGGGATACCCTGAAGTAGCGTTTCTTGCCTGTTCTAAGGGGATTCTAATTCTAATTATTTCCCCAGATAGTACCCTTTGTTTTGCTGAAAATGGAAGTCAACACTGGCAGGACAAAGACATGGGAGTGACAGCTCCTTCCATGGACAAAATAGAACAGGCTGGGTGAAAAATGGAAAAATTCTTTGAAAAAATTCTGCAGAATTTTTTTCTTTTCCTGTTTTTAATTGAAAAACACCTGGACTTCAAGGTGTTCAGGCCACACTTCTGCATCACATGTAAGCACTTGTGTAATGTTGGTCCCATGAGTAATCCAATTTAAATTAAATAAATAAAACTACACTGGTCACGGGCCAGATTGTCAAAGGTATTTTGGCGCCTTAAGATACAGATAGGCACTTCTGAAAATGTCACCAAGCACTGAAGTAAATTAAGTGCCTAACTTTAATTGAAATCAATGAAATTAATGGGAGATAGGTGCCTTGACTACTTAGGCGCATTGAAAAATCCCTACTAGGCATCTACCTGCATCTTTCAGCACCCTAAATACCTTGGAAAATCTGGCTCTATCTTGCAGAATTAGGGCCTTGGTGTTTCAGCAGCTGAGCCAGACTGGCATGAATTTAATGGGAAGTGAACTGAAAATGTATGCCTGGGGAATGTTAAGATAACTTTTGTCTCAATCTTCTTTGCCTTACTTTGTAGTAACCAGTAAGAGATTTCAGGGAAGTGACAGAAGGAAAGTCCCCAAGAAGAAAATGAAACAGACAAAAGACAAGAAGTTAAACATGAAATGGAGGAAAAATTGCATCTGAACATTATTAGGAAGCCATGACGCTTTTTTTTTTTTGGTATTAGATTAATATGATGACAATCATTGACCCCGCTCTTGTATGTACCCAATATTTAAATGGTGCCTATGGCACACACCAAGTCAAATTAACATTTATATTTATCAATTTTTTTGATATATTGAAATACTGTCTGCTATAATATTACATATTATAATATTGCATCTATATATTTATTTATGTATTTATTTATTTATTTGCTCGATACAAAATGTTGCAATGTCAGATGATGGTATTTATTAGCTGAATATTTTTGTGTGTTAATTTATACAAAAGGTGACTTAATGTGAGGACACGTTTTGTTATTTAAGTATTTATTATTTATAAAATCTGTTATTTAAATTAAAAATGCTTTAGCATGGAAATCATTGGCTGCATGAAGCAGCTGTGTATTATTATATTTCATGGCCATATCCAACATCCAAACTGATGGCAGATATTTGAGCTAGAGGCAAAAAATAATAAAAGCTTACAGTCCTTGAAATATTAGCTGATGCATTTAGTCAGTTGTATTCCATGTTCCCTTACATCACATTGGTGTTCAGCTGGAGAACATGGTAAATGTTTTTTGCATGATGAAGCAAATACAGTCAGAGTATAAACCTTAGGGTTTGATCCAACTCTGACTGGAGGCAATGCCTTCATTTGGCATTCGATCACGCCCTGAATGATTTGTGTTCGATTATAAAGAGTACTGCTATTGTCTCTCATGGACGGAAATGGGAGTTTTGTAGGCTGTACTGCCTGCCTCATTAGCCCCACCTCTGCTGACTACAATAATTTTCAATTATGCTCTGCTTATCTTTTATTTGTGACAACTGGGCAGCCAGTGCATAATTTTGAATGGTACCTTTTTGATGGCAGCATTCATTCAGATTTACCACATAGTAGACAATTAACACACAGGGCATGTGACTAAGAATCTGCAATCAAAATGGATGTCAAAATAGAATATTTAAACATTTAATTATGATAAATGTTATGCATCTGATATTCAGAAAGTTGCTGCTAACAGATTTTATATGCAGCTGTTAAGTGTTTGACTAATATTTGGAGATTTGCAGAATAGTGTTTTACAATATTTTTACTTTTCATCTTATTAGCACCCCAAGGTGTGCTAGGCTCCTTCACAGAATCCAAGGGAAAATCTGGTCCCTGTCCCTAATTACTTACTGCGTAAGGCCCTAGTTCAGGAAAGAATATAAGCATGTACTGTATTCATCCCACTTAAGGCTTCTTCCAAAGCCTGTTGAAGTCCTAGAAAGGACTCCGTGCGTGGACACGCTTAATTTTTTTCTGTGTTTGAAATGAGTGGTGATTTAAAATATTTAAACTTTGAAATGGAAGATATCTGATATTTCAGAAATCAGTTGCTAACAGTTTCAGGTACAATATTTGCTGATGTTGAGGGAAAATATTTTGCTTTTGTTACTAATATTATTTATTTTAAGGTCTGCTTATAAATTTTTGTCCTACAAATGAATTAAAATGTATTTGAAAAAAGTCTTGGTTTATTCGTGGTCCTTTAGTATAAATGGTTAATACCACACTTACTATCCTAACACAGAATACAATTTGTTTAAAACAAACAAAAGGCAGTACTACCTCACAAAACGCACAGTCACCCTGTGGAATCTGTTGCAAGAGGATGTTGTGCAGGTCAAAACCGTGACGGGGCTGGAAAAATAACTAGATATGTTCCTGGAGGATAGGTCCATCAATGGCTACTAGCCAAGATATTCAGGGATGCATCCCCATGCTCTGGGTGTCCTAAGCCTCTAACAGCCAGCAGCTGTGAGTGAACAACAAGGGATGGATCATTCAATAATTGTCCTGTTCTGTTCATTCCCTCTGAAGCATCTGGCATTGGCCACTGTTGGAAGATAAGGATACCAGGCTGGATGGACCATTGGGCTGATGGAGTATGGCCATTCTTACATTATGTTAATTCATTACCAGTTCCTCCAAAACAGCTTTTGTTTTTCTGCTGCATCAAAGACCCTTTCGTAGCCTACAGGATTCCACAAGACTCCACAGCACAGTGACTGCTGGTAGTTAGCAGTCTGCTCCAGGACCCTGTTCTGCAGATGGAGAAATGACTTCTGAATCTCTCTCTTTCTCAGGGTGCATTGAAGTTCATAGGCTTCTGTGGTCAGACTTGTGACTGAAACCAGGCTGATATGGATCTTGAGGTTTCTCTTGTTACAATACTTCAGTGTTCCAGCTTGACGTGACCTTTGTTCAGCAGATAGCCGGGGTAAAACTCTGGCCCCATTGAAGTCAATGGGAGTTTTTCTATTAACTTCACTGTGGCCAGGATTTCACATATGGAGATTAAGGGCTTGATCCCAGGAAGGACCAGACAAAGGTTATGATACTGTACCACTGAGCCACCATTAGAGTCGGTGAGCATCAAGAGTTATGATCCAATAGGGTGAATTAAACTGAGGGGTCAGGCAGTCTAGGATGCTGCTGTCCCAGCTTATGCCACAGAAGAGTGAATAGCTGGTTATGAGGAATATCATTTTCTTAGATCCTTCAAAAGCAGTTCTGTCAGTGACTGTTCATCACATGGCTCTTAAGCACAATTTGAATATGCCACTGCTTCTGGATGTAACTAAAAATTCTAAAATGGTGGCTGTGAATATAATGTACCTTATTTTCAGAAATAGCTGAGTAACCCTATCATGTTGAAGTCACTGAGCAGGGTATGTGCCCAGCTCTTCCAGATATCAGCTCTATAATTTGTATCATGGTCTCTGATGACTCATCGATAGGGTGACTATACATCCCATTTTGGCTGAGACGGTCCCTTTTTTAAGCCTTGTCCTGGCCATCCTGACTTTTTTGGCAAAACTGGGCATTTGGCCCATTTGTTCTTGCCAACTAATGGGACAAATGCACAGTTTTGCCAAAAAAAGTGGGCTGTGACCCCTAGCAGGTGCAGAGGATTGTGCCGGGGGAGGGGGCATGGGGGAGGGAGAGGCAAGCGGCAACACCAGGCCTGTGTGGGAGGGAGGGTTCGGGAGAGTGGCTTGGGCCAGGCCAGCTCCACGTGGGCAGGTGGCAGGGGGTCTTGGGCCAGCCCTGCATACAGAGGGGGGCCTTGGGCTAGCCTTGTGCAGGCGGGCAGCAGGGTGGGGCCTCAGGCCAGACCCACACGCAGGCAGAAGGCAGGGAGGGCTGGGTGGGGGGGGCTTGTGCGGGGGTGGACGGGAAGTTGGGCTCGGGCCCAAGTGGTGTCCCATTTTCCCTTTGGGAAAATATGGTCACCCTAGTCATCGAAGCTCTTTCCAGTTTAAAGAAGAGAGTTATTAAGCAAAAATGTCTGAGACTAGAAAGTGTAACATCAATAAGAGGCACTCCTTAACTATATGTAATACTTCTAGCTCTACTTATAATGCTTGGCACTTACATAGCATCTTTCGTCCCAGGTTCACTATTAAATATTAGTATATATTTGGTATCCACCAGGGCACAATCAAATCATACAGAAGCATAAATAACATAATGATGAATAAGTATTTTAAAACAATTTACAGACCAGCTGGACTATACTGAACTATTTGCCTAGGATTTTATCCTTAAGAGAATCGGAAAATACAAAAATGAAATTAAAACATCAGCTCTTGTTTCTGCAGTTGGCTTTGCTGGTACTGAAGGGCCAGCTAAGTCTGGCATGGATGGAATCCTCTTCTGCCTCTCAAAAGGAAAGGATCCTTTGATCCTCCCCAGGGTGTGGAAACAGGGAAAACTGATCTTCCTTTAGGCAAAAATCCAAATGATTCAGCACAGGACAGTTTCTTACGAAATACATAATTGGATTCTCAGACCACTCTATTCCTAAATTTCTTTGAGCAAGGCTTTGCTACTTAAGGCTCTGATCCTGCAATTCATGACACATGGGCGGACTGCTGTTTCCACCCACATGCTTCAAAGTGCAGATCTACACACAAACTTGGACGAATATAAATAACTGAGTTTTAACTCACATCATTTGTTATTTCTGAATGTACTGAGTGTACTCTATTAACTGGGTGTACACAGACTTATATTAAAACAACAAAGGGTATGAATTCAAACTGATTTAGTTATTTTGGAACAAGGTGGGGTGCAGACAAGTTGTAAGTTTTTATTTGCATCACACCACCAACTCCTTCAAGCAACTTGCAGTCCCCAATTAAAGGCACAGCCAAATGAGTGGGAAGCATTCAATACAAATTGACCCTTTCTGGAATGCAGGAAGATAACATCCTCCCACGTGGAACAAAAACGGAACTGCTAAATTAATGCTTGTAAGCAGCATACATTTGTTATGTTTGACTTGCAGTGTACAATAACATCTATTAACTATTATGAAATGTGCCACTTATATGATGTTCCATACACCTGTGTTGTGTATATAAAATTATGACATACATTTGCTATATATAAAATACATACTTCCTGTCTATGTGGGTTTGTCAGATCATATCAGACCCATTAGAGGTGATAAGCTTTCAGTCACTGAGTAATTTCCCTCCCCACTCCCAAGATAATAAGACAAAGGGATAAGAAGGTAGGAAAAGGTGATATACTGTAACAAAAGTATAAAATTATGAGACAGGTGCCCAATTAAAATAGAGCTACATATATTCCAAAAGCTACTTAGGGTAAAATCTTGGCCTCATTGAAGTCAATGGCAAAACTCCCACTGACTTCTGTGCGGCCCGTATTCCACCCCTAGAATCCAATACAAATAGTATGTTTACCATAAATTTCAGGGCCAACTATAGATATGATAATGAGACCAATTCAGATACCTCTAAGAAACTGTCCCAAATAAATATGCACTCTCATTCAATTCCAAAAGATATTTTTTCCCCTGGCTAAGAGCCCCCAACGAACCTAAGATCTCTCAGACCTTTCTAGGTTTGTAACAGTAGTTAGTGAGAGTGAAGTATTCATTTTTATGCAGCTAGCAAATGATAAATCTAAATGACAAATGTCACTAGTAAGATCAGCTGCACATGAAGCATACTGCTGCAGCCAGGAAGCCTCTTCAGAGTCCACCTGCTGCCTAAGATGAAGCATTATTTGAGTAACATTAATATATACTGGTTGGTTTTACTGGCATTGATTCTAATAGGTCTTCTCATGTGCTTAAAAGTACACGTGTTGTACTGAATCAGGGCCATAATGGATGCCGTTAGAGTTAGCTTATAGCTGTATTAAATTTTGAGGTTTTGCATCTTGACATTATCTCACTTCAGAAAGTGAAAGAGACACAGACCTGCTTTAACAATTGTATTTCAAAATTCAGGGAAACTCCAGAACCTAGAGGATCCTTCTAGATTCAGTTAAAATTAACAAAGCCTTGCCGGTTACAGAACTTATACTGCAGGCATGTACTGTGCAGTGGCATAGAACAGGAATATGGAATTTTTGCTAGGGTAAGATAAATATCCAAACACTAAAAACAAATCTTTAGAGGAAACCCCCAGTCCCACCCTCCAAAATGATCCTGTCTTTCCTTCCTCCTTTCCCACAGAGAAATCCCCACCTCACTTTCTGTCCCAGTTCAGAAGATTACAAACAAGTAAGAATATTTGTGATTTCTCCCCTGCATTCATTGGATTAATGTTGTCGTTGCATCAGCCAGCAGAATCCAGAATTCCATACGTGGAGCAATGAGGCAAGAGGACATAATGAAATGGGATTGAATTAGGGAGATTTCCTCATGCCCAAGTGCCGGAAAAGCTGTGCATTCTCTCAGGCTGCAATTTCAAAGTTTCATGGCATTCTTGAGTGCCTTAGTCTTTCTTAAAAACTATTCATAAAATGACCACCTTCCATTTTCCCCAGGCTTTGCTTATGTTGCCTAATGTTGCCCCATGTCAGTATCAGAGAGGGATCAAAGCAGAAAACATTTATCCAGAATTCTGCCCAACTTTGAGAGATTCATTAAAAAGGAGACCCAGAGAAGGATCCACTCTCATTCCACCTTTTCCAAAAACAAAACCTGTTGACAACGTCAGTAGTAGAATCCAAACCAGCATTGATTTTAGTCAAATCCCATCCTTTGAGAATCTATTTTACAGGGATGTGCAAAGAGACCAAAACTCAGAATACAGAAAATTTAGGACTTCTGAGAAATTCAGAACATTTAAATGAAGATGAAGCAAAAGGCAGCAGAAGCAAAGCAAATTTTGCCTCCCTCTACCTGCTGTTTGCTACATAGTGTTTCTGTCCTTCTCCCCTCTAAGTAGGGAGTTGGGATCTGACAGGGTCTTTTACTTGCTCCACACTTTTCTAAAATAATCAGGAGCAATAATGTCAATTCACAAAACAAAAGGCCTTCAGGCAAAGCAGACAGCTTGTTGATCAATATTCCTATTGATCTCTGTGCTCTGCGTATGAGCACAAGTCAGTAGGACCCATGGTCATCTTCCACCAAGGAGCATTTTCAGTTTGGAAACGTATTCTGGGGTTTGTGTGAACTAATGGCAAACTGACTCTTGCAATGGTAAAACCCCAAGCCCTACTGTGACATTCAGGGATTGGGAGGGTCTTCTTTGGATTATACTGAATTTGTGATTGTGCATAAAGACCTCCTGTTTTTGGGATGATGTGCCCATGTAATGCCAAAGGTCAAGTCCTTTTTTACTGCAGATGGGCTCAAACCCAAATATGGGACCCAAACACTCAGTTCTCATTGAGCTTTGTGGAAGTTCAGATCCAGATCTCAACTCTCCAGCTCTGCTCCATCTGGAGTTTATACCAATATCGTAGAGCGAAGGGAAAATGATACCCATTCACCAGCAAATCGTTACATTTTGATTTATTTTAAGAAGCCCAAATGATGCACCATTTGTTGCACTGGAAATAATGAAGATTCAAGGAAGTGGGGGTGGAGGGGGGGTGTTGCAGAGAGAAAGTTACCCTTAGTCTCCCCCAGAAGACAACATTAGATAAGATGGTGAATATACTGAATAATTTGGACAGTTTCCACTTCATCTATTAGCTCCTCTTTAACGTAGTGTGTTCCTTCACCTGACTCACATAGTGATGTTTCTGGTCCTTGATTTGACAACTGAAACTTACTAGCATCAGAATAATGAAATACAAGTATAGAATGGTGAGTACTTCTGTGATGCTCTTGTTTCCATGCAAATGGTGTATTTGTGTAAAAAAACCAAACAATCTTTTCCCAAACAGCCAGGAAAACATTCCTAAAGAGCGGATAACAAGCGACATGAACAAGGTCAAACCAAACAACTGTTCAGAATTCAAATGACTGTTTCTAGGCAGAATATTTGCGGCATTCAGCCAAAATACCAGGCTTCCCAAGCTCAAAAAAAAAATGAATGTGTGAATTTCACAGGCCCAGAAAAAGAGCCACATTCCATCATTTCTACCCACAGCTGCTAAACTGAACTCATTTCTCAAATTTGGAGACACCAAATAATGTAATCATTAAACTCTCTTCGTGTGAATCATCTGGAACATGCCCAATGGGAACTAGTTTGTTCCATTGTAAATCACCCTTCAGGGACTTGTATACACCCATGGGCGTCAATAAGGCACTAGCAGCCACCAATAATGAGCCACCCTGTTGAGTCACTGCTTTAAAGGTGCAACATGCTGGAAATGCAGTGATCAGTTGGGAAATGGAGATTGTCTAATGTGCAATACATCTCCTTTATCTGCAAGATCCAAGCTTTGACTCCTGTGATGTGTATAAATATAGGGTAAACACACTGAGATGAGGACATTGCTTACAAACTGGCACTACCTAACAGGCAACACCTTCTCTCTGTTCATGCCAATTACCATGTCAGGGTGATTTCACAGTCATGGTGACTGCTGCATATATATATATATAAGCTCTGGGTAGGAGATTTACTTAGCAAAGCACTGACAGGCATGAAAGAGGCCAGACACCCAGCTACACCATGAAGATGACAGGAGTCTTTTTACTCCTCACTCTGGCAGTTTTTTGCTTCTCCGGTGAGTAACTTTTGTTATTTCCTGATATTCTGGAGAAGCTGACGGAGGCCTAGTGCATTGTCTCCTGGATGATGTAGTCAGCCCAGCTCAGTTTCCAGGCAGAGAAAAGAGAGGGAGCCTTAAGGGACAGATGCACACATTGCTCAGGGGAGTTTCTCCTTCCAGGTATCAGTGCAGTGGCTTATTCTCTTTCCATGCACATGGAAGGAATAGTGGATCCTGACCAAGTGTCCACATTTAGGTGCTGGAAGGGAGCTGCACTAGCAAGTGAACTCTTGTGCACCACTTAACAAGCAATATCTCAGCATCTTTAACGAATTTGAGCAAAGGGTTACCTATTTCTACCTGGTGGTGCAAACCAGGGATGTCTCCCATTCTGCGGTTAAGGGGCAAGTCCAGCAGTGGCAGGTTGATGGATAGATTCCTCTAATGGTTGGAGATATATTTTTAGAGACCGGGGGCTCCAGGCTACAGTATGGTAAAATATAGAGCTGGTCCATCCAGCAGGAAATTCCAACATTTCAACATTAGTTTTTGTCCCAAATTGGGACAAAAAGCTGAAATTTCCAATTTTTTCCCCCACACAATGGAAATTCTGAACATTTTTAGTCTGGAAACATGAAACTGACCTTATTAAAACATTCATCTTGAAACTGTTGAAACATTATACCATGAATATTAAGTATAATATTTTTATAAAATGTTAACTTTAGTATTACATTATATTTATATCTGAAAGTTAAAACAAGACAAGAAAATCAGAATGAAATACTCCATTTTGATTTTAAATTGAATTGATATTTTTCTGTTGAAACCTTTCAGTTTTGACAAAACACTGTTTTCTGACAGAAAACTGTTCTGTCAAAAAAAATTTGACCAGGTCCAATAGTTTACTACTGGCATTCTAAGAAAAAAATAATTATTCTCTCTTCTGGGTTTCACAGCACATCTTGTCTTAGATTGCAAGGTTTTTGTGGCAGGCACTGCTGCTCTCTTTGGGTCTTGTTCACAGCCAAGTACACAGTTGGCACTAAACAGTTAATAAAATTAATAACATCTTGCCTTTTAGGGGAGGTGACCTGAATCTGATTTAGTTCCAGGATGATGCAAACACAGATTGAGTTTTGTGGGATTTAGTGGTGTACAAGAGACTGAAATCTGACGCAAGGACTATGTGTAACTTTTGCTACTATATATTTGACCATAGGTTGTGCTGGACAAGAGAGTTTCAACAGAGATCTAAGGGTGTTAATTAATTTTGGGTCACACCCAACAAACTGTGTGACATTGTAGTTTGTGAAAATCATGCATACAGGGTACTTTGATTTCTCTTACCCTTTGGAAGCCATGACTGTTACAGGAGATGCCCAACATATATACATCCACAGAGAATGAAAACTGTGTGTCATCAAAAAGAAGTGCTTTATTCCAAGAACAGCTGATTTCTTCTGTGTAGTGTTGTTATGATTTATATTAACATTTCGCTTGGAGGACCCGATTGAGATCAGAGATGCTGGACATACATGTAGTAAGAAACAGACCCTGTCCCCAAGAGCTTGCTGTCCATATAGACAGGACAGATCCAGAGTGAAAGAAAGACTTTATTATTATCCTCTCTAGTGACCTTATTAGTAGACCTCACTAGTGATGATAATAATGAGGAAATCAAGGCTCAGAAAGATTAAGTGACTTAAGCAAGGCCACAGAATGAGTTTATAGTAGGACTAGGAATTGCGCCCAGGTCTCTTAAACCCCAGTACGGCATCTTAACCATTAGACCATCCTGAGTGAACTGAGCAGTAAACACAAAACTGACTCCCTGGCTTTTAATCTTGCTTTGATGCGTCCGTTTGACTGAAAGGGGCTTCGTTCCCTATGACAGGCAGAGATTGTGCTAGATGCTGACACAGAATTCAAATATCCAGAAGTAAATAAGGTTTGTTAGCAGTTATAATAAGTCTTTATAAATGTGTTGTATTCAACACTGAAAAACACTGTCATTATTTATATCAAAGGAGGTAATATTTCATGTATGACCCACGAATACAGGAAACCTTTCAGTTCTATTTACTAGCTATAGTTAATCCAAATTAAAAGTGGCTTTGTGTGGCTTGCATGGCACAAAGCAGCCAATGTGAACTGGTGAATCTGTCCCCAGGCGTTTAACTGAATAGTCTTCAAACATTTTGCTTCATTTGATCTTTTGTGTCTGTGATTTTGTTCCAGGTGCTGACAGTCAAAATGGGAGTCAGGTGAGTCATTTTCCCTTGACCAAAAATAAATGGTTTGGAATGATTGCATAGTCAAGATCTGTGGCAGGAAAAACACTAAAAATTAAATGGGAAGTATCTGAAAGGGTGAAATACTGGAATGCTACAGGATCCAGAGAATAAATCTCCATGATTCAGACACACAGTTTCCATTCAGTCAGACTGATAGCATTAAGGCCCAGATTTTTAAAGCTATCTAGGCATTGCTGCACTCAGCATTGCAATGCCAAATAAATTAAGGTCCTAAATCTCATTTTTAAAAGTGATTTAGGCACTTAGGAATCTAAATTCCATTGACTGTTGTTGCCGGCACCCAGTGCCGAGAGGCTGAACAACAGCTTGAGTGGTTCGTTACCCGATGTGCTACACCCAATAATCACAACGGGGTGGAGAAGCAGAAAAGTTTATTTGCAGCTGCAAAAAGGTACAGGGAGAATAAAATCTCAAATCCTGCACAACAGAGCAGGAAGTTACACAGGCTTTTATACATCCTTTTTTCCAGCATACTTATCCAATAGCAAGCTGCTCCAAGTATCCATATAGCCAGCCAATCCAGTTCCCAGCTAGTTCCCTGATTCTCTGTATCATTTGTTAAACTATACATAAAGCTGCTTTATTCAGCATTGTTCTTCCATATCTCCCCTGTTTGGCCTTGCTTAGTTTCAGGCAGTCTGACTCTGCAACATACTGTTGCAGATTCTCAGCATAACTGCTGTGTGTGCCTCCAGGCGGGGGGGCCAAGGACACTTGGGCCTAGCACACAGAGCTGCTGCGAGTGCCTCCAGGCGGGGGGGGGGCAAGGACACAGGGGCCTAGTGCGAGGGGGCTTCATCGACACTTGTGGTCTTCCATCCCCTCGAGTTACCTAGTGGCTATGCCCCAGTGTTCCCAACAACTGCCCCCTTTGAGAACACTCAACAGCCTTGGCTCTGAGTTTTCTCACTTGGGCTTGCTACATTGGAGATATTAACTGGACGGCAAGTTACATTTTCAAACCCCTTTTTTGTGGTAAGATTATTTGTGTTTCCCTAAAAGGGGAGGAACCATTACACCCACACTGTTGGCCTCCCCTGTTGGTCTTTATCCAATACCCATTAGCCCACTGTGTAATAACACAGGAGCTCTTTTCCCACAGGATGCCCATAGGGATCAGATTGGTTTCGGGTAAAACATAACACTTCCTTAGTGAGTACTGCAACTGAATACTCCTGGTCCTGATAGGTGGCTTGCTGTAAAGAGGTCTTGTTTCAGAACGGTGAGTTCGTTCTTTCCTGCTCTTTGGTGGTGGCTAATTCTGCTAGGGTCAAGGGCAGCATGTCAAGGGGCATTTCCGTTTTGGGGGATAGTGGAGTTGGAGCACACAGCCAGCAATCAGTCTGGTTTGTTAAAGTAGCAACATGGTGCGCAAGCAAAACAAAGGAGTTATGCTCCCGATATGCACAATTTGGAAATACCAATACAAAGAATAACAATGTTACCCAATTAATTATTACCAGAGTCTTCCCAACCCAGGGTCTCCAGTACCTGGGTGGGCCCATTTTAGCATTAAGGTGCCCGCTATTTGTGTCTTTTAAACAGTAGCTTTAGCCCGAGATCGTCACTAGATGAGGAGTCAGCAGGTTGGACGGTCCACTGTTCTGCTGACGAGGGGGCAGGTACTGCCTTCAGACGAGAGTGATGGATCCAGTTCTTGTGTCCCTCGATCTTTGCCGCTGTATGGGAGATCAGCAGGACGCTATAGGGTCCTTTCCACTTTTCCTGGAGAGGCTCGTCTTTCCAGGTGCGAACAAGCACAGAGTCACCGGGCTGTAAGGAGTGAACGGGAGAGTCCAAGGGGAGAGGCTGGGAATCCTTGGTATACCTGTGAAGAGACAAGAGAACAGCAGACAGGGAACACATATACTGTGACAAAAAAACATTACCCAACTCCCATTCCCCTGACAGAACCGGGGTGCCGTTCATGGGCCATGCCCTTCCAAACATAATTTCAAAGGGACTGAGCCCTAATCTACCCTTTGGGAGAACGCGGATATGGAGTAGGACGAGGGGCAAAGCATCAGGCCATCGCAGTGAGGCTTCTTGGCACACTTTTGAGAGATGCCGTTTAAGGGTCTGATTGGTACGCTCCACTACCCCACTGGCTTGCGGTCTCCAGGGCGTATGGAGTTTCCAGGGGATCTGTAAGGCATGTGAGATGCTTTGGATGATTTTTGACGTGAAGTGTGTCCCGTTGTCAGATTCCATCCACCGGGGGAGTCCAAAGCGAGGAGTGATCTCCTTAACAAACTTGAGGGCCACTGTCCTGGCAGTGCAGTTACGGCATGGGAAGGCTTCTGGCCATCCGCTGAACCGATCCACTATAACAAGGAGATATTTGAACCCTTGGGTCCGGGGAAACTCAGTAAAGTCTATTTGCCACACTTGTCCGGGGCTTAGAGTGGGTTTTAGGGCAGCTGGTGGCACAGGATGTCCCGGTCGGGGGTTAGTCTTTTGGCAGACTAAGCAGTCCGCTTGTACCTGGGCAGCCAGGGGTCGGAGTCCGGAAGTGATAAAGTATTTTCCCATTAGCTGGATAAGTGTTTCCCTGCCAGCATGAGTGGTTTGATGTAGTTTCTGCAGCACTGGCCGGATTAGGCCCTTTGGTAAGAGGACCTTCCCTTCTGGGGAATGGAGCCATCCCTCCTTTTCCCAGAGACTGAGTTTGTCAGTTAGCTGTCTCTCCTCCCCAGAGTACTGAGGGGTTGGAAGCTCCCCTACTGATGGGATAAGGGCATGCATATGGGCGTTCTCAGCCTGAGGGGATGGCAGGGTGGCAGCATGCTTAGCCTCTCTATCTGCCCGGACGTTACCTCTGGCCACATCTTGATCCTCCCTTTGATGGGCTTTACAGTGTACCACCGCCACTTCCGAGGGGAGTTGTACGGCTTCTAGGAGCCGGAGGATTTGGGGCCCATACTTGACTGGGGAGCCTTGGGCTGTCAGCATTCCCCTTTGCTTCCATAGGCCAGCATGAGCATGCAGCACACCAAAAGCATACTTTGAATCAGTAAAAATGTTGACCCGCTTTCCTTTTGACAGTTCAAGTGCACAGGTCAGGGCTATTAGTTCGGCAAGCTGGGCAGAGGTCCCAGCAGGCAAACCTTCAGCTTCCACAGTGTCATGGAGGGTCACAACAGCATAACCCGCCCTCCTTTGCCCATCTATTACAGTACTGCTACCATCAGTGTACCACTCATAATCTGCATTTGGGAGAGGTACATCCTTTAAATCCGGACGGCTGGAGTACTGGACATCTATGATTTCTAAACAGTCATGTTTCTGTTCCTCTGTTTCTGGCAAGAGAGTGGCTGGGTTAAGGGAGGGGCAAGGCTGTAGGGTGACTTCAGAGTTCTCTAACAGCTTAGCCTGGTACCGAGCAATCCGAGCCTGGGTGAGCCAAAGCCCTCCCTTTGCATCCAATAAGGCTCGGACCATATGGGGAGTATAGATTTGCATAACCCCTCCCAATGTTAGCTTTTCGGCTTCCTCAAGCAATAGGGCAGTAGCTGCGACCGCCCGTAAACATGCCGGCCAACCCTTTGCAACCTGATCCAATTGCTTAGAAAAATAAGCCACAGGACGCTTCCATGCTCCTAACAGCTGTGTAAGCACTCCTAGCGCCACCCCCCTTTGTTCATGTACATACAACTGAAACGGCTTAGAGAGATCTGGCAAGCCCAGAGCCGGGGCTTCCATTAATTTTCTTTTCAGGATTTTAAATGCCCTATCAGCCTCTGGGGTCCAATAGAAGGGGTCATGATCTGCTCCTTTTACACAGTCGTACAGGGGTTTAGCCCACAGTCCAAACTCTGGGATCCATATCCTGCAAAAGCCTGCCATACCCAGAAATGCCCTGAGCCGCTCACGGTTATTTGGGGTAGGAACTTGACAGATAGATTCCTTTCTTTTTTTTTCTCTTGAACGCTGACGCTCCCCTTGCCTTAGCTGTAACCTGATCCCTCTCCACCTCAGACAACAGGGTTCTCAGGAGGATATTACAGTCGTCTCAATCGGCTTGTGACTACTGAGGCACCCCTTAAAGACTGAAATAAACCTGCTTGCGTTCGTTGAGAATTCCCCAGCCTGTGTTTTAAAAGCTGCTTAGTCTATTGGATTGAATGGCACATGGGTTTAAACGTGCATAGTGGTAGCCTGACGTCCATCTGCCCCTGGGCAAGCCACAACCGTCTCGGTAAGCAAAGGATAGAGTCCCACCGAGGGGGCAATCTCTGTAACCCGAGGCATCCTACCCTTATACGGTGGGAGTGTGGGGGCCGAAGGGGACACCGGCTCTGCCATTACAGTGGGGGTGGGGGTCTGGGGACTAACATTAGCTGCTACCAAACCAGTCGGAGTCAGATTACAGTGCTGTAAAATATCTGGTCGAGTACATAAAGTCAGAAACAAATGCGCATACATATGTTCATTCCATTTACCCATTCACTGACAAAACAAAACTAATTGGAGGATCGTGTTGTAATTAATTGACCCTCCTGGTGGCCACCACTCCTGGTCCTCTAGTTGATATTGAGGCCAGTCAACTGTACAGAATCGTTTTAATTGGCTCTTAGTCATCGGATCCGCACCAAATACCTTCCAGTTTGCTAGAATGCACTCTAGGGGCGTACACCGTGCCCTAACCTCTGAGCTCTGTCCCTGTCCCATACCTACAGGGTAACTCTGGGCGTCCCCAGGTTCCAACAGAGCATATAATCCGGATTTTAAAAGGATCCTACCTGATCCAAGGGAACGGTTCTTCACCGTGGCCCTGCAGCTGCTCCTCCCCCACGTCTAAGGGACCGGTTCTTCACCGTGGTCCACAACAGCTTCTCCACTATATGAGTGCGTTGCACCGTTGTGCCCTCTGGGGTCGATCAAATCACGTCTCCTCCGAGGCCCCCGATGAACTCACCGGTGCGCGCTGGGCGTCGGTTCTCGCCGCAATCCTCGACCTCCAGGAGGGGTCCGGGCAAGGCTAAATTGCAGCCTCGAGTCCACCCAGGGACGCCAAAAGCTGTTGCCGGCACCCAGTGCTGAGAGGCTGAACAACAGCTTGAGTGGTTCGTTACCCGGTGTGCTACACCCAATAATCACAACGGGGTGGAGAAGCAGAAAAGTTTATTTGCAGCTGCAAAAAGGTACAGGGAGAATAAAATCTCAAATCCTGCACAACAGAGCAGGAAGTTACACAGGCTTTTATACATCCTTTTTTCCAGCATACTTATCCAATAGCAAGCTGCTCCAAGTATCCATATAGCCAGCCAATCCAGTTCCCAGCTAGTTTCCTGATTCTCTGTATCATTTGTTAAACTATACATAAAGCTGCTTTATTCAGCATTGTTCTTCCATATCTCCCCTGTTTGGCCTTGCTTAGTTTCAGGCAGTCTGACTCTGCAACATACTGTTGCAGATTCTCAGCATAACTGCTGTGTGTGCCTCCAGGCGGGGGGGCCAAGGACACTTGGGCCTAGCACACAGAGCTGCTGCGAGTGCCTCCAGGCAGGGGGGGGGGGCAAGGACACAGGGGCCTAGTGCGAGGGGGCTTCATCGACACTTGTGGTCTTCCATCCCCTCGAGTTACCTAGTGGCCATGCCCCAGTGTTCCCAACACTGTCAAGTGGTTCCCATATCCCAAACCATGTGCCTGAGAGAACTCCACTTACCTTCAGTGACTCCCCAACCCCAATGAGGAGGCAGGAATAAACCCCACAAACAAATGCTGCACTCAACAACAAACAACATTTTCATCTGAGCATAGACAAGCCCTCGGGTTGTAGTGGGGATGATTCAAAGATGGGGCAGCTATAGGGAGTCACCCGTACACATCCTCCAGCAATATAGTAAAATGTACCCAAGTCCCCAATCCCTGAATATCCAGAATAACACTCTCCAAAGTGACTAAGAGTCCAAACAGCCACCCAGTCTCAGTCCCAAACAGAGTACCTTCCAACCCTTGCAGTGGTACTGGGGCTTTAGTCCAGCATGAGTTTGGACTGCTGCTGAGTTCTGGTCTCTAGTGTGTTGACTGGTGTCTGCCTCCTTAATCCCTGTGCTGGCTGGGGCTCCTCTACTGTGTCCAGGCTGCTCCATCAGCCTGGCTACAACCTTGGATCCAGGCTAAATTTGGTCAGCTCCTCACAGCCATTGCAGCAGTTCCACACCACTCAGTCACAGAGGACACCCCCGCCCCTTGTATGCCTGCCAGCTGGCCTAGAACCAGTTAGTTGGCCTACAGCTAGTCCCTCATCCTTGTTGTGGAGTGACATTGCCCCCCTCCATCAAGAGGCAGGCTGGCAGCAGGAGGCCAGGGGTGGAACTTCCTCCCAGCCTTTAATTAACCAGAGCTCAGGAAGGTGGAGCATTTCTGGGAAGTGACTTCTCTACAGTTATAAAAGTTTTTTGGGTGAAATCTTGGCCCCGTTGAAGTCAATGGCAAGATTTATGTTGACTTCCACCACGGAGCCTGGATTTCACCCTTTGTCTGCATCTTACTCATTAACTAGGATCTTGCATTGTCACAGGTAAATCCTTGTTAACTGCATTTAAGGCTCTGATCCAGCAAAGCACTTAAGGACATGCTTGAGTTCAGTGGGACTGCTCATATGCTTAAAGTTAAGCATCTCCTTAGGTTATTTACTGGGTTAGCGACATACTGAGACTTTACTTCTTGTCGCTCTCAGCTAGTGCCAATAAAGCACAGCTAAGTCATGTGGTACCAATCATATAGGAAAGGCGGATGGAGTCCTCCATCACTGCAGCTGTCCTCCAGTTAGCATCAGCAGATGAGTAATCCAAAGAGGTAGCAGAAAGTGTTTTCTCCTTAAACAGGGGCAATACACGGATGAAATATTTAATCATCGTGAGTCCTTCCTAGCGTCAGACTAAAATGCAGTTTAAATTGCCTAACCTGCAAGTTACAAATTGTGAGTCAAGCTTGGCAGACCCAATCTAGGCTTGTTTCACAGGTTATAGGGCCTGCTGTCCTCCTGGACATTGCACCCTTGCTCTGAAAACCAATAGACTTGGATTCCAATAAACCTTCAAAGAAAAGGCACTCCACCATCACAGGAACTCCCTTAAGAATACCCTGCTTCCAATCCCTAAAAATTCATACCTAGGCATTGTCAGCAAAGCACCTCAGCTGGGTGTAGCTATCACAGCAGGTTTAAGGATAAAAGTGGTTCCAAAGGTAACCAGAAGCCAAATCACATGGAGCTTTCAAGATTAAAACCATCACCTTGAATTGCACATGGGAGTAGATGAGAAGCCCGTGAAGTTCGTGTGTTTGCAGAAGTAAGATCAGGAATGACACTTCGCTTGGTTGGAACCAGTACAGACCTTGAAGCTGGGTCAGGGGTTGTTCTGGCCTGCGAAAGGTAGTTCTTTTTCCAGTCCTGCCATCCTCACTTTTATACAGGGGTCCATAACTGATGCAGCAGTAAGATAGATTTAAATTGGGATTCTTTCTACAATTTCTTTTTATGTTTAATAGCTGCACAATAATTGAATGAAGCCTGCGTGCAATTTTGCCCAGCTAGTTATTCTCACAGTTATAAGATGAGTTGGAAGCTGCTACTTTCAGGGATAAGAGAGGCTATGATCACCCTTTGAATGAATCTAACATGTCCTCAGGAACCTAAACTTCCCCACAATAAAGAACGACTCACAACTCGTGTTGGTCAAAAACTTTCATAACTCAAATTTTTTCAAAGAAAAAAAAGAGGTACATTTTTCGTGAGAGTTTTCACAAAACATGTTCCCATTTTCCTAGCAGCTCTACAACCTACAGCCCTTTTTGTGTCCATCCCTTCAACACAGACAGGCTTGAAGGGATAGCAAACCCTAGAAAGATGTCATACATCTTGCTCTGCTGGTGTCAGATACTTCTCCATGGGAAAAAATTGGCTTGTTGTTTCCATTGTTTTAAATATTCCTCAGAAATTGATAGCCAGATCCTCAGCTGGTGTAAATGGGGGTAGCTCCACTGACTATGCTGATTCACACCACTAGAGGATCTGACCCAGGGAGCAGGCAAGCCCATTATTATTCTAATTGTACATGAAAGAAATAAGGAAGTGAATTTAAAATAAAATGGCATTATTTTATTTATAGGTTGACTGCAGTGAATTTAAGAATGTAGAGCGAGGTAGAGAGACCTACTGTGCAAAGATCTATCAACCTTATTGTGGATCTGATGGCAAAACCTATACAAACAAGTGTTCCTTTTGTGCTGCAGTCAAGTAAGTACAGAAACAAGTAACTGCTCCTGAGGCATTAAAACTCTGAAAAGAATTGATTTATCTGCCACTTCTATAAAGCTTATTATCCCATAGGGTTGCCCCCATGTTCAGAATCTGAATCTGTTTGCCTATTTGCTTATTTTCGATAGGGTTTCTCCCAGTAATGAGGCCAAATTGATTGAAATACTGATCACTAGAAGTCAGTGGAGAGCTCCCTATCTCAGCAGAGATTAGAGACTAGACAATCAGAAGATGAGTCCACAAAATGAGGTGTTTAGCTAACAAGAAATCTGGGACCCAAACAACTTTGTATAGGATTGAAAAGTATTGAAAGTGTCAGAAGAGGTTACTCATGGAATAAGAATAAAAATTCTAAACAAAAAAGAGGTCCACTGTAGTTAGGAGCCCTCCTGTTTCTATCAGGGTCCATGCCATGGAAGAGTATCATTCATGGATATAGTACTGGTGGAGGCCATCTTGCTGAAAATTAGTGTCAGGCTAAATTCTGTGGTCTTTTATTTAGCAACATCCCCATTGATTTTCCAGCAGTATGGCAACCCAGGCTCATAGAGATAGTGAACAAGTTATCTTCTGGGCTTTAGAAGAACTTGAACAGGAGATAAAAGCATTAAACATTAGATATTTTCCACCATTTGTGAATCCAAGATGGCAATGTCTTAATTCTAGAGATAGGCAAACCAGACTGACTGACATACAGAGTGATTCAACTTGTGTGCAAAACTTGAATCCCAGTTTCCACATTTAGTTAAATTATAGTATATTAATTTAAGTTTCTTTCAACTCTGGGCATTCTGGTTTTGTGCGAAGCCTAAGAGCAAAAATGCTGCAACAAAGGAGGCCGTTTTTGCAATATTTCTGGCTCAACGTCACAAGAGGAGATCTTTCTCTCATGAGATTTCCCATCCAAGTTTGAAGGCCCAAGACGTTTGAGTTCACATGAGCATCTATGCTATAATCTGTGAGGGGAAAATAGCCAAGGAATGGCTCTATCAATCTAGTAGAAAACTACAGATTCTCACGACATCTCTGTTCACAAGTGGGTCAGTTGGGGACTTCAGTCTATAACATCAAGTTTGCTGTCTCTAATTTCTCTGTGTTTTCATTTTCTCCTAGGAAAAGTAATGGGACACTGCGTCTGAAGCAAACTGGTGAATGTTGAATGAATCCTCATTGTATCTGAGTCTGAAAGTCCTGATTACACTATCTGTATCCACTATCAGTTTGGATCATATCACTGTCTCTTGAGTTTACTTTATTAAACAAGCAAAGCAGGAAAAATTTTTGTCCACTGTTTCTTGTCAAGAGGAAGGGATTATGGACTGTAATGCTGTATATGAGTTCATTCCAGTGTATAGAAAATAATTACAGAACACTAATTCCAGAGAACAAAAGGTATAACACTGCTGTGTTCATGATATACACACAGAGAAATTGGATAAAAACATAAAATACCCTTTCTGGAAGACTGCAATGTAACACTACTTGATTTTTTTAGAAATCAGAACCCTACCACACAAGAACCCCAAAACAGAGAAAGACAAAGCAGGCTGCTTCCCAAAATAGAGAGGCTCCTCAACCTACTATAATATGGGCTAACTCTCTGCAGACTGACTGCTGCTGGACCCTGATTACACGCTTTCTTACACAGCCCTCTAGCATGCAAGCAGGACCAAAAACCCATTGAGAAATTAAAGTGATAGCTTTGTCAAACAATCTGCACTTAAGTTTGATCAGTAGTGGCTCTTTTCACTTCTGATAAGCTGACTTTATACATCTCATTTGCTGCCCTGAACAATTGTCTATTTTGCTCTTATACTTCAGACTATCACTGTTTTATTGGGCCCTTGGATCACTTATTTTGGCTTTGTTTGTTCCCCTTTTCATTTGTCTTCTGCGAATATTCCAGGAAACAGGTTCACTAGAAGAAATGTTCATGAAAACCAAGAAAGTTTAGCAGATTTTTGCGTGTGTTAAGGGAAAGCAAATTTTGAGTTTGAAACATGTCAGTTTGGTTCAGAATAAAGCACCGGCTAAAACTGCCACAAAATGAAAAAATGAGGAAGAGATCTCTCTGCCCTTATTCACCTTTTAAAGGTGAATTAATTTGGAAGACAAACAAACAGACAACACACCAAACTCCTCATTTATCAATCCAGACCATCATATTGGGCAATCGGCCTTAGCACACTGTACAGTGCAACAGAATGACTGATGGGGAATTTCACAATCAAAGGGAAGAGTTATAACTAGGCTTTGTGAATGGGGTTTCTTCAGACAGCACCTACTGAGCAGAGCACTAATAGATACTGAACACAGATGTGACAACCATCTCCATCATGAAAATAACATGAAAATAACGTGTCTTTTTTATCTTCACTATGATGATATTCTGCTTCTTGGGTGAGTAAGTTTTGATCCCCTTTGTTGTGACGAAAAGGCAGCTGGCAGTGTAATCATCTGTCACCAACAAGCCTCGGTTAACCTCTTTGTGGCCCCAGACAAGGAGAAGGAGGGCACATTAGTGAAGGGAGCACATTCTGTTCTACTCTAGGGAGGCCTCTCTGCTGATTGATGGGTCACCACCTATTTTCCTTTCTGTTCTGTTGTGAAGGCTGGAGCTAATTGGTGCCCAGGTGTGTTAGACTTAGCCAGAAAGTTTGGAGGTTGGCGGGGAGGAGCATCACTAGGACACTAAGCTCTGGATACCACACTGAGCCCTTGCAATGATGTATCTGTAAACTAAGAATATGACCAACTTCTTCTTAATCCTTTTTTAAATGATTGGTGCAGAAGGAATGGGTCCCTTGTTGGTGCTGTTGCTTTAGGGTAAGGCTACTGGGCTCAAGGGCTGAGTAAGGAGGTTTATCAGATGGGTTTTGGTAAGTCAAGCCTTGTTGTATTGTATCAGTTTCTTTGTTCAGGGGCATACTCCTTGGGTTCTGTTTTAGCCTCTCCAAGTTTCCAGGCTCCACTAAGGCAACATCTTGCATTTTTGAAAGTGTGAGCTAGTGCAAGGCTGTGCATAGCTAATAATACTGGTAGACATAGGCACTGGCTCTGCGGGTGCTCCAGGGCTCAAGCTCCCACAGGAAAAAATTGGGGGTGCTCAGCACTCTACAGCCACAGCTGTTGGCAGGGCAGTCTATCAGCTGTTTGGCAGCTGGCAGGAGGTTCTGGGGGGAGGGAGGAGAGCAGCAAGTGGTTGGCTGGCGGGGGGCCTCAAGGGAGGGTCAGAGAGGGGGTAGGAAGATGTGGAGTGAGGAAGGGGTGGAGCAAGGGTGGGGCCTCAAGGATAGGGGTGGAGCGGGATGGAGAACCCACTGGGAAAAATAAAAGTCAGCACATGTGCTGATAGATCTTGAAGTTCTAGTAATAGAGGAAAGCGGTAGCTCGGTATAATATTTACCATCATCTATGGGATTTTTTTGCTTCTCTTATGGTTTACAGCTACCATATCCAGCTCCATATGAATAAAAAAAGTTCAGCTGAGACTCAAGGGTGTTCATTCATTTTGAGTCATACACAATCCGTAATATTGCACATTGTGGAGGTCATAAATATACAGAACCTTTTGTCTGACATCTGGAACCTTCTGGAAATCCAGATTATTTAAGGGAGAGTTCAGCATCATGTGCAGCCTTAGAAATTAGTGCTGAAACAAGCTGAATAAGTGGCTAATTCCAAGAAGAACCGATTCATCTCTGGAAGATGTTGCTGAGAACATTCGAGATCAAGTGTTAATTTGACTTCCTGGAGCATATCTTGCCTATGATTAGCTCACTCCTGCAGAGAGGACATCCTGGAGACTGCTGCTGTAAGGCTGTGACATTCTGGACCATGATTGAAGTAAAAAATAAAATCTAAATCAACATTCTGAATTCTTTGAAAGAAACATGTTTAGGAGTCCACAGCTGGCATAAATCAGTGCATCTCCAGCGAGGTCAACAGAACTATGCTGTTTTATATGAGCTCAAGTGTGTCCTCAGAACCAGCTGAGCAAAAACTTCTAGTGGAACAGTAAATCCTGAAGAATGTTCTCTGTCCAAGAATAAACAGATCCAGTCATTATGTACTAGCATGATTTACAGCTCCGTTCTCAGCCCATTAGGGCAGACATGTCCATGCCATGTTGTTTGCTGGGTTAGGAGTTTTCATTCCATTTTTTGACAGATGCGTGTTCTGAATTTAGTTTCTTTCCAGCACTGTCCCTCATTGTATCATCCATGTCTGTGTGTTTGTTCCATGTACTGCCAGTCAGGATGATAAGATGAGTCCACTTATTACTGCTACTCAGCTATCACATTTCCCAGATCAGTATAAATGGTTTGCACCAAACTTTGGATGAGATATTGGTGTATGAGAAACACTAAAACCAATAAGAGAATATGGAAGGAATCAAGCAGGAAAACTACCCCAGTGCCATCAAACTGAGGGAGTAAACTGCTGTGGTCCAGCTATCCATGTAGTCAATACAATCTGTACTTAGACTGTGTGAGATACAAGGCCAGATCCTCATCTGTCGTAAATAGATGTAACACCATTAAAGTCCCCCAAAGCTATATTGATTTCTACTAGCCGAGAATTTGGGCCACAGAGAGCAACCAAGAAGGGCAATGGGTACTGTTTGTCCTGGATTTTCTCTTCATCTTTCACAAACTCTTCTGGAGCTTTTATTCGATAGCTCTGCATGTCAGGGTCAAATTCTTGTATGTGTCAGCTCTGCTGGCTAGTTCATGCCAGTAGAGTTGTGCCACATCAGATATTACATGTGACAGAAAAGGCTGTAGGGTCATCCCCTCCTCCCCACTCTATATAGTACTGAAACTCTTGTCCCCCCATGACTATCAATGGGTGAGGTATCCAGACAGGCAGGAGGCCTTTGCTTTCTCCTCACAGGCAGAGAGGAAATGAGGGAAATCCTGAACCTGAATGTATAAAGCTGGACCAGAATGAGAGCCATTTATCCATTTCTCTGATCTATGGAGCCATAGAAGAAACAGGTGGCAAAAATAATCTAAAATGTTATAATATTCTCTGGCCAGGAGGTGGCGGGGAGGGACCTGCAAGCCACCACTAGATATCACTAATTGCCCAATAGTCTACCTGTCTGTTTGTGGCACTGATGGTAAAACATACAGCAACATGTGTACGCTTGGTGGACCAATCAGGCAAGAACAGAAATAAATGACTAATTCTGAATGAAAAAAAAAATACTCTTAGAGCTGATCCACCCCGAAGCATTTACTTCCCCAACATGTGGCCACAAAGCAGATGGTATATTTATTGGTAGCTTTTTGTGGATGGGTAGGTATGTGCTAGAGGGTGCAGGATTCAGAAATTTCTGTGAAGTTAAAGCGCTTTCCACCAGAACAAAATCAGGCTGTTTCAAGTTCATTATAGATAATTCCCAACCCAATTTATGAAGCCTCTGCAATGAGCCGTGTATCAGTTGTGAGCAGGGAGACAAGGAGACTTGGTTTTCCATCCCCTACAACTTGTGGAGTCACTTACGCCAGTAAAAAGTAGGACTGGAATGCTGCAATTTTGACTTGGTAGCATTTTGCACCCACTTTGCACTGGACTACATGACAAAACAAGGTACAAGGCAATGGAGAATCAGGCTAGGAAGAGGTGCCCAGGGGGAAATTAACCTTTTTAAAATGAGTGTACCGGCTGTAAAATTCAGGGACTCACAGGCCAGCCCTTTTCAGATATATTATTGAAAAGTGTTAATAGAGCTTGGGTAAAACTTTGAAAAATATCTTAGAGATGTAGAAGCCTAAGTCCCACTGACTTTCAAGGAATCGTAAGCATCTAAATCACTTTTGAAAATAGGGGCTAGGCTCCTATGACATACAGGTGCTTTTGAAAATATTACCCCTTGACTAATTGTATTTTGGAATAAGATCTTGAAAAGTCTATTGTAACATATTTCCCCAAAAAGCTATTGCTGCTTCTCTTTTCTTAAAACTCTTTTTAATCACTGCTGGTGGTTACCATCTTGCTAAGAAATGATAGCTGTAGTGACCTTGGGGAAGCCTCAGTATCAGGCAGATTGTAGCTGGCTTTAGACTAAATTGACTAGTAGAACAAAAGATTTAGGGGGAGACTTCCAGAGGAACAAAGGGGTGTAAGGTGCCCAGCTCCCACTGAAAATCAATGTTAGCTACGTGTCTTACTCCCATTTGTGCCTTTGGAAATCTCCCCTCTAAATATTAAGCCATAATATCATAAAGCTTATGATACTAGAAAAACTAGATAGGCCTAGTGGCAGGAGACCAAAGGAAGAGCACCATCAAACCTCTAGGTTGAGATTATTCAGTTGAACAGTATATAAATATTTGTGGGGGGCGGGAGTGGAGTTTGGAGAGGGATGAGGAGAAGAGTGAATTGTTTTAATCTGAAATACATTTTTCCTTTATGAAAAAGTCCAGTCGAATTGTAGTAGCAAATTTTTAAAACCAGTCTGTAGACTTCTGTGGCAGAGATATTAGCTATCTGGTTGTATGGACTGGTTTAAGATTCTCTAGAAAGGTTCTCATTTTAATTCTGTAGGGTTTTAGTTCAATTTCTACAGAAGTCTATTAATTTTATCCCTATTAAATTGTACAGGACTCTTCTATAAGGGTTATACCCTCAAATACATGGGCACAACTCTCATCAAAGTCCAGTTGCATATCTGAGGGCAAAACTTGGCCCATCATGTATGAATAACTAGCATCTGTTGGATTAGTTCACTGGAAAACTTGAAATGTTTTACCTTCCAAGACTATACATTTAGATCATTCTCATTCTCTCTCTTTCTTTCTGTGTTTCTTCTGTAGGGTAAGTTGTGGGAAAACTGACAGGAGGAACCCTGCTGCAGGTCTGAGGATGAATGAAAGTGCTTTCACTTCCCACAAGCAGATCACTGCACAGAGACTCTTCTTTGCTCTTTTCAGGATGATGGTGTCACTGTCTCTTAATTTGCTTCTTCAATAAAGTAAACTATGCAAAATCCTTTGTCTGTTTTCATTCAGAAAGTGGGAATGTGGTCTTTAATGTCTCATACAAACTCTTTCCAGATTATAAAAGCATTATAGGAAAAGCATTAATTAGCATGGCTGGTCAAGAAGCCATTTTCTTTTTACAGTGAAAAATTTCAGGTTTATGTCAAAAAGCTGAAACCCCAAAGACTCTCATGTGCATTTCTATGTGTGTTGCAGATGCTGCTCATTCTCAGTTGGGGGCTGGTTTCCCTACAGTGGAAGGGCCTCTCCTGATGAAGCTGTAGAGCCAAAGACAGCAGTTGTCTTTTCCAATTCTCCTGATGTTGGCTGCATCCGTCACAGTCCTAGCTATGAGGCATCTTCTAAAGCAGGCTAGTTATCCTTATCCCTTGCCAACACCCAATATGAACCTGGTGGACCTTACTGTTCACAGACACAACTTTGCTATTTTGTGTCACTTGTGAGGTTCCCCCCCATCTCGCCCCAGCCTAAAGGTAGTGTTGTTATTACCTTGTTTCTAGTCATATTATATGCTTGCCTTAAAGTGGTTCTGAAAGACTTGACCTCTTCCAACACTTGGAATGAAGTTGATTTGGCCAGACAGATTCCATTTCAAAAGAGGAAAATCTGGGCTATTCTTTCTTTACTTTATAGCACCATTCAAAAATATTTATCTGCAGCCTGAGAAATGTTTCCAGAACTTCCTAGCCATAAATAATTTTAGCTTCATCAATCACTGAAGCTTTTGCAGCTCAGAGTGCCCTGGTCCTTTTGTACAACCATTTGTAGACCGTAGCTCATGAAACCAAGATAAATCTAACTGTTGTCAGGAAGCCTTCTTGTACATTGCAGGGGGTGAAGGGCCTCAGGTATCACAGTGTGACCACTGTCAGAACACTATGCTGAATGAATCTCATATGAGTATGCAAAAACTTTTTGAAGCCAATAGTTGAAATAAACATGTGGCCAGATCCTGAGCTCACGGAAATCAGTATTGCTCCAGTGAAGTAAATTGAGCTAAGCTGATTTGTGCCAGCTGAGGAGCTGTTCCACAGAGCTGTGTCCATGGCCTCTATATTAGCACAACATTACTAGCTCCTCTCCCCACGGGCATGTCCTTTGAGTGGCTTTCCTGTAATGTAAGGCAACATGAAGCACAGGCAGATGGAGAAGCGTGATGGAATCGGATGTGAAATCCCTCTTCCACTGGAATGCCTCAGAGATGTTGTAAAATAGCTCAAAGAACAGATTGTCAGAGGAATGAAATTCTATAGTTTTATTTTTCCCCTCAGTATCATGCATGCCAGAATCTTCTACCCTAGGGGAATACCGGGGGAGCAGAAGGTGTTCTGGTTGTCAGGAGGAATGTTGTGCTGCTCTGGGTATAGCTCTTCTTTACTATGGCAACTCGTGGCTGATATATGGTCAAAAAGGGATCCTATATTGTAAATTAGATTAGCCCCACAGCTGTTCTAACTTTTGTCAGGGCTAGTATAGCATTAAACTCAGGGAATTGTATATGGTTTTGCGATGGGGTGTGCATACCACACACTGGACAAGAGAGGGTTAATCCCATACTGTGGGCAGTGGAAGTCCCACCCCTCAGACTGTGCTGGGTATGCTCCAACTGCTACCTCAGTATAAAAGGGAGCAACCCAGCTCATTTCTAAGCTGAATACTAGAGGGGAAGGTGGAGGAGAGGCTCCAGATGAAGAGCCATCACAGCCCTTGCCTGTGGGACCCAGAGATCCTGAGAGTCGGGCTGGAGGTCTATGGCCAATGGAGCCCGGAGACCCCAACGCTCCAGGGACTGCAGCTTCTGGAAGCATGGTAGGAAGTGACCCAGGGAGGGTATGCAAATGGTATCTCCCACCTGAGTGAGGTCAGTGTGTTTCAGTGGGATGCCCCACTAACCCAGCAGCGGACCGCTCCACCACTGTTAGGGCTCTGGATCGGGGCCTGGTGGAGTTGGATGGACTCAGGCCCCCCTACCCAGGCTGTTGATCTCCCATCATGGTGGCCCCTGGATAATGGCCACTAGACCACACTGCCCTGTGTCCATGGGCAGTTATATGGACTCTGGCCACTAGGCTGCATGGCCCTGAATGCAAGGGCTGCTGTAATTGACTCTGGCCGATAGACCACACTGCCCTGCATCTGTGGGCAGTTATATGGACTCTGGCTGCGAGGCTGTGCTGCCCTGAACGCAAGGGCCACTGTAATTGACTCTGGCCATTGGGCTGCACTGCCCTGACTGGAAGGGCAGCCATAGAATCATAGAATCTCAGGGTTGGAAGGGACCTCAGGAGGTCATCTAGTCCAACCCCCTGCTCAAAGCAGGACCAATCCCCAATTAAATCATCCCAGCCAGGGCTTTGTCAAGCCTGACCTTAAAAACTTCTAAGGAAGGAGATTCTACCACCTCCCTAGGTAACGCATTCCAGTGTTTCATCATCCTCCTAGTGAAAAAGTTTTTCCTAATATCCAACCTAAACCTCCCCCACTGCAACTTGAGACCATTACTCCTTGTCCTGTCCTCTTCTACCACTGAGAATAGTCTAGAACCATCCTCTCTGGAACCACCTCTCAGGTAGTTGAAAGCAGCTATCAAATCCCCCCTCATTCTTCTCTTCTGCAGACTAAACAATCCCAGTTCCCTCAGCCTCTCCTCATAAGTCATGTGTTCCAGACCCCTAATCATTTTTGTTGCCCTTCGCTGGACTCTCTCCAATTTTTCCACATCCTTCTTGTAGTGTGGGGCCCAAAACTGGACACAGTACTCCAGATGAGGCCTCACCAATGTCCAATAGAGGGGAACGATCACGTCCCTCGATCTGCTCGCTATGCCCCTACTTATACATCCCAAAATGCCATTGGCCTTCTTGGCAACAAGGGCACACTGCTGACTCATATCCAGCTTCTCGTCCACTGTAACCCCTAGGTCCTTTTCCGCAGAACTGCTGCCTAGCCATTCGGTCCCTAGTCTGTAGCTGTGCATTGGGTTCTTCCGTCCTAAGTGCAGAGCCCTGCACTTATCCTTATTGAACCTCATCAGATTTCTTTTGGCCCAATCCTCCAATTTGTCTAGGTCCCTCTGTATCCTATCCCTGCCCTCCAGCATATCTACCACTCCTCCCAGTTTAGTATCATCCGCAAATTTGCTGAGAGTGCAATCCACACCATCCTCCAGATCATTTATGAAGATATTGAACAAAACCGGCCCCAGGACCGACCCCTGGGGCACTCCACTTGACACTGGCTGCCAACTAGACATGGAGCCATTGATCACTACCCGTTGAGCCCGACAATCTAGCCAACTTTCTACCCACCTTATAGTGCATTCATCCAGCCCATACTTCTTTAACTTGCTGACAAGAATACTGTGGGAGACCGTGTCAAAAGCTTTGCTAAAGTCAAGAAACAATACATCCACTGCTTTTCCTTCATCCACAGAACCAGTAATCTCATCATAGAAGGCAATTAGATTAGTCAGGCATGACCTTCCCTTGGTGAATCCATGCTGACTGTTCCTGATCACTTTCCTCTCATGTAAGTGCTTCAGGATTGATTCCTTGAGGACCTGCTCCATGATTTTTCCGGGGACTGAGGTGAGGCTGACTGGCCTGTAGTTCCCAGGATCCTCCTCCTTCCCTTTTTTAAAGATTGGCACTACATTAGCCTTTTTCCAGTCATCTGGGACTTCCCCCGTTCGCCACAAGTTTTCAAAGATAATGACCAATGGTCTGCAATCACAGCCGCCAATTCCTTTAGCACTCTCAGGTGCAACTCGTCCGGCCCCATGGACTTGTGCACGTCCAGCTTTTCTAAATAGTCCCTAACCACCTCTTTCTCCACAGAGGGCTGGCCATCTACACCCCATGTTGTGATGCCCAGCGCAGCAGTCTGGGAGTTGTCCTTGTTAGTGAAGACAGAGGCAAAAAAAGCATTGAGCACATTAGCTTTTTCCACATCCTCTGTCACTAGGTTGCCTCCCTCATTCAGTAAGTGGCCCACACTTTCCTTGGCTTTCTTCTTGTTGCCAACATACCTGAAGAAACCCTTCTCGTTACTCTTGACATCTCTCGCTAGCTGCAGCTCCAGGTGTGATTTGGCCCTCCTGATTTCATTCCTACATGCCTGAGCAATATTTTTATACTCTTCTCTGGTCATATGTCCAACCTTCCACTTCTTGTAAGCTTCTTTTTTATGTTTAAGGTCCGCTAGGATTTCACCGTTAAGCCAAGCTGGTCGCCTGCCATATTTACTATTCTTTCGACTTATCGGGATGGTTTGTCCCTGTAACCTCAACAGGGATTCCTTGAAATACAGCCAGCTCTCCTGGACTCCTTTCCCCTTCATGTTAGTCCCCCAGGGGATCCTACCCATCCATTCCCTGAGGGAGTCGAAGTCTGCTTTCCTGAAGTCCAGGGTCCGTATCCTGCTGCTTACCTTTCTTCCCTGTGTCAGGATCCTGAACTCAACCAATTCATGGTCACTGCCTCCCAGATTCCCATCCACTTTTGTTTCCCCCACTAATTGCTTCTCCCACTATTGTCTGCAGCCTCTGGGCTGTGCAGCTTTCAGCTTAAAGATGGTGAGGTAGACTGTAACCGTGGTGGTATCACAACCCTGCCACGCCCCAAAGGAGGACATGGTGTGCATACCATGTGACACGCTTCCCCACTTCCCTTCCCCCTCATCAGGTAAAACTTGGCACTGAGGAGAATCTGGCCCTATATGTGTAAAAACAACTCCATGGAGTTCCATGGGTCTAAGACTGGTGATGTGGTGTGGAGAATGAGGCCCTTTAGAGCTTTTTTAATTCTCCCACTATCCCCTCTAACCTTTTAAAAATACTAAAAGGCTTTTCTCTTCAGCAGGGCCAAATACACAACTCAAATGCAGAGTTTCCAGGCCAGCCCACTTTGGAGATGTTATGAATCAAAGTTAGGAACATTTTCAAAAAGGAAATGGACAGGTAAGTTTTCAGAATACCATAACTTTGATTCATCTTTTTTATTTTAACCAAAATTATAAGGAAAATGTCACCCCAGGATTTGCTCTACATACAGTATTTCAAGATCAGATTCCTGTTTTGAGAAGGGACAGTAGAAATCAAGCTTATAGTGGGAATCTAGCCTCAACTTAATGCTGCTTCGTAGCGAACAGGAAGGGTTTCATGCGAGGCCACAAATCCCCCTTTAAAGAAAAAAGAAAAATAAAGAACTTTATTGAATTTACCTTACTGAACAAAGAAACAGAGATAGTGATGCCATCTGCAACCGCTACATAGAAGAACTAATAGAAAATGTGTTTCTACATAGGGACTTTCTTATGGAAACTCAAAACAAGAAATCCACTTTTATGCCTTCTTTTTCTTGTGACATGGTCCAGGGTGTTTTAAGCCAAGTTTTCCACATGCTGCCCTAAAAGAGAGACACACAGACAAAGAGATAAGATTAGACACAAAGATTTCAGTGACATGTGGGAGGGAAAACCTCTCACATTTCCCACTAAACTTATGCAAATAACAGTAGTTATTCACAGGGGATAGATCAGATTCTGCCCTCAAGTGTGTATACTGGCATTAAGGGGAGTTGTGAATGCATACCAACTGGAAGAAGTTATATTCATTCAAAAATGCACTCTTTCCCCAACACTACCACTTTCCCAAAGCAAACACACACCCTGTAGGAGATAATCACGTCAGCATGGCTAAGCCATGGACTGTCTTTGTGTTTATTGTACAGCTCCAAGCATAGTGTGGTAGCTAAGCTAATAATAACTTTTATTTACAATTTGCACTTTTAGAATGCAACACTAGAGAACCCATATTGCTTAATATTGATCCTCTGTAAGAAAGCACTACCATAGCTGAATAGCCCCAGGCACCAGCCAGCACTAGTGATACTTCACTGTTTGGCTGGGACTATTTCTGTAGGATTTGGTGAAGTGGTGCCTTATAAGGGCTCAGTTTTAAGCATGATGGCTGCCTCCAGTGTTACTTTCTAAAATGCAAATTGTAAGTAAAACTTACTTTGGAACTATTAAAGAGATGCCATTTGCTTTCCTTGCGATACTGGACTCCGTTTTAAGAAAACAGATGCAGATTTCAAGGTATAGACATTTAGTCTGTTGAGTGATAATAAGTATTGAACTATGAAAACCCCTTGGGGCTGCAATAATGGGCTGGAAATGTCATGAGAAGTGGCCATCTTCAGTTCCCAGAGGAGCCAAATAAAATCAGTCTCTGTCAGGCTCCTTCAAAATTTTTGCTTTCAAGTAGACCAGGAAGGGCAGAGATCGTAAAAACAAAAAATTATTGTGAATGAAAAACAAACTTTCTCATTAAGCTGATTGAAAGTTTTCATGGGAAAAAACATTTCCCAGTGAGAACAACTTTTTGTTCTTTTTTTATAGAAAGTCATCTCTATACACTTGTCGACATTCACTGAAAACCCCAAATTTTTCAGTGAAAATAGATTTTTTTTTCTGTGAAAATGTTCCAAAAGTCATGTAAAAAGATTTCAGTGGAAAATTTCCTACCAGCTATTACTCTAACCTTCAAAAAGTTTGATTCGGTTTTTGTGAAGGTTTGGAACATTGCTTATTGTCTGAAGAATCGCAGAAAGAGCTGATATCTTCCACCACTGAATAAGGAATAGAATTTATGAGAATAGAAAAACATTTTTACCCCTGAGATTACTCTGCCCTGCCAACTTCACTGTAGAGCTTCTGCTTAGAACCTCTTCCAGTCCCGCATCTGGCTTCCTTCTTCATTTTTAAAGAAACAGTGCTGGCATCCTCCGTTGAGAGCTGGCCGAAACCTTTCTGCCAACACACATTTTCAGCAGAAGTGTCTTCAATTTTTTGACAATCCCCTCCAGAAAAAATCCCTGTCCAAAAAAAATCAAAATAAATTCTTGACAAAAATTGTTTTCACCACAAACTTTTCTGGGGGAAAAAAACATTTTCCAACCCGCTCTGTCTCAATTTATTCAATTAGGTTTGCCCATTCCCAGTGCAAAGATATTTCCATCCTGAGCTAAGAAGAAGAAAATGTAAACATTTAATATTTTCATATGAACCATTTTGTTCTATTACTTTAGTTCTTTTAAAGCCAGATGGCAACTGGTTACAGTATCTAGGACTGGGCTCCCACCAGAGCTGGTTTCCAATTAGGCACAGTAAACATGCCTTCGTGCCAGTGTTAAGTATGTGATTTTTCTAGCCCAGCTGGGCTATTTTTAGCTGTCAGTTGCCAGGGTTATTTAGCAGTTGCGAGTTGTGGTATTTTGGGCTGTTTTGCTGCCCCGCTGCTGCTGGCCGCACTGCTCGGGAGTTGTCGGGAGGGAGCCTGGCAGATGCATTTTTTCCTCAAGTGAAAAGTCGCAGCATCCTTCTTGGAGCCAGGTTAGGAGGCAGAGCGGGCCACACAAGACTGCTGGGGGCTCCAGGCAGGGCCACATGGGGAAGGGGGTGAGGGGTGGGGGTTCAGGTACGGCCACATGGGAAAGCAGGGGGGTTGCTGAAGATGCTTATGCCACGGGGTGCAAAAGGTGTAAATTGGGCTCCCACACAGCTGGGTGCTAATAAAATGGCTTTTCAGTCAGAAGACTGCCAGCTGTAAATTTTAAGAATGCAGCCAGCCAGATTCTGACCAGTTTATACCATTGTAAGTTCAGAGGAGCTCTACTGAAGTCAACAGTGTGGATTTATTCAATAAATTTATGAATACTTATTACTCAGATAGTGCTATATGCACTGGTCTAACTAAGATCATAGAATCATAGACTTTAAGGTCAGAAGGGACCATTATGATCATCTAGTCTGACCTCCTGCACAACGCGGGCCACGGAATCTCACCCACCAACATCTGTAACAAACCCCTAACTTATGTCTGAGCTATTGAAGTCCTCAAATTGTGGTTTAAAGACTTCAAGGTGCAGAGAATGCTCCAGCAAGTGACCTGTACTTCACGCTGCAGAGGAAAGCGAAAAACACCCAGGGCCTCTGCCAATCTGCCCTGGGGGAAAATTCCTTCCTGGCTGCAAATATGGCCATCAGCTAAACCCTGAGCATGTGGGCTCTGACCCATTGAACTTGAAAAGAGAAGGGGAAAACCCAGGATCATAGCAGGTTTTCCTTTATTATTTCTAAGCAAATAAGAATCTGTTCTGCTCCTGTAACACCAATAGGCCCCGGTTGTTGGTGGGCAGGATTAAATCTGGGGCCTCTGTAGCTAAATGCATGAGCCTCTACTGGACTTTGTTTCCTTACATTCAGCAAGATCCTCACTCATTTAAATAGTGTCTAATCCCTTTGAACTCCTCTTCTGAGATCCCATCACTCTCATTGTTTCTAACATGAAGCTTTTTGAAGAGACCCCAGGGATCAGACTTAAAGCCAATTTGGCTTTGTTACAGGACAGCTTTTCCATGTAAAAGCAATTGCAGAATAAACCAAAATATCTGGAAGCAGATGAGTAAATTGAGAGGTGCTGCTCCTCTGGGAGGAAAACCCTTCTGGAAAAAGGAAAATAGATTCGCTCTGAGTGTTTTTTTATTACTCTGCACAAGTGGTTTATTTCAGGACTCACCTCATGGCTCTGCCAAAGGAACAGTAGTTTCTATAAGTTCTGCCATCAGTGGCGCAGACAGGTTCCTGGACTGCGGGGCACGGGATAGGATCATTCTTTGGGTCATAATCACATTTTCTCTGCAAATATAACAATCTAACATTTTAATTCCCTTTATCGTCTTTTCCTCCTATGGCTCTATACTGACTTGCCAGTTCTCCCCTTTCTGCCTCTAACACTAATCTGACCAGGTCCCGTGGCCATATTGTCAGTCTAACTTGGATTGCTAGCTCTTGTCTTCGGCTTGATTGTACAATGCCAAGTACATTGACAGTGCTCAATAAATAATAGTAATGTCACAGGAGGGGGGGTTAAATCCAACATCAGAAGTAAGGCCCATTTACCCATCACCACCAGCAGAACCAGGCCTGTGAACAGAGGAATGACTCATGAACCCAGTCCATGCTAAGGGTGTATTTGGAGGAGTAAGGTAGTGTTGTTTTTGTGAAGAAGTTCAGGTTCCCAAAGATGCATTTAACTGGGTTTCAAAGGGTTAAATACCAAGTCTCTTCCCACATCTCTCAAACTGGCAGCTCTCTGTTGGACCAGCAACTGAGGTGGCAAAATTGAAGGGATTTTTCAGTTACAAAGGTTAAAAATCTGAAAGAGCATAAAGGCAGGAGAAGCCCAATTCATCCTTTTCTTCTAGTGCATCAGCTGCAGACCGCTCCTGTAACTAGGGATGGAGAGTTAGTTCAACCAGAATAAGAACCAGGCCAGACCTCAATCTAATCCTTTATCAAGACTGACCCAATCCTTTAGTAAGGCTTGTAGTGCTTCCAATTAGTGACAGGCTCCTCTTAGCCCCATAGTGTAGCTGGGAGTTAGTCTGGAAAGATCTATAACAAATTTTCTGGATGCTGGGATCCTATTGGTAAGGAAGTTGCAGGAAACATTATATGGTTGCAGGGTCTTGAGGGTTTGGGGGATCAGGAGTTTGATGGGGAATTTGGATTGCAAAGAGGGACACTGTGGGTCTTTTCGGGGAATTGTGTCAAATGGACAGTGGGGCTGCAGTAGCCTGTCAAAGGAAGGAAGAAACTCCACATAAGCCTCTGGGAGTATGAAGGGGGTGACAAAGTGAGAAAAGAGTGAGATTGGGCTATCAGGGAAGTTGCTGAGGAGGGGGAGAGCACTTTTGAATCAGAGGGACATCCTGAATTTTTGATGCTTATTGACAGTGTACTGAAGTGAGGGATACAAGAAATCTTGCCCATTGCTTCCTAAGGTCCATTGGATAGGGCACTGGGCTGGGAGCTAGGAGACAGGTTTGAGTCTCAGTTGTACCACTGGCCATCTATATGCCTGCAAATCACTTCCCCTCTCTGTGTGTTAAGGTCTGTTTCATTCAAAACCCCTACGCTGTAGGGCAGGGGGATATAAATGGTCCCCAATATGCCCCACCTCTACATATGAGGGTTAAAGATTTTACCCTTTCTTTCCCTACGTAGACCCTGGAAGGGAAAAGTCATTATTCTGGCTGTTTTGATTTATCTGTGTTAAGGAAAAGGTAGTATATGTGACTCCATTTTGGTTTGGGGCCCACCATTGTCTAAAAGCAAGCACATCATGCACCAGGAGGAGTGTTCCTTAGATACTGCATTCCTGTGAAAACCCTCCCCCTTGTTTCCAGCCTGTCTCAACTCCCGGTTTCTGTTCTTTGTCTGTTCCTAACTCCCTGCCTCCTGGCCTTGTGATGTGGGCCTCCCATCCTGATAAGAAAGGTTACTGATGCATTGCTTTAGGACCATGTTGTGTAGCTGAAGTAATAATTTAGCATGGGGAATGTACCTAGCAGGGATAGGTGGTAGATAAGGGTTTGTCTATTGGCTAAGGTTTCCGATGCATGAGGGCAACATGCTTTGCTAAAAGGTATATAATCTTTGTATAACCTGCATTTGGGGTCCCCTTCTGACTAGCAGGGGGGCACCACGCTCGATCATAATAAACTTAACATTTTTGGGAACTTTGCAGTTGCTTTGTTCATGTGCATCAGCCTAGACTCGAACTGCCTGTGACCTATCAGGTATAATTCGCAACATCTGCTGCTGATGGAGATGTAGGAGAGAGAGGCTCTTATAGCTTTCTGTCTGATTTGTAACATGAACTGGCTGCACCGTACTGGCAATAACTGGTTCTTTGACTCAGTGAACAGAAGAAGTCAGTCCCCAGTATCTAGAATCATCTGTAGTGGGAAAAGATTCATCCTAATAAGGTGTATATAGATAAACAATGGTTTGAAATTTCAAACTCTCTCCTTAATATTTTCCCCATCATTTCCCTTCCCAGAAGCTCTTTGATACTCAAACAATCCAACTAGGTAGTATATCACATCGAATTATGCATAGAAAACCAATGGTCTGACCATGTACACCCAGTGTAACTGAATCCCAAGAATTTACTCTCTCTGTTTATTGGCACCAAGGTAGTCCCTTTTTGATGATCCCAGCCTGTTCATTAGCTATTTTGGAGGGGGGGAGATGATTCCAACACAGAGTTCATGATCACATAGTGCTTACAAGTGTCTCTTGAGACAAAGGAATGTGAGGGTTCAATAACAATAAGAGCTGGACTCACTTTGCCATTGTGACTGGCAACATCTGAAATAAAATCAGACATACCAGGTAAAAATGAAGGAAAAAATTGGAAAGAAATTAAATGCAAAACATGCATCTGTCTGGAGCAAAACTGAATGCAGCTTCTAATGCAGCAAACACCAGGAAAAGCAAGTTCCCTGCACTAATGGGCCATGCACAGAGCTGTATTTCTTGTTAATAAATAACGGTGGCATTTAACAGAGCCCATTCTTCTGGGTTTGGTGCACCATAAAACATTGCATTCCTAGCAAAATGCTCAGAAAACAATAACATGGATCTTGGCTATTTGGATCATTTATTGAATCTGAATATTTAAAATGGATGCTGTCACTGGTATAGTCTGTGACATCACTGCAAGTGGAGCAGGAACCTCAATGATGCCCCTTTTTCAGGAGCATGGGATCATCACAAGCCACTAATAAGGGGAATCTGCAGGATAGTAACAGTCACCCTAAATCTATGTTACTGTCTACTTATGGGCATCTAACACCCACTGAGGTCAATGAGAGGCTTTCCATTGACTTTAGTGGAGCTTGGCTCTGGTCCATATATTTTAAAAAGGACATAAGGGGAAGATGGATATAGTCTATGCTAAAAGACACATAAATGCAAGAGCTCACTGTGGTGCCCAGGACCCCATGTCTTGTTGAGGTTCCAAAACTTGGACATACTGTCAAACACCAGCAGCCTTCTCAACAAGGTGAAGGAGAAGCCTTAGATTGAAGAACTAATATATCTGAATGAAGAACTCCAGAGTGAAGTGCATGCCTACCACTCCTTCTCCTTCCTATCTGAGGCCAGGACATGATTGATTAATGCTGGCAGGTGGCAGAGAATTGGGCCACCCCTCTCACTACAGGGGTTATTAAAAGTTACTCACCTGAGCAGCAGAAAACTGCCAGAGTAAGGAGCACAATGACACCAGCTATCTTCATGGTGGAGACAGTTGCTGTCTCTCTGGTTGAGTCTCTGCTTACTGGATTTCTCTTAATAAATTCCATGAGTTGAGCTCACATACAGATATATATACATCTGCATGCAGAACTCCAGATTCTTCAGTTTAATTATGAAATCACCCTCATGGCTTGATACTGCTAATGGAAACCAGAAGATTTTTGAGGATCAGTTCCCAACTTTCAGGAATGCTTCCTCATCAATATGATTTCCAGAAAAGGAGGATGAGCATAAGTTACATTCTTGATCTTTGCACCATGGAGCTTGTTAACAAAATTTATTGTACAATCAGTAATCATCACTTCAATCCCACCTGAATATTTTCATGGTGGTACATTTCAAAAGGAGCAACTCTATTGCGAGGACGGCAATTTCTCAGCATATTTACATCTTTACTGAGTTCCAGCATCATGCACATTTCCTTGCAGTGGGGGGTTTACATTGGATTGAGTTATGTTCTGATGGATTTATTCAAAATAATTTCACAATGAGAAAGTCATGGTTACCAAAGCAATTTGTTGGTATGACATTTATTTTCAAATAAAAATAGGATTTGGGTCAGCACTGGTGTACGGATGAAGCACAAAGCAGCAATTCTCTTGTGTCAGTGAACGATGTATCCTACAAAAAAACATTGATACAACAGTTTGTAGTGTATTAGGATTTTTCAGATCATGTCAGTGAATGGATGAGAGTGTGTTTGCGGTGCATGGGTGAACATGCTGAATAACAGATGAACAATGATTGTTTAACATCCCATGGGCATCTAATGGAGACTGGCAATCAGCAAAGGCCCTTCAAGTACAGTCTAATGTCACATAATGTGTAATGAATTTTTTTCAGCTCTTCTGCCCTCTAAAAAGACGTAATGGAAGTGCAGGTGAAGAATGTGTTAGCAGGTAGCTGAGCCTATCATTGGGGACTGAATCCCTCTCACTCTTAGAAGTAGAAATGTGCAGACAAGGGGACATTACTTTCTGTAGGAAGCAGAAATACATCAAAAAGACATGGGAGGCTTGAGGTGTAAAATAAATATAATAAATCCCGAGAGCATAAAGCAATGAATGGGGAACTCCTAGAGGAGCAGGGATGAGAGGGAAGAGCACAAGGCAGGGAGCAGGAGGAGTTACTTAGCTTCTGCCTATCACAGCCTCCTGATTCCTTGCCTTAGCCCTGGTCTGGGCATAAATTAGAGCAGTCTTGGAGATGTTTCAACTTGTGGCAACTGGGAACAGAGCTTAAGGGACCATCTGCCAGTTGAGCAAAGCAGGAGTGTAATGCATGTTGCCCTCCCTCCTCCTTGCCCCTCCCAATCTCCCACTGTGAGGAGGGTGCCATAGTGAATCCAGACACACCAGTCCTCCCCACACTGGAGATTCCCTCACGCTGACAGAATCGACAGGAGAGGAGTTAGGGTCAGATTCCATCCCCTTTGTGCTGCAGCAATGGCATTCTGACATTGGCAAAGAGATCTAAAAGACATCAGCAATTCACATAGTCATCTTCTTGCCGGGACCCAACCAAGAGTGAATTTCTATGGCTGAATAACAAACTATTTGAACTGTGGCATGTAGAATGAAAATACCGACCTAACTTTAACTGCTGGTATTGCAGTAGAGGAAATTATGCCTTTTTTCCAGAAACAGAGGGGTTAAAATTTATAGCACTGAAATTCTTTGAAAATCCAGTAAAGTTACTACTATCTCCCTAAACTGAGGGTGAGATACTGTAGATAAGGCATCTGCCCTGGGGAGAATTACAATGAAAAGTCTCTCCAAGTGCACCTCTAGGCCAATAACTCAATACTATTTTCCCTTTTTGACATTCTTCCTTAGTTATCTTGATCCGTTTACAAGTGACACTAGCTGGAGATACACTTAGGAGGAAACCTCCCCAATCACTAAACACTAAAATAATCTCTATAAAGATAGAAGAGAGTATCAGTCAGAACATAATGTCAACAAATCCAGTCAGGCACAGGAGAAAGACTCTGTAACAACCTGATAGCAAGAACTAGGCTTACATTTGTGTGTGCATTTACTGCTCATGAAAGACTGTCCTTTGGGCCATACCAGAGCAGGATCCCTCTCTATCTGCCTTAGCCTTGTCCTAGAGGCATGACCTCTAGGAGTGACAGAATAATGCAATTCCTGTGCCATAGATTGCCAACCAAGGTGTCCAATAGTTTTAGTTGTGCTGGCATGCTGGTAGTTTCTGTGACGAGGACACCTGCCCTCTAGGACGGGGTCTGAGACTCACCAAATTTATTTCACAATGGTCACAGAACAGCCAGCATATGGTAAGAACTTTGGGTCACTACTGATCAATGCTGGATTTAAACTAGAACTAGTTTGTGAAGAGTTCAATGAGATACCAGGCACTAAAGGAATAAACTCGACTGTGACACAGAGAAGGGTTACACAGCACCTATAGGAAGAATGTAAAAATCCATGCTAAACTTAAAGAAATGACTTTGCAGAAATCCCCAAGCAGCACACCAAACAGATGCAGAAACTGGGGAACATGCAAATATTGGCAGGAAGGTATGTTCCTTAAGAATTCTCCTGAAGAGCTGAGCTGTATTGCAACACACAACCACAAACTCTATACTGAGAGCTGAGCTTGATTTTCAGAAGTGATGAGCACCCAAAACTCATACTGACTTCAGCTGGACCAGTGGATGCTCAGCACTTCTGAAAAGTAGGGCAGTATAATGTGGCACTGTCCTTTCAACCAACTTAAAGAGTTCTAGTGACACTTCATGCCTTGGTAGAAGCTTAAAAAGCAACTAGAGACAATGGGAGCTAAATGTAGAGGCAAATTCAGAAGTGCATGTAATGGAGACCTTTAGTGTAGCTTCCATGCTGAGATGATTGGAAGAAGGAATACATTATACCTTCTTAGGGTATGTCTACACTATGAAATTAGGTCGAATTTATAGAAGTCGGTTTTTTAGAAATCGGTTTTATATATTCGAGTGTGTGTGTCCCCACAGAAAATGCTCTAAGTGCATTAAGTGCATTAACTCGGTGGAGCGCTTCCACAGTACCGAGGCAAGCGTCGACTTCCGGAGCGTTGCACTGTGGGTAGCTATCCCACAGTTCTCACAGTCTCCGCTGCCCATTGGAATTCTGGGTTGATATCCCAATGCCTGATGGGGCTAAAACTTTGTCGCGGGTGGTTCTGGGTACATATCGTCAGGCCCCCGTTCCCTCCCTCCCCCCGTGAAAGCAAGGGCAGACAATCATTTCGCGCCTTTTTTCCTGAGTTACCTGTGCAGACGCCATACCACGGCAAGCATGGAGCCCGCTCAGGTAACCGTCACCCTATGTCTCCTGGGTGCTGGCAGACGTGGTACGGCATTGCTACACAGTAGCAGCAACCCCTTGCCTTGTGGCAGCAGACGGTACAGTACGACTGGTAGCCGTCATCGTCATGTCTGAGGTGCTCCTGGTCGCCTCTGTGAGGTCGATCAGGAGCGCCTGGGCAGACATGGGCGCAGGGACTAAATTTGGAGTGACTTGAGCAGGTCATTCTCTTTAGTCCTGCAGTCAGTCCTATTGAACCGTCTTATGGTGAGCGGGCAGGCGATACGGACTGCTAGCAGTCGTACTGTACCATCTTCTGCCGAGCAGCCATGAGATGTGGATGGCATGCAGTCCTTCTGCACCGTCTGCTGCCAGCCAAAGATGTAAAAGATAGATGGAGTGGATCAAAACAAGAAATAGACCAGATTTGTTTTGTACTCATTTGCTTCCCCCCCTCCCCTGTCTAGGGGACTCATTCTTCTAGATCACACTGCAGTCACTTACAGAGAAGGTGCAGCGAGGTAAATCTAGCCATGTATCAATCAGAGGCCAGGCTAACCTTCTTGTTCCAATAACGACAATAACTTAGGTGCACCATTTCTTATTGGAACCCTCCGTGAAGTCCTGCCTGAAATACTCCTTGATGTAAAGCCACCCCCTTTGTTGATTTTAGCTCCCTGAAGCCAACCCTGTAAGCGCCCCTCCCAGCGTCAGAGCAATGGCAAACAATCGGGCATCTGAGAGTGCTGTCCAGAGCACTCACAATGGAGCACTCTGATGGGGCTAAAACATTGTCGCGGGTGGTTCTGGGTACATGTCGTCAGGCCCCCGTTCCCTCCCTCCCTCCGTGAAAGCAAGGGCAGACAATCGTTTCGCGCCTTTTTTCATGAGTTACCTGTGCAGACACCATACCACGGCAAGCATGGAGCCAGCTCAGGTAACCGTCACCCTATGTCTCCTGGGTGCTGGCAGACGCGGTACGGCTTTGCTGCACAGTAGCAGCAACCCATTGCCTTCTGGCAGCAGACGGTGCAATACGATTGGTAGTCGTCCTCGTCGTGTCCGAGGTGCTCCTGGCCACGTCGGCTGGGAGCGCCTGGGCAGACATGGGCGCAGGGACTAAATTTGGAGTGACTTGACCAGGTCATTCTCTTTAGTCCTGCAGTCCTATTGAACCGTCTTATGGTGAGCGGGCAGGCGATACGGACTGCTAGCAGTCGTACTGTACCATCTTCTGCCAGGCAGGCAAGAGATGAAGATGGCTAGCAGTCATACTGTACCATCTTCTGCCAAGCAGCCATGAGATGTGGATGGCATGCAGTCCTTCTGCACCGTCTGCTGCCAGCCAAAGATGTAAAAGATAGATGGAGTGGGTCAGAACAAGAAATAGACCAGATTTGTTTTGTACTCATTTTCCTCCTCCCCTGTCTAGATCACACTGCAGTCACTCACAGAGAAGGTGCAGCGAGGTAAATCTAGCCATGTATCAATCAGAGGCCAGGCTAACCTCCTTGTTCCAATAACAACGATAACTTAGGTGCACCATTTCTTATTGGAACCCTCCGTGCAGTCCTGCCTGAAATACTCCTTGATGTACAGGCACACCCTTTGTTGATTTTAGCTCCCTGAAGCCAACCCTGTAAGCTGTGTCGTCAGTCACCCCTCCCTCCGTCAGAGCAACGGCAGACAATCGTTCCGCGCCTTTTTTCTGTGCGGACACCATACCAAGGCAAGCATGGAGGCCGCTGAGCTCATTTTGGCAATTAGGAGCACATTAACCACCACACGCATTATCCAGCAGTATATGCAGCACCAGAACATGGCAATGCGATACCGGGCGAGGAGGCAACGTCAGCGCGGTCCCGTGAGTGATCAGGACATGGACACAGATTTCTCTGAAAGCATGGGCCCTGACAATGCATGCATCATGGTGCTAATGGGGCAGGTTCATGCTGTGGAACGCCAATTCTGGGCTCGGGAAACAAGCACAGACTGGTGGGACCGCATAGTGTTGCAGGTCTGGGACGATTCCCAGTGGCTGCGAAACTTTCGCATGCGTAAGGGCACTTTCATGGAACTTTTTGACTTGCTTTCCCCTGCCCTGAAGCGCATGAATACCAGGATGAGAGCAGCCCTCACAGTTGAGAAGTGAGTGGCTATAGCCCTGTGGAAGCTTGCAACGCCAGACAGCTACCGGTCAGTCGGGAATCAATTTGGAGTGGGCAAATCTACTGTGGGGGCTGCTGTTATGCAAGTAGCTCACGCAATCAAAGATCTGCTGATATCAAGGGTAGTGACCCTGGGAAATGTGCAGGTCATAGTGGATGGCTTTGCTGCAATGGGATTCCCTAACTGTGGTGGGGCTATAGACGGAACCCATATCCCTATCTTGGCACCAGAGCACCAAGCCGGCGAGTACATAAACTGCAAGGGGTACTTTTCGATAGTGCTGCAAGCTCTGGTGGATCACAAGGGACGTTTCACCAACATCAACGTGGGATGGCCGGGAAAGGTGCATGATGCTCGCATCTTCAGGAACTCTGGTCTGTTTCAAAAGCTGCAGGAAGGGACTTTATTCCCAGACCAGAAAATAACTGTTGGGGATGTTGAAATGCCTATATGTATCCTTGGGGACCCAGCCTACCCCTTAATGCCATGGCTCATGAAGCCGTACACAGGCAGCCTGGACAGTAGTCAGGAGCTGTTCAACTACAGGCTGAGCAAGTGCAGAATGGTGGTAGAATGTGCATTTGGATATTTAAAGGGTCGCTGGCGCAGTTTACTGACTCGCTTAGACCTCAGCGAAACCAATATTCCCACTGTTATTACTGCTTGCTGTGTGCTCCACAATATCTGTGAGAGTAAGGGGGAGACGTTTATGGCGGGGTGGGAGGCTGAGGCAAATCGCCTAGCTGCTGGTTACGCGCAGCCAGACACCAGGGCGGTTAGAAGAGCACAGGAGGGCGCGGTACGCATCAGAGAAGCTTTGAAAACCAGTTTCATGACTGGCCAGGCTACGGTGTGAAAGTTCTGTTTGTTTCTCCTTGATGAAACCCCCCGCCCCTTGGTTCACTCTACTTCCCTGTAAGCTAACCACCCTTCCCTCCTCCCTTTAATCACTGCTTGCAGAGGCAATAAAGTCATTGCTGCTTCACAGTCATGCATTCGTTATTCATTTATCACACAAATAGGGAGATGACTACCAAGGTATCCCAGGAGGGGTGGTGGAGGAGGGAAGGAAAATGCCACACAGCACTTTAAGCACAGCACTTTAAAAGTTTACAACTTTAAAATTTATTGAATGACAGCCTTCTTTTTTTTGGGCAATCCTCTGTGGTGGAGTGGCTGGTTGGCCGGAGGCCCCCCCACCGCGTTCTTGGGCGTCTGGGTGTGGAGGCTATGGAACTTGGGGAGGAGGGTGGTTGGTTACAGAGGGGAAGCAGTGGCAGTCTGTGCTCCAGCTGCCTTTGCTGCAGCTCAACCATACACTGGAGCATTCTGGTTTGGTCCTGCAGCAGCCTCAGCATTGAATCCTGCCTCCTCTCATCACGCTGCCGCCACATTTGAGCTTCAGCCCTGTCTTCAGCCCGCCACTTACTCTCTTCAGCCCGCCACTTACTCTCTTCAGCCCTCCACCTCTCCTCCTGGTCATTTTGTGCTTTCCTGCACTCTGACATTATTTGCCTCCACGCATTCGTCTGTGCTCTGTCAGTGTGGGAGGACAGCATGAGCTCGGAGAACATTTCATCTCGAGTGAGTTTTTTTTTCTTTCTAAGCTTCACTAGCCTCTGGGAAGGAGAAGATCCTGTGATCATTGAAACACATGCAGCTGGTGGAGAAAAAAAAAGGGACAGTGGTATTTAAAAAGACACATTTTATAAAACAGTCGCTACACTCTTTCAGGGTAAACCTTGCTGTTAACATTACATACATAGCACATGTGCTTTCGTTACAAGGTCGCATTTTGCCTCCTCCCACCGCGTGACTACCCCCTCAACCTTCCCCCCTCCCTGTGGCTAACAGCGGGGAACATTTCTGTTCAGCCACAGGCAAACAGCCCAGCAGGAACGGGCACCTCTGAGTGTCCCTGAAGAAAAGCACTCTATTTCAACCAGGTGACCATGAATTATATCTCACTCTCCTGAGGATAACACAGAGAGATAAAGAACGGATTTTGGTTGAATGCCAGCAAACATACACTGCAATGCTTTGTTCTACAGTGATTCCTGAGTACGTGTTACTGGCCTGGAGTGGTAAAGTGTCCTACCATGAAGGACGAAATAAGGCTGCCCTCCCCAGAAACCTTTTGCAAAGGCTTTAGGACTACATCTAGGAGAACCGCAAATGCCAGGGCAAAGTAATCCTTTCACATGCTTGCTTTTAAACCATGTATAGCATTTTAAAAGGTACACTCACCAGAGGTCCCTTCTCCGCCTGCTGGGTCCAGGAGGCAGCCTTGGGTGGGTTCGGGGGGTACTGGCTCCAGGTCTAGGGTGAGAAACAGTTCCTGGCTGTCGGGAAAACCGGTTTCTCCGCTTGCTTGCTGTGAGCTATCTACAACCTCCTCCTCATCATCATCTTCTTCGTCCCCAAAACCTGCTTCCGTATTGCCTCCATCTCCATTGAAGGAGTCAAACAACACAGCTGGGGTAGTGGTGGCTGAACCCCCTAAAATGGCATGCAGCTCATCATAGAAGCAGCATGTTTGGGGCTCTGACCCAGAGCGGCTGTTCGCCTCTCTGGTTTTCTGGTAGGCTTGCCTCAGCTCCTTCAGTTTCACGCGGCACTGCTTCGGGTCCCTGTTATGGCCTCTGTCCTTCATGCCCTGGGAGATTTTCACAAAGGTTTTGGCATTTCGAAAACTGGAATGGAGTTCTGATAGCACGGATTCCTCTCCCCAAACAGCGATCAGATCCCGTACCTCCCGTTCGGTCCATGCTGGAGCTCTTTTGCGATTCTGGGACTCCATCATGGTCACCTGTGCTGATGAGCTCTGCATGGTCACCTGCAGCTTGCCACGCTGGCCAAACAGGAAATGAGATTCAAAAGTTTGCGGTTCTTTTCCTGTCTACCTGGCCAGTGCATCTGAGTTGAGAGTGCTGTCCAGAGCGGTCAGAATGGAGCACTGTGGGATAGCTCCCGGAGGCCAATACCATCAAATTGTGTCCACAGTACCCCAAATTCGAGCCGGGAACGTCGATTTAAGCGCTAATCCACTTGTCAGGGGTGGAGTAAGGAAATTGATTTTAAGAGCCCTTTAAGTCGAAATAAAGGGCTTCACTGTGTGGACGGGTGCAGGTTTAAATTGATTTAACGCTGCTAAATTCGACCTAAAGTCCTAGTGTAGACCAGGGCTTAGATGCACCTGTGTATTTGTCCCAATAATAGTAAGCAGATTTGTTTCCATTTTAGGTTTCTAGACATCATTTACATAGTCTGACATGACCCTGGCTCAGAATCCTCACTGTCCAATCCTTTCCCTCTTCAATTAGTGCCATTCTGTTATATTTATCATATCAAATCCTCCTTTTCTGAATCTTCTTCATCCCCATTCTCCTCATCCCATTGTTCTCTCCCTCCCTCCAACCAACCCTGATACATCCCTTCCCATACTTTTCCCTTCCTCTGAACTCCTTTTTTTCTTATTATTGAGCCCAATGCCAGATCCTTCTTTATGACCTGAGATCACAATCAAGTTCTCAGATGATCTCCTTCATCCTGAACTTGGAGACTCCTTCTGTTCTACCAGTTTTCCTTACCATACCTGTTCTCCTACCAGTCTCTCTTCCTTGCTCCCCAGTCCAATCTCCTTACCACTGAACAGCCACTGCTGACATTTCCAATGCATGTTAGGATGTCAGCAAATACAGCAGTCTCTGCAAGGTCATTTGTTGTCTTCCAGCCTGGTATGCTAGAGTTGAGAGTTTCCCTGGGTCAGAGGACTCTACTGCATTTTAGATCATCTATGATATGTGAGAGTTGAAGACAGCAGCACACCTGTGCCAAATCCGGAATGCAGGTCCCAAACTTTGTTTTCTGTGGAAAAGGTACAAACTCACAAAAGGTGCCAAATTAAAATTCCTAAGTAATATAGGTGAAAGGGGGTTCCAAAGAGGATGGCTCTAGACTGTTCTCAATGGTAGCAGATGACAGAACGAGGAGTAATGGTCTCAAGTTGCAGTGGGGGAGGTTTAGATTGGATATTAGGAAAAACTTTTTCACTAAGAGGGTGGTGAAACACTGGAATGCGTTACCTAGGGAGGTGGTAGAATCTCCTTCCTTAGAGGTTTTTAAGGTCAGGCTTGACAAAGCCCTGGCTGGGATGATTTAACTGGGAATTGGTCCTGCTTTGAGCAGGGGGTTGGACTAGATGACCTTCTGGGGTCCCTTCCAACCCTGATATTCTATGATTCTATGATTCTATGATAGGTGTAATTCACACACCTCCTGGGTGTGGTGCTCTGTCTCCTCTAGTGGCACTGAGGTCACTTAGAGATTAATGAGTCTGCTACAACCTTATCTAATGGCCACATGACTTTTAGCTCAGGCAGTAAAGGCTCATGCATTTAGCTCCAGAAGTCCCAGGTTCGATCCTGCCCGCTGATGACCAGGATCTGTCAGTGTTACATAGACAAAAAATACAGACCAGGAAGACTGATTGCCATTATAAAGGCAATCCACAAGTATACTGCAGGAGATTGTTTGAAAAATTCTAGCTCTAACAGGTCCTGAATGGGAAAGTTAGATCCTGTAAGATACATTTAAAATTTCAGCAAAGGGACAAGGGATAAGTGATTAGGAAGTGTGGGGGGAACTTTGTGATCAGTGAGTAAGCTGATTATGTAAGAAGGGGAGTGTGGATAAGAGGGTTGATGCAGATAAGAGTAATTGGGTTCACGGTGGATGTTCAGTGCGTCTTTTAAGTACTTTATAAAAGGATCCAATTTATTCAGTGCTAGGGCAAAGGGTCAATCTTCTTCCTACTTTATCCAAACCAGTCCCTCATCCCTACATTTAGGGATCAACCAAGCCAAGAATCTCCCTTAAAACAATAAGAGGACTATTTGTTCAGCCACTTTCCTGTTCCATCACCTGTGGCCCTGCATTGTCCTGCTGCTGACCTGTGTAATTAAAGCCTACACGGTCTTCATTCACTAATGACCAAAATCTCCAATATTCAGTGGCTGAAGTTGGGAATACCCTGTATTTAAACACCTGAATCAGAGTGGGCTGATTTTCAAAGGTGCCGAGCACCTTCAACTTGCACTGACTTCAAGTGGAGTTGCAGGTGCTCAGCACCTCTGCAAATAGAAACAGATTTAAGAGTCTAACAAGCCCAGGTTTCAAAATGTTGGCCTACGGTTTGGAAGGCACTTTGAGGTTCCAGCTTTTAATTTGAGGAAGTCAAAATGCCAAAAGCAAATGGTAAATATGATCATGCAAAACAGCCCTCACCTTGCCCACAAAGCCTGTTGATGCCATTTTATCACCGGTTACCAGCAGCAAGAAGAAGCTTGAGACGTCTCGGAGAAATATTGTCACATACCACGGTAAAGATGATAACCGGCAAACCCCTATAAGTGTCAGCTGAAAAAAATGTTGAAGCAGCAAGATAATCTGGACAATCAAGTCTGTGGAATGGAGCAATCACTTAGAAACAAAGGATGGGGGGAAATGGAAAAACTATAAGTGACATGGCCGAGCTAACAAGACAATCTGTCAACAGATGGAACCTAATGGTTCCTGTTCCAGGGTTCAGTCAGTGGAAAATTAACAGAGCGAGACAGAAATGGGAATATAATAGAAGACAAAGGAAATCCCCTTGGACTCAGAGGGCCTGATCCTAAAGTTTTAATACTGTATATTGAAGAAAATCCCATATATCACTGAGTTATTAAATTGTTGCTTCTCACAATAATAATTTTCTTTTTTTACAGCTATCCTCTATCTATAAGATAATATAAACACATAGTAAGAGACAGTCCCTGCCAGACAAGAGATGGACAAGAAAGATAAAGGGTGGGAGGTGAAAAAGAAGAATGGTAAAGTGACTTGCCCAGATTCACCTTGTGGGCAAGAGGCTGACTCAGAACCGGAACCCCCAAGTCTCCCGATTCCCAGACCACTGATAAGCTCCTGAAAGACATCAAAGGCAACAAGAGAAGTTACCTACTTCACCACAGGACTGCTGCTCTGTAACATATTCTTTTAATCAGACCTCAGTCCCATGTCTCAAGCTAATGAAAGGAGTTAGAATGGTGAAGCATAATAGTATGGTAGTCATGTTCACTGCTGTTCTAAAAACTGAGTCTGTTAAAATAATATTTTGGGGTTCCTTAGTTCTCAGTGTCCCCAGCTCAAAGGCCTGATCCTGCTTTCATTGTCTTCCATAACAAACCTTCTTGTAGATTTAAAGTATTGGGACACAAATTCCCTCCGTTTACAACAAAATTTGTTTTTACCTAATTGCCAGTGCTGCAAATTTACTGTGGGATCTGAAAACTGAGCTTTGTTCTTTCTAGCTCATGCACTGTGGCCTGTAATAAAGACTCTATAGCTGCTCTCACTTACACCTGGGCAAACCTATTGTCTTCTTCTTCACTCAACTACAGGTCTGCAACTCCATTAACTGTAATAGGTTGACACAGCTGCTACAGATAGTGAATATTACTCCAGCAATTGGAACTTGATGAATATTTCTCCTGATGGTATTAGAGCCAGTGCAGAATATAGCAGTCTCCTATAGCTGTACTAGCTCTGCTGTGCTAAAAGGAGTAAAATGTAACAGAAACTATTTTTTGTCAATAAAGACAACATATATTATTATTTATTATTAATAATCACTACTACTACAAGTAGTGTCAAAAATGTGCTAGGTGCTGTACACATATCTAGGGAGATAAATCCCCGTTCCAAGGGCTTACAATCTAAAAAGAATAAGCAACAAACAAAGAGACAAGCAAAGTAGTCAGGGTGATATAAGCATATGTCTTGTCAGAACTGCTTATACACATGCATACTCACATGACTGTGACTTCTACTGACTTCAGTGGCCTTTGGATCAACCCCAAAAGGAGCTGATTTAACATAAGAACAGCCGTACTGAGTCAAACCAATGGACCATTTAGCCCGATATCCTGTCTTTAGACAGGGGCCAGTGTCAGATGCTTTGGAAGGAGTGAACAGAACAGGGCAGTATTGAGTGATCCATCTCATTCAGTCCTAGCTTCTGGCAGCTGGAGTTTTAGGGACACCCAGAGCCAGAGCGTGGGGTTCTGTCCCTGACCATCTTGGCTAATAGCCATTGATGGACCTATCCTCCAGGAACTTATCTAATTCTTTTTTTAATCCAGTTAGACTTTTGGCCTTCAGAACATCCCCCGGCAACAAGTTCCACTGTGCGTTGTGTGAAGATGTACTTCTTAAATAAGAGTTTGCCATTTATACATAATCATTTTTTCCAACCAGAACAGCTTATACCTGCTGTTCAAATGCTGAGAGTGCCCTGATGGAGCCATAGCAACTGGAAAACCCTTCTGATAGAGGAGACATTAGGTCAGCAGCTGTCATTACTATAGGCAGGGCATTATAAGATCCTGTTTTCAGTTGTTCATAACTTTGCCAAACTTCAATCACTCGTGCTGAAATTAACTATCCTAGATGCCTGCCTCAGGCTGAAATTATCTGGAAAGTTTCAGATAAAACACATTTGCCATTTACAATACAATTAGAAAAAAAATGTTGTTTTGTCCATCTTAAAAAAATTCATCAATTTAATTAAGAAGCAGCTCAATACTTTGGAGGAGGGCCTTGAAATTTGGTTGGAGGGTGGGGAGTGTTGCTCTGGTATCAGGGATGTGCCTTTTGCTGTTTCTGTGAAAATCTGAACAAATTTGACCAAGTTAAGAGCCTCTGAAAATCTAATTTTCCACATGCTCAGAAGAGGCTTGTTAGGTTTGGCAGCGAAATTCATCAAAGATTCCATTTTCACTGAGAATGCTCTGACCCCTCACAGCTCCTACATCCTGAAAGGACAGCACATGTGCCATCCCCACAGAGTGACTGAGCATGATATTCCATTCAAAGGCTATGGAGCTGAGCAAGACTTTCTCTGCAGTTTCTGCTGCTCTCCGCTCCAGTACTGGGCACAGGAACTGAGAGAAGGAATATTGTCTCTCCTGTGTCTCTCTCAATGCCCTATCTGTTGGCACTCAGGCATGTGGAGGAGAAACAGCCATACTCCAATACAGAAGGGTAAGGAATGTAGGGAGCCAGCAGGGTGAAGCGAATGGATAGGAGCAGAAGGAGAGGGGAAACTTTGGGGGCACAGGGAAAGACTGGTCTATAACCACTAGAAAACCTATCCCTCCAGAACCTGGAATTGAATCCAAGAGTCCTGAGTTTCACTATTCCTTTGCTTTCAGCAAATAGCTGTGAAACCTGCTGGTTAAGTGTCCCATTCTGCACTACTGCTAGTCCACATCAAAGATAACAGCCTACTATTGCTACCAGTGACTCCATTAGCTCAAAAGGTAGAGGTCTATGCTATAGATTTAATGGTCCTAACCCTGCAGATGACCCATGTTGGGGGTTGCTATGGTTTCATATGATGGAATTTCTTTTTTTTTTTTTCAGTTTGTATTTTTAAAATTAGTTCATTACACTGAAAGAACAACATTAATAGAATGTTCAGGTTGCTAAGTCAAGCCCTTAGAAGCTAGGAAATGCCAGCATTAAGGTTCCCTGTGCAACCTTAATTCGGCTCCCTCATGTGTATGCCTTATGATGCAGTCTGTAATTATATGATCAGATCATATTTTTTTCTACAATACCCTGCCTGATTTAGTGCACGGCATGGATAGTATTCTAGGAATGAATCAGGGTTGCGTAGTGAATGAGGCAGTTGTCTGGAGGATCTCAGCCTTGTTTGTCCAAGAAGTTGGAAGATGAGGGGAGAACGAGGCAGGGAACTTCAGGAAGAGAAAGAATGGTCTCATGGCTTGGGTAGTTGAATGTCACCCTGGAGAATTGAATTGGATCCCTGTCTTTGCCATAGAATTCCAATGTGGTACTAGTCAAACTGCTTAAACCAAACTCTTCACAGGAAGTTACTACTTTGTGTGTTCCTCATTCTCTGGGTGCCCAATATGAGATGCCTGCAATCTGATTTGCAGAAGCGTTCAGTGTTCACAACTGCAACTGACACTGATTGGAGCTGTGCTTTGAACATATAAAGTACCATAAAAATGCTATGTACTCTGAAAAATCAGGTCCTTAAGGCACCCCAATTAGTGGACACTTGTGGCAATATGGCCTGAATTTCTCAGTTCCTCATTGTAACATGGGGACAGTACTGGGTTTACAATGGCTCCAGTGGCTCCATGGAGCTGGGCCCATGCTCAGAATGGGCCCTGGCCTGCTCCGTTTGCACTGCACCCCAAGACCCCGGTGGCTCCCCAGCCCACCACTTGCTCCTCTCGGCCTGCCCGCGCGTTGGTCAAGGGCTCCTCTCTGCCCCCTGGCCCAACTCCTCTGCTCCTCTCTGCCCCCTGGCCGGACCACTCTGCACTTCTGGCTCCGGGCAGTCTGTGGGGCCTCACCTGTCTCCCCAGAGCTGAGCCGCCTGGGACTGGTGCAGAAGCCTGGCCAGTCTCAGCCAGGTGAGGAGGGGGAAACAGTGTGGAGGGCTTGGCTGGGCCCCTCCAGGCAAGTGCGTCTTGAGGGACCCAGCCGGGGCAGGTCCTGGCCTGGCTGATTGCGCCACTCCTGAGGGGCTGGAGCAATTCCTGGCCCGAGGACCAGCCTTGGCTGCGCTGCCGGCTCAGCCTGGCAGACAGTTGCCTCCCAGCAGGGTCGGTGAGTGCGGTTGGGAGGCAGGGCTTGGGGGAGTAGGTCTGTCGGGTGTATGAGGGATGCTGGGCTATGAAGGGGCAGGGAGGATCTGTGTGTGTTGGGGCACTAGGGAGCGTGTGTGTGGGGTGCTGGGCAGTTGTGGTGGGGCTGTGGGCAGGGGTGGTGTTGTGCAGGGCGCTGTGCATTTGTGGATGGGCCTGGGAGGGCGCTGGGCATAGTGGGTCCGGGGAGTCTCTGGACATAGGGAGTTGGGGGGTGTTGGGCAGGGAGCCTGTGTGGTGTGGCATGGGCCTGCGCCCAAGGGGAAGGGGCATGCTGTCGGCACAGGGCCAGGCAGGCCACTGTGTGTCTGGCAACAGCCGGTTTGTAAATAGTGCCCTCGCATTGGGCGGAGCAGGGCCGCCCCTGCCACGCCATGCCCATTGCCTCTGGCTGGCCCCTCGCTCCAGGGACTGACCTCCCCGCGCCATGCTCCATTGCCTCCATGGGGGCCCACAAATATGTTTGATGCCAGGCCCACAAAAGGTTAATCCGGCCCTGCATGGGGATAAAGATACCTCCTAAACTCACAGTGATGTTGTGAAGATACATTTATTAACGTTTGTGAAGCACTCAGATACTATAGTGATAGTAGTCTCTGTGAAGCCCATGGCCTACATCCCTTGCTTCACAGAAACACCCACCAGGAGACTAAAACTTTTGTATTCAGCTCAAGATTTGGATTGTGTGCTTTAAATAAGGCTACATACTTCTGTGGAGGATAAAAAAATATTGCTCTTTCATTGGATAAGGCAGGGCCCTTTGGAAAATGTAGTATATGATCATGTAATTAAAGATAGCATAGGCAATCTTAATTCTGGCATTTGCTAACTTCGAAGTGTTTGACTTTGCCACTTGAGCATTCTTTTATTAAATTTTTTGGATGTGATTATATTAATGCTATATATCTGCGGAGTGTTCAATCTTATTCAACACTTGAGAGTGTTTCATGCTGAATTATTGTAACAGAGTGGTCTGCCTCTTTAAGGTCCAGGGAGCAGCCAGCCCTGTTCTGGAAAGGAGCCAGGCAGGTGCTGGGAATCATCTGATCCAGTTGGACAGCATTTAGCGATTGGGGCTAATGATTCCCACCTAGGGGATGTAAAAAGAGCTCCAGAGCACAAAGAGGGCTTGAATCAGGGGAAGGGTGCTCTCCTGTGGCTGTATCAGAAGGTGATGAGAGGGTAGAAAAGCCCTATGGACACCCCCCTGCCTAGACTGGGGGAGGGTCTAGTACATTAACCTATTGGAAACCCAAAGGCCATGCAATCTTAAATGAGGAACAGCACTGTTGCTATTATTATTTTCTCTTCTCTTCTCTTTTAATTTACTTATTTTAAGGATTATGCAGCTCTCTGATAAAAGGGCTACTGTCTGAAAAGGGTGTGGCCAACTTTTTGTCCTAAAATGGTCACTGGGTCCACCACCCTGCAACTGAGTTGTGGCAAGATGGTAGTCTGTAATGATCAAAATAAACTGGTGATTCAATTTCCCTTCCTTCTGTAATCAGTCTCAAATGTGCCTGTTTGGGTAAAGTCGTGACAATTGTTAATCTCTGCTATCTACAAGATTCAGGGTTTGACTCTTATTTTCTCCATTTTTCAGGGAATGCATTTGAGAAAGAAGCATTCCTCACTGGGCAAGACAGCCTCTACAAACTTTGTCTGGGTTTCATTTTCCATGACAAATTGGAAAGTGCTTTCATAATCTAAGGGAAAACATCTGACTTCTTGGGCATCTATATACATGTACTCCATCTGTGGAGTTTACTCTAAGAGCATCAACTGAGCTGAGCCCTCGCAGATCCAACACAAATTAAACCACCATCTCCAACATGAAGGTAATCAGGGTCTTAATGCTCTCCATTCTGGCATTTTTCTGTTGCTGCTGCTTCTTTGCCGTGGAAAGAGCCCCGTCTTGCCACTTGCTAACACTCTCAAATCAAAGACAGGTTTCAGAGGAACAGCCATGTTAGTCTGTATTCGCAAAAAGAAAAGGAGTACTTGTGGCACCTTAGAGACTAACCAATTTATTTGAGCATGAGCTTTCGTGAGCTACAGCTCACTTCATCAGATGTTTAAACATCTGATGAAGTGAGCTGTAGCTCACGAAAGCTCATGCTCAAATAAATTGGTTAGTCTCTAAGGTGCCACAAGTACTCCTTTTCTTAAATCAAAGACAGATACTCAGACTAATGAATCTCTTCAAACAGATTTGGGTGTAACTGAAGGATCAGTGTAAGTAGGTGCAAGACAAAATGCTACAAAAATGTGCTCTTTTGAAAATTAGAGAGACAAGAGTGGGTGAGGAAATATCTTTTATGGGACCAATTTCTTTTGAAAATGTCCTTCCAGGAATATCTTTTTGTTTAGTTAAAGCAATTTCCTTGACTTACTATTTATTAAATCATCAGCTATGTTCTTATTAGTTACTATCTTACCATTTAAATTTCCATACACATGGTCCATAAAAGAAGTAAGCCATCACACAATAAGTTTGCTGAATTAGGTAGCTACAATTGTATATTCTGCAGGTAGATTTAGTTTCATTTCTGTCCAGAACTTTACTTCTCTTGATCTTTTGTGGCTGCTTTTCTTGCAGATGCTGCCAGATACCCAGGGATAAGGTCAGTCTGACTCTTTCTGTTAATTTCAGGTTTCAGAGTAACAGCCGTGTTAGTCTGTATTCGCAAAAAGAAAAGGAGTACTTGTGGCACCTTAGAGACTAACCAATTTATTTGAGCATGAGCTTTCGTGAGCTACAGCTCACTTCATCGGATGCATGCCGTGGAAACTGCAGCAGACTTTATATACACAGAGAATATGAAAAAATACCTCCTCCCACCCCACTGTCCTGCTGGTAATAGCTTATCTAAAGTGATTATCAGGTGGGCCATTTCCAGCACAAATCCAGGTTTTCTCACCCTCCACCCACCCACACAAATTCACTCTCCTGCTGGTGATAGCCCATCCAAAGTGACAACTCTTTACACAATGTGCATGATAATAAAGTTGGGCCATTTCCTGCACAAATCCAGGTTCTCTCACCCCCCTCCCAAAAAACCACACACACAAACTCACTCTCCTGCTGGTAATAGCTCATCCAAAGTGACCATTCTCCCTACAATGTGCATAATTAAGGTGGGCCATTTCCAGCACAAATCCAGGTTTTCTCACATCCCCCCACACCCCCATACACACACAAACTCACTCTCCTGCTGGTAATAGCTCATCCAAACTGACCACTCTCCAAGTTTAAATCCAAGTATCACCTTCTGCCAATCTCTGGTTCAAGATAAACATTTTGTGACAATATTGTGCCATGATCTCTGTTTTGGAAAAACACTAAAACATAGGAAAAAAACCATGAGTTCATCAAGTACCATAACACTGAAATTGTAAATCCATTGGATCCAGATCCATGGTTTCCATACAGTCAGAGATTATAGTTTCTGACATAGTGTGTCATTAGACAGTGTGAAATACAGAGAGCAACCAGGGGATGAAATAGTGAGAGGGGAATATCAGATAATCCTCAAGACTCCAGTTGTTTTCCATTCTTAAAAATGACCCTTTTTCTCTGCACCTGATACATTAACTAGACTTTTTCGCCAGCATAGGGGAATCCTTGCTGAACTGACATTTAATAGTGTAGGCACCTTATTCTAGGCCAGGGATTGGCAACCTTTGGCACATGGCCCGCCAGGGCAAACCCCCTGGCAGGCCGGGCCTGTTTGTTTACCTGCCACATCCGCAGGTTCGGCCGATCGCAGCTCCCACTGGCTGCAGTTCGCCGGGCCAGGCCAATGGGGGCTGCAGGAAGCAGCGGTCAGCACATACCTTGGCCTGTGCCGCTTCCCGCAGCCCCTGCTGACCTGGAGCAGCGAACCACGACCAGTGGGAGCCGCGATCGGCCGAACCTGCAGACGCAGCAGGTAAACAAACTGGCCCGGCCCGCCAGGGGGCTTACCGATCCCTGTTCTAGGCGAGAGGCCTCTAAACTTAATTGGGAGCGTTCCAGTCAGGGAGATCCTGAGCGCTGTAATCTAGCCTTGGAGACTACAACTCCCATGATGCCTTGGGAGAGGGGAAGAGCGGGGCTTCCAGAAGGAGAGCTACAGTAGCCTCTCTTTTGGGTAGGGAACTGAGATCCTGGTCAGGGGAGTGGAGGTTGCTTTGAGGAACTCTGTCCAAGCTAGAAAGCCAGAAGCTGCTGCTGTGAAACTGCTGAGGCTATTGCTGGGCTTCATTGCAGGCAGGACAGAGACTGCTACTGTGCCCAGAACTGGCTGAGGTTGGCATGTAGTGAAGACGGTGTGAATAAACACGACCATTGTTGTTTGGGAAAGTGCTTGCAGGGGAAGGGGGATAGCAAGGATACTGTAAGGGGTCTGATAAGAGACGGAGTGGTCTTACTGTCTAACCAGGATCCAGGGTTATGACTTCTGGTTATAACAACGCCCATCTTGTAGCTTGGAATGATCCCAGGTTAGAATCATTCTGTGCTTTATTCCCTTGGCTGGACTGTTTTACTGGACCAACAGAGTGCAGTCTGCAGCTACAAGGTCTTCAGATGCACCCATACAACTAGCCAGTGTCTAGAACTCTGACATTAAGAGGAGTGCACGCTCAGGGGCAGGGTAAATGTAAGTTGGTTAAGTTTCATTTATTTCTGTAAATGCATTTATTAATGGATTTAGTGATGTGCCCCCTACTGATTTAAAGTGGCTGTGACATCTCAGTCTGTTATATCATGTTTTTCTAAATTGTTAAGTAAAGGTGTGTTATCTAAGAGGATATTGGCTATCTATTGTTTATAACTGTACTTTGGGGTTAGATCCATTGTGTAGATGAGCTCAGGTTTACCAAGGCGTGCCAGGACCCAGCCAGCTGGAAGCACTGCCAAGATTAATGTCCTTTGTAAGTAAAAGGACTGCAGCAGAGGGGTGGATAGAGGATTCCCATCTATCCAACATCACCACTGGGATACTCAGGATCTCCTTTACTCTTAGGCACCCAGGCGAGTGCTGCCTGCTCCCGAGTAACCAAGGAAGCAAAGTGGGGAGTGGGGCTTACAATAGTTTTGCTTATCAGGGCTCATTTCTTGTATTTACCAGTTCTGATGTTAAGTTAATGCCAATGAAACTGAGCTGGGTCACATGTTACAAGTTATGGCCGTGATCCTGCAACCATTTCATGTGACTAAAATTATACACATGCATGTGTGTTTGCAGGATCAGGACTTATGTAGGAGAGGCTGAGAGGGTCCCTCCCCTATGATAATTCAGCAACTCCTCTCCATTGTCATCAGTTGATGATCAATATGGATAGACAGGGGAGTGACTTCCCCTTTCCCATTGTGATCAAGAATAGTGAATGGTTGAATTCTAAAGTGTCACTTCCAATCTCAAAAAGTGGAAAAGGTGGGAGATTTATACCAGGCTGCAACCCAGTTAAATATCTCCCAGCAAGCCAGACAAGATGTAAACCCTTTGGGGGCAGTCCAATCCCTGCCAATAATAATCTTGCTCCCAGTGATTCCATATGACACTCAATGATGACCTATTGTTATTGACATGGAAGAGTACTGGGTGTCCCATATTGAAATAAGACACATGGCAGAAAATTAGTATTTATTTGATCCTTGCCATTTGAAATAAGTTCCTCATTTATTTCAAAATACCTTGTTAATGTCTATAGGAAAACTTGGGCTCCCAACTGAAGTACTTACATACCTGCTTAATGTTAAGCATCTTAAATCCCATTGACTTCAATGAAACTATGTTCATTTACACCTGCTAAGAATCTAGATTTGTCTCTAATCTGTCCCCCTATTTCCCTCCAGGTCAGGTGGTAAACTCCATTTTAAGCATTATCGCAAATTTTGAATATTTGATACTGCTGATCACTGAAAATCCACTACCTAGCACCCTACACAACTCTAGTCTACCTCATCCTTCCTTGCTTCTCCATTGCTTTCAGTTTCCTTTAGCAGATCCACAAACAGACCTATTCTCTGCTCATCCTTTGCTTCTGATAGTATCACTGTCTTGATCTTCTTGTTCAATAAAGTAAACCCAGCTGAATTTTTTGTTTTGTTGTTTTTACTAGGGTGTGGGTAGGGGTATTGCTTCTGATATCTCATACTAAGTCTTTACAGTTAACAGAAAAGAAAAAAGTTCCCCTTGTAGGATTGACCACAATGAGCTGACATATGTTTAAACAAAACTTGCCCTCTCTACACTAGATGCAAAGTCTTTTTTTAAATTGTTAGTCAAAATGTGTTAGCTAACACGCTTTAAAATGCAACCTGTTTTTCAAGTGTAGACATCACCTGTGTATCGGAGCATAGTCCTGAATGCTCCTACTAGAAACATAGCTTTGTTACTTTTCTGGTTCCTTGCTGGCCCAAGATAATTTTGGTCTCCTTTTGCTTTTCCACTCCATTTCTGCCAAATGGGTTCTGTTTGCTGATCTGATCATCTCAACTGTTCTTACATTCCTTTTTAAATGGAACTGATCTGCCTTTTGATACACGGATGGTTCCATTGGAGAATGACCTTGGGAAAATCATTTCACTTCTGTGTGCCTTGGTTTCTCCATGTGTACAACAGGGGTAATAATTCTGAGAATAATAAATCACTTATCAAGTTTTTTGTTTTAGGGTTGTATTAAAAATAGAAATGAGCAAATGAATATCAGCAATCCCTACTGGCCACCATTATTAGTTGGCAGCTAAAAGTCGCTACAAGTCGGGCAGTGTAAACGCTGTTTGTCAGCACTTTTGCTGACAAAACGCTTCCACCCCCTAGAGGCAGGGTTGGTGTTGTCGGCAGGAGAGCGCTCCTCTAACGTGGCTAAAATGAGCCATTTACACTGCCACTTGCCCCAGAAGAACTTTTGTCTTGGGTGGGGGGGGGGGCTTTTTAAGCACCCATGAATGACAAAAGTTTTGTTGTTCAATTGGTAGCCGCAGCAGCTCTTTAACCTGGCTTGTGTAGTCGCGGCAGAGCGCTGGGAGAGAGCTGAAATTTGCAGTGCTGGGGGAGAGGGGGTGTTCTTTCACACCTGTGAGCGAGAAAGTTGCAGCACTGTAAAGTGCCAATGTGGCCAAGTCCTAAGATACAAATAGGTCATGAGGAGGGATTTGAATGAGAAGAGGATAATTACTTCATAGATTAGCTCAGGAAGGGTACTCCATGTGAAAAGGGCTATGTGGACTGGAAAGCACAAGATGTTTGCAGCAGATTAACTGTCATTCACCTTTTACATGTTATAGAAATGTCCATGTCTTTACTCTTCACCTGTGGGAGAATTTCTGAGTAACAAGGCCTTGTTTAAAGGCATTATCCATGCACATTTTTAAGTTTAAGGAGTTAACATATATTTGAGCACCTCACGACAGAGGCTCAGAATATTCTGACCTTACTGGTTAGGTGATTATTCTGTACTGGCAACACAGCTATGGTACTATTACCATTACATTTTCTATGTGTACTTATATATTAAGTCCAGCATTAATGTGTCAGAAACTGAAAACACAAACACAGTTTACACCAATGAACAAGAAAAGGTGCTTAGATCCCACAGCAGTAATCCTGGGGGGAACTTCAGGTCTTTAAATCTGAAGGAAACCAAATGCCAACAACAAAAAGTGAAATCTGGTAGTATAAATTCTCTCAATCACAGGTCTCTGCTGTGCAAGGCAGCATGTGGGTGCCATCTTATTGCAAAGGGCCCCACTGCAACAGGATACCCTGAGCCTGACAAGTCTCGCAGGGGATATGACTGCCACATATAGTAACCCAGTGAAGTGAATAAGCCGCAAAGCCCTATAGCATTAGCTAAAGAAAAGTCTGAAGTGATGTCAGAGAAAGTAGGCAGTTGAATGAAGCAATAACGGTTGGTTCTGATGCAGGATGCTCAAAGGGGAAGGCTCCTTGTGCCCTTCTCTCCCTGTGCATCAGCATAACATTCAGATACAATCTGGCCTAAAAGCTTTTTATCCATCTAAGGAACAACATACTGTAAGAAGGCTGAACTGTGAAACACAATTGAAGGCCATCACATCTGTCTTCCAAAAGCCATGAGTGTGTCTTGGTGCAAGAACTGGAAAGCACTTTTGATGGCGAGGACATAAAAACACTTCAGGCCACGCTGTCCTAGCCGTACACCTGTCTAACTACCATTCAGTACACTATATTTGGCTAAATTATAAGCCCCTTGTCAGAGGGTGACTGAGTCTTCAAGAAAGGTGGGATTAGTCCCCCTTATGACTAAACAGTTGTGCCCAGGTTAGGCCTAATGAGGGGTGGGGTAACGCCTGGTGGTGTAAGGAGATGGTGTGGCAGGCTCATAGTAAGGGATTGCAGGGGAGGAAGAGAAATAAGGGAAGGAATTACAGAACGGAAGCTAGTGTCTATAGTGTGCTTTGGAACAAGAGTAGGCTCTTGGGATGTAGCTCTGGGACCAGTGTTCCTGAAGAGGAATGGGGACCTGAGAAGCTGGATGAAGATTGTTCTTTGTCCTTGCTGTTGAATTTTTTGTTAATGTGACCCTTGGAAGAGGACGCTGTTAGGCATATATAGAAAAGTTGGTGGACTCACTGGTAACCCATTTGGAAGGAAACTGAGGCAGGGCTGCTCCAGCACCCTGCTATTGCCATGTGGGGGTGCTCTGGATGTGGTGACCCGCTTACACCCCTCTATCTGTGTGTGAGGCATAGATGGAGCAGATAATGGTCTATATACTTTGACTATACTGGCCTCCCTGTGGAGCCACTGCAAGAAATATGCCCACTGGGGGAAATAGTTTAGTTTTTACTATTGTTATTGTCTGTTTTTTAAATATATGATTTCAGGCACGTCACACATTTGATGCAGTTTTCAGGGAACTTGGTTGAGAAAGAAGCATTCTTCTGAGACTGGAGCAGTCCCATAAATAGCCTTGTCTGGGTTTTATTGTCAGTGACAAATTAGAAAGTCTCTCACAATCAAAGTGGAGAATCTGACTTCTTATGTGTGTTTACATACCCGACAGCTTAATCTGTGCTGTAGACTGTGAGAGACTCTATTGAGCAGAACAGTAACAAACCGAGCCCAAACTTAACAGCCATAAAGATAACAGATAGCCTAGTGCTCCTCTCTCTGGCACTTTTCCTCTGCTTCTCCAGTAAATAACCATTGCTGCCGCCTTACAGAGCCCTGTGCCTGATACCTCTAACTCTTGGGAAGGGTTTGACTATTAAAAACAAGCTCCATAGAATGTATATTGCTAAAGAGTGGCTGATTTCTTTTTGAAAGATGGGTCTGATTTTTTAAAAGGGCCTCAAACTGACCTCCAATTTTGCATCCATAAATAATTGCATTATCAACTAATTGTGGACACCAATTACAGCATTTCTGTGTCTGATTTTGGGACAGAACTTAGATTTAAACAAATAACTATTCCTGCAATAAACTTTGGATATAAAAGTGTCTGTAAAATTGGGTCCTAAGCATAAAGCTGAGTCTCTGGCCAGTAACTCACCAGCAATTATTCCAATCCCTCATGGTGCTGAAGGGTCCTGGCTCCAGGTGCTATGAAATCACAGGTGATGGGAGAGCTGACTCATTAGTTGAGGAATGGTAAACAATCAAAATGTCAATAGGAAACAATTAGAATGTTATAGTAAACAATCAAAATTCCATCCATGGTTTACTAAAGTGACTGCAAATCTCCATAGCAACACAGTGGGCCCTTTTTTCCTCTCACATTGCTATAAATCAAGAGAGACTCCAATGAAGTCCATGGAGTTACACCTATGTGAAATGGACGTATATAACAGAACAATCAGGCCCATGGTGGATTAATGCAGGAAACCTTCACTTGGTCATGTTTATTGGGTTACAAAACTTCATTCAATCTTGCTACTGACCATTTAATGTTTTTAACTCAATGTCCAACTGATATTTTCTTTCATTTTATGTCTTGTCTGTGTTTTGGTTCCATGTGTTGCCAACCAGGATGATGAAGTGAGTCCAGCTCCTAGTTGTTTATTAATTTCTTGCTTTTCCCCAGTCTGTGGTTGGTAACAACACTGACCATTCTATCTGTGTTGGAAAAAAACTAAAACTCATGGGAAAAGAGAGATGAATAAAGCAGACCGAACTAGCCCATTGCCATAGGCATGAGAATAAATTTCTGGGATTCAGATATGTGGGTTCTGTGTGGTCAGACTGAAATTCATGGACTGTTGTTGTATGGGATACAGTCTGTGGTTAGAGTGTGAAGTACAGTGAGAAACAGAGGAGGTGAAATGTTAAGAAATCATGAGGCTTGCTTGTTAACTAGAATCTTTTACCATCACAAGTGAATCCTTCTGAAACTGACATTTGATAGTTATTCATATGAGGCATATATTCTGAGTTTATAGGCTCTGTTGTCCAGTTACTGCCAACAGCTGGGTGACACAGCACAAATCATACACTGTAGGAAAGGTTGTGAGCATCATATGGAAACTCTCCCATCCCTCAACTCCTACTGCTATGGATTCACCATCATCTGTTGGAGGGTGACTTGTCCCTGATGCTGCTGGGAGACCCATCTTTTCACACATCATGTTATACTGGAAGAATATCTCAACCCAAGAAAATGGGCTTTGTTGTTGCTCATATTTAACTCTTCCTGGGAGAGAGGAGTGGGGTTGACCAGTCTGCCTCAGAACACCAACAAAGAAGTGGGGAGGGGAGAGGAGGGGGGAGGGGGAGGCGTTGGTCAGACAGATACTGACCCTCAGTTCAGCAAGACCCTCAGCAAGACCCTCAGTTCAAAGGGGTCTTAAACCTGGGGCTTCCTCTGTGGTAAAAAAAAAACAAAACAAAACCAACCCTCTTCCACTGGGGAAAAGCCAACCGAATTTGCTCTGTAATTCCCACTCCTCTCCCTCTCTCCCCCAGGTCTGGTGGCCACAGGCTAACTTTCTGCGTACTCTGAATTCTACTTTGGCATTGTGAAGGTTCCATCACCTCTGCTCCTCTGTTGTTCTTCTGTGCACAGCTCTTTTACCCTGGCTTTGGTCCGTTGGGGCTTAACATTTGTCCCACTGAAAACTACTCATAGTTTGACAGCAGACAGATGCAGCAAATATGTCAAATGTTCCTGCATTTCTTCTCCTATAGCAGGGGTTCCCAAACTTGGTTTGCGGCTTGTTCAGGGTAAGCCCCTGGTGGGCCGTGAGATGCTCTGTTTACCTGAGCATCTGCAGGTACGGTCGCTCGCAGTTCCCAGTGGCCGCAGTCCACCTTCCCAGCCAATTGGAGCTGGGGGAAGTGGTGCTGGTCGGGCCACCGCTTCCTGCAGCTCCCATTGGCCGGGAATGGCAAACTGGGGCCACTGGGAGCTGCGAGTGGCCATACCTGGGGCGCTCAGGTAAACAAAGTGTCTCGTGGCCCGCCAGGGGCTTACCGTGAACAAGCCGTGAACCAAGTTTGGGAACCCCTGTCCTATAGGAAAGGATTCTAGTTCATGTTAGCAGTATTGCTCTTTCTTCTCAAACTGTGGTTTCCCTCTTATAAACTGGAAAGACTGTGTGGGACATTGGAGACCAACCTCTCTGTTTCTCATATTGATAATTAATAGTCAATATGTAATAATTTATTGATAATCAATAGCCAATTAACAGCCAGTAATTGAGAAAATTTTAATTGTGATTATAGTTTTGATGAGAGTGGTTGTCTCGAGTTTAGTTTTAATTAATAACAAAACTCAGATAAGTCAGCTTTTGATTGGATTTTATTGATTAAAAGATAGTAAAGACAGAATATTACACAGAGAGGCCTACAATTACTCACAACCGTAGAATACCTTCCTCTGTAGTTGTCTCAGACAACCTGCTTCCAGTCTGCAAATGGTCTCCTCCCCCTTCACAAATGATTTCCTTGTTACCTCTTCTTCTTTACCACAATGACCCTTAACTACTTCCTCCTTTTGGTACATACTTCTTCTTATCTTAGGTTATTTCCTAAGTCCTCTGTTCCCTTGTAACTTTCCAACTGTCTCAACACCTGGTAGTTAGTCATTGTTTATTCCCTTATTTGGATCATTTTATTCGTTATACATTTTGCACATATTTCGTGGTAAGTATTACTAAAATATCTGTTACAATAAGTTCAAAATACATGGTTACTGCTTGGTACAATTCAACTCCTCATAGTTAGCCAAACTGCAAAGCATCGTAGGACTCTAGCTCCCAGGCAAGCCTTAGATTTTTCCTTTGGCCGGTTTAGATGGCAGGCCTTTTTTTATGTTTAATCTCTTATGGCATGTATCAGTAAGAGGAAACTGAAAAAATAGACACTTCCCTTTTGGCTATCATTCCCCATGTAGCATCCATTGGGTTTCTTTCTGTCACTTAAAAAAAAGAGTGAGAATGATAATTCCCAATAAAGGTTGGTATAGTGATGATCGTATGTTTATATTAGGGCTGTCAAGCGATTAAAAAAATTAATCGTGATTAATCGCACTGTTAAACAATAATAGAATACCATTTATATAAATAGTTTTGGATGTTTTCAACATTTGCACATACATTTATTTCAATTACAACACAAAATACAAAATGTGCAGTGCTTACTTTATATTTCTTTTGATTACAAATATTTACACTGTAAAAACCAAAAGAAATAGTACCGGTATTTTTCAATTCACCTAATACAAGTACTGTAGTGCAATCTCTTTATCATGAACAGTGAACTTACAAGTGTAGAATTATGTACCAAAAAAAACCACATTCAAAAACAAAACAATGTAAAACTTTAGAGCCTACAAGTCCACTCAGTCCTACTTCTTGTTCAGCCAATCGCTAAGACAAACAAGGAGATAATGCTGCAGATATTTGCAGGAGATAATGCTGCCCACTTCTTGTTTACAATGTCACCTGAAAGTGAGAACAGGCGTTCGCATGGCACTGTTGTAGCCGGCGTTGCAAGATATTTATGTGCCAGATGCGCTAAAGATTCATATGTCCCTTCATGTGTCAACCATCATTCCAGAGGATATGCATTCATGCTGATGATTTCTGCTCAATAACAATCTAAAGCAATGCGGCCTGACACATGTTCATTTTCATCAACTGAGTCAGATGCCACCAGCAGAAGGTTGATTTTCTTTTTTGGTGGTTTGGGTTCTGTAGTTTCTGCATTGGAGTGTTGCTCTTTTAAGACTTCTGAAAGCATGTTCTGCACCTCATCCCTCTCAGATTTTGGAAGGCATTTCTGATTCTTAAACATTGGTTAAGTACTGTGGCTATCTTTAGAAAGCTCAGGTTGGCACCTTCTTTGTGTTTTATCCAATCTGCAGTGAAAGTGTTCTTAAAATGAACATGTGCTGGGTCATCATCTGAGACTGCTATAACATGAAATATATGGCAAAATGCAGGTAAAACAGAGAAGGAGACATACAGTTCTCCCCCAAGGAGTTCAGTGACAAATTATTTAACGCATTATTTTTTTAACGAGTGTCATCAGCATGGAAGCATGTCCTCCGGAATGATGGCCAAAGCATGAAGGGGCATACAAATGTTTAGCATATCTGTCATGTAAATACCTTGCAATGCTGGCTACAAAAGTGCCATGCGAACGCCCTGTTCTCACTTTCAGGTGACAATGTAAATAAGAAGCGGGCAGCATATATCCCGTAAATGTAAACAAACTTGTTTCTCTTAGCGATTGGCTAAACAAGAAGTAGGACTGAGTGGATTTGTCAGCTCTAAAGTTTTACATAGTTTTGTTTTTGAGTGCAGTTATGTAACAAAAAAAAATCTACATTTGTAAGTTGTACTTTTACTATAAAGAGATTGCACTACAGTACATGTATGAGGTGAATTGAAAAATACTATTTCTTTTGTTTATCATTTTTACAGTGCAAATATTTGTAATAAAATAATAATATAAAGTTAGCAGTGTACACTTTGTATTCTGTGTTGTAATATAAATCAATACATTTGAAAATTTAGAAAACATCCAAAAATATTTAATAAATTTCAGTTGGTATTTTATTGTTTAACTGCACAATTAAAATCGTGATTAATTTTTTTAATCACAATTAAATTTTTTGAGTTAATCGTGTAAGTTATCTCTGATTAATCGACAGCCCTAATTTATATATAGGGTAATGTCTAGAGAACTCTACTTTCATGAAGTGCTTGATGAGAGAAGACTGTGTGCGTGGAGGAAGGAATAAAGCCTGAATGTTGAACAGTTTTGGCTCTCGCTCTTCTTATACTTGAACACTGAACATATAGAGAGAGATTTAATCAGGAAAATAATATAACCTCTGAGGTAAGTGAATCTGGGCAGTGATACTTAGGGAGGCAAGAACCTGAGAACTGCTTAGACAGGATCCATCATTTTCCTCATCTGTTCTATTTGTCTACAGCTGCAGCATCCATGGGTATGACAATGCTGAATATCTTGAAATAGTGCCAGGTAGACAAGGATCAGGCCCTGTAGGACTATAAATCAACAGCAACGTGTTGAATAGAACCTGGAGCAACTGAATGTTTCAAAGGGGGATGAATTCTGAGCTATGAAAGAAAGGTAACTGTCATCTTGGAAACTGGTGGTTGGAGTGGAACAGTCCATTTTAAGAAATTTGGAGTATAATTGGAAATACACAGCAATCAGCCAATACATGCTGCATTTGTACAGTGCTCTTGTAGGGTGTGAAGGAACCTAAAGAGAACCTAAGGTGTGAAGAAACCTAAAGGGTTTCTTAACAATGCAAAGACAGTTTACCGGGTAGTTTATGGAGCCCATAATGAAAATTTCCACAAAAACCTGTACATTATCAAAAGACTCACTGTGGTCTGTAGTTTTTTTTTTTCTCTTTTTTTTTCTTGTCATGCATCAACCCACAATGCTTATGAAAATGCAGAATTGTTTGGCACAAAAGAACAAGATGCCAAAGGGAAGGTTGAGAAAGAATGTATCATTCCAAGCACACAGGGACTTCCTCAAAAAAAAACAAAAAAACCCCTTGTTCTGGTATACAGTATCATTGGTGGCTTTTGCATGTGATTTTCTAATCAGGATGGAGGTTCTGGCCTTGAGTATAAATATATGAGCGCTCCCTCTGGGGTGGACTGCATCTACAGAGCAGAGCAGTTAACCTAGATTGAGCATCTCCACCATGAAGACAGCTGGTGTCTTCATGGTCCTCCCTCTGGTACTTTTATGTTGCTTCTCAGGTGAGTACTCTTTGCTGTAGCCTCTTTAGAGTAGGGTGACCAGACAGCAAATGTGAAAAATCGGGACGGGGTGGGGGTAATAGGAGCCTATATAAGAAAAAGACCCCAAAATTGGGACTGTTCCTATAAAATCGGGACATCTGGTCACCCTACTATAGAGCCATATGTTTGCTGCTTCCTAGTCCTCTGGAAGCCTTGACTATTAAAGCATAAGGTCAGTGATATGCTTGTTTTTAAGAAGAATCCTGAGATCCGGCCTGTTTTGCTTGGATAGTAGACAATCCAGGGAACCATAAGAGTACAGGTTAATGTTAATGTCCTTTGACAAAATCTCCCCTTTCCCATGGTGCTGTGAAATGTACCATATGACAATTGGTTGCAACTAGAGATGGTGGTAAAACATTCAGTTTCAAAATATCAATGAAATTCAAAATTCCAAAAAACTTGGGGGAAATTTCAGTGATTTTTGGTGAAATTCCTCCCCTCCCCCGGCACCTTCATTTTTCAACCAGCTATTCAGAAGGTAGACATTCTTCAAGTTTTTGAATTTTCCGTTTTTTAAAACACTTCTTATTATGGCAAAGTTACCATAAAATGTTAACATGCTACATCATACATTACTTATTAAGGATCAGGTTAATATTCAAAGAACTTGGATTCAGATGCCATGTGTATAACTGGGACATCAAATTTGTGAAAGGACTCATTCCAAAAAGAATTGAAATCATTTTGAAAGATGTTACTGAGAAGACTAAATATTAAGGACCTGCTTAACATCCATTGACTTCAATGGATTTCTAAGCATAAAGTTAACTTCCTGGCTTGTAACTTTCCTGCCTTATTCCCACTCCTCTGCACAACGCGTCATGTGAAGCACTGGATCCATGCGCTGAGAACTCCTAAACAGTGCCAATGACTGAAAAGGTTTTTGAATGATCAGGCTTAGAAGAAAAAAATATTTTCAAAAGTTGTAAGGTGCTATTAGTTACCCTGCATCTTCAGTGGAGTAGAAAACCTGAAAAATGTATAGTAATAATAAGCAAATGATAAGCCCCTTATTATATTTTCAAATGGTGCAAAACCCCACATATGGCCCATTTGTTGCAGAAAAAGAGTTCAATGGACATATTTCTTGAATTAATGCTTATAACCTGATTTCTGTTGCAGGGATTTGTCTCATTGTACATTGAGTATCCATATTTTTCCTCTAGGTATTGCCAGTGAACCTCTGAATCAGGTTAGTCCAACTCTTCCTGTTTAGTAATTTTCACTCTCCCCTAATCATTAGGGAATTTGCATTGTGGCCAACTTTTCCGTGTCGGAAGTAACACTAAAACTAGTTAAGAAGGTGTTCAGATATTAGTGATGAGTGCAGTCTAGGAACCTACTTCGAACAGAGTAGTGGGCAGGGCTGGGTTAATCAAAAAGCAAAATGACCCCAGTTATTATCATTATTGCTATTAGTTATTATATATTGGTACTGTGGTACTGATATTTCCAGCTGGGATATAGGAATACTTATTTTGGGGATGGATTAAAAAGTTCACTTTCTATAGGAAAGAGGACATCCCCATGTGTTTCATATGGTCAGTCGCTGAGTTTACCACATTGATAGTAGATAGTACGGCTGGCTATTATGGAACTAATATACCCCTAAAAGAATGAACAGTAACGGTTATCTTTCATTCATCTATATGTCTAGAAAATAATATATTTACAGTTACAGAATGATTGTTGTGCTTATCCAAAACCACCAAAGGGCAAAACCCGCTGCTGTACATAGTGTTTTTCCTTCCAAATGCTTTACTAACTACACGATATTCATAGAGCATCATGGAAATGCAACTAGCACTTGGGCAGAAAGTAGTTCCAAACTACAGAGCACAGTACCCCAGTGGTAGGGAGGGGAGAAGTACTAGCAAAGACACATGGAAAAATCCTACTCTCACCTGTGTCACAACTGTTCTTCTACCTTCTAAAGCCAGGGCTGGCATTAGGGGGTAGCAAGTATGGCAATTGCCTGGGGCCCCATGACACAGGGGTCCCTGTGAAGCTACATTGCTCAGGCTTCAGTCCTGGCTGGCGGGGCTCAGGGCCCTGGGCTTCAGCCCCATCCATCTGCCCTGGCCTAAGTGAGTCTAGTGCTGGTTCTGCTTGGTGGACCCCCTGAAACCTGCTCGCGGCTCCCGAGGGGGCACCAGACTCCTGGTTGAGAATCACTACTCTAATACACCTCAAAAGAATGAACACTAATAGTTATCATCATGTATTCATCTGTGTGTCTAGAAAATTATATATTTACAGTTGCAGAATGATTGCAGTGCTTATCCAGAAGCAAAGGGCCAAACCTTCCTCTGTACGACAGAGTACCATCCTGTCTGTGGCACCAATGGTGTGACGTACAACAACATATGTTTTTGTGCACCAGAAAATGGTGAGTAAATAAATCAATATTTTCTATTAGCAAGAATTAGATCTACTGCGGCAAATGATACAGGAATGCTGAAAACTTAGAGTGGTCAAAGAATATTAATATGAATATATCTGTCCCAATCACATGTTATACATCCCATGTACTTCTGTGTAATTCCACAGTGATCTTATGAGATGTATTGCTGTGCAGGGACATTCATTTTGATCTCTTTTTGTGTTTCAAGGGAAACTGGAGGCAAATTTAACCTACTGCATAAGGGAGTATGTATGAAAAAGGTAAATCCAAGTGTATTCTATTTTTCATTAGCATAGTGTTTTTCCTTCCAAATGCTTTACTAACTACACGATATTCATAGAGCATCATGGAAATGCAACTCTCACTTGGGCAGAGAGTAGTTCCAAATTACAGAGCACAGTACCCCAGAGGTAGGGAGGGGAGAAGTACTAGCAAAGACGCATGGAAAATCCTACTCTTACAAAAAGGACCATGGGCTTTGTAATGGTGACTTACAGGAGACAGAAACTTGGTATGCCAGATCTCATCACCCCCAACATAAACCCCATTGCTCTCCCTGCCTCCACCTTTCCTCTACACACACATTGACTATAGGCAACTGGTTTATCACCTTTGGGAGAAAGAAGGGCTGATCTAACTGATAATATTTCAGCCTCTGATTCCAGGCAAAAAGATGTATTTCAGGGTTTCAGTTTAAAACACAAAGCCATCCCCTCCACCTGAAAGCAAAATATATTCCAAATCCCAAGGCTGCCAACACAGTAAAGGGGAGTAAACCAAGACGTTTATAAGAATGAAATTGTAAAACTCTATTAGTAGTATCCATGTAGTCTCTCTTCATATTCTTGTACTAATGAGAATGAAGTAAACAGTAAGTGAACTTTTTAATCCACCACTAGAATAAGTATTCCTATATTCCAGCTGGAAATATCTGTACACTGTGAAGTCATTAATAGCAATTGACTCCAACCAGGTTCAGGGCTTCACTGTCTTATGGCACCACATAAGGAGATGCTGTTTCTGCCCTGAAATGCTTCCAAATCTTCACTCAGATAACTACTTCTTCATTTATCAGATTGATTGCAGTAGATACCCACGAACAAAAGACCCACGCAAGATATCCTGCCCACGAATCTATGCACCAGTCTGTGGAACTGATGGTGTCACTTATAGCAATGAATGTCTGCTGTGTGCAGAAATCTTGTAAGTCCTTGAATATTACCTTTGGAATAACTGAATCAATGGTAAGAGATGCTAAGAATAGTTCTCTTGTATAAGCATTTTCTTTATACAGGGATATATCAATGTCCTGAGGTAGCTGAGTCCCTGACTCACATCCATATTCTTTTGACCTCTTCTGGTTAACCCCTATGTCCCCCGGACACCATAGCTAATATGATCCACTATCCCAGGGATGGGCAAACTTTTTGGCCTGAGGGCCACATCTGGGTGGGGAAATTGCATGCAGGGCCATGAATATAGGGCTGGGGTTGGGGTGCGGGAGGGAGTGCGCGGTGTGGGAGGGGGTGCAGTGTGCAGAAAGGGCTCAGGGCAGGGGGTTGGGGTGCAGGAGGAGTGCAAAAAGGGGCTTAAGGCAGGGGGTTAGGGGACTCAGGGCAGGGAGTTGGGTTGTGGGGTGCAGGAGGGGTTTGGGGTGCAGGCTCTGGCCCGGCACTGCTTGCTTTGAGCGGCTCCAGGGTGGCAGCAGCGGGGCTAAGGCAGGCTGCCTGCCTGCCCTGGCCCCACGCTGCTCCCGGAAGCGGCCAGCACCACGTCCCTGCCACCCCTGGAGGATGGGGGGAGCAGAGGGCTACGCATGCTGCCCTTGCCTGTGGCTACCTCCCCCGCAGCTCCCTTTGGCTGCGATTCCCCGTTCCTGGCCAATGGGAGCTGTGGAAGGTGGTGCCTGCAGGCGAGAGCAGCGCATGGAGCCCTCTGCCCCCTCCTGCCCCAGAGGCTGCAGGGATGTCGTGCTGGTCGCTTCCGGGATCGGCGCAGGGCCAGGGCAGGCAGAGAGACTTCCTTAGCCCTGCGGCGCCACAGGGGTGGCAATCCCATGGGACAGATCCAAATCCCTGACGGGCTGTAGTTTGCCCACCCCTGTGCTATCCTCTAGCTCAGGGGTTCTCAACCTTTTACTTTCGGAGGCCCAACATGCTATAAAAACTCCATGGATCAGCTGTGCCACAACTGGTTTTCTGCATACAAAAGCCAGGGCTAGCATTAGGGGGTAGCAAGCAGGGCAATTGCTTGGAGCCCCACACCACAGGGGGCCCTGTAAAGCTAAGTTGCTCAGGGTTCAGCTTCAGCCCTAGGTGGCAGGGCTCGGGACCCTGGGCTGCAGTCCTGTGTGGTGGGGCTTTGGCTTTCTGCCCGGGGTCCTAGTGAGTCTAGTGCCGGTCATGCTTGGCGAACCCCCTGAAACCTGTTCTTGGCCCTCCAGGGGGCCCCAGACCCCTGGTTGATAACCACCACTCTAGTTAATAGGTTTATCTTTATGCATGCACCTAACTACAAATCCCAGATCACAATGGGACTCCATGATTGGTTAACATCAGATCCATGCTGACTTCCATCAGGATGATGAGCCTCACATTCCCAGTAACTTCTGAGATTATATCAGAGAGAATTTGATCATTACAAATCATCCCTCTGAAATATTCCATATGTTCTTAACTATTTCTGTAATTTAATAGTGAATTCTGGAGAGTTTTACTCACCAGGTAGACAATTTTATTATTCACTGACAATAATTGTCTTCTCTCTTTCAACTTTTCATCCTGTAGAAATGGGGCTACCATAGGTCTGGCACATAAAGGAAAATGTAAGGAGAAGGTAATGGCACATTTTTTATTAATTATCATTAAAATTGACATGTCACACAGTATAAATCCTGGTCACAAAAATGTTGATAACACTTGATAGATGGAAAAATGCTACTCTTACACAAAAGGCTTTGGGATCTGTAATGGTCACTTAGAGAAGACAGGACCTTGATTTTCCAGATCTCATGACCCCCAACACAAATCCCACCTCCTTGCCTTCCTCCCTGCCCCCACCACCTCTCCGCACCCAGATTAATTATAGGCAACTGATTTATCACCCTTGGAAGAAAGAAGGGCTGATCTAACTGATTATGTTTTTTCAGTGAAGCAGATGGTGTTTCTTATGACAGTGAATATGGTGGGGCTTGGAAACCATGGTGATTGGGGCATTTTAATTATTTATTATACAGCAAAGAGATGGGTTGAAAGTATGGCCTTTGTGGTAAAAGGAAAGCTGGGGAGATATGAAACTCGGGTTCTATTCCTGTTTATGTCACAGACTTTCTGCATGACCTTGGGAAGGTCTTGTAATCTCTCTGGCCCCTGATTCTGCTTCTTGAAGTGGTCAGTTCATGACGCAGTGGCAGCATAATAGAAATTAAAGATCCCCACAGAGTACGCCTGTCTAAACGTTTTCTCCACAACCGTCTCCATTATCAGAAGGTCTTATAATATCTGTAGCCCTGATTATACTTCATGACATGGTCCGCTTATGCCACAGTGGCAGCATAAGGGGGTTTAAAGAGCCTCTTTACTCCCATCTCAAAGTCTTCTCAGCACAGTATCATACTAAAGTAATAGCTGTGGGTGCAGAAAAGTAGGAATGGAGAATCTGGCCCCACTCTGACTTTCTTCCCAATATGTAAAATGGAGATCAAATTACCTGCTTCCTAGAGAAGCCTCATTGCTTAAAGAAAGGTGCTATGTTAGCTCAATAGATGAGTCTTACAACAGATGACTTATTACTCCCAACAACAAATGGGGTTATAATGTCATATAACTATGTAAGCAGAGTCAGGATGAGCTCCACCCTGACATCTGGTGGTGAGGTGTGGCAAGTTGTGGAAAAGAACTTCAGGGGCCAATCTCATTTGCATAGGCACACCCACCCCGCCTAGAGTGAGGCCATAGCTGCCCAAATGGTTACTTTGGCTGCTGTGGGATCCCCAGTGTCTCTGTTATTGGGGCAGGAAGAATAAATTGTTATTACCCTGATTATGGGAACTGTGCTTGGAACTGTACTTGGCCTTTTGTTATGATGAAGGGACTCACCATCAACTAAGTAGCACTCGCTAGGCAAAGATCATGGATTCCAAAACTCTGTGAATTGAGAGAGACTGGGGACAAGTATTAATACTTGGTGGCATGGGCCCCTTGGTGAGGCAAAAAATTGGCAAAACATGCCAGATAACTGATCAAGATATCAGAGAGGATTAATATGAATGTCTGTCTCGTCAAATGTCTTGTACTATACAGTCCATTTCCTTTATTTTTTTACATGTGACAATGAGATGTTTTATTTTGAAGAAATACACATTATGCTTAATTTTTCTCTTTTCAAGGATAACTGGAGTTAACATTGGCATAAAACATGAAGGCGTATGTAACCGAAAGGTAAATCTACACATATTATATTTACACTAATATAGTGCTTTTCCTCCCAAAGACTTTACAAACTATAGTATGTACACATAACACCAATTATGTAGTCATCACTTGGGTGGAGAGCAGCAATTAATTTGCACACAGCAAACTAACCAAGTAGTGAGGGTGGAAAATATTGACTGAGGAGATATGTAAAATCTTACTCTGACAAAAATTGTCATAAAAACTTAAATGTTCATGCAGAGGAAACAGGACCATCTGCTGATTCTGAGAGACCTATGCACAGTAAATTGTGGGAGGAACTGAATTGATCTACCATGGAAGAATGAAGGACTCTGTGGAATTTTATCTTGTGAAATCTAAATCAAATAGATAATGTTTAGATTAGAAGGCATTTTTGAGAATTTGCTCATACAAGACTGTTGCATTGAGATCATTATCTCCATTTTCCCTCTGTTCTAGTTAAGCTTTTATACGTCACTCATCCTAACAACTCTAAATATTGTCTCTCTCTAGATCAACTAATGGAAGAATTGGCATAAAATAGAAAATATTATGCTTCAGTATAAATGATAAATTCTTCTGATTCCTTTATGTAAAGATATAGTTGCCATTTGTCCTGTTCATCCAGCATTCCTGATGGCATTACTGTCTTGAATTGGCGGTTCAATAAAGCAAATTTAGCAGAAATTTTTGCCTTTGTTCTTTTATCACCACAAAACATTGTGGGATTCCTTGAGGGAATCATTGAATAAACAAACTTTTCTCTTCATTCTCTATGAAATGAATAATCCAAAATTAAAAGAATCAATTTGATAATAAATGTGTTCTGGGATTGGATTCTAGGGGGGAGTCCACAGGAAACACACACAGTGGAGGACCTGAGTTAATATCAGTCTTCCCCTAGAATCAGTCCAAGGAGCTGCTGATCAAATAATAATCCAGGCTGCACCCATACATTCACCTTTCCCTCCTCACCATCCCCTTAGATAGCTACCTGGGCAGCTATCAGGATTTTCATCAGTCCCTTCATGCTGGGTAAATACTTTGAAGGTATGGACAGATTTCTGGTAACGCAAAGTTGTGCCTCGAAGATACATGCAACACTAGTCATCCAAATTAACTTGCCAACCATCCTTAAAGGTGAAGTGTACATTGCATATGCTAAAGTGTATATTTTCATAATCCAAGAGAGATCTGTTAAATTGTTGATGTCCTAAGCAAACATCTAAAGACCTAAGATTAAAATCTTAACAAGATGCTTTCCTGTTCTGTCACAATAGAACTCATTAAAAATCTTTCATTTCCAACATAATGGTCTTAGATTTCAGTTTTTTTTAACCTTTTGAATCTACTTTATATAGTACTTGTATTAAATTGCTGTGGAGGTGGTTTGGGAATTGAGTTGTTTGATTCTGAAATGAATGGTGTCAGGAACACATCAAAAGAAATGATGAGGGATGAAAGTAATATTAAATTCTTACTGGTGTGTGGACCAGCTCCAGCCCCCGGAAGGCGTGGGGCCTCAGGCGGAAGGGGCGGAGCTAGGGGGGTCAGTCTCCCACAACCAGCCCATCCGTGTTGCCTGGTACCCGCCACCCGGGGCTCCGGCGACGATTTAAAAGGGCCCGGGGCTCCAGCTGCTGCCGTGGTAGCGGCAACCAGGAGTCCCGGACCCTTTTAAATCTCCAGCCCCGGGGCAGCTGCCACTTTTCTCCCCCCCACACCCCCACCAGCAGCCAGGGGGGCAAAAGGGGCAATGATGTTAAAGCGCTGCTGCGGAACGCTTTAGCATGGGCTATGTACTGGCCCGTACCAGCCCACTTTCACTCCTGGAAATGACACCTTGTTCCATGATGCTCTTATGCCTTTATAACAGCTGAGGGATTCCTGCACACAAACAACTTCAGGGATGGGAGACAGAGGTGGGACTAGCTGAAGATACAATACAATATGCAACCTCAATTCTCCAAATCTTATAGGAGGCCTGGAGTAAGTTTTGATAAGCAAGGTTGTGGATTATTTACAACGTTAGCAATTAAATAGCTATTAGGAGATATGGAAGTCTGGGTAACATGTTCAGAGAATCAAGATTCTACAAAATATACAGAAAATATTCTAGATTTTACCCCCTGCAAAGTTCTGACACTTCTATCCCTCCATAGTAATTAATGCTAATCCCCTCATGGGACAGTCCCATTTATCATCAGCAAAGCAGCTCTTCCCTTCTTTAGGTCTATGTATTCTTGTTAGAAATGGGAAGTCAGAACATGTCCTTCACAGGCAAGGGAGCTTCTGGTGAGTTTTCACTGTAGACTCTCACTCTCACATATTAGTCACCCTGAATTTCTGCCAAGGAGTGAGGCATGAAAATTTTGTTTGCCAAGTAAAGTTTGGTTCTTGTCCTATGTCCTTCTACATACTCAATATCCTAATATCCAGATGCTAGCTGTATCTGCGCTTGGGAGAGAGTAGGTATGTATGTATGCTACGCTGGTGCCATCTAGTGCTGCAACTAATGTTGCACCACCAACCTCAGCCTGGTCCAGTCCACACAAGAGATCCACTTCCTGGACACTACAGTGCTAATAAACAATGGTCACATAAACACCACCCTATACCAGAAACCTACTGACCGCTATTCCTACCTGCATGCCTCCAGCTTTCACCCTGACCACACCACACGATCCATCGTCTACAGCCAAGCTCTGCGATACAACCGCATTTGGTCCAACCCCTCAGACAGAGACAAACACCTACAAGATCTCTGTCAAGCTTTCTTACAACTACAGTACCCACCTGCAGAAGTAAAGAAACAGATTGATAGAGCCAGAAGAGTTCCCAGAAGTTACCTACTACAGGACACGCCTAACAAAGAAAATAACAGAACACCACTAGCCGTCACCTTCAGCCCCCAACTAAAACCCCTCCAACGCATTATTAAGGATCTACAACCTATCCTAAAGGATGACCCAACACTCTCACAAATCTTGGGAGACAGGCCAGTCCTTTCCTACAGACAGCCCCGCAACCTGAAGCAAATACTCACCAACAACCACATACCACACAACAGAACCACTAACCCAGGAACTTATCCTTGCAACAAAGCCCGTTGCCAATTGTGCCCACATATCTATTCAGGGGACACCATCACAGGGCCTAATAACATCAGCCACACTATCAGAGGCTCGTTCACCTGCACATCCACCAATGTGATATATGCCATCATGTGCCAGCAATGCCCCTCTGCTATGTACATTGGTCAAACTGGACAGTCTCTACGTAAAAGAATAAATGGACACAAATCAGATGTCAAGAATTATAACATTCATAAACCAGTCGGAGAACACTTCAATCTCTCTGGTCACGCAATCACAGACATGAAGGTCGCTATCTTAAAACAAAAAAACTTCAAATCCAGACTCCAGCGAGAAACTGCTGAATTGGAATTCATTTGCAAATTGGATACTATTTATTTAGGCTTAAATAGAGACTGGGAGTGGCTAAGTCATTATGCAAGGTAGCCTATTTTCTCTTGTTTTTTCCTACCTCCCCCCCCCAGATGTTCTGGTTTAACTTGGATTTAAATTTGGAGAGTGGTCAGTTTGGATGAGCTATTACCAGCAGGAGAGTGAGTTTGTGTGTATGGGGGTGGGGGGGTGTGAGAAAACCTGGATTTGCGCTGGAAATGGCCCACCTTGATTATCATGCACATTGTAGGGAGAATGGTCACTTTGGATGAGCTATTGCCAGCAGGATAGTGAGTTTGTGTGTGTGGTTTTTGGGAGGGGGGTGAGGGTGTGAGAGAACCTGGATTTGTGCAGGAAATGGCCCAACTTGATTATCATGCACATTGTTTAAAGAGTTGTCACTTTGGATGGGCTATCACCAGCAGGAGAGTGAATTTGTGTGGGGGGGCGGAGGGTGAGAAAACCTGGATTTGTGCTGGAAATGGCCCAACCTGATGATCACTTTAGATAAGCTATTACCAGCAGGACAGTGGGGTGGGAGGAGGTATTGTTTCATATTCTCTGTGTGCATATAAAGTCTGCTGCAGTTTCCACGGTATGCATCCGATGAAGTGAGCTGTAGCTCACGAAAGCTCATTCTCAAATAAATTGGTTAGTCTCTAAGGTGCCACAAGTCCTCCTTTTCTTTTTGCGAATACAGACTAACACGGCTGTTACTCTGAAACTAATCTTCTGTCAGCAAGTTCTAGATTTTAAATTTCTACAGAACATCAACAAAGAACAAATTTATCTTTTCAGCAGAGTCTACCAGCTCCCCACTGCTGGTTTTCACTGTTCAAAGGAGAGGCCCTGTCAAGGATGGCTGGATGCAGCTACCTTCAGTTCAGACCTTACACATCAGTGCTACTTCTGGGTCCATGGGAGCATTGCGAGTAGCGTGAGATTGTTTGTCTTCATGGAAGATTGAATGCAGGTTCAACCACAAGTTTTCCTCTTAACCCACTCAGTAAGCAGACCCCCAACTCATCATTGTCATCAATCCATTCTGGCACCACCCCCTCCTCCTTATCCTCATATACATGGTGAAGCACACAACATATCCCAATCACATGTAGGGAATTAAACATTTTATTAAAACTGTTAAAAAAATTATATAATACATAGGTTGAGAGAAGAGTGTCTGTACATCTGGGTATAGTGCTTAGATTATCCACAAATACAAAGTTTGTTTTTAGAAGTCATGTGATACATAGAGTACATAATCAGCAATAACCCAAATTTAGGAGAATAAATTTAACAATACGGTTTAGGTATTAGAATCCGAATACTCAGGTACGTCACTCATGAAAAGTTGTACAGGTTGTGGAAAGCAAAATATATCAATGAGTGGAAATTGTCCCTCAGTAATCACATGTAGGGAATTAAACATACTACAGTCTAAATGAGTCTGTATGCAGCACTATTTTGCTTTCAGTAAGCCAAAGGTACATTCCACCATCCTGCACTTTCTCAATGTGTCATTAAGGAGAACAATGGACTAGCTCACCCAGATTGAAAGAGGCCAAACATCTAGAGCACCTTGCCAGCGCATCTTGTGTAGGTGTCCATGAATGTGCCACAGTGTCCACAAGAGCTTGTGTGATGATGGTATCATATCCTTTCGTGTAAGATACTCACTTGCTTCAAATGGCATTCAGAGGATGTGTATATAGGCATGCTGCCAATCACACCTGCACAGCTCAAGAACCCATCCATGCAAACACCACAATTATTTCAGGGATATTTCCAAATTCTGTAAACCTGGCCTCGAGCACAGCATTAATTGCCTCATGAACTTCCAAGACTACTGAACCAGCCATGGATTTGCAAAGCCCGAACTGATTGCCAACAGTTCTGTTAACAGCCTGGAGTTGCCAACTTCCACAAGGCAATAACAACATGCTTCTGGACCATTAGTGACTCTTTCATCTGGGTGTCCCGCCACTCCAGGGCCAGGGCAAACTCCTCACACATGGGAAAATCCTGGGCTCCTACCGGTCATCCCATGTTTCTAGCACAATGTAGTGCACCATTCTGCACTTGCAGTCATGGTCTAGAAGCAGTGGTCTGCATGGCTGGGGAGAATCTACCCTGAAATACAGCATCGGTTCAGTCCAAGTCTCCATGGTCCCAATCTGTTGTTGTACTTCCGCGTGTTACTGCAAGTTACTGCCTCTGTCTTCTCCAGGCTAACAGCCACTTCTGAAAGGCTTACTACCATCTCTTGACAGCACCTTCTGCAGAGGCCCACCAAAGAAACACTGCACATTCCAGAAGAATTGGCAGCTGTTGCTCCCAAGCAGAATCCATACCTTCAGCCCTATCACACCACTTCAGGTCCCACAAGGAAATTTATTTCCCAGGCCTAGACCATTTCCACCCACAATCCTCAGAGTGGGTAGCTAATTTGTCTCACAGCACCCTGTGAAAGCAAGCATAGAGTGACACAGTGAATTAGTGCCCAGTGACATATTGGATATGCACCTATGTATCTGTATTATTTCTCACAACCAGACAGAGCTCTAGTGCTGACGTGGGGCATGACCATAGCATGCAGATGCAGACAATGTGGTTGCACTCTAGTGAGTGAGGCTACTGTGCATAGACTAACTTGCAATTGCTTAACCTGTGGTTAGCCTGAGTAAATACATAGCCACAGGCTTTCCTACTCCACACCATTAAGTCTGGTGGTTTGGCCTTCTCTACAGTGCCTAATTTGTGCCAGAGCTGAGCCCTGGCACCTCTAGGCTTGGCAGTTCAAAGCCCCGTTATCTCTGGGCTTGCCACGTTAGTTATGAAAGTAAAAAAATTACTTGAGCCCTAGCACCTAATTGCTTGAGCCCCAGCACCTCCTTCATTACAAATTAAGCACTGCTTCTCTAGTGGTGGCTGGTCCACACATAGAGGTTGAGGAACCTGCTACATTTGTTGCCAAGAGTGGTGAGCTCTTTAGTGCCGGAAAAACCAGCCTGTGCTTTTTAAATCCAGCAATCCCAGTTCAAATCCCACTGCTGATAACCCACACAGGAACATCACATTATACATACAACATTTGCAGAGCTCCCAACCTCGCCAGGTCACAGTTTTCAAAAGTGGACAGTGATTTAGGCTCCCTCATTTTTGGGTGCCCAAACCTGAGACATTGGGTCTTATCTCCAGGGGTGAGGAGCACCGACAGTTCCCATTGACTAGGCCCAATGTGACTCAAATTGAGTACCCAAAACATGAGGCACTACCCAAAATCAGTGACTACTTTTCAAAATATGGCTGTAGATTTTTAAACTTTCCAATAGATTATTTTGTATTGTGTGCTACCTAATTTAACTGGTATTTAAAGTACAATAAATACTCAAGTTGTTTGTAAAATTCTTGTAGGGAAGAAAAAACCGATGTTTGTAAACAGGAATAAGAAATATCTATTTATAGAATCTCACAGTGGTAGGCTAGCCCTGAGGATTTTAGGAAAATTTGGAGAAAATAATCATTAAAACCTTCCAGTGTGTAAGAGGGAGAGCTGCAAACCTTTAAAAAATACAACTAATTATTTTACTTTGGTTTTGCCTTAGACTTTCTTGAAAGACAGAGAAGGCTTTCAGAGCAGTGAAATATGTGAACAGAAAATTAAAACCTGGTGGGGCTACCATCTGTGAGTTTTGGAGAACACCTTGTATGGCATGACTCTTGCACTGCCCTACTTTTTTAGAAGGTTTTGGAGCACAGCCAGGAATTGCAGATTAATTACTGCTGATTCATTGGTTCAGGTGTGGCTTGTTAAACACCACTTTTAATATAAAGGAGAAGGCTTCTAACAGAGTCCAAGTGGGCATGGGTGGAACACAGAGAAGACAGAAAGAATCCCAGAAGCTGCTAAACCAGAGGAGTGGGTTTAGGCTGGGAGTGCTTATGGTATTGATTTGCAGTTGCCCTTTTATTTATAAATCAGCCCTCAGGAGGGTGATTTTTTTGATTCTCTGAGTATGTTGTTTCTATCTGGAGCTCACGGGCCACTCATCTAGTTTATACCCTAATAAGGGAGAAATGTTCACAACTGATTTTTTTACCTGCACAATGTGTTTTCCCCATTATACTTAGGGCCAGATCCTGACATCAACTGGAGTTGAGGCTGTTCAGCATCTCGCAGGATTAGAGCTCTACAGCACACTTCCTTAACTTTATACAAGATGCACAGTAATGACTATACTAGGGGCAGTGATGAGCTGCCAAAACCTTAACAACTGGTTCCCGCCTCACCCCATGAGGGGGTCGTTGCCCACCCCCAGGACTTCTGCCCTATCCAACCCCCTGTGTTCCTTGATGCACCCCCCCACCCCCCCAGGATCCCTGCCCCATCCACCCCTGACTGCCCCCAGAACTGGGCAGAAGGGTCTTGTGAGCCACCGTAGTGGGTGCCACCCCACCCGTAAGAGCCAGAGGGACCTGCCGGGGGGCAAGGTGGGGAGTCCCGGTGGTGCTTACCTGGGGCAGCTCCTAGGAAACATCTGGCAGGTCCCTCTGGCTTCTAGGGGCGGGGGAGCATAGCTAGGGGGGAGCAGGGGGAGTGGCCGCTCCCCCCGCTGATCACATCAAAAATGGCGCCTTAGGCGCGGACTTCCTGGGTGCTCCGCAGCTAGAGCACCCATGGGGAAAATTTGGTGGGTGCAGAGCACCCACCGGCAGCTCCCCACCCCGTCCCGGCCCCAGCTCACCTCACCTCCACCTCCTCCCCAGGCTTCCCGCGAATCAGCTGTTCAACAGGAAGCCTGGGAGGGCTGAGAAGCAGATGGCAGCGGCTTCGCACTCAGGCCGAGGGTGGCAGAGGTGAGCTGGGGTGGGGAGTGGTTCCCCTGCGCCCCCACCCCAGGTTACCCGCTGAAATGCGGGCGGCCCTCCTCGCGCCCCCCGCCCCAGCTCATCTCTGCCTCCCTGGGCCTGAGTGCGAAGCTGCTGCCTGCTTCTCAGCCTGTCCCAGCTTCCTGCACGAACAGCTGATTTGCAGGAAGCCGGGGGGGGGATGGGGGGGGCGGAGAAGCAGAGTGGGGCAGCGCGTTCAGGGGAGGAGGCGGAGGCAGGGCGGAGGTAAGGTGAGCTAGGGACGGGGCGGGGAGCTGCCGGTGGGTGCTCTGCACCCACCAAATTTTCCCCTTGGGTGATCCAGCCCTGGAGCAGCCATGGTGTCGGCGCCTAAGGTGCCACTTTTGGCCGGTTAAATTTAGAAGCCCTTTTAGAACCGGTTGTCCCTCGCGGAACAACCAGTTCTAAAAGGGCTTCTAAATTTAACAACCGGTTCTAGAGAACCAGTAAGAACCAGCTCCAGCTCACCACTGACTAGGGGCACATGTATAATCTTAGGCCTTCAGGGAGTTCCTGAGGTATCAGTACTACCCAGGCGCTCTCTCTGAATTCATTCTCTTGATCCATTTCCATAGGTTTCTGAGAGATCTTACCCCATTAGCGATTGCTTGCTTCCCCCTTATCCCTATATAATGTGAATGCCTCACATGGACTCTAGAGTTCTGTACAAAGGACAATGGGACAAGTGACATCCATTGAGTCCACAAATCCCCATGGCAGCCAGTCAATACTGAACATATTTTCACCTACTGTCCAAATACTGGTCACACCAAATAAGTGTTTCACAAGCCATGACCCACTCATAATGTGATTCATTTTGAAAATGTCCTTTAGAAACAGAGGTCTTTAATATAAACCCATACTGCTGAGTGTCATGTTTTGATGTAGGACCTAATCATAATCTACATAGACTGGCTACTGTATTTCACCAGCCCAAGCTAAGGAATCACTATAAAAATGTGAACGGTAGCAGAATGGTCCAGTTTTATGGCAGTAAACTGGAGATAATTGAGTGTAAATCTCTGCTGCTGATCTGAGGCAGGGTCACCATGTGACGCAAACTTTCCTCATATTTTCTGCAAATTATGTTTTGAAATAAACATTCCTACCTGCCTGCAACTGCCTGCAGAGAAATTCCTGTGTCAGTAATATCCTTTGCAGATGATTTGCTAATCCAGGTCCCGAATCTGATTACTTCTATAGATATACAGAACTATATATATCTGCGAACACAGTCGGGGGTTAATTGCAAGGATACCTACCCAGCAAAGTACTAACAGAATCAGCACAGACCAGACACCTGTCTTCACCATGAAGCTAAAAGGTGCCTTTGTGTTCTTTTTCCTGGCATTTTGCTGCTTCATTTTAGGTGAGTAACTCTCTCTACTCTGCGTCATGTATTAAACCCTATGGCAGACACCTCTGGCATCAGAAATCTTGACTATTAAATAATAATGTTGCTTTCACTTATTTTCTTAAAGAGAAGATGAAGGTAAACATTTTGAAAATTGGGTGTCAAAAGTTAGGCACTCAGTGCCAGATTTATAAAGGTTTTTAGGTCCCTAAAGATGCAGATAGGTGCTTTTGAAAATCTCACTGGATACCTATCTGCATCTTTAGGTGTCTAAATACCTTTAAAAATATGGCCTTTCGAGCTTGGTTTTCAGAGGTGCTGTGCACCCTAAACTCCAACTGAAGTCAATGGGAGCTGCAGGTACTGAGCATAACCCTAAATAAGTGGTCTGATTTTCAGAGGTGCTGACCAGATCTCATTGAAGTCAGTGGGAGTTACAGATGGTCAGCACCTCTGAAAATTAGGCCAGTAAGTTTGAAACTTTTGGCCTAAAGCCCTGTCGTGTATGTGAGGTGTGGCACTTTTCCTCACATTCGGAGTTGGTGCCCAGTGGTCTTGGCCAAAATTTTCCCTCCCCTTTGTTGTGCACTGGGATGTTGACTATTGCTCTCCACCCTATAGGTGGCTGCACTTCAGCACTAGATATTGTTTGTAAAGCTTCTGGGAATTGTATGGGATGAAAATGTGATGACAGGAAATTACATAGATTTAAATAATTTAGACACAGAAATCAACAATTTGCATTCAGCTGGGCTAAGCTAGTTTTTGCCATGTTTTAAAGGTCTTTTAGTTTCATTCTGTTAGGTGTTTTAGTTTTGCTATGCTTCTCCTTAGCAGAGCATAACTCCTAAAACAATCAGTGATGTGAAATAATAAAAAATGCTTATTAATTAATAAAGTTAATACACAACCCATAAATGCCAGTAATATTAGGTGATGTTTGCTGAGTTAGAAAGTGCATTCTATTTTTCTACACACAGACTATTGCATTTAATCTCCTTCAAAGATTTTGTCTTGTTCTTTCTTTCCTATCCTGTAAGCATCCTTACAGCTCCATAGTTAAGGGTGCATTGAAATTTGCAACTAAAGCAGAAATAAGATACCTCTGTTAGACACTTAAATGATGGAAATTATTTTTTAAAATTTACACACCTGCTCTTTGGGATCATTTAAATGTTTTATAATAAATTCTAGGACACATTCTGCTAACTTTCAAGGGTCCATTTTAAATATTTCCTTTTGTAAAGTCCATATTTAATACAAACAGACATCTATAGACCATCTCAGATCATTGGCAGTATTCATATTTGTCTGTTGTTTTTTCAGGAGTCACCGCTCAAGGTGGGCGTCAGGTAAGTACAGTTCTTTGTGTTTATTAATAGTAAATTTCCTAGGATCTCTGTCTACAAACAATATTTTGGCCAAATTCTCTGTGTTGGGGAAACTCTTCTCCCCTAAAATTATGGGAAAAGCTGGTTGCATCAAAAATGAGAACTATCCCATTGCTCTATTAAAATTAGAGGGTATACCTGCGATTCAGATAGATGGTCTCCACACAATCAGACTGATTACTTTTATACACTATTTTAAATGACACAACCACTGGTTAGAATGTGTGAGATACAGAGAAACAACTGGGGAAATATTTTAAAATATGTCTGTTGCCACAGCGAGAGAGATTTCTTTCTATATCATATATGTTAATTACAATTATTTACTTAACTGACTTGAAACTGGCAAATATTGAGGTTCTTCTTAGATTTTTAACTCTGAGCCTTTGTCTTCTGGTTTATCGTTATTAGTCTCATTATGACAGTGACTTGTAACTGTGAAAAAAACAAAATAGACCTTCTCCTGCGAAATATCTGCAGTATTTTCCTTTTCTTCCAGCAAAATGAACTACTTTTTCCTCACCCCATTCTAGATTTAGGAAACAGTGAAAAACATAGCCCCTGTGTGTGCTTTCTCTTCTCAAAAGATCTAGTGAAGAGTGCAAAATGTCCACTCAAATGTCACCTTATTAATTTTGCAGCCTGACTGCAGGAAATACAAAAATCGAGATGGAACCTGGAGAGGAGGCTGTCTAAGGAACTATGCACCAGTCTGTGGAACAGACGGCATCACTCACAGCAATGAATGTTTGCTGTGTGAAAAAATCTTGTAAGTACTTTTATCGTTTCTTTGATGAAGTGAAATCACTGGTGGGAGCTACTAATAACAGCTTTTCTATTTAAGTATTTTCTTCATAGAGGGAAACATCAATTTCCCTAGGTTTCTTATCTCTTGATTATTATTTAATATTGATATTTTTTGTAATGCACAGATCAGGATGGACAGCCCTTTGTTTTGATTGTGTTTAATACCCGAGTGTCCTCTTCCGCTTACCTTCCAATATTCCCAGGCCCAGATCCCCAAAGGGACTTTTATGAATACTTAAATAGTCAGAGTCATTGGGACAGAGTGAGCAAGAGAATGAACCTATAGCCTGGTAGTTAGGGTACGTAGCTGGGAGACCTAGGGTTCAGTCCCCCTGCTCCAATGACTCTTTAATCTTTTACCCACGGTGGAACAGCTTCATCGGGGGAGACTGAGGGAGCCCTCATCAGAATATCCCACATCTCTGAAGTTAGAGCACCTCTTGAGAAGCGTGGGAGACCCTAGTTGAAATCCTTTCTTCTGCCTCAGGCAGAGGAGGGATTTGAACATGGGTCTCCTACATCCCCGGGGAATGCTCTAACCAAAGGGCTAAAAGTTATAAATTGGGGACCACTACCACCCCTCCAGATTTTGAATGGGACCCAGACCTGAAGGTAGCCTCTGAACATGCCTATTGGATTGGGCCCCACACATGAGATAGGCAGGTGAAAGGCTGTCTTTCCCAGTTAGTGAATCACTCCGGGGCTTAGGTGGGTTTAGGAAGCGGTATGCATGCTCAGAGACAGAAACTTAAGCACCCAGGGATATTTCTCCCTCAAAATGTAGGTACCAAGTGAGTTTAGGTGCCTGCAAGGTTTGGTGGGAATTTTGTGGATCGCAGTGGAGCCTAAAACTGGGACTTAAGCACCTAAATCCCATAGTTCAGTGCCTAAGTCTGGCGTTTAAGCACCTAAGTACCTTTGTGGATCTGGGTCCCAGTGTCTTCTTGATCTGCTTTAGGCTCTAGTTAAGATGTTCATAAATTCCCCAAACTACAAATCCCTGAATGTGGCAGGAGTCAGAGTAAGAGAAGGGACCACCTGGCTAATTTAAACCTGGCCAATAAGCACTGCATGCTTGATAACCTACGTGATAGAAAATGAAAATGTATAATGACTGTGCCTTTGCCAGAAAAACAGCACGTGTGTTTCCTGTATTCTTTTAATACTCTCTGCTTCAAACTGCTTACCCAGTAATATATTTTGTTGTTTATTCACCTTAAAGTAAGATACTCCTTCCCAACTTTATTTCTACTGATCGTACTCTTCCCTTTTTGAAATCCTCTGTTTTGTCATCTCTGAATTTTCTTTTCTCCAAACAGATTAAGTACATCAGGCTTAACTTCCTGCTATCAGATTTATTGTTCTACACTGCCCCCTGTCCCAGGAACTAATGTCATTCCTGGGGACAAAGCTCAGACGTGTACTTCTTAGTGGATCAAATCCTCCCATTGGGAAACTAGCATTGCTCCACTGATGTCTATGCTGATTTGTAACAGCTGAGGACCTTGCCCCTTGTTCCGTATGGGCTTTTACAGTTCACTGTCATGTCCAGTAATGGCATCATTTCTCCAGCTCAGATCCTGTCTCTCCCACATACATTCCTCTCATCATGTTCTGTCTCTCCTGCCCACGTATGCACATTGTCCCAGAACATCTCCCTCCTGGGCATGGAATGTGCTGTTGTTGCTGCTCAGGGCCAGCAGACAGGTGGGTAAGGGAGTGTAAAGCTGCCAGTACTGGATGTCTTCTCCTCGCTGCCTGCCTTATTGGGCTGCATTGAGAGGCACAGTAGGGTTGAGGAAGCCAGCACAAGGAGCAGTGAAAATGGGACTTGGAGGAACGGGCAACTTTAGTTGTGTTCTTAGCAGCCCTGAGAGTAGTGCCTAATAGCCAGGAGGACAAATCTTGCCCATTCCTTGCAGCCCAGCTGACTTTACAACTGGTATGAGCAAGAGAAATAGTGAAGCAAACCTATGAGTGCCATTCTATACACTTAAACACCAGCAGTTACATGAGCGTCTCAAGACTCTTTTCCATTGCTCCCAGGTTATCCTTCTTGGGAGCACAGTATATTCTTCAGTCATTATGAATGTGTAACTCCCAACAATGTGGGTGTGGAATGCATTTTTATAGATTCTGACTTGGTTTCTTACTGAAGAGTCAGACTACAAATACCAGCACCCAAGTGGGCAGCCTGTGGATATGGCTGACTAAGGAAGAGACAGGTTCATATTAGAACAAATGGTAAAACATATCATAAAAAATATACACGAACAGGGCTGGCCCACTCTATTATCTCAAACTGTATCGTTTATGTTAATCTAACTAATTTAACAGCATCCTTATAACAGTTTTTACTCTTGAGGGTGACTACCATGTACTTACTCATAATGGCTAATCTTTCTTCCTCTTTTCCAGTGAAACTGGAGTCCCCATTGGCATAAAGCGCAAAGGAGAATGTTAGCACAATGGTAAATCCAGGGCTTTTATTGATTAATTCAGTGTCAGTTTCCTTTGTTTGATGTGTGGAATAGAGGACTATTTGGAACATTTTACTGCTCTGGACTAAGGCACTGACTTCATTTTGTCTGTTTTATAACTGTCTCTTTTCCCCCTGTAGGATGAATAGTGGATGAATTGGTGTAAAGCACAAATAGGAGGTGTTGTAAGAACTCTGAGCAAAGAGTCTCAAATCATCCTGTGCACCAGGGGCTCCTAGTGGCTTCCCCGTGTCTCCTTATGTTTGTTCAATAAAGTAAACTAAAAAGTTTTTTTTCTTATTTTATTTTTCAACACAAAGCAGTATATGCTTTTGCGGGGGAATCATTAAATCAACAACTGATTTTACATATCAGCCTTCATAACATAAATAAACCACAGCTAATAAAGTATGTTCAATAATGAATAGTCTTTGAGGTTGGATTTATTTAGATCTGTAGGAAACACACATGATGGAGATCTTGAGTCAATAGCAATTTTCCACTGGGATCAGTCCAAATGGATTGATTAAAATAGATATCCTGAATGAAGAAACACGAATGCCACCAATACACTTTGACACAGACAACTAGCCGTATAACAATCACTGACTTTGTGGCTGTGAAGATAATGTATGACTATTTTTCAAGTCAAAGTTGCATGCTTGATCATGATTTTTACAAATGTATTCATTATAATTTTTTCAGACATAGTTTATGTGAAGAAATGTTATACTTCTAGCTATTCATTATTCAAAATTTGCTACTGAACTTGTGAGAATGGTCACTTAAGTCACATGTTATTGTTTCTGTTCCCATACTAGTTAAGCAAACACTTTGGAACTATCTCTGCTTCTCCTCCAAACAAATGTATTGTGTCACAAACTGAATTTTGTTTCTTGATTGAAAGAATCTCTATGAGCCCAAAATTCCTTTTCTGTGAATAGTCATATGCATAAGACCTTGCTCAGATGAACGCTGGTGGCAAATGAACACAAAAGGGCTTGTGCACGGGTGGATTGAAATCTGTAAGGGTGCTGTGCACGTGCTGCCAGCTGTCCAGTTTTATGGGCTCAGTTGTTATTCCATGCAGATGTAAGCAGTGTCAGGATGAGCTCCACCCTGACATCTGGTGGTGAGGTGTGGCAAGTTGTGGAAAAGAACTTCAGGGGCCGATCTCATTTGCATAGGCACACCCACCACGCCTAGAATGAGACCATAGCTGCCCAAATGGTCACTTTGGCTGCTGTGGGATTCCCAGTGTCTCTGTTATTGGGGCAGGAAGAATAAATTGTTATTACCCTGATTATGGGAACTGTGCTTGGAACTGTACGTGGCCTTTTGTTATGATGGAGGGATTCACCATCAACTAAGTAGCACTCGCTAGGCAAGGGTCATGGGTTCCAAAACTGCGTGAATGGAGAGAGGCTGGGGACAAGTATTAATACTTGGTGGCATGGGCCCCCTGGTGAGGGCCTTACATGCTAATTGCACTTCCTCCTCTCTCCACTGTGGAATATCAGAGCTAATTTTGATTTCATTAGAAGTCTAGTTATAGGCTGCTGAGCTCACTTTGGGCTGACAGTGCACCAGCACTGGGGCTCCCCTATTATAAGCTGAATTCACCTAAGAGCTGAAATCACTGAGTGTTGTGTTAAGTAGTGGGGGAGCCTGAAGATATATTGTGGAGCAGTTTGCGGGACGGCTGGTGAAGCAGTTCAATGCGGCGCAGTGTGTGGATGGCAGGAGCTGCTTGTGGGCCGTGGAGCTGAGCGAAGGAGTTCGTGGGGCGGCTGGCGGAGTGGAGCGGGGTGCAGCTGAGCGAAGGAGTTCGTGGGGCGGCTGGCGGAGCGGAGCGCAGCTAAGTGAAGGATTTCGTGGGGCGGCTGGCGGGGCGGAGCGGAGCGCAGCTGAGCGAAGGAGTTTGTGGGGCGGCTGGCGGAGTGGAACGCCGCTATGGAGCTATGGGGCGGTCAGCTTCAGATCATGTAAGGTGCCTCTTACCCCTGTCCCATTTCCACCCAGGTTGGGAGGTAAAGCTCCGCAGATAAACTTTCGAACTCTGGGGCTGCCCTGACCAGGGACAGAGACTTTTGGGGCATTGGACTTTTGGGACTTTGGGTGATTTGGGGTTGCTGGACTCAAGAACCAAAGGGAAAAGGGCATGCCCCCAATTTGCCTGGGGTGGGTTTTTTGCTCATGGGTTGTGTTATGAATCCTGTTGGTGGTGTTTCCCCAACATAATGCCACATTGTTTCTCTCTGTTATTAAAAGACTTTTGCTACACTCAGACTATGTGCTTGCGAGAGGGGAAGTATTGCCTCTTGGAGGCGCCCAGCGGGGGTGGTATATATTGGTCCCAGGTCACTGGGTGGGGGCTCGAGCCGGTTTGCATTGTGTTATTGGAATGGAACCCCTAGATATTGAACCCGGCCCTTGTTGCTGCCAACTCTGACGGGCAGAAGGGTTACACAAAAAAAAAAATGGATAGTCCATTTTTTGTACCTTAGTGATAGTGTCGCTACATCCACCAGACTCTCACAATGCACAGCTGAAAATCATGCACAAGCAGGCTTAGACTCAAATCCTCAAAGGTATGTAAGCCCCCAGATGCTTTTGAGGATCTGGGCCTTTCTCTCTCTCTTTCCCTCTCCCCAGCCAGCCTGGGCCCAGACACTGGGGTACAGATGTAATAACACAATTGTGAGATATCAGATCTGTGCCATGCGCCAACCTGGTCAGCTGCCCACTCCCTGCTGGCCTTGGGCCCTGGGCAGCTGCACTGCAGCTCCGGGCCGGCCCCCAGCCCTGTACAGAGTGGGGGCTGAGCCTGGCAGGGATGGTACACGGGATGGATAGGTTTGCGGGTGGCTCAGTCTGCTCCCGCGGGGCAGTAAACCTGGCCTCCATCGGGGAGTAACAGTCTGGGGTGGTGCTGGGATTCCTGCTACTCCCTCCCATCGCCCATACAGAGACGCCATTCGCCTGAAGGCAGAGAGGCCACAACCAAGATGGCGGCGATTGGGCTGCAATGGAAATATGCACGAGGTGCCGCATCCAAGATGGTGGCGCGGGAGGGCCGCAGAGAGGGTTGATTTTCCCTGATTCTGGGGTCAGGGACCGGAAGCGCAGCGGGCGGAAGCGGAAGCGCTGGGTGGCCGGAAGTGTCTGTCGGGGTTATCCCTCCCCCTCGCAGTCACAATAACAGGCGGCACTTGGCGGCCAGGTAAGGGGCGGCGGGGCCGGGAGGGGTAGGATTAGGGTTACGTGCGGCTGCTCTGGCTCCCCGCACACGCGCCCCCGGGGACAGGAGGGAGGCGCCGGGTCGGGCTGGCCCTGGCCCTGTGGAAGGGAATGGGGAGCGGCGTGTGCCCCGCTTTCCTGGTGGGCGATGGCCTGGGCCGTGATCGCTGGCGGCGATGACCGTTGCGGGCGCTGGGGCGGGCGGCCGTTGCTGGGGGGGTTGACTGACTGACTGACCGACCGACCGACCTCTCGCCTGGGCCTGCCGCTGGGAATGGGGGGAGGGGCCCTTTCCCATCTGCAGTGGCCTGGGGGAGACCCGCGGTCTGGATGACCTTTTCCCTGCTGGGGTGGGTCCCCTCTGCCGTGTAGAGCGAGTGTCTTTCTCTCGCTCTCCCCGCTTCCTTTGGGATTTGCTTCCCTGACTCCCCACCGGCACGTACTCTGCTGTAAGTGCATGAGGCGGCCTTGGGAGACCCTGCTTCATCCCTCTTGATGCCGTGCTCTGCCTCATCGTTCCAAACCTGAGGCAGGTGGAGGTGCTTTCTAGTTACTGTCCCCTTTTTCTTGCTTTTTCTCCCTTGTTACTTCAAAGAAAGGGGGTTACATTTGAGTAATGTCTCATCACAGCAGAAAACAGGCCTGAAAAATAGTGATGTCTCTTCTAAAGTACCACCTGGAAAAGGTGGAAAAATCCACTTTTCTCAGAGACAGGATGCAATAGAAAACTAAGCTCCCACAAAATAAATTATAGGAGGATGTTTTCCCCTGTTCTCTCCCGCCCCCTGCAAAAAAAAAAAAAATCCCCAAGCAGCAGTCACATTAAATGTGACTATCAAAGATATAGTAGGAGATGGAGATTATCTGTCTTACATTGCTTTTTGCCTACTGCACTAAAAAAAATTTAGACATTCTTTAGGATCACCTCACCCGATAACAGGAATGTCATAGTAGATAGCATGTGATTATTGTCTCAAGTGGTTCTTCTTAAATAGTCCCTGGTGTCAGCACATATTTATTTGCTCCCCCTATCTTCCAGGTCAGTGCTACTATGTCTACCGATGAAACCAAGTTTTGCAATGCTCAGACTAGCAGTTTGATCTGGGTTGTATTCTGTTTTGCAAACTGTCAACAAAATTGACAGCTCATTGATTCCACAATTGCTGGTACAATATTTTTGAAACTGCTCAGTTTGTTTTCCAAAAGGAGGCTAAGCTGACAGTTCTGGTTGTTACTAATCAAAACAGGAGTTTTCTAAACTTATCAAGTTGAACACAGAAGTCACTAATTGAGAATATAACACATCAAACCATTGTTCATGTAGGATCTTTTTTTTACCTTAACTATATTAAATTGAGAAGAATAAAATTCTCTGCATTTTCTGCCTACTTTGTTTAAATATTAAAGGAATATGCATGGATTGTTTAGAAGTCAGTTGTTGTAAAACAGCAGAACTAAAATAGTGAGAATGTTAGTTTTAAAAACTTGTATGTAGAAACTTATTCCCTACGCTTATTTCTGGATACCCCACACACTGCTCTACAAAGATTACATAGTTCTGGGTGACGAGGCTTTTTCTGTCTCAGTGATGAGATCTAATTCAAAGCACAGTCATCACCAGAGAAAAGTCTGGAGCTGCTCATGTAGATTAACTCATACCTTTAGATTTTCTGCACTGGACTCCCACAAGTGGAGGTGGCTCTTTTACTTCTCTGTGGAGCTCTTCCCTGGTTTCCTCCTCCTCCACTTCAAACCACTGACTTACCTTCTACTTGACTTAAATCTTCCTTTTTATGTGTTATCTTATATCAGACGCTCTTTTTATCTTGAAATATCTTACTCTCTGTATAAAACTAAAATGTTTTCCATTCTCTGCTGCTGTCTGTCTGTCCTCATACTGGAGGAGTATGGGGAAATTCACTTCGAATCCATATCACACAGAGAAACTTTGATACCCATTTATAAAAATTTGTACCAAAGTCCCCCAGTGTCTCTGGATCCTATTTAGGAAATCTTGTCTTAAAGATGGGCTGGATGGCTCAGTTGGGATCTTGATCCTTGCTTATTGGTTGACGATAAAATATTTAGTTGGCCTGTGTGTTCCTCTTTTTATGGAGGTGTAAAGGGTGTGTGGTTTTGTGGGCCCGTGTGAGAACAGTACTGTGATCTTATAGTTACAGAGATGCTTATGTTTAGAAGACTTTAAAAAAGGATCTTGTCACATTAAAATCATACAATTAAGGTAGATTTGTTACAAACAACCTTAATATTAATCTGACAGTTTTATAAACCTAATCTTCCTTGGTTATGTTATGTACTTACTACATGCAGTAATCTACCAGGTTGGGCAAAATAAATAGAATAATCTCATTTCTTTATGGGCCTTTTCTAGTCAGTTTCATTCTCGGTCTTGTATGCTTGAACAATGCTGCAATATTTCAATTGAAAATATTGTAACTGATGAATATATAAACAAACATTTCTGTTGATGTTGGGATTTGTAAAAGCTAAGTTTTGTAAAATCTACAGTATATGTGGGGCCAGATATGACTTAACAGTATCTCTTGAGGGGAAGAAGGGTGGCATAACCTTGATGTGTGTTGTATGATTTCAAAATTTAGAATGCTGACAAATTAGCTATTAAATAAAACCTTTCCCCATCATTAGATCTGAGTGAAGTTCATAACGTTTTGAGGTTTTTTGTCAGATGCAAAACTTGCATTTGGTGAACACAATTTTTCTCTAATCTGTTATAAGATGCTCTTTATATGTCCATCAACCTGCCTTTGAAATATACTTACTTCAGGTTAGGACAGTTTATCAGAGCTATACCCTTCAGTCTTTTTTTTATCTATTCTTCATCTACTAGTTGACCAAAGAAGGAAGAGAACCAAGATCAGTTAAATGAACTGGTTGTGAGCAGCTAAAGACCCTAGGTACTGGGAAAATAAAGAATGAGGGGAAATCATGTAATGTACTATTTGTATTGTGGCTATTGGTAGAATCACAGTAGAAATACAATATGTAGTTAAATGGTAACATGTTTAACATCGACAATATATATAGTGTTTCGTAACATTAACCACAACATTTGCAACAGATGATTTTGATAACTTCATATTTTTACACTCTGTTGGTTGATGAATTTTAGTTTGTGGAAAACTGAAGAAAAATCGGTTGTTGCATATTGTGAAGCTAAGAAACGCATTTCCTACTAAACACTTCTTATCACAGAGAAGTGATGAAAGTTGACACTTGACATGTTAGAGGACACACTCCACTTAAAATCTAGTCAGTTTACAAAAGTTAACTCAAAGTATTTTCATGTCCACCTGCCCTGAGTCTTCCTGCCAATTATTTGTTGTTCTACAATCATTTTCTTGTTGTGGGAAAGACCCCCACAAATAGTTTTGTATGAATTGAATTAAATTGAACAAAATAATCTTTCATAAAAATAATAATTTACCATCATGATCAGGAGAAAATATAGACCATCCAAAACTTGTGTGTATCACAGTTTTGGAGTCTTTCCACAATTTTTGTTGCAGTCTGGAAATTCTGAACTTTCATTACAAAAATGTTTTCATCTCTTGCTGTTGAAAGTTAAATCCATGACAGAGTTTATTGGTTTAACAATACTCTGTCAACGTAACTGTCCAGAAAACAGTCTTGAACTAAACAACATCAGTAGCAAGGATGTGAACTCTTCCTACCTCATGCCATTCATCTCTGTGAGCTGTCAACTTAATTAGAGTTATTAAACATGGTACTTTTTCTTTAAAACTAAACAAATTAATGCAAAAACTGCTAACATTTGGTTTGGATTATTTCAGTAGCAGAAAATGCAGCATCATTAACTCAGCCATATTGCACATTAGGTATAAAATTATGGTGAAACAACATTTACAGAAATATAGTAAGCTACAAATTTAACAGTGAAAATAGAGAGAGATTAAATGTATGCAACATTGCTGAGTTAAGAACTTTAAGCAAGATTGTAAGAGCCTTTCCTTTTTAGGACAGAATAATTTAATTTTGGATTGGACATAGTACACTGAAATGTGTCCACTTTGGTTAGTAATTTTCTGTATCTATTGTTCCATGAGCTGTCTTTGCTCATTGCTATGTGGGTGGCAATTGAAGAGACATTTTATTGTTTTCTAAGTTAGAGAAAGGTTACTACAGAAGTAACCTATAATTAAATTACTTGGATATGTACATAAGAGATCCAGGTGGTATTCTGTTTACTAATTTTACTTGGTTCAAAGGGACTTTCTAGTTAGTCTTCATTTGTTTGGCTGGAATTTTTTTCCAGCTTTATACACAAGGCAGATTGATTTATATCTTGCTAGAACAATCCTTCCACTTTTTAGTTGATCCATTTGGATAATGGCATTCTAGAGTTAATTTTTAGTGGCAGATTTTGTTGAGTCCTTCTGTTTATATTTATGTTTATTACTCTCTATCCTTTCTCCCACTTTTTGTCTTTCAGTTGCACTGAATTTGTATAACATTGTGAAAATTGATCCTTTTAATCAGAAATCATTGCAAATATGGGGCCTCGACGGAAAAATGTGAAACCGTGCTGCATGAGTAGGGAAGTCTCTGAAACTACCAAACTAGATGAGCCAAAAGATTATATGAACCAGCTCTCACATGAAGTACTTTGCCATATCTTTAGGTAAGAAGCTGTATTTTTTGTCTCCCCATACCTTCCACTTTGGTATCTGTGAATAAAAATCTAATGACAGGCATTCAGAAAATACTAGCTGTACCGCCATTAGTTAGATGGGAATTAAATTTAGTCCTCAGTATTTGTGGATGAGGTTTTGCTGGACAATACAGAGGAAATGTATGGGATTTCTTTCTTGTGGAACTCTACCTTTATTTCTTTTGTTAAAACTAAGCACATAGGTGGCACTATATAAATAAGTTATCTCTCCAGAGAAACACGCTTCATATTCTTTGATATAGTCATGTACACTGCAAACTACCTTATGTGAAAATTGCTATTAGTATCATGTAGAAGCAAGCAAAAGAGCAGAGAAACGTTATATCTTTTATTTTTTATTTTTTAAGTTAAGTTTGACTAAAAAAAGTCTGCAAGTGTACACTGATGATAGATACAATATTCAGTCTAAGGCAAATTATCTTTTTATACCTTGTAGATGCATGTCTAAAATTTGTTGCATAACTGTTTCACTCATACAGATTCCCTTACTGTTAGCGTTGCAATCTTGCCATTCAATCTTTCCTACACGTTTTAGGCATGATCGTGCTCCAGGGTGTGCAGCCATGCACTATAATGTCTCTGATAAATTCAGTTACCGTGCATACATTACAAGTGATGGATGTCTGGATATATTGAAGCAGCACTGACCCTGCCGCTGAGAGTTTTAGTCAAATGGTTCATTCCATTTAAAAAATAAATGGAATACTCTAACTAGAATTTTACAGATACTCTTAGACTTTGAATAATGTGGCTGGCATGTAAATATCTTGCTGACAAGTTTAAAATGTCCCACAGATTGCAAGTATGTTTGTGGGGCAGCTCCTACTAAACGGATCCCCATTTACAATGAACTAGAGAATTAAAATGCACACTTCAAAGGTAGAAAGTTTCCAGATCTCCGGGTATGGCAACTTTGCAAGATTTGGTCAGAAATGAAATAGGCTCCTACACGTACTAAAGTATCACGGAGTCTCCCTTCTCTACCTCAGACCCTTATGGACACGGCAAGGCCACTGTTCTGTTTTTTACCTTAAGTGCATTGGCCCGCCTGATGAACAAATTGCTACCTCTTCTGCCTAGCCACATTACATAGGTTGCTACAGTACTATCTGAAAAATCTTATTTGAATCCATGCTAGATGTGAGGAACGTCTGGGTTTGTATAGTAATCCTCTGGATGTTCTTTGGTGTGAGAGAAAATGAACGAATGTCTTTGATGAACAGAGTTTCTTTCCATCCGAAAGGTACCTTCCCCTGCAGGATATCATGTGCATGGAATGCCTCTCCCGGAAGCTGAAGGAAGCGGTCACTCTGTACCTGAGAGTGGTGAAGGTTGTGGACCTCTGTGCAGGCCGCTGGTGGGAATATATGCCCACTGGTAAGAAGTACACTTCATTTGGGTATTATGTTAATATTGTATTGATGATACCTAGCTGAGCTATGATATCATTTATACAGAGACATATGGGATGGGCTTTTCTAAAGCAGCCAAGAAAGGTGAGTGCTTACCTCTCACTGACTTTCAGTGGTAGTTGGTGCCTTCCTCACTTCGGTACTTTTGAAAATCCCACCTGTATGTGTGTTGAATACTACAGTGATGAAAATGGGGCTGCTCCATAACAAGTTATGAATAATGTATGTTTGTTGTAAGGGGGTTTAATGTATGTATACATGGGGCAGTTCAAGAAGAGGCTGTTTGCATGCTGGTAAGAAAGAGTACGACTTCATCTAGCTATCCATTTGCCAACTGTTCAATGTCAATATAAGAGCCATTCACTTGGAGATCCTACCTCCAACCCTTGCTTAGCTCACCCATTGAATTTGTCAGGAGTGGGAGGAGCAAGCATCTGAACAGTAAGACTTGCACTGGATTTAAAGATATACTCGTGGCTGGGGGGGGAGGGGAAGGCAGGGGAAGGAGAGCTACGGTGACCGACACTCCAGAGGTTGCAGTGTTTGGGAAGTTAGACTTACAGGGGTTCCTGTCAGGAGGATATTGGGATAAGATATACATGTATACAGACTGTTTATTGTTTTTAAGTCCTGTTTCTCTTGTATTTTGTTCCTACTGTTATGACTAATCAGTACTTTGGTTAAGAAGGCTGTCTGATCACTGTATTTACCACTGGTCACAGATTCTTAAAGGGAAAAACCACAGGTACCAAAACCCTCAGACCTGCTGCTTTAGCACCTTTGATACATGGGGTCCTGCAGACCAGGGCCTCATCTAAGAGTGGGAGAATAATGGGATTCTTCTCAGGGGAAGGTAAATGGACAAGGCCTGACGCTCATGGAGGTGCACTCAGAGAGACCTGACAGAGGACAGAGATGCAGCTAGCCCTATAGTTTTGACAGCTTTGCCCTGGAGGATATAAAGGCAACAAAACATATAGAATATTAGTTCATAAAAGTTGGGGATGGAAACCATCTATTATATCATCTAATACCTTTTCTGGCATGGGAGGGCTGAGGATTTTTATTTTTTTAAAAAAAAGAAAAGGAGGACTTGTGGCACCTTAGAGACTAACAAATTTATTAGAGCATAAGCTTTTGTGAGCTACAGCTCACTTCGTCGGATGCATACAGTGGAAAATATAGTGGGGAGATTTTATATACACAGAGAACATGAAACAATGGGTGTTACCATACAGATTGTAACGAGTGATCAGAAAAGGTGAGCTATTACCAACAGGAGAGCGGGGGTAGGGGGAACCTTTTGTAGTGATAATCAAGGTGGGCCATTTCCAGCAGTTGACAAGGATAGTAGGAGGGAAAATAAACAAGGGGAAATAGTTTTACTTTGTGTAATGACACATCCACTCCCAGTCTTTATTCAAGCCTAAGTTAATTGTATCCAGTTTGCAAATTAATTCGAATTCAGCAGTTTCTCGCTGGAGTCTGTTTCTGAAGTTTTTTTTGTTGAAGAATTGCTACTTTTAGGTCTATAATCGAATGACCAAAGAGATTGAAGTGTTCTCCGACTGGTTTTTGAATGTTATAATTCTTGACATTTGATTTGTGTCCATTTATTCTTTTACATAGAGACTGTCCAGTTTGGCCAATGTACATGGCAGAGGGGCATTGCTGGCACATGATGGCATATATCACATTGGTAGATGTGCAGGTGAACGAGCCTCTGATAGTGTGGCTGATGTGATTAGGCCCTGTGATGGTGTCCCCTGAATAGATATGTGGACACAATTGGCAACGGGCTTTGTTGCAAGGATAGGTTTCTGGGTTAGTGTTTTTGTTGAGTATTTGCTTCAGGTTGGGGGGCTGTCTGTAAGCAAGGACTGACCTGTCTCCCAAGATCTGTGAGAGTATGGGTCATCCTTCAGATAGGTTGTAGATCCTTGATGATGCGTTGGAGAGGTTTTAGTTGGGGGCTGAAGGTGATGGCTAGTGGCGTTCTGTTACTTTCTTTGTTGGGCCTGTCCTGTAGTAGGTAACTTCTGGGTACTCTTCTGGCTCTCTGTCTGTTTCTTCACTTCAGCAGGTGGGTATTGTAGTTGTAAGAACGCTTGATAGAGATCTTGAGGGTGTTTGTCTCTGTCTGAGGGGTTGGAGCAAATGCGGTTGTATCGTAGAGCTTGGCTGTAGACAATGGATCGTGTGGTGTGGTCAGGGTGAAAGCTGGAGGCATGTAGGTAAGTATAGCGGTCAGAAGGTTTCCGGTATAGGGTGGTGTTTATGTGACCATCGCTTATTAGCACCGTAGTGTCCAAGAAGTGGATCTCTTGTGTGGACTGGTCCAGGCTGAGGTTGATAGTGGGATGGAAATTGTTGAAATCATGGAGGAATTCCTCAAGGGCTTCTTTTCCATGGGTCCAGATGATGAAGATGTCATCAGTGTAGCGCAAGTAGTGTAGGGGCATTAGAGGACGAGAGTTGAGGAAGCGTTGTTCTAAGTCAGCCTTAAAATGTTGGCATACTGTGGGGCCATGCGGGTACCCATAGCAGTGCCGCTGATTTCGAGGTATACATTGAAGGTATACATTTTTGTTATACACAGAGAATTGCAGCATAAGTTCTGTCTGTTTACTGTCACATGTTTACTGCTACATGTTTACTGTCACAAAACATTCAAAACTTGTGTCCTCCTCATAGGTTTCACTGATTCCAGTTTCCTAACGTTGCTGAGGAAGATGCCAGACATTGAACAACTCTATGGTCTTCACCCCAGGTATCTTGAAAGGCGCAGAGTCCGTGGCCATGAAGCTTTCAGCATTCCTGGAGTGCTAGAGGCCTTGCAGGCCTGCCCAAATCTGCTGGTAAGTGTGCAGGTTCAAAAGATAAATGCCTTTCATCAGTTGATATTATGATCCTTGATAAGGCTGCAGAGGAAATAGATGGTTGGGATTAATTAACACAATTAATGATGTAACTTCTTGCTTGGATGCAGTACTGTTGTGCATTTAATCTTTGTCTTGCATTGATGGCAGCTGAAGTAAACGTTTACAAAATGTGTTGCTAGTTTACAAATGGGTGCTGTTTTTTTGTAGTCACTTCAATGGGAGTTACAGGTGCTCAGCATTTCTCAAGATCAGGCCATTAGTTACAGCAGTATTGCAGCTAATTAAGCAGTTTCCTATGACCACTTCTGCTTTTAAGGCAAATGGTTCTGCAAATGTCAAGGGAATTCGTGCATTGCCTCAAGCTCTGAGCATTACCGAGAAGTTTGCTTGGTTAAGAGAAATATTATTTCTGCTTAATATGGTAACTGGAGCCTTGCCTTTGCTTATTATTGTACTTTTATCCAGGGTGTTGAGACCTCTCATTTGGAGCTGGTGGAAGCCATTTGGACATACATGCCACAAGTTCATATTTTAGGGAAGTTTCGTAATCGTAATGGTGCTTTTCCAATCCCGCCCGAAAACAAACTGAAAATTCCTATAGGAGCTAAAATTCAGACGTTGCACTTAGTAGGTAAGAGTTTATTGGTGAGTAGTTTCCTTAGATACAAATGAACTTAAAAGATTTGAAATGCTGCATAATCTGGAACCTATATTTGACTCTAGGACAAGCAGAGTTCCAGAACGCAAACTCCAGTGTGACTGTGTTGACAGATGGTGGTGAATTCCCCGTTCAAGAGCCCATAATTTTTGAAGTGTTCCATTTGCTCTTGGGGCACAATCTGTAGAGATGGGTGTAAGTGCCCCCCATCAAAGTCAAAATCATTTACCCTGAGAGATGTGTTGTTAGACCCTAAAAATCATGGACTGATTAGAGACACTGGATTAATGGTTTATTACAACAATCTATAACCCACTTGCAATCCCTACCCTCCTGCTTTTCCCCCACCCCTCATGACTGGAAGGGTGTTAACAGGCCACGTCACTTGTATGGTCCCTTGAAATATGTGTTAACTACTTATGCTAAATAATCTGTTCCATCTTGAATTTAGCTGTGACCACTCTGAGGGCTTGTCTACACTTACAGTGGCAATGCTACAGCCTTTTAACACATCAGTGAAGATGCTACTTAGGCTGACACTAGGGCTTCTCCTGTTGGTGCAGGTCAAGGATCAGCAATCTTTGGCACGCGTCCCAGGGTAAGCCCCCTGGCTGGCTGGGTCAGTTTGTTTACCTGCTGCGTCTGCAGGTTCGGCCGATTGCAGCTCCCACTGGCTGCGGTTCACTGTCCCAGGCCAATGGGGGCTGCAGGAAGCGGCAGCCAGCACATCCCTCGGGCCACACCGCTTCCTGCAGCCCCATTGGGCTGGAGCGGCAAACCGCGGCCACCGGGAGCCGCAATCGGCCGAACCTGCAGACGCAGCAGGTAAACAAACTGGCCCGGCCCACCAGGGGCCTTACCCTAGCGGGCCGCGTGCCAAAGGTTGCCAATCCCTGGTGTAGGTAATCCACTTCCCTGAAAGGCAGTAGTTACATCAACCAGAGAAGCCCTCCCATCAACATAGTGCTATCTACACTGGGAGTTAGGTCAGTATAACTGCGTCGCTCAGGGGGTTGATATTCCGCACCGCTGAGTGACGTAGTTATATCGACATAAGTTGCTTGTGTAGACACAGCCTGAGGAAGTTTCCCAGACCTGAAGAAGAGCTCTGTGTAAGCTCAAAAGCTTGTGTCTCAGCAACAGAAGTTGGTCCAATAAACCTCACCCATCTGGTTTCTTTAATTACCCCGAGCCCTGGTCTACTCTATAGAGTTAGGTTGGCGCAAGGCAGCTTGTATTGACCTAACTCTGTAAGTGTTTATACTAAAATTTCGCTCCTGCTGACGTAATTTGCACACTACATCAACTTAATAACTCCACCTCCATGAGAGGTGTAGAGTCAATATTGATGTAGTTAGGTTGACACAATGTCATTATAGACACTGCATTGCTTACATTGACCATTACTGGCTTTCAGAAGCTGTCCCACAATGTCCCACACTGCCAGTTCAGACAGTGCAAGCGCTCCTGGTGAGGACGGGCACAGCCGATACAAGGAGCAAAGCGTAGACACGCACAAGCGATGTAATTACTGCGGCAACTGTATGCCAACCTAACTTAGGTTGACTTAATTTTGTAGTGTAGACGTGCCCAGAGATTCATTCTACAGTATACGTCTGAAAGTTTGTTTAATGTGGGACCTGATTTGGTTTTTTGTTGTTGTTCCTGTATTTTAGGGGTAAATGTCCCTGAAATTCCTTGTATCCCAATGCTGAGGCATCTTTATTTGAAGTGGGTGAGGCTCACCAAACCACAGCCCTTTAAAGATTTCCTTTGTATCAGCTTACGCACTTTTGTCATGAGGAACTGTGCAGGTAAGGTGTGCATCTATATAGGAAAAAACTAGTACCTGTACTAGGGATATTGTAACTGCATTCGTGCTCGACTACCAAAGGGCACTAGCTCAGAACATGATGGTAAAAATGCCTGAGCCCTGTCTACCGTAGCACTTACACCTGTACAGCTGCACCATTGCTAGCAGTTGCTGTAGTAAGGTTACTAAGTTTACTAATGCAGATAAGATCTTGGGATTGCCCATCATGCAGTACTCCAGAAGCAATCAAAGGCTTTATTTCACTTTTGATATTGAGGAAAAAATTCTCCTATGCTGTATTGCGTTGTTACATTAATAGAACACCTCTAGTTCTTAGTTCTGATAACTTGCTGAACTGAACGGGTGCAAATAGGCGTATCTGATGGCTGCATTATTTGAATGATGTATTAAATAAGCAACCTTCTGTGTATATGTTCCCTATCGGAAGATTTTTTTTCTCTGCAGGACCCACAAATTCTCTGAAATATGTCCCCTTAGTGACGGGTTTGGCTTCTGCCCGAAACCTGGAGCATTTAGAACTGGTTCGAGTTCCTTTTCTTGGAGGACTTATCCAGCATGTTGTAGAAGATAGCTGGAGATCAGGTATACAACTTCCTACTGCCCTGAAGAATAGAACAAAATTACCTCGGGCATCTCATGGGTACCGATCTTATTCTACAGTTTGTTCTTTAATTAGTATGCTTTTAGCCATGTTGAAAGGGTGTTAATAATGGGACTTTTATTTTATTTTTGGGTATTGTTTTAATCTTCTGTATATAACTATATGCTTTAGTGACACATTTTTGTATACTAATACTGAAAACAAATAAAAGCTAAGTTAAATTGAAGTTCTATATTTCTATAACAATGGAAACTATTAAAGAATTGCTACCTTTTGACATTCCAACCAAATGTCAATCTTTACTGTCATTTCACTTTCTAGAGGGTGGAACTGGCAGGAGTAATTTGAAGGAAGGTCACTTTTAATTTAAAAAAAATAGCTTCTTGGTAAACTTCTGTTGTGGTAGTCAGGGCTACCTCCTACCAGTAGGTGTCAACGTAAGGAAGCTTATATTAATTTTCTTTAAAATGGCATGTATTGTTATTGTTAATTGCAATTCTGCATTCGTAAAATAACACCAGGAAAGTGAGTAATGTTTTAATGCCACAACCCATTGACTAAAGTGAAATTTTGCTTTTCTTTCCCTTTATCAGGTGGTTTTAGGAATTTGCACACTATAGTTTTGGGAGCTTGCAAGAATGCTCTTGAAGTGGATCTTGGCTACCTCATCATAACTGCTGCACGAAGGTACTTGCCTTCCCCAGCCATTGTCTTTCCTTTCTGGTTTCTCTCTCTTCAAATCACAGTTGTTTAGGTAATTTAATAAATTCCCAGTGTTTGAAGAACAAGAAGTTTTAAATGTTCAAGAGAAAAGCCATGTGAACTTTTACAATCTATAACAAGAATATCAAATGGCTAGAGGAAAGGACTGGGAATTACCATGCCTGGATTCTGTTGTTACGTCTGTCACTGACTTGTTCTGTGGTCTGAGCCAAGTTACTGCACTTTGTCATCTGTAAAATGAGTATAACAGTATTTTTCTAGCAAGTGTGTATGAGGCTTAATTGGTATTTATAAATTGCGTGGAGTTCCTCATTGCTGCATAACTGCAAAATACTGAAGGATGCAGGTATCCACTGGATTTCACCATTGTCAAGTAAATGTTTTCGTTTTACTGCCTAGAGTGGAACAGAGGCATTCACTCGGATGTTTTCTGCACTAAACAGTGCTTTGTTGCATCTGACCTTGAATGTGAACTGTACTTGATTGCTTTTAGGTTGCATGAAGTGCGAATTCAACCTTCCCTGACCAAAGATGGTGTCTTTTCTGCACTGAAGATGGCAGAACTGGAGTTCCCACAGTTTGAAACCCTTCATCTGGGATATGTTGATGAGTTTTTGCTACAATGTATGCACATTTTTGAAAAAAATTCTTAAATTACCTGGTGAGGGTTAGGATAGTGCAAATTGATAGTTTTGGTGTATTTTTCTAAGACTTGCTTTTAAAAGAATATAAATAATTATTGCTCTTGAATCTGGTGACGTTTAGTCAAGTATGATTTTTCTGTACCCCCTGAAACTTCCATTGTAACTGGGACTGAGACTTTGCTTTGTCTAATGAAAATAATACTCTGGTCTTTGTGTCAAATGGGATTACAGTATGGGACTCAGAAAAAGCTTATTGAAAGGCTGCAACTTCTGAAGCAGCAGATTGCTGAAATCTTCTATTGTCTTTCTTTAGGCAAAATGACTAATGGGGACTTGGTAAAATATGGCTTGGCTGATGTCGTTGAAAATCCAGGAATCATCACAGACATTGGAATGAAAGCTGTAAATGAAGTATTCTCTTGCATCAAGTATCTGGTCGTGTACAACTGCCCACATCTGCACAACCCAAACAATTGGATCACAGGTATTGAATGCTTTTGGAATGCTGGAGATACAATGTGAATGCCTCACATCAGGATGAAGATTTCTACTTAAACTCCTTTCAGTAAATGAACATCATAATCCTGCAATTTAAGGAAACATCTGAGACCAAGAAATGGTCTATTTTTTTTTTTTAAAGATTTGGTAGTTGAGGGCATGCCTTCTGTGTGTGTGTGCGTGTGTGTGTATATATATAATATATATACACACAAGCAGAATATTGTTAATTTGCACTGTAGATTGGGGTAATAGTTAGGAATTATTGATGTTTGCAAATTAGTAAGTGAGAAATATAGTGGAATAGTGCATCATATAAAATTATGATGTACCCATTTAATAAAGTTAGTCCAATTTAAAAGTTTTCATGATAATTCATTGTGCTTGAATTCTGACTTTTTAGGACCAGGTCTGATGATGAGAGTGTATTTTCGTGTCTATCGCTGATTCTACTCTGGTCCCCTTTCCTGAGAGTTGATAAAAGTGCAAATTAGTGCTAATTACGATAGTGATTCCTGTGATGCGAATGCTTGTCTGTTATGAGCTAGACTGAGACTACAAATGCTTTTCATACAGGTTGTGAACAGCAGGATGGATTTAAATCACTAGTCAGGAAGGCTCCATTTAATCATGGATTTATACATAAAAGTGCATTCTTGTTGGTTGTTATAACCTTAATACATATTCCTCACAATTCAGAGATAGATGTAGGTTTCATTTTTAGAAGGTACACTACATTTTTAAGTGATTTATTTTGAAAACTTTTCAGATTAGTTTTACAGCTATATCAGAAAATGAATGGTTGTTTGGTTGTTTCATTTGCCAAAGGTAATTGAAGCAGATATTTATGAAGTCATTGGGAGGTGAACTATCTCCAATTCAAAAGGTTAATCATTAATATTTGGAGGATTTTCTTGCCATGCAGTATTAGGAGGAGAACATCACCAGACAGACATTTAAATTGTTTTATTTAACTAAAACAACAACATTATGTAGTCTGGATTTTTTCTTCAACAGCAAACATATAATATTTTAACAAAACAAGCATATGAATTTTTGAATTTAGTTAAACATTCACATTTTTTAAAATCATGTTTGTTTTTGTTAAAATTGTTTTTAACTAAAATAGTTAAATGAAATATTAAAAAAAAATTAAATCGACTATGTCAGCCAGGTCAACATGAGAAACTTAAAATACTGGCTTCTGCAGCTAACTCAGTCGTTTTCACCTTCATCTTCCTGTTTGTTCATAAGCTGGAAAAGAAAAACAAGGTTTCCTGCTTTTTCAGGTCCCAAACGATTTCTCAATTTGGAATGAATTAGTCCAAAGGAAGAAAATATTGTTTCTACACCGGCAGAAGAAGCTACTGCTGTCAAAAGTGAGATTATCACTTCAACAGTCTCTGAATCCAAGTGCTTAAGTGACTTCCACCAGTTCACTGGTGTGACTTTCTTTAAAACATCATCAGCAAACATGTATTTCTTGAATGGTTCACCCTTAGCTCTGAAGTTTATTATAGCTGGCATTATGGAGGGATGATTGCTGGATGTCCATGTCATAGCCATCTCCTCCTCTTCAGCAGTTAAGGTTCCACCTTCGTACCAAGTATTGAGAATATTTGCAAGAAAATGAGCTGGAGATAGTGCTTATCCCACTTGTTTTTTTAATGCTTGTAACTTAACTCTGTCATTGCATATTTCTCTTTTTAACATCTCACTCAGCTTCTTCCAAATTTCAACAGCATCAGCAATAAAACAGCTATTTCCCTGAGTTTTGTTCAAGGCTACAGAAATAGGCTTCCAGGTACTCAGCATGTGTTCACCATTTCTCTTAAGCCCAATGTTGAGAACTTTGGCTGTGACAGGGCCATCTATTTTTTCATGATTTTGTTCACAAACTGTCATCAGATTCAGCCAGTTCTTGATATAGTGCTCAAAACAGTCCACTGCTGAGTTCCATCGCACGTCTTGTGGGAGAGTTAGCTTGGTTCCTCCCACTTTTTTCAGAGCAACTGCTGCAAAGTGGTTGTTACAGAAGTATTTTGCAATTTCAATAACATTAACCTTTATTTCTGGAACACCGAAGTCTTTGGGTAGGATGTGCATCAAATGAGCACTGCAACCGTATGTTATGAGCTTGGGACTCTCTTCACTCTTCTAAACTTCTTCTCATCTTAGATACTTTTGCAGCCCTGTCTGACCAAGCTGCATACTAGACATTTGAATTTTTTTTCAGTTTGTTATAGCTTTTACTACTACTTCTTGTAAATATTCTGCTGTGTGTGTATTTCCTGAAGTATCAATTGTTTCTGTACCCGTTGTCACACAAGCACATACAACAGGATCATTGTGGACATTGCTCCACCCATCAAGACTCAGGCTAACAATTTTACCCTCTAGACCTTTTGCACACTGCTAAGTTTCTCTTTCATACACTTTATCCAGCAATTTGCTTACGACATCTGCTCTGTTGGGTGGACTGTATCCTGGTCTTAATGACTGAACCATATTAATGAAGTGTGGGTTCTCAATCATACGGAAAGGAGAGTTCGTTGCATAAACAAATGGGTCAATTTTTTCATCTATTATCTCTTTTTGTAATCTGCTGGTTCTTATCACAAACTTATCTATGGTTGTTTCTGGATGATGGAGATTTTTTTTTTCTTTTTGCTACAGGTGGTATACTGTGGCTATGTGAGAGAAACACTATCATTGGCAGATAACTCTGAAACTATAGAAAATGATGGTGATCTTGAAGGTGGATAGTCGTCAGAATCCTGTATGTTGAGGATGGATTCTCCTAAACAAAATAAGTCAATGCCATTATTTAATTATTATTACCATACTGCTCATTTAGTATTACTCATTGCATTCATTGACACTCAGTACTACTTTAAAGGTGAAATTTTAGAAGGAAGATCAGCCTATTTCAGCTATTTATTTTGTATCAGAACTGCATCTAAAATGATAGTACCATAGAGTAACAACTATATTTTTTGCTCAAACATGAGAATTCAAGAATAGTCCAGAAGGAAGACAGGTAGTCCTTAAGAAAGAAGTATGAAATAAAAAAGTTTACCAACCTGAAAATCCTGCATGTTCAGACATGTTCCTTTCATCATCTTCAATGCAGCTTCCTCCTGAGAAGGAACACTTCTCATGATATTGTTTCATTTGGGAAACCAGGCCTTTCATTTCTTTGTTGCACTGTTTGCATTTTGCAAGCATGCCTGTCTTACCCACAGGTAGAGGAACTTCATTAAAATATTCCCAAACTGGGTCTTTTACGGCCTGCTGCCATTATAGGTTTTCCCTTCTAGTGACAGAATGATGTGGTAGATCTCAAATCAATAAAGGCTACACTCAGAAAGACCTCAAGACTTCTGGAATATGCTGCTCAAACAGTTTGATTTTTGTTTCTACTGCCTGTCCCTCCCTTCTCACATTTATCTCCAGACTTCTTCTCCTTGTCCAGATCTATTCTGTTCCCAACAATCTTCTGTTCATTGAACTTTTTGAAACTTTGCACTTTTAGAGAGCGGTAAAGGATGGACTCTGTGTACTCAAATTTGCAGAGGGAAAATAGGGTTGAGGTCTGTTACTTCTCACCTCAATATATTATTTATTTATTTATTTAAAAACATTTTTTGCTGTTAACAAACATGTTATCTCTGGAGAGACAAATCCACAGTTTGAGAACTGCAAAACTAAGCATCTCTGATGGTATCTTCTAGACTGAGCACTGAGTCCCATTGGTTAGATAGAAAGATTAACCTAAATAATCTATACCAGGGATCAGGAAACTTTGGCACGCAGCTTGTCAGGGAAAGTCATTGGCGGGCCAGGCCAGTTTGTTTACCTGCAGCGTCCGCAAGTTTGGCCAGTTGCAGCTCCCACCAGCCAATGTGGGCTGCAGGAAGCAGCGTGGGCCGAGGGATGTGCTGGCTGCCGCTTTCCATTGATCTACACAGAAGCCCCTGGAACTCCATAAGATTGGGTCCCTAATCCATGAACTATTGGAACTCATTTACAAAACTTTTCTTAAACATTACATGAATATATTGTCTCATACTATAGAATTAGAATTTATAATCCCTATTCCATGATGAGATATCTTTGAGCTAGAAGGTATCTTATTAAAACTATCTTTAGATAGCTTTTTTTCCTCAAAAAGCGTTTTATCAAAAAAATCTAATTTTTTTTTATTTTTGATTTTTTTTTTAAATCATTGATTTTTATCCACCCTGGTGAACAGTCGTTATAGATGTGGACTGTATTCAGACTGGTTACAGAATGAAGAAAGTAACAGTTAGCAGACATCAGAATTACTCCTTTCCCCAGTCGTCATTTTAAAACACGGGTAGGGCAAAGACAGAGAGAGAGCCCTAATAATGATGGAAGGTTTTCCATAATTCTGCTAACTATTCTGTCCCACTATAAACAAATATGGAGCTGCAGAAATTTGGAACCCCGATGCTGATAAACTGTCATAGTGGTGGTAATGGAAGGCTTAACCGTCTCAAATCTGCAAAAGTTCTAATAGGAGATAAAAGAGGAGCATATATCTCTCTCCTTCCACAGACCATTCAAGATGGACCCGGCTAGTTGACCTCACCCTGGTGCGATGCCATGCAATAAAGCTAGATTCTTTTAGTCAGTTCATTGAATTACTGCCAAGTTTGGAGTTTATCTCTCTGGACCAGATGTTCCGGGAACCTCCTAAGGTAAGTTTTTCTGTGTGTAGTTTGAGGTTTGGTTGGTTTTTTTTGTTTTGTTTTTTTGTTTGTTTGTTTTTTTATTGTTGCTAGGGCATCTGAAATATACCAGAGTTCTGTTAAGGTACATGCTTTTTATAGTTATAATTAATTAAATAGTTCTGTGTGTGACTTAGGAATACAATGATTGCTATGAAAGATGTTTTTCTAAAAGATATGCTCTGAAGTTCTATGGCCTATGTTATGCAGGTCAAACTAGAGTATCACAGTTTTCCCTGCTAGCTTTATGATCTATGAATCTGTGATATGCAATGAAGAACAATTGTATCCATTTGCAGACAGCAGTAGTGGTGGAATGTGGTACTAATGATTAAATATTTTGTTGTCCTCAGAAAAAAAGGTTTAGATGTACTGTCCATATTTTTACTAGGGTTTTCATTGCTATTTTGGTTTTGCCTCTTTTTTTTTTTTTTTTTTTTGCATGAGACTTATTTTTGTATTGAGAGAATTACACATTGTACTAAGTATTCTTATGATTTTGCAGCATGGTAAAATTGTGGTACTATTTCTTCATGAATGTGAATACTTCCATATATGGATTCTCTGATTTTTGTCTCCCCTCCTCATTCCTGCCACCACAAACTGTTAAATATCTTCTTATAACAATGTTCACAACTGTGGCAATGTACTAAATACTTCTTAATGAGATGATTATTCCAGAAACCTTTATCACATATGTTTTTGTTTTTTACTAGAAAATCAAGAATAGTATCATTTTAATATCTGTCCTCTGTCTAGGGCCTATCTTGCTCTGGAAAGGAAATACAAACTCTTCTACTAGATTTTCTTTCATTTCTAGCTTCTCTGATCCTATGACCTATGCATTACAACTTTTTACCATAAGAGTGTACTATTGCACTTTACATTTTTAATGCCAGTTTGAAAGAGGAAAGGGAAGGGGTATAAATTTGACAACCAAATACGCAATCTGTGCAATGAAAGTACAGCAAGTTTTGTGAGCAGATCCTTCCCCATATCTACACACATACTACCCAACGACAAATATAACAGCATCAATACAGTGGTTTTGTATCAATGTTATGATACATTGTGGCAATTTGACATCAGTAATTTAGAATCTTTTTGTGTTTTTGTTTATTTCAGGGCTGTGCTCGTGTGGGCCTGAGTGCTGGCACAGGGATTGGTGTTTCATCTGCCCTAGTCAGTAATCAGAACTCCAACAATGATAACGACAACAACAACAACCACCAGAACAACAACAACCCCAACATCCATCACAACAACCATCAACACCCAAATGACCAGAACGAGGAGAACGAGCTGCGGCAAGATGGGCAGGTGGAAGAGCAGCAGATTGCAGCCGAGGGTAACCACTGATCTTTTGTGAGCCTCTGAAAGAAATGGTCTTATTTTGCATTGCCATTTGCACAGGACTGTAGGCAAAAAGTGAATGTGTATTGTATTTGAGCTCACTTGGTCAGGGTTAGGATTGCATCACGTTACTTTGTAGCATACCATCCAGTGAAATGGTACAGATGTTTTGGGGAAAGCAGCATAAAGGCCTCAACCAGATGAACTTGTCGTGGTAATGCAAGGAACCTTTTCAGGAAGAAAAATGGAGAATCCTGAAGGAGCCACTTCCTTCAGCAAAACCAAGAGTATAGAATTGGACCCAAATCCCCTAGAAGTTACAGAACCAATAATCTCTGAGAGGCTTCAGCATGACTCAGTGAGGAAATAAGGCAGCTACTGTTAGTGATATTACAGCACTGCGGTGCCTCTCTGTGACTTCAGTGTGATTATTACTGGAAATACTTCTACATATATTGAGCTATGTGCTTTGGCTTCTTTTTCTTGATGGTTGATTTTAATTGTCTCGATCTTTTCAGCACTGAATGATATGGAGGAAGTGGCACAGGATGATGGAGTGGCTGCAGGGGACAATCAGAATGAGGCCTCTGCTCATAATCCAGCAGTTATTCCTATGGATGTTGATGAGGAGCAAGCAGGTAATTCTGATCCTGGAAAGTAATCATTACTTCAAGATCCTTCGAGTTGCAAGATTCATTAGCTCAGTGTGACTCTATTCTGACTTGACTTTTGTTCAGCTAGGACATGCGAGACATTTGAATTAATAGCTCTGGTATGGTGGGATACTGCAAAGAAACTTGTTGTGATTTAAAGTCTGTTCTACAGTCCCCACTTTTCTGCAGTTGATTTGGTGCAGGATTATGCTTCTAAGGCCTAATTTTCATACTGCAGTTAATGAGAGGGTCAGAAGGTATGAATATTCTTAGCTTGCTTTGCCTTGTTCCAGCCCTTGCATTTATGGTCTCCCTCCTCCCACTGCAGTTCATGGACTCCTCCCCTTTGGTTGTGTTGTAGCCAGAGCATCTTGTATAAGCACTAATTTAAGTTGCATTAATGAGTCGCATCAGACAGTCTCAGTTACTGATGCCAGCCATTTGCTTTACAGCACACTGCACTGTAGATATGTCAACAGCTTAAAACAAAACCATGGTGTCTGGTCACTGGAGTGTTTTTCCAAAAAGCCCCAGGACATTTATTTTCATGCTGATGTTCATTTCTCAAATTATTCACAGGTACCATATACTGTGCCAGTTTGGTACAGTTAGCAGCACTCTGTCCCAACAGCCAGAAGCATGAGAGTTGAGCCCCACAAGAGGACATAGGTTTGCACTGAGTGCAGATGCTCTGGGATGTTACTAGGAGGAAGACTGCTGCACCACTAGGGGTCTTTTCTGCCATCTTTGAGGGTTGCCTGGGTGGAAGTTTGACATTCCTGGATGCTTTTTCAAAAGTATTTGAGGATAATCCCAACATCCTGGCTAACATTTGCGCTCCCAGTAACACAGATTCTAAAGGATGAGCACAAAATGCCTTCCAAATGAGCACCTCAGTTACTACTTTGTCAGTTTTTCACTGTTGTAGAAGATGCTTACGGGATACTTCGAGTGTGAGGCATGTCATAGAAAACCAAATTCTGGCCTATTGTGCCAGCCCTTTTTTTTTTTTTTTTGGTGATAGATTAGAACATCTTTTGATTGTTTTAAGTGTGTTTTAATGCTGCATCTTTAAATCACTTTTGCAGCATTTCAGTTTTTATGCAGGACCCACAGAAAAGCGTGCAGAGTTGGTTGAACCAAACCCATCTCTTTCTATGGTATTCCCAAACTGTTGGAGACCTTCACCAGACAGGAACTATTGCATTATAATACCCTACAATCAGTGATTGCCTGACGTAAATGAACTGTCAGCATTCTTTTCCTTTTTTAGGACCCAGTGGCCTTCAGCCTATCGTAAAAGCCACACCTATTACTGTCCATGACTCGGACAGTGAGGATGAAGAAGAAAACATGGGGTCCTCAAGAGCCTGCATTACTAACAGCATTGCACAGAGTTACTCTGATGGAGAAGAGAAAATCAGAGATCCAGTGGAAACCAGAGAGCTGTCAGGTGTGAAAGATTTTGTATGGGTTGGCTTATTAGTAAGGGCTGGATTACACTAGGCAAAGTCTCCTAATTTGGAGACTGAAGCTTAAAAGAGCCCATTTTGCTTCTTTTCCATGCCTCAGGTAACGACTAGTCATACAGATCCATTACAACCTAGAATGAAGCAGTAGGATACATCCCCATAATGCTGCATTCACATGTGTAAAATGGGGACATACAGCATAAATGCCAGAGGTATAGCTGCAGATTTTTGCAGGCACAGGACTGCTCATACATATTTGCAGGTACATTCATTGCATCAGTGGCTTACAGTAGACATCTGTATGTCCAGATTTGCAACTGTGTTGCCCATATGAACTCTTTCAAAGTGCCTGCAGTCACAGGTTGAAAAGCTATCAGGCAAATGCTTAGGGGAAGGGTAGGAAATGCCACTGCCATCTAATGGATAATGTAGGCTTCCTGGGAATGTCCCAGAGAAAGTAGTCCAGACCCAGACCTTAAAGAGAATGTTATAGCTTAGGAATAAAGTGAATCCTCCCTTTTTTCAGCTCTCAGGCTCCTCTGCTTTGGAACAAGGCTCATTATTGTTACTGTCATTGTTTGTATTACAGTAACACCCACAGGCTCAAATAAAGGTTGAGGCCCAGTTGTACAAGTGGAAAAACACAGCAAGAGACTATCCCTTCCCTGAAGACCTTGTAGTCTAAATAGGCAAGACAGACAATGGATAGAAAGGGAAACTAAGGCACAGAGAGGTAAAGTAATTTGACAAAAGTCACAAGGTGGCTCTGTGGCAGAGATGGGAATAAAACCCAAGTTCTTTATCCTCAGTCTGTGATACCTCTCCAGAAACACAGATGACTTTAATAACATTTCTGAAGTCTTCATCTGCTCACTCTGAGTAGGACACTGGTCCACATGTGTACGCAAAAGGTGGAAGTAAACGTTGAATTACATTCTGTACACAGGATGCCAGATAATTGACATGAAGTATATATGGCCTGGTTCTTCTGGGTCTTGTAGCCTAGAAAAGGTTTAGCTAACTTAACAGTATAACAATAATCCTGAGTGGTGTGTTGGCTTAATGTACCCTACTAGCCTTCCATTTTTGCAGATCTGAACGCACATCAGCCTTAGTTCAGAAGTGAGAATGAATTTGGTGGCTTCACACTAGTAGCTGGTGTGTATCTGCATCTCAAAACCGTTAGTGATTTAGTACTTTTTGACAGGACTAGTAGTTTCAACTCAAAGGAAGTCCCAGGCAAGCTACAGTGTAGCAATGAGGTTGGGGACCCAGATTTGAAATAGCAGGGGATAGCTACATGTCAGAATTAAGATACGTTTGGAGAGCTGTTTGCAGAAGCTTTCCTGGTGATACCAGTGCCATTGGGAGCTATCTGGTCTAGTACACGGAGCAAGGGGCTGGGAGCTAGATGTTTCTGAGTTTTAATGCTGGTTTTGATACTGACTCTGTGTCTATTCCTCTGTAAAATGGGAATAAAACTTATCTACCATACCTCACATGTAGGTGTGTAAATTAATGACTGCACAGTGCTTTGCAAGTATGAAGCACTATCAGTTCTAAATTGTCATTTAATCCCTTATTTTCAAGAGAACTAAGAATTGCTACAAATTCATTCCCATATCATGTTCTTGCACATTGGCCTTTTTAACGGGTGAGCTGCTTACAGAAAGCCCTAGGCACATCCAGCAAATGTGTGCCTGGTACATCAGTTCAGATGAGCAGCTCCAGGATGTTAGAGAGATTCAGCTGCCAATGGGATAAGTGTTAACTTCCCACAACTTCAGAATAAGTCCTAATTCAATATTGGTTCCTCACTGACCTCCCCACAGCCTTTGCAGCTGAACTCCTGGCTGCCTACACTTTTAGGTGGTGTCCTACAGCATACTATTCTGCATGTTGTCCATATGCATTGTCCATATGCAATGTCCATATGTGTTTATTGCCTTGCATTCGCTTGCTTTATTGTTCTTTCATGCTTAATGTTACTGTATCAGCAGTGAGCGGTAAAGGGAAGACTCCACTGCGGAAGAGGTGCAATGCCAACCAAGTGGGCCAGGTCAAGCAATTCCATGCTGAGGAGAGCAGCTGTGAGAAAGGCTGTCAAGTGACCAGTGAGCAGATTAAAGCAGATATGAAAGCAGCCAGCGACATGCCTGACAGGAATAAAATCAAAGATTCTTACCCAGGTTGCACTAATGCCACTGGATCGACAGGGACCTCCCACTCTTGCAGTGCTGCTTCTTCAAGCCCTGATTGTGCAAGGACAGCTAATAGCCACTCTGCTGGCACCAGTCCAACAATTGCAGATGAATCCAGGCAGTGTGTCTGCTCCCCTTGTAAGAGCGAAGGCTCCAATGAGAGAGACAGTGAGGAGGGTGCCATTTGTTCCAGGTGCTCCTGCTATAGGCAGCAGGAGCCACAAAGGAGGATTAGTGGGTGCTCTGATGGGGAGTGCCCATCCACTAGTGGCACCTACACTAGGAATGGGCCAAATAGCACTGGGTCAGAGTTTTCACTTAGGACGCTGCCAAACTGTGGGCCTCCAGGAGAGGCAAACACCGAAAGGACTAATGGGAGTGTCTGTGGGACTGCTGGTGAGGAGGAGAGCGCTGGCTCACAGCCAGGGAACTATGAAATGGAGTATAATGAAGATTATCCCCGCCGGCCTCTAACAAGAGCCAGAAGCAAACTGTCCCATGTACCGCTGTTGTCTGAATCAGGTATGGCCTACACTTGTATATTTTACTTCAGAGTTCCTGTTTCATACTAAAGCAGCAACTATCAACTAAAAGAAGCATCCATATTTTAATAACTCAATAATTCTGCATGCTTGTAAATAAACAGTTTTATTGATTGACAGAAGAGCCAGAGAGTTAAAATGACAGATTTATCAGTTTCATAGCTGCTTATGGTCACACATCTTTCTGTAAGCGTGACCATGATCTCTATATTTTCTCATATGTTTTCATGTGTGTCATGCATATGTGGTAAGGTTGGAACAACAATTCATTTACTATTTTGAAAAACACAAATTTTTTGACAAATCATCTTGGTTTTTCTGTCTTTATAAGCTGTTATTCACTGAAACATAAGAATTGCTCCCCCATTCAAGAATTACTTCTGTGAAAGAGGAAGCAGGGATGCTTAACTGTTTTCCAGAGGAAAAAAGTTGATGCAATAATTGTGATAATTGATCAGCCAGTAAGGCAAAATGTAATTATTACCCAACCTTAGTAGTATACAAACACACACCAGCATAATGGATCCCACTTCCAATTGCTGAGGCATGAATAAGAGACTTGAAAAATGCATTTCTCATTAAATAGTTTGCACAATATCCAGAATGCTAAAAGAGCCCATCTAAAGGGATGGAACAGAGACTAAAATTTGGGATGCGGGGAGGGAACTTGCTGGCATCTTCCGTTTCTTACTGTACGTTAGGTAAGGTTTCCTGTCCAAGCTGCTATAGATTTCACTTGTCAGTCCGGGCACACTTTTCAATAATATTTTCCACATACCCAGAATTCCTCTCTGGGAGCATCTAACAAGTAAAATGTGACAGAAAATAATGGTGTTATTTATAGAATCATAGACAGTGGAGATGGAAAAGATTTATTCAGTCATCAAATCCATATCTCTGCCAATGCAGGACTGATTTCAGTACATTTTCGAGTGTTTTTCCAGTCAAGTTCAATGTCCCAAGTGCTGATGAAGCTTAAATCACTTCCCTTAGGAGACTACTCCATAGCTTAATATATCTCAGATTCAAAACGGTATCCTGATATTCATCTTGAATTTTCTGTTTCCTAACTTGCTCCATTATTAATAGTAATGGAATGAAACCGATAAAGAAATATAGTGCATTGTGTGCATGCCTGACAGGTCTTCCTGAAAAGAGTGCTGTTCTCCTGTCTCAGTTAAGGAAAGGGTCTGTTTCTTCTGCAAGTTAAGTGTCTTCACATTTCATATTTCATGGCATAAGCTGATTGCCTGCAGACAGTCAGGAATCCCTATCCCCCACCCCGCAAAAAACCCAGTCTCACAAGCGTGTGCACATCTATGCCCTTGTGCAGCATTTGCCTGCTCTGAAGCATTCAGTGTTGGCTAATGCTGGAGGCAGGCTCTCGGTCTTGAAGTACCAGTCAAATCTGGTGTGGCCCAGGCCCAAATTCATGCTGTGTATGCCTGGATATATAGAACAGTGAGGCTCCATCTGTCAAGCCATTATAGCAGCGTTTCCCAAACTGTGTTCCGCGGAACACTGGGTGTTCCGCACGATGTGAATAGGTGTTCCATGAAAGAATCGTAATTTAAAAAAAAGGGTCTTTAATTTTATTTAATTTTAAATTTGGCATATTTGAAGCATAGTTTAGAACTCTTTTTGAATGACCTATAATTTAACATAAAACTCTTTTTCCAGCATTATTCTTAATATTAAGCGAATTTGTGATAGAAAAAAGCAGAAACACCAATCCCATTAAATCCAGATTTGTATTTCTGTTTATAAGAATAGACTTTCCTAGTAAAAATCTAATTTGTTTGTTTGTCTAATATATAAAAACAGGGGTTTTTTTTAAGTAGAACACTGTTTCTAATTGACTCTTGCACTTGATTTTTGTACTGCTTTATACACGCTTTCCAATTAGAAATTGTTAGTTCAAGTTATTTTAAATTTGTATTTTTGCTTTGTTTTATAAAATAAAATATATTTGAGCATAAATAATGCATTTTTTATTTGAAAACCAAATAACTACAAAATAATATTATAAGTGTTCCGTAATGGGCTAAAAAGTGGCCAAGAAAGTTTGGGAAACGCTGCGTTATAGTCTACTTCCCTCCTCTTCCATCCCCCCATGCTGGAATGTAATATTCATTTACATTCAATGCAAAACTTGAAAACGGTTTGTTACAAAACTAAAGAAATGTTCCTGTAATTGGGTTGAATAAATGCATTGAGATTCATGGCTCTCTATTGTTTTGCCTGTGAGTTCCGGAATAAAGTGACGTGGTTTTTGGCTTTTATAACAAACTTTTATTTATGATAGTGAATCTTCTATAATTGTTTGTCTTGAGTAATTGTTTAACATTATCTCAGACATCTAAGTTTTAACTTTTTCTATTGCTTTATATGGCAAAGAGTGAAATAATCATAAAAATAATTACTAATACTGCAGATAAGTTGGCAAAAGGGGGAAAAAATTATTGGCGGGTATGATACTCTAATTACAGTAAAAAGCAAAACTGGTTTTGTCATATAATAAGCATTTCATTTGAAACTTGTCTTAAGTTTAATTTATAGCTGAAATTACATCCATGTTAAGCTCTTTGAAGAAGAGATCTTTGCCTGGAGCTGTACTGTGCACAATTCAGCATACGTTTTGGATGTTTTTCTTGTATTACAATAAGTGACTGTATCCCTGGTCATATATGCTATATGTACTGTCATGAAATCACACTGGATGATGATACATATGTACAATGAATTGCTTATTCCAATTATAGAATAATTTTTTTCACTGTCAATTTCATCTCCCACAACTGTGGGTCCTCTGGAAGAGGTTCCTGAATGCTGCAGGCTCAAAGGGGCTCAGTTAAAGTTTGAGTGGCAATTGTAACTCAAACTCCTTGCCTTTATGAGTTTGTCTCAGCTGTAACATTATCAAACAGTCTTTTGTGTTCAGTTTCCTTTTTTGTTTTTTAACGGCGGTATAACTTTCATTGACATCGTCTCAGTGTCATAACATCATGTCTACAGACTTGCATTGGTATCACCTTGAGAACTTTGTAACAGTGCCAAGGTGAACAGAGAGAAAGCATTGTCACAAAAGGGTAACTTATAGGCAATACTCAGTAGCTGGTTATCCAACTTTAGGGGACCCCCTCAAGATTAGTCAGCTAAAAATCTGTGCCTGTGTATATGTTAAATTCATCTCTTCATAGCATCCTGAAAGTAGCTTCATTGTTTTTCCTAAATGAAGGAGGCAGTGGAATATTATTAGATTACAGAAAATCTAACTGACTTTGACCTATAATATTAAAGTGGTGCCCAGGTTCCCTCCTCCTCCCCCATCCACCCCACAATTTCAGGAGTCATATTAACTATTTTTCCACATTCTGCTACCTTCCGTTCTTATTGGCTGTACTCTTGTAGGCAGGCAGTGAAGTAAAATTTACACAAGTCCCGTTCTCCTGAACACTTAGAAACATAGGAATTGCCAGAATGGATCAGACCTGGGGTCCATTTAGTCCAATATCCTGTCTCCAACAGTGGCCAGCACAGGCATTGCAGAGAAAGGTACAAGAACCATGGAATAGGCAGATGTGAGATAATCTGCCTCTCCTCCTCCCCATATTAGTTCTCATCCTGATCTAATAGTGAGTTAGATACTAGATCAGTTTAAACTGTGAAGCATAAAGTATAAGCTACGTTTTGAAATGTTAGCTTTAGCAATTATAACACTTATAACATTCTTGTCATCCATATAAATGTGCAATCCTTTTCCGAATCTTGCCAAGTTCTTGGCTGCAACAAGTACCACAGTTTAATTATGTGTTTTGTGAAAAATGCTTTTGAATTTGCTACCCATTAATTTCATGCGGTGTCCCCTTGTTCTTGTGTTTTGAGACAGAAGCTCCTGATCTATCTTCTCTAGACCGTTCATTATGTTGTATACTTTTATCATGTTGAGTCGTCTTTGTCTCCTTTTTCAAGTAAACAATCCTGCTTGTCTTGTCATCTTTCGCCAAGCCCTTCTAATCTGCAATATCCCTTTTGAGAGGACTCTTGTAAATGTCACTTTCCTGGAAATGTGCAGGCCCGGGAAAACACTGAACTTGAGAGTATCTGGGAAGAAAAACTCAAATATTTGGCCTCTTTGGCTTGACAGCATCCCTTTTAAACTTCCCATCCATTTCAAAATATCAAAGTGTATTTCATCCTCAGTGAAATATTAATCTGTTTTACTTAACTATCTCAAAACAGAATTAATTCTTCTTTATAAGGTATTTAATCCTGGGATGGAAGGTGCTATAGAAGTGCCAAGTGATGGTAGGGTCATTTTTTTATTACTGTGTCCCTACAAAACCTTGAATTTTAAATTGCAAAGAGAAATCTGCCAAAGCGTGAGGTCAGTGTTTCCTCTGAAATAGTTGTCACTACTAAAACAGTGTAGGAAGCTGCTGGGCTCCATACTCTGCTTTATGTGTGAGCGTCATCTGCAGCATCAGAGATGTGGCCAGGAAAAGGAGATGGGAGTGAGCTTTCAAATAGTTTGTTGACATGTACAGTTAATTATTGAAAAGCCTATTAAGGTTCTTCTTATTTTCCAAAAATTTCCAGTTCTCTCTGGGGAGTGGAGCATGGTCTAGTTGTTACAGCAGAGGACTGGGATGTAGGGTTCTAAACCTGGCTCTGCTGCTGTCTCCCTGTAAGACATTGGACAAGTGATTTCAGCATCCTTTCCTGTGAAATCGGGAATCATATTTACTTTTTTCATTTGAACAGACTTGGCCATTAAATCTGAAAGTGGTGGTGTTGCAGTTGATGGGTTATGACCCCAGTTGCTAGCCTAGGGTGGTCCAATGACTACACTAGTGGAGCTAGAGCATTAGAGGCTATTGGAGGTCCAATTAGGAAAAGCTTCTGCTTTTCTCCTGGCTGTAGCTTAGTACAGAGGAAAGACTGTACTTTAATTTTCCCTTTTTGTTTTTTCCAGAAGTGGCCAAGCCGAAGCCTCGGCAAACAATGAAGCGGAAAAGGACAGCTGACAAGTCAACAAGCACTAGTGATCCTGTTATTGAGGATGACCATGTTCAGGTAAGGCTTATTTCCCCATCTACCACAGGTTCCCAGCCAAGAGGCTTTATGAACATATGACTCATTACAGGCTTGTTTTCACTGCAGAGATCAGATTATAAATTGAGTTTGGTCCCTATCTCAAGTCCCATCAACACACACACATCCTTAACTCAAGTGCAGTGGTACTTGTAACTCAAGTTAGCTGGCCTGAGAGGGAGTATATGCTAAAGCTCAAGTTAACACAACTCATCAGCTGCTCACACAATTGCTTTGTAGTGTGGACTCAGGATAGAGTGCTTCTGTCCCTCCAGTGTCGTCCCACAGTTCCTCCCATACACCCAGAAAGGACAGACAAGTTCTCCCATAATTCACTTGGAAAGCATTCATAGAGCAGCTCAGCTTACTGCAGCGCTAAGAACCATGGGATAGCGCTGCCCATGAGTGGGTACAGTGCCAGGGTGGACACAGTAGCTCAAGTGTTGTTTTGTAATGTGAGTGGTCTTACTCAGCCTAGACTAACCTGAAGAGTAAATTGAGTGTAGGTAAACTTGTTAATAATCCTGCCACGAAGATGTAGTTTAAGGATACATCTATATTACATGCTTCTTTCAGCAGCATGCAGAGTACATACTCAGCCGCTTTAGCACAGGCATAAATAGCAGGGTAGCCGGTGAGGCACAACTTAGGCAAATAAAGGCATGCCTGAAGGGTGGGAGTATGTATACGAGTACATACCCTACACAGCTCTCTACACGCCTAAGTCACACCTCCCCATCTATACTCTGTTTTTAGCAGTGTAGTGTCCCACTGCCTGCCCTCAGCTGGAGCCCTTCCCAGCTGCAGAAAAAGACTGCAGCAATGGGGAAAACCTCGGGCAGCTCCCCACTGCTGGAGCCTTTCCCTGCCACAGGGAAAGACTGAGGCAGCTCCCTGTTGCTGGATCCTTTCCCCTTAGCAGGGAAAGGCTCTGGCGGTGGGATTGCCTCCCCCCCTCACCCTCCCTCCCCGCCGGAGCCTTTTCTTGCTACAGTGAAAGGCTCCAGGAGTAGGGAACTGCTCAAGCTTTTCCCTATTGCTTGAGTCTCACCAACACATATAGCTACATGTCGCAGTGTGGATGCAGACATGTACACTACACTCCTCTGACTCCGGTGTGTAGTGTAGACATAGCCTCAATGTGCTTTCTTATTTCATCTTTTTTAAAACTAGAGATTCTGTAAACGGCATAGAAGTTACTTCTGAGTGTAATAGTTGTTCCTCAAAATAGGCTCTGTTTTAAAACAACACTGTTACACTGAAAGTCATTTTTTGTTCATTCTGCAGTTACAATTAATACATTAGATAACTACAGCTGAAAAGTTACCAAAAACCTACTTTCTCTATTTTTTCAATATGCTTACTTTGTGCATTTGACAGCACTTTTTATGTAGTCTGTCTGCCAAACAGATTCTTCCTTGCTATAAAGGTTGTTACAAAAATTGCTGGATTTCTTTTTTAAATTCAAGCTGTCTTCCCTTAATTTTATATTGTTAGTGCCCTTCTCCCAGTCTCTGCAGTGTTAAAAGTGACTCTGCTCATGTCCCTTGAGATATCAGAGTTTACATTTGCTTTTTCTTTAGTTCCCATACACTAATGTCAGATGTACAGGACTGCATGAGCTTCAGAGACTAAATTTTCTTCTCACCATCCTCTTTAGAGGCACCTTGATGAAAGGCAGTGTATATGGGAATGTCACACTGTGATTTTCTGGACCATACCTTTCTGTATTTAAACAGAAGAATAAGGCTTCACAGCTGTCAATCCGAAGTCAGCCCAGTACTTAGAATATGGCTCTAAACTAAAGCATAAATAAGTTTTTAGATTGTTTGTGAGAGATAATACAATGAGATTTTGGGTAGTAGGAACTCGAGGTATTTTCTATCAAGTCAATGCTGCTTATGGGAATTGTGTATTGACACTTTGTGGGTCTGAAAAATCACTTATTTTTAACTCATTTTGTAACAGTGCTGATCAGCAACACAAGTCCTGCTTTTCCCTTGCCAACCTGTTCTGGGCAGAGGCCATTACCACATTGGACAGTGTCCCAGAATGAATTTTCTCCTAGCATATTTACAACAGAGCTTCTTTTCCCATTTTTGCCAGGATTTTTTGTTTCTATTCAGACTTAATACTTTAAATTAATTTTGTATTAATCCTATCCTGTGGATTATTTTCACCAGGTGCTGACTTTGAAATCCAAAAACCTTGTTGGAATCACATTGACCAATTGTGGAATAACAGACCTGATCCTGAAAGACTGCCCCAAAATGATGTTCATCCATGGTATGTTGTTAATGTGATTGGGACTCATAGCTCAGCCAAGTCTTCCATTCTGTGTGCCAAGAGCTTGCCGCATTTTCCATCCACACTGAAAATACTGGAGACATTTTAAAATATTCTCTTAGGAGCTGTCCACCAGCCTTTTGCTTACTCTGTATTCATCAGCAGCTAAACTACATGTCAGTTTTACTCAGAACACTGAATAGCTATAGGAGGCATAATGAGACATGTCATGGCTTCTCAGTTTCTGAGTTCCTTATTTCTCTAGCTGTAACAGATTTAATAAACGTTAACACTTAAAACAAACAGTGTTAAATAACAATCATAAGGAGAGCCTGTCCAGTAGACAGACTTTTCTTGGAGTTAATCAGAGAACTGAAAGTTCACTAAATGAATTTAGAGTGTTTTGTTTTTCCTGTCACTTTTTCCTGGTTCCATATAGCTCTCCCTATAGTTATTTATCTTACACAGTAGTGTTTCCTTCTTGAAGTGCTGATGAATGATAAAAAATCTGTATTGACTAATGGCACTTTGAGCATATTATGTGCTGCATTCCAGTCTCCTCAGATTAGTTCTCCCTAAATCATCAGGTCAGTTGTTCTGTTTCCTTCAACATCTACAATCAGTAATAGTGTTGTCTTGTCTGAATTGGTGTCTCTCTCACCAGTCTCCATGAAGTCATATAGAACAGGAATGTGTATGTTTGCAGAGATTAGGTTTATCTCAGAAGGCTAATCAAAGCACACATTTTATTTTAACTAATCAGCTAAGTACTGATGATCCGGACATGACAGCAAGGAGGAGAACTATATTATCCCAGTATATAATGCTTTGCCTTCCTCCATATTACAGGTGGTGATGTGATACCATGATTAGAGGTAGATTGCTCTAAAATCAGATTTTTTATTAAGGCTATTAGCTGTGCACACATCCTTCAGTAACTGCCCTTTACATATATATATGACCCATTTGCCTTATGTACCAAACAGTCTGCTTTTGGAGATCCCCTTAGGAAAATTCAAAGGCCTTTTATGTAGTATCTTGTTTGCTGCTGCTTTTATAGTTTTATTCATTTGTAATTTGTAGCTACAAGATGCCGTGTACTAAAGCATTTAAAAGTAGAGAATGCACCGATTGTCAATCGATTTGACTATGCCCAATGCAAGAAATTAAACATGGATCAGGTACTAGATCAAATACTGAGGATGCCACCAGAGAGAAACCGGATCATTTACCTTCGTCCAATGCAGCAGGTAGTTTTCATTTAACCAAGGCAAACTTTGAAGCTGTGTTCTTATTCTTTCATCTATGCTTGCTTTATTATTTCTACTTAGTGCAAAATAAATAAGCGTGAGCATTACAGGAAACTCATTCTCCTAAGACCGTACCACCATCAGCTTCTTTCCTTTTTAATGCGTTCATTGCAGGATTTGAATGTCACTGCTAACATTAAATAGGTTTCAGAGTAGCAGCTGTGTTAGTCTGTATACGCAAAAAGAAAAGGAGTACTTGTGGTACCTTAGAGACTAACCAATTTATTTGAGCATAAGCTTTCATGAGCTACAGCTCACTTCATCAGATGCATGCAGTGGAAAATACAGTGTGGAGACTTATATACACAGAGAACATGAAACAATGGGTGTTACCATACACACTGTAACAAGAGTGATCAGGTAAGGTGAGCTGTTACCAGCAGGAGAGCGTGGGGGGGGAAACCTTTTGTAGTGATAATCAAGGTGAGCCATTTCCAGCAGTTGACAAGAACGTGTGAGGAACAGTTGGTGGCAGGGGGGAATAAACATGGGGAAATAGTTTTACTTTGTGTAATGACCCATCCACTCCCAATCTTTATTCAAGCCTAAGTTAATTGTATCCAGTTTGCAAATTAATTCCAATTCAGCAGTCTCTCGTTGGAGTCTGTTTTTGAAGTCTTTTTGTTGAAGAATTGCCACTTTTAGGTCTGTAATCGAATGACCAAAGAGATTGAAGTGTTCTCCGACTGGTTTTTGAATGTTATAATTCTTGATGTCTGATTTGTGTCCATTTATTCTTTTACATAGAGACTGTCCAGTTTGGCCAATGTACATGGCAGAGGGGCATTGCTGGCACATGATGGCATATATCACATTGGTAGATGTGCAGGTGAACGAGCCTCTGATAGTGTGGCTGATGTGATTAGGCCCTATGATGGTGTCCCCTGAATAGATATGTGGACACAGTTGGCAATGGGCTTTGCTGCTGGAAATGGCCCACCTTGATTATCACTACAAAAGGTCCCCCCTCCCCCGCTCTCCTGCTGGTAATAGCTCACCTTACCTAATCACTTTTGTTACAGTGTGTATGGTAACACCCATTGTTTCATGTTCGTAAATCTCCCCACTGTATTTTCCACTGCACGCATCCAATGAAGTGAGCTGTAGCTCACGAAAGCTTATGCTCAAATAAATTTGTTAGTCTCTAAGGAGCCACAAGTACTCCTTAACATTAAATAGTGAATTTGTTACTGTTAAATATTGTCTCCAAGGCTAAGTTCATTGCATTAGAAGACTATAAGTCAACTGAGTAAGGTGCTGAATTAATGCTGTACTACATAACTAGAGTTTACATAATATACTTCAAAAACCCCTATTGCTTATATAGTTTCATAGTCGTTTTCGTTTATGACTGGAAGTATGCCATATGCCCTGTGCGTCTGGAATAGTTTAGTGACTACTTTGCCCTCTCAAGTTCAACACCTCTACTTAGCATTTATATACTGTTTTACATCATCAAAGCAGACTTTAACTAATCAATCTGCCAATATTGCAAGGTCGTTAAAATAATAGTATAACCTGTATTTACATGTGGGGGAACCAGAGACAGAGAAGTTAAGTGACTTGCCCAAGGTCACAAAGTGAATAAATAGCAAAGCTAAGACTAGAACTCGGAACTAGTTCTTTGATTAGTTGATGTGACCATGCTGCTTGCTTAGCAGGAGCACTCTGAATGTCAAGTAATGTTCCCTCTTATCTGTGGTGTCGGAATAGTGAAACATTGGTTGGTACAGAAGACTATATTCTGAAAAACTAGATCACTGTTTGCAATCCAGTTCTTGGTTGCAGTGTGGTGCACTGTGTATAAAAAAAACAAAAAAACCTTACACCAGGGCCGCTTTCTGTGGGAATGAAGGCATCTTTGGTCACTGTGTTAATTAAACTAGTAACATGCAATTACAAAATCAGACAATTTTACTGATTTATTCCCTACAAATCCTGCAGTGTGGTATAATGTGCATTGGCAGCTGTGCTACGGAAGTTGTATAGTGGGTCTTCCCACTAAATTTTAACTCTTTGCCAACGTTCATATTTTTTCTCTGTACACTTTGCTTCCCCCTAAAGTGGGGAGTATTGATCAGACATATGCTGCTGATTCTAAAATCACCTCTTCTCCTTTCTCTTGGTTGTAAGTCCCTGTCTGACTTTTTCCACAGGTCGACACATTGACTCTAGAGCAAAAGATATTTAGTGGTCCCTATCCATACCATATTTGCATAATTCATGAGTTCAGTAATCCTCCTAACGTCCGGAACAAGGTGCGCATTCGCAGCTGGATGGACACAATAGCAAACATTAACCAGTGAGTACCTATCTCTCAGTGCTGAGTGAATAGGCTAATATAGACTCAGTATATTATATTGGCCAGATAAAGGGGTACCCTAACACGTGGGATTGCTAATGTGTAAATGATGGGATGAGGAGAATTCAAATAGTATTTAATAGTTCCTGCACTGGGTTGTTTTCCAGAGGTAAAGTAGTACCGTATTCTGTACCCAGCTCTAGTGCTTCACTAACACAACTGTAAAATGTAGCATTTTGCATCTTTGCTTAGAATGCTGTAGCATTCTCTTCAAGGGAGGCTGGGGGAATTTCTTCTAAACTTGTCTCTCTCATTGTTAAATTCATTTTTTTAAAAAAGAGAGACAGACAGATGCACACAGTCTGACTCTAGTAGATACAACTTTAGTTTTTGGGGGAAATAGAAATAATGTGCAGTTTTCAACTCCACTGCAATTCTGCAAGGTTTCCAGCAACAGGAAATTATATGTAGCAGCACCTGTCCATCATTTCAGACCAGGTTTCCGTTCTTCTTTCATTTACTTGGCAAGATTAAAGAGAAAGAATTTATTTAGCTCTAGCTCTGAAGGATAGTCCCTTACAAACAGGAGGCATCACAAACAGTTGTTTTACATGCAGCAGACATAGACGTGATCTTTTGTCTAACCCCGGGTCACATGTAGTTGCACTCAAGAGCCAAGGGATTGCATATGGCACCCAGGTGTGTATCTTACCAGTGTGTTTCTGTAGGTTCAGCCCTATTAAATCAGAGGTCACATTGTTTCAGGGTTTCCAGTGTGATTCCTGTCCCTTTTTCTAACATTTCCCATTACTGCCACCTGTATTTTCTTCCTTCCTGTCTCCAGAGAGCTTATTAAATATGAGTTCTTCCCTGAAGCCACACGAACTGACGAAGACTTGAAGAAATACACCAAGTACCCTTGGGGGCGGGATATTTATACTCTAGAAGGTGAGTATTCCGGAGGATTAGAGGCTAATCTGTTGCAAAAGCAAATTATTTTGTTTCCTCAAGAAGTTGCCCGGGGAGAGGAAAAATAGCTGGGGTAAATATGCCTTCTAACTGAATATTGGAGGTCACCTGCACACCATGAATTGAGACTGGCGCTTGTCTTGCTGCCCTCAAGCACTGCAGCAGTTGATGTGGAATTAAAAACTTAGTTGGGAAGTGTCTGAGATTACGGTGCGGAAATGGATAACAACTATCTCAGGAAATGTCAAAGAGTTATGGCTTGGACAGGTGTTGAATAGAGCATTCCTGGGCTGAGGAAGCTCTTTGCCTGTACCAGTGTGGTATGCCTGCCTAATAAAATTGGATTCTTCCTGGTGAGATGAGAAGCAATGGCATTTAAAGGACAGCAGTATAATCTCACCAGTTCTCTTTGTTTTTTTTAGGCATTGTGGATGGAGCCCCTTACTCTATGATTACAGATTTTCCCTGGCTGAGGTCGCTCCGAACAGCAGAGCCAAACAGCTATGCCAGATATGATTTTGAGGATGATGAGAGAAGTGAGTAATTGCTGCCTTAACATGCTGCTTGGATTGAGGCTGTGCTTTTTTAAAAATAATTTTCTAAAGGTTGCAAGAGGTATGGGGCATAGGGCTGTTTCTGCACCTCAGAGACCTGGTGAACCCCTTCCACCAGGGGTATTTCCAGACAGCTGTTTTTGCCCCTTCTATACCTCCAATAGGTGTTAAGGGGACAAAGTCAGCAGTGAGTTTATCATCAATTATGGAAGGGAAGGTTAATCCAACCATAATGAAGACAGTTTAACAAAATAGAGGACTCATAGATGCATGGCTTTACTTTATAACATGGACACGTGTGAAAAGATCACCCTGTTTTAGTTGTACGGTATGCATTTTAAGGCATCTATAGAACATGTATAGTTAAATGACTTGGCATTTTTTGACAGCCAGATAATCTGTGGTCTGTCTTCAGCAAGTTCCTGAGTTCTCTGGTGCCATATCATTGGCAAAACTGATTCACCTGATGAATCGTTATAGTCTGAATCAAAGTAATTCTGTATTGTTTTTAATTGAACAATGAGAAGACACCTTTTAACGTCTGGTTGTAGATCTACAAAAAAATTCAAAATTGAGGCTGTAACTTCATCCTTAATTTGCCCTTGTTGTCTAGACATTTCAAATTATATGATTTTACACCATGATCTACAACATCTAGGCACATTAGGGTAAGTTGTTAATAATACCTAGCTTTTATAGTGCTTTTCATCAGTAGATCTGAAAGTGCTTTACAAAGGTGGTCAGTTATATTTCCATTTTACTTCTCCATCCCCTCAGAGAAACTGAGGCACAGAAAGGGGAAGTGACTTGCCCAAGTAGGCCAGTGGTAGTCCTGGATATTGAACCCGGTCTCCTAGGTCTAGTGCTCTAGTCATTAGGCTAGGCCAGAGTTTAACTGCAGTAGCATTTGTGATTGTTTTTCTACTAAACCGGAGTTCCTGGACAAAAGTTCAATCTTAAAACAATTGAGACATTGGGGGTTTTTAATCAAAAACAAAAACCTCAGACACAATTTCTTCTTCTTCTTATGCCTGACCAATAGCTCTTAGACTTTCATGCCCAAAGGGACGTTTTCTGTGTGCATGTTTCACTTTCCGAAAAAAGGTTCTTTACATTCTCATGTTAGCGCTAATATAGAGATTGCTCAATTTTGTGACTTTCTTCATAGAAAAGCATTTCATTTTTATTTCATTCTTGCTATACCTTTCATAGCAACTATCTATGCTCCCCGGAGGAAAGGACAGCTATCTGCAGATATCTGCATGGAAACAATAGGCGAGGAGATCTCAGAACTGCGCCAGATGAAAAAAGGTGTTTTCCAGCGGGTGGTGGCGATCTTCATTCATTACTGTGATGTCAATGGCGAACCAGTAGAGGATGATTACATTTAATTGGATCCCCCAGCTAATCCCTGTCCCTTCCTAACTTCCAGTTGGCACTGCCAGCAAAGAAAGCAGATGGATCCATTCCTACTGCCTTAGTGCACTGAGGTGTCTTGGGAATTGTGTACTTTGCGGTTGGCCTGACTCAGTTTGGTATAGAATATGTAGTAAATGTATAATGAAATATAAAAATTGTATACTAAGGTTTGTACATAGAGGAAACAAAAATATTCCTAAAGCTGAGACTTTATTTCATATGTTTATACAATTTAATTTAAATTCCATTTTAATGAAGGCGAACAATTGGGACAAGGTGAAAAAGTTTGAATTTCTTAGCCCATACAATTCAGAGCAGTAAATTTTTTTTGTTTGTTACAAACATAACCCCATTTGCTGTGTTCAAAAGAGTCATTGGAATCTCTTAATCTGTGCCTTTTTCTTCTTGAGCATCTAAGAGTCCAGTCCGAGTAAATCTGTTGAACACAGTCTGTGTGTCTTGTGTGCATTTTTGGGAGCTTGGGGAGGAGCTAACTTAAAGGGGCTGCAAAGAAGGGCAAAAGCTGAAAGGGAGCAGCCATGTCGTTGGTCCAGAGGAAGTTGTAATTTTTTTTTCCTTTTTTAAAAAAAAAAAAAAAAAAAAAAAGCTTGTGAACCCAATTTCATCTTTGAGTGATAAATTCCAAAAACATTTTCTAGCATTATTTATTTCCTCATTCAATAATGTATGTGGTGCCTCTTGGAATATGAAAATAAACCTTTATTAAACATTGGGTCCACTTGCTTTAAATATAAAGCTGCATATGAGACATCTAACTGAAATCGATAACGTTCTTGGAATTCCAGAAGGTAAAGGCCATGTAATTACTGGCAAATGGCTGAAAGCACAGGGTTCAACTGGCTTGAATTATGAAATCAGAAGCCCCTTCTGAATCACTTTGAACTAATCAGCCCTCTGTCTGCTTCGTGCTTGCCCTTCAGCTGCACCTTTTTACAGATGCAATAAGTGAACAACCATGGAGACAGTCCTGGGTTTTTACTGTACAGACAGAATGCCTTAAGTTTCTACTGTATCTACAGGTTCCCTCTATGGTTCCAGCAATAAGAGCCAGAATTTTGATTCTGTTGTACACAGTACATGCATTTACTGAAGTTGGGAAGGGTAGGGCTTGAACTGCATTAGATGTTTGTCAGTCATAGCAGATAGAACTAAATAGAGAAGGTATCTGAAAATTGCCCCATAGGCAGCAAAAATATACCTCCTTTTCCAAACAGGAATTATTCTGAACATCTCTTCTGGCGTTCAAACAACCCTCCCCGTGCCCCAAACTTCTCCAAGCTCATCATCAGAAGTAAGTTTCCCAGACCTGAAGATGAGCTCTGTGTAAGCAGGAAAGCTTGTCTCTTTCACCAACAGACATTTGTCCAGTAAAGATATTACTTCACCCATCTTGTCACTTATTGGGTACATAATGTAAGTTAGCCTCTACAGCAATAACAAGCTAAGAAGTTAATGGAGATCAATTAAGGCCTGATCTACATTTAAAGTTTTATCGGAATGACTGTTAAGTACAGCGTGAGATTTTCTGACAGTTATGCCAGTAAAAGCTTGAGTGCAGATGAGGTTATTCTAGTGTGAGGTGCTTTATATCCATATAGAAGATGTTGCTTCACCAAACTGAATTAAGCATTTTTATACCCATACAACTGTGCCTATGCTAGGGACATTTTGCCATTTTAACTATGCTGGCAATTTTCATTGTAGACACACTACTCACACCTGTGTTACTATGTTTGCAAAAATATTTGAAGGATCCCCCCTACCACTTGTAGTGAATATATATGGTCATTGGATAGCCACAGGTCTCCAGTTCAACAAGTGGAAGCAGCAAAAGATTTTGATCAATTAATGTTCTTCACAATGCGTGTAAGGAGTGCGTTCCTGTGCTCTTCCACCAATGAATAGTGAATATATTTTACACATTAACTGTAGGTTCAGTCTGAGCTCGATAAGTTCTTGCTAAATCACAAACTTGGTCTCTGTATTCTGTTAAGCATGTTTAACCAAACATACTCCAGTGAGGTTGAGGCTGAGGTCAGGCAAAACAAACTAGCCAGCTTACCAGAATTCTGGGTCATTGGTGTGCATAGTTCAAAGTTGGTGAGGGGGCAGAGCCAATGTTTAATAGAATCATTTCTACTCCAATATGTCTATATTTCTGGAGACTCATTCTAGACATCCAGACACCATCTACTATTTTCTGGTAGTTAAATCTTGGCTACCAGAGGAATTATTTGTACAGATGTTTATACTACTTTGCCCTTATTTAGTCAATTTTTCCTCCTTGCAAACTATTAATGAAGCTTTACAATACTGCAGTAGGTAGGTTATACCCATTTTACACATGGATCAGTTGAGGTACTGGGGTGTTCAAATGGCTTACTGAAACTCTGAGCAACTCAGTGTCAGAGTATAAAATAGAACCCAGGAGTATGAATACCTTCCTTGTTTTCAACTGTGGACTATAACAGCGGTTCTCAAACTAGCAACCTGCAGACCCCCATTTTGATTTAAAATTTTTGTGAACCCCCCCAAGCCACCTGCTCAGCCCCAGACCCTGCCCCCACTCCACCCCTTCCCACAAGGCCCCACCCCTGCTCTTCCCTGTTTCTTTCCTCCCCTGAGCACACCGCATCCCTGCTCCTCCCACTCCCTCCCAGCGCCTCCTATATGCCGCTGAACAGTTGTTCTCCAGCATACAGGAGGCACTGGAAGGGAGGGGGAGGAATTGATCAGCGGGGTCCACAGACCCCAGTTGGAGAAACGCTAGACTACAACAATTGATAATTCTGAATTTCAACATCCGAAATTGAGCAAAGGGATGTTTAGACTGATGACTAGGATATCTTCCTACTTGACAAAGGAGACTCATTGCTTTTGTCATTTGAGACTGCTAGAGAATATAGAGTAGGAAGCAACTGAACAGTGTCCTTGTAAAATGCATGAATATAAAATTAGTGAGGGTTTTTTCATCTCTACATTTTGTGAGAGCAAACTACACTGCACAAACATTTGCCAGCAGTGTCTGCTAAACATGCCTGGCAATGATAGAGTTAATTCACCATTAGGTTTCAGACTCAACCCTGCAACTAGATGAATGGGAGCAATTTGCCTCTGTCAAATCTCCTGTGTGAACTTGAGTCCTGTCATCACTCCTTGACTTCAGTGGATTACACCTATGAAGAATTAACCCATTCACGACTGCATCAATTCACCACCCGGAGGTTTTCTTGTTAATTGAAATGGCTACAAACTTTTTTCTAATGAAAACTGAAAAGAGATGGCATCTTGTTCAGGGCCTTTGCTGCTCACTTGGAGCTCTAGTGTGAGGGGGTAGTATTTGCATTTGATTTCTCTGACACCAGCTCAAGTACGTTGAGAAGGGATGGCTAGTATTACTGGGGAACAGACTCAGTCACAGTGCTCAACTGATCGTATAGTCCGGGGGTGGCCAACCTGTGGCTCCGGAGCCACATGCGGCTCTTCAGAAGTTACTATGCGGCTCCTTGTCTAGGCACCGACTCCGGGGCTGGAGCTACATGTGCCAACTTTCTAAAGTGCCGGGGAGGGGGGGTGCTCACTGCTCTGCCCCCATTCCACCCCGTCCCTGCAGTGTCCTCGCTCCTTCTCCCCCCCCCAGCCTCCTGCACACCACAAAACAGCTGATTGGGTGGGGCTGCTGGTGGGCAGGAGGTGCTGGGAAAAGGTGCGGGGAGAGCTGCTGACCTATTACTGTGGCTCTCTGGCAATGTACATTGGTAAATTCTGGCTCCTTCTCAGGCTCAGGTTGGCCACCCTTGGTATAGTAAGCCAGCCTGCAAAACCTAGAGAAGTGAAGCCTGGTGTTAAGATGGAAGTTGAACCATTTCCTTTATAAATATGCTATTTAACCCTTCATTTTTAGGGCTTTAAAGCTGAATTTGCCTAAATCTTTACCAAGTGCTTTTTCCCCACCTCAGGATTTCAGGAAAAGTTGTCTTGCCATTCATATTTCAGTACTCCAGTGCCCTCACCTTGAACATTTCTGGAGGCTGACTGTAGATCTGCTCCATCTCAAATTGTTAAATGAGTTCACTCTCCCGTGGGCTGGGCAAGTGGTCTGTAACTCATCACTGCTTAGTCATCTTAACAAAAATAATCTGATAATTATATTAAAAACTGTCATAATTGTACCAGGAGAGGGTGCTTCTACATTCCAGACCGAGAAGCGTTGCACTTGAAACTTCCAGGAAGTACCTGAAATTTCACATCACAAAGCCTCTCCTTGTTCAGCCTCTTATGTCTCAGCTAGCTCTGGCTGATTGTTAACCACGAACATAAAAATCCATGATCTTGTGTTGCAAAGTGGACCCTGCCTTCAGGCATTAGCTGTCAAAATAAAACCACCACTTGCAAGCTACCTTATCAGCGACTGACTGATTAGTGTAATGCATTACAGTTGTAGCCATGTCAGTCCCAGGATATTAGAGAGTCGGGGGGGGGGGGGGGGGTGGAGGAGTGAGGTAATATCTTTTATTGGGCAAACTTCTGTTGGTGCGTGAGATACAAGCTTTTGAGCCACACACGGCTGAAGAAGACCTCTTGACCTCACCTACCTTCTCTCTCTGGTTACTGTAGTGTCCAATTCAGACACTAGATGTAGCTACTCTACAAAGCTTACAGGTTTCAGAGTAGCAGCCGTGTTACTCTGTATCCGCAAAAAGAACAGGAGTCCATGTGGCACCTTAGAGACTAACCAATTTATTAGAGCATAAGCTTTCGTGGGCTACAGCCCACTTCGTCGGATGCATAGAATGGAACATATAGTAAGAAGATATATATATATACATACATACATACATACAGAGAAGTTGGAAGTTGCCATACAAACTGTAAGAGGCTAATTAGTTAAGAGAAAAGGCGTACTTGTGGCACGTTAGAGACTAACCAATTTATTTGAGCATAAGCTTTCGTGAGCTACAGCTCACTTCATCGGATGCATACTGTGGAAAATACAGAAGATGTTTTTATACACACAAACCAATAAAAAAATGGGTGTTTATCACTACAAAAGGTTTTCTCTCCCCCCACCCCACTCTCCTGTTGGTAATAGCTTATCTAAAGCGATCACTCTCCTTACAATGTGTATGATAATCAAGGTGGGCCATTTCCAGCACAAATCCAGGGTTTAACAAGAACGTCTGAGGAAGGGGTCGGGGGGGGGGGTAGGAAAAAAACAAGGGGAAATAGGTTACCTTGCATAATGACTTAGGCTTGAATAGAGACTGGGAGTGGCTAAGTTAATTGTATCCAATTTGCAAATGAATTCCAATTCAGCAGTCTCTCACTGGAGCCTGGTTTTGAAGTGTTTCTGTTGTAATATCGCAACTTTCATGTCTGTAATCGCGTGACCAGAGAGATTGAAGTGTTCTCCGACTGGTTTATGAATGTTATAATTCTTGACATCTGATTTGTGTCCATTTATTCTTTTACATAGAGACTGTCCAGTTTGACCAATGTACATGGCAGAGGGGCATTGCTGGCACATGATGGCATATATCACATTGGTAGATGTGCAGGTGAATGAGCCTCTGATAGTGTGGCTGATGTTATTAGGCCCTGTGATGGTGTCCCCTGAATAGATATGTGGGCACAGTTGGCAACCGGCTTTGTTGCAAGGATAGGTTCCTGGGTTAGTGGTTCTGTTGTGGGTATGTGGTTGCTAGTGAGTATTCGCTTCAGGTTGGGGGGCTGTCTGTAGGCAAGGACTGGCCTGTCTCCCAAGATTTGTGAGAGTGTTGGGTCATCCTTCAGGATAGGTTGTAGATCCTTGATAATGCGTTGGAGGGGCTTTAGTTGGGGACTGAAGGTGACAGCTAGTGGCGTTCTGCTATTTTCTTTGTTAGGCCTGTCCTGTAGTAGGTGACTTCTGGGAACTCTTCTGGCTCGATCAATCTGTTTCTTCACTTCCGCAGGTGGGTACTGTAGTTGTAAGAATGCTTGATAGAGATCTTGTAGGTGTTTGTCTGAGGGGTTGGAGCAAATGCGGTTGTATCGCAGAGCTTGGCTGTAGACGATGGATCGTGTGGTGTGGTCAGGGTGAAAGCTGGGGGCATGTAGGTAGGAATAGCGGTCAGTAGGTTTCCGGTATAGGGTGGTGTTTATGTGACCATCGTTTATTAGCACTGTAGTGTCCAGGAAGTGGATCTCTTGTGTGGACTGGACCAGGCTGAGGTTGATGGTGGGATGGAAATGTTTGAAATCATGGTGGAATTCCTCAAGGGCTTCTTTTCCATGGGTCCAGATAATGAAGATGTCATCAATATAGCGCACATAGAGTAGAGGTGTTAGGGGACAAGAGCTGAGGAAGCGTTGTTCTAAGTCAGCCATAAAAATGTTGGCATACTGTGGGGCCATGCGGGTACCCATAGCAGTGCCACTGATTTTAAGGTATACATTGTTCCCAAATGTAAAATAGTTATGGGTAAGGACAAAGTCACAAAGTTCAGCCACCAGGTTAGCCGTGACATTATCGGGGATAGTGTTCTTGATGGCTTGTAGTCCATCTTTGTGTGGAATGTTGGTGTAGAGGGCTTCTACATCCATAGTGGCCAGGATGGTATTATCAGGAAGATCACCGATGGATTGTAGTTTCCTCAGGAAGTCAGTGGTAATTCAAAGGTAGCTGGGAGTGCTGGTAGTGTAGGGCCTGAGGAAGGAGTCTACATAGCCAGACAATCCTGCTGTCAGGGAGCCAATGCCTGAGATGATGGGGTGCCCAGGATTTCCAGGTTTATGGATCTTGGGTAGTAGATAGAATATCCAAGGTCGGGGTTCCAGGGGTGTGTCTGTGCGGATTTGATCTTGTGCTTTTTCAGGGAGTTTCTTGAGCAAATGCTGTAGTTTCTTTTGGTAACTCTCAGTGGGACCAGAGGGTAATGGCTTGTAGAAAGTGATGTTGGAGAGTTGCCGAGCAGCCTCTTGTTCATATTCTGACCTATTCATGATGACAACAGCACCTCCTTTGTCAGCCTTTTTGATTATGATGTCAGAGTTCTTACTGAGGCTGTGGATGGCTTTGTGTTTTGCATGGCTGAGGCTGTGGGGCAAGTGATGCTGCTTTTCCACAATTTCAGCCTGTGCATGTTGGTGGAAGCACTCTATGTAGAAGTCCAGTCTGCTGTCTCGACCTTCAGGAGTGTGGGGGGGGGGGGGGGGGGGCAGGAGAAAACCAGGATTTGTGCTGGAAATGGCCCACCTTGATTATCATACACATTGTAAGGAGAGTGATCACTTTAGATAAGCTATTACCAACAGGAGAGTGGGTTTGGGCGGGGGGGGGGGGAGAAAACCTGAATTTGTGCTGGAAATGGCCCACCTTGATTATCATACACATTGTAAGGACAGTGATCACTTTATATAAGCTATTACCAGCAGGAGAGTGGGGTGGGGGGAGAGAAAACCTTTTGTAGTGATAAACACCCATTTTTTCATGATTTATGTGTATAAAAACATCTTCTGTATTTTCCACAGTATGCATCCGATGAAGGAAGCTGTCGCTCACGAAAGCTTATGCTCAAATAAATTGGTTAGTCTCTAAGGTGCCACAAGTACTCCCTTTCTTTTTGCGAATACAGACTAACAGGGCTGTTACTCTGAAACCTGTAATTAGTTAAGATGAGCTAGTATCAGCAGGAGAAAAAAACTTTTGTCGTGATAATCGAGATGGCCCATTTAGACAGTTGACAAGAAGGTGTGAGATACTTAACTTAGGGAAATAGATTCAATATGTGTAATGACCGAGCCACTCCCAGTCTCTATTCAAACCCAAGTTAATGGTATCTAGTTTGCATATTAATTCAAGCTCAGCAGTTTCTCACTGGAGTCTATTTTTGAAGCTTTTCTGTTGCAAAATTGCCACCCTTAAATCTTTTTAAGTGGCCAGAGAGACTGAAGTGTTTTCCCACTGGTTTTTGAATGTTATGATTCCTGATGTGAGACTTGTGTTCAGTTATTCTTTTGCGTAGAGACCGTCTGGTTTGGCCAATGTACATGCACTATAAAGCTTAGTGATCTACAGACAACTTTAAAACACTCTTCTGCACAGACATTCCAAGGTGCCTGTTAAGCTCTTTAATCGTTTACATACTTTTGTTAAAATCACCCTAATGACCTCCTATAAAAAAGTTGCCGTTCCTGCAGCAGCACTTGTCTTTTATCCCACCATCTCCCCTCCTTCCTGCTCACTACACATCTTCCTGAGAGATCAGGAAAGAACTGCCAGAGCTGCTCATGCAACTTGTACCTTCTGCTTCTGTGAAATGAATGAATTGGGCCAAAGCTGAATGCTGTGTAAACCTAGTGTTGACTTAAGTGGAGTCATCTGGGTCTAATGAAGGGCAGAATTTGGCTCCTCATCCTAATTGCTTTGTCTTCCCACCCAATGCCCACAACCTTTCCCCAGCTTCCATCCAATTGGTTTGGAATACCGGCTCACTCTTTCAGGAGCACCTGGTATAGAAAGCAAAACCTCTTGCAAAATTTCACATGCTTTGGTTTCCTGGAATTCAGAGGCAAATTTATTGGTAGCAGGGCCAGCCCACAATATTTTGGCACCTGAGGCGGGGAGCTCAAATGACGCCCCCATGCCCCCTCGCTTGGGCCAAAACTTTGAAAGGTCTCAATTCTGCCTTCTTCCTGTTCTACTCCTCTCATGGTACTGCTCTGCTACCTACCCCAATAAAGGAGAACTAACAACTTAAAATGCCTTGTTCAAAAATTTTAAGTAACACTTAACTTTCAAATGCCTGAACAACAAATGTAACTTTTCTTGTCTGCATAGTAAACACTGGCATTTTTGTCTGTTTGAATAATCCAAGTGGTGCTTTCCGTGCCTTCTTGGTTGCAAAGATTTGAACTGCTTCCTGAAGGTCCACAGTCTAGGCCAGCTCATGCTCTGTTGAGATGGTTGCAAGACCGACCAGCGTCTCCTGTGTCATTGTAGAGCGTAGATGTGTTTTTATTAACTTCAGCTTGGAGAAGCTGCGTTCTCCACTGGCAACTGTTACAGGAAGTGTTAGAAGTATGCACAGAGCAACAAAAGCATTTGGAAAGAGGGTGGTCATTTTACTTGTGCACATATATTTCAGGACAACTTTTGGAGTTGATCCTGCTGAAATGTATCTGGAAAGGGCTTTCAGTTCATCACGTAAATCACTCGCATCAATATCGCGCATGTCATCATGTGTCAACACTGTCTCTAGTGCCCTGCATTGCTGGTGTAGGTCTTCTTCAGGTATAGTGAGAAGTTTTGGAGTATCATACAACATCCCAAATATACTGCTGTGTTCCTTGAGCTGCATGAAACATTCTTTAAACTGACTGCATTGCACAATCTAGCACCCAGTTAAAGAATTCAACTTTGAATTGTTGTTTGGGGTCTCTTATGGATGATCCCGTGCCTCGTAATCAAAATGCCTTCTTCTTCGGTGACTCTTGTGTTCTTGAATGGGTGGGAAAAGAGCTTCAGTGTGAAGTTCCTCTGCCAACTTCTATGCACTCTTCAGAATGTTTTGAAATCCCTCATCTGATCGGTAAGACTGCAGGTATGACTTTGCTTTCTCCAGTTGTTCCATTGCTCCAGATATATCAAAATCAACACCTTGGAGTCTCTTGCTTACAACATTTATTTCAAACAGTATGTCATGCCACAACACTAAGCCACACAGAAATGTGAAGTTATGTATGTTCTGGTGATTCCATTTCCCTCTGCCACTGTTCTCCCACAAACAGTTCCTGTCACAGCATTATCCTCCATAATAGCAACTATGGCATCATCTATCTTCCCAATTTGGTGTTTGATAGGCTTTATCGCCTCCACTCAACTTTCCCATCGTCTGGCACTCAGTGGTTTCAGGGTCAGAGAGGATGTTCCCAGGGCTGGCTCTAGGCACCAGCTAAGGAAGCTGGTGCCTGGGGTGGCAAATCAGAAGGAGCGGCACTTTGGCCGTTCTTGGGGCAGCACTCCAGCGGTGGGTTTTTTTTTTCCCTTTCTCAGCGGCACTTCAGCGGCAGCTTTGTCATTTTTTATTCTTTGGTGGCCACATTTTTTTTTTTTTTTTGCTTCGCTGCTTGGGGTGGCAAAAAAGGTAGAGCCGGCCCTGAATGTTCCCAGATGTTGCTTCAAAATTTGCCATCGATGAGCTGATGCAAAGAAAACTACATAGATGCTTTGAATTACATTAAAAAATTCAGCAGCCTCACTAGAAGCTGATGCTGCATCACTGACCACCAAGTTCAGTGAATGAGAACTGAATGGGACAAAAAAAGCTCGAGGGCTTAACTCTCAGATCCATGTCTGCACTCCTCTGTTCTTTCCTCTCATGTTGGCACCATTATCATAGCCCTGACCTCTCATGTCAGCTATCGCAATTCCCATATCTTCCAGCTTTTTAAGAAGCACATTTTTCATACCAGCTCCTGTAGTATCATCAATGTCAATACATTCTAGAAAATGCTCTCTGCCCGTCACCGTTGCAGGGACATTTTCACTAGGTTCTGTTGTTGTTACAAAACGCACCATTAAAGTCATTTTGTTCCGTATGGCTGATGTCAGGTGTGCAGTCCAGAATAACAGAGTAATATCTTGCTGACTTCAGATCTGCCACAATCTTCTGTTTGACTTTTGTTGCTAGTAACTGTATGATCTCATTTTGAATTGTTTTTCCAAGGTAGTGGTGTGTGTACATTTCTTGGGTGGTGACTCTTCTTAGATGCTCCTGGAGTACAGCATCAAACTCAGCCATCAGCTCCACAATTTTAAGGAAGTTTCCATTGTTTGGCAGATACAGCTGATCTGAAGTGCCACGCAGTGCTAGGTTTTGGGTAGCAAACATTTTCACAATGGCAATGAGCCTTTTCAGAACATTTTGCTAGTAAAGAGACTCTGATGCAATCTTCTCTTGATGCTGATTATCTATGGTGGCCTTTAACCTCCATCTCATCTCAAGCTCTTTCCACCTATGGAATGCTCTCTGGTGATTTGCTGCCTTCTCATGGCATGCCAGATTTCTAGCCATATTTTTCCAGTCCTTTGTTCCTGTAGAACCCACTGTGGCTGGAACATTAGACTGGAAGAGTTTGCAACAAAAACAGTATGCAGCATTCTGGGTTTCTGAGTATGTAAGCCATGGCCTCTCCACTTTGTCACCATTGGGGATTTCAAGCCAGTAATGTGTTGGATGGAAACTTCTATTTTCATTGTCTTTGGGGAACATGAAGTTTTTCACTTGCTGTGGCCCATGCAGTACAAGGAAGTCCCTCCGGCTACTGCTCAAGTGGGTCCACAGTCCTGGATCATCTAGACTTAAGGAACTAAACTCACAGCAGCTGTTTCTTTCGCCTTCACCACACTCTTCTCAGATCTACAGGAATGTGCATGGTTACATCCATTTGAGACGGAGATATGGATACTGCAGTAGCTGCCAGGTCACCTGCACTCTGACTAACTGGAAGATCAGGCATCTCCTCACCACTCACATCCTCACTGGGTCAGGAAGGCTCACTGTGAACATTTGTGTCTATGTATCTCAGGAGAGCTCCTTCCTGCTTAGACAGAAAAGCTTCCTTTGCTTTCTTTCTTTTTCTGAATGCTGCCCCAGAAGGGCGTTTTCTTCTTTCACTCATGACTGCTGTTCTGTGCCAGCTATAGTGGCTCTCAACACTCAATTGAAGGGGACAAATAAGCAGGCTGGTAGCAGGGCCTGAGTGAGGGAAGATATCAGCGTTGTAAGGGCCTAACTGGCTCCTACTACTTCAGCTCACTGCCTGTTCTCCTCAAGTGGGTTCAGGGAAGCAGCAGGAAACAGGAAGCTCCCTGAGAAGCTGGTGTTAATCAGTCCAGGCTCCTGGGGGTGCTAGAGAGGTACATAAGAGGCTCCTCCTCCTCTCTCTCCCTGCAGCTGCTGCTGCTTTCTGTTATTCCCTCTCACCTTTTCTCCTGCCTGCCTGTTAGGTCTCTTGTGCCCTCCTTCCTCCAGCACAGCACTCCACCATCTCTGTGCATCTAGAACAGAGAGAATACATATGCACCAGCAGCAGACACAATTTTCAACACTCTGGGTCCTAGTGGCACCCCCCTACACTCTGGGACCTGAAGCAGCCGCCTCAGTTAGCCTCATGGTAAGGCCAGCCCTGGTTGGCAGCCTTGGACAAGCTCAGGCTTGTCATAAGGTGCCCATTCACAGTGAAGAATTAGGGTACGTCTACATTGGCAGAGTTACATCGCCGGCAGTCACACCGCTGCTCAGACAGCACTGAAGGGAAACCTCTGTTGTGTGTTCACGCTGTCAGCTGCCTGTGCAACAGCGTGATATTTTGAGCGGTGCATTCTGGGCAGCTATTCCACAGAGCATCTCTTCCTCTTCTGCCGCTAAGAGTAATGGGAAGGCGGACGGGGTCGCGGGGCATCCTGGGTCCAATCCCCATGCCCTATGATGCATTGCTTCACATCCCAGCAATCCCTGTGCATCCTTTCGTGTTTGGTGTCGTCTTTCAACGGTTTGTGTACTGCATGATCTGCCTCTTTGGACTGCAGAAATGGATCCTGCACTGTTGACCAATATGCTGCTGTCTCTGACTAACGCATCACGAGTGGCAGTGGCATTATTCCTTAAACTACAAAGGCAAGAGGAGTTGGACAATCTCGCCACACATAGTCGTTACGATATGAGATTGCTTCTGGCATTCACGGAGGTGCTGACCACAGTGGAATGCCGCTTTTGGGCTCAGGAAAGAAGCACTGAGTGGTGGGATCACATCGCCATGCATGGGATGACTAGCAGGGGCTGCAGAACTTTCGCATGAGGAAAGCCACATTCATGGGACTGTGTGATGAGCTCGCCCCAGCCCTGCGGTACAAGAATCCGAAAATGAGAGCTGTCCTGCCATTGGAGAAGCACATGGCAATTGTACCATGGAAGCTGGCTACTCCAGACTGCTACCGCTCGGCCGCTAGGAGTGGGAAAGTTGACTGTTGGACGTGTGTTGATGGAAGTGTGCAGGGCCATTAATCACATCCTGCTCCAAGAGACCATGACTCTGGGCAACGTGCATGACATTGTGGATGGCTTGCTTTGCACAAATGGGCTTCCTTAAGTGCAGAGGGGTGATAGATGGCACACATATTCCATTTCTGGCACCAGAACACCTAGTCACCAAGTACATTAATCGGAAGGGCTATTTCTCTATGGTTCTCTGGGCACTTGTGGATCACCATGGGCGTTTCCCGGACATTAACGCAGGCTGGTCTGGAAAGGTGCATGACTCATGCATCTTCCAGAACACTGGCCTGTTCAGGAAACTGCCAGCAGGGACTTTCTTCCTGGCACAGAAGATCATCATAGGGGAAGTCAAAATGCTCATTTGATCCTGGGAGACCCTGCCTACCCCTTAATGCTGGGACTTATGAAGCCATACATGGGGAACCTTGACAGCAGCAAGGAATGGTTCAACAGGCTGAGCAAGTGCAGCAGGACTGTTGAGTGTGCTTTTGGCCATTTAAAGGCCCGCTGCCTCTGCCTATATGGGTGGCTGGATCTGGCTCCTGGCTGATGACAATATTCCTATACTTATAGCCACGTGCTATGCACTCAATAATATTTGTGAAAGGAAGGGTGAAAGCTTCACTCAGGGCTGGACTGCTGAGGCTTAGTGCCTGGAGGCTGAATTTGAACAGCCAGAGAGCAGGGCTCTTAGAGGGGCACAGCACGGGACCATAAGGATCAGGGATGCCTTGAGGCAGCAATTTGAAGCTGAAAGCCACTAATATTTGTTGCTATGCATGGGAGTGCAGTGCTTGTAATGCTAGGAGGTGATTGTGATTGGTGCAGATGCACTATAAAGGTTTCAGAAAATTGCTTGTTGCTTTGCAGGGTTCGGTTTGCTTTCAATTAATGGAATAAAGCAGCTTTCAAACCAAAACAATTCTTTTATTAAAAAACAACAACCGGAGGAGAGAGACAAACAAAAAAACCACATCAGCACTGGGGGGGATGGAGGAAAGGAGGGTCTCAGGAGGAGGTGGGGTCTTGGGACAGTTAAAGATTTGTGTATGTCCAGGGATCATATGCAAAGAGATGTCCAGGGATCCTCTGGAGTACAATGCAGCGGGTACTGTACTTCAGCAGGGCTAAACTGCAGAGGGATGGGCGTTGAGTGCAGAGGGTACTGGGAGTCCGCAGTGCTGGACTATGAGGGGGGAGGAGTGGAATGCAGCAGGTAGAGACTGGAGCCAGGAGGTTGATAAAAGTGTGTTGGTGGTGTCTGCGGGGCGCATGGGAAAGAGTTTTGCGACAGCGGCTGCAGGGGAGGATGGGTGCAGAGCTGCTCAGTTTGCAGCTCTAGTAGCACCTGGATCATGTCTGCTTGGCGCTCCATAGCATTGAAGAGCCACTCCCTGGCTTCGTTCTGGCACCCCGCGTTCTCCTTTCAGGCCCTCTTCTCGCTGTCCCGCCACTCCTTCAATTCTAGTTTTTCAGCCGCAGAGTGCATCATGACATCACGCAGAAAGCCCTCTTTAGTTCTTCATGACTGCTTTCTAATTCTGCGCAGCCTTTCAGCCGGCGATAACAAAGAGGGAGGCTGGACTCCCAAGGTCATCTCTGTGAAGCCAAAACGTTTTACAGAGGCAGTACTGATTGCAACACACAGACCACACTGATTCAGTGATTTAAAACACAGCCACTATTCACATGCCTGTCACCAACTGGCTGACCCCAGGCAAGCACACATGAGCCACAAGAGCCCCAAAGTGGGCAGTAACCGCAGGGGCTGGGGAAATCATTGTTCCAGGACTGTACTGTACACTGGGCACATGGCTCTTGAGGAGAGCCAGCAATGGGGGCGGGGGAGATAGTGCCTTATAATCATTATTGTCCCCACATTTTCCACAGGGTGTGTGCATTATGGAATATCTCTCGCTGCTGAGGGTGAGCATGGAATCAAGGGAGGGTCTTCTCCAGGACTGTGGCTTCTGCCCTGGCCCTCATGCGGCTCACCTGTGTGCAGCAATGCTCTCCCTCCACCCCCACCCTCTGACAGCAGAGTGGCATGGGAAAGTTACTGTTAATGAGGTAAGAAACAAAGCAGGTCTGCCCAGTATCTCCATGAAATTTTCGTGGAGATCTCTGAGGCAGATTCCCATTAAGTGAGGGAGTCAATCAACACCCCGTTCTGCCACTCAGACTAGGCATATGGTGGTACGCACATCATACAGACACAAGCCTGCTTTCTGCAACCCTCCTGCTCCCAACAAATCGCTTCAGCAATTCCCAAAATCAAAGCCACTTACCAGGGGCCTTCTCTCCTGTTTGCGCTTTGCCAAACTCGAACAGCTGTGACTGGCTAGCCTCCTCAGGTGTGGAAAAGAGCTCCTGGCTGCATGCATCTCTGACCTTCGAGTTGTCCTCTGCCTCTGGGTCCCCCTCCCCCTCCACATCCTCATCCAAGATTTCCTCCTCCTGGCTCGGTCCACTCTTGTTTGGCACATGAGCCATCGAAGTATCCACAGTGGGCTTCACAGTGGAGGTGGGGTCGCCACCGAGTATCACGTCCAACTCTTTGTAGAACCCGGCAGCTCATGGGCACAGCACTGGAGCAATGGTTTGCCTCCCATGCCTTGTGGTAGGCATTCCGCAGCTCCTTCACTCTGACCCTGCACTGCAGTGTGTTCCAGTAATGGCCCCTTTCTGTCATGCATTGTGAAATCTGTCCTTAGGTATCATAATTCCTATGGCTGAAGCACAGCTGGGACTGCACAGCCTCCTCTCCCCAAATGCTGAGGAGGTCCAGCAGCTCGGCATTGCTCCAAGCGGGGGATCACCTGGTGCTTGGAGCAGGCATGGCCACCTGGAAAGATGTGCTGAGACCACTGCATGCATCACTAAGCAAACAGGAAGGGGACTTTCAAAATTCTAAAGAAATTTAAGGGGTGGGGCTCACAGTTGGTCACCTGAGGGCAGGGTTCAAACAGATGACCAGAGAGGTGAGAACAAACATTGTGGGACACCTACCAGAGGCCAATTGCAGTGCTGTAATAGACCAGAATGTCTACACTGGCACCTGGCACAGAAAGCTCTACGCCTCTCGTCGGGGTGGGTTTTTTTTGTTTTTGTTTTTTTTTTTTACAGCCCTGCAAGTCAGTTTCTGCGCACTGAGTGGCTTGGCAGTGTGTACACCCCGGGAGTTGCACCACAGAAAGCTGCTTTACTGCGCAGAAACTTGCCCATGTAGACAAGGCCTGAGTCTCATGCCAAAAAGAACAGTTGTTTTTTCTCCATGCAGAATCCCTTTCCACTTCCCTGAAAGGAGTAGCAGAAACATGCTCCATTTGTACAGATGGATCCTTAGCCCCTTTCTGAGCTCTGACGACCAGCAAAGAACCTATTACAAATACATACTGTGACAGGGTCAGGCCAGATGGCTACAGGAGAGTGACAGAAGGCAGATATGTTAGCCCCAGGTTAAGTAGGTCCATTTTCCCTGGGTAAGATAACAGGGAAGGTTCCAGAACAATCAGGAACTTTCTGGAAACAATTAAGGCAGACAGGCTGATTAGAACCCCTGCAGCCAATCAAGAAGCTGCCAGAATCAATTAAGACAGGCAGGCTCATCAGGGCACCTGGGTTTAAAAGGAGCTCACAGCAGTTTGTGGTGTGCGTGTGAGGAGATGGGAGCAAGAGGTACAAGGCGGCGTACTACGGGAAGACTGAGAAGTACAAGCATTATCAGACATTAGGTGGAAGGTCCTGTGGTGAGAATAAAGAAGGTGTTGGGAGGAGGCCATGGGGAAGTAGCCCAGGGAGTTGTAGCTGTCACCCAGCTGTTACAGGAGCCACTGTAGACAGCTGTAGTCCACAGGGCCCTGGGCTGGAACGCGGAGTAGAAGGTGGGCCTGGGTTCCCCCCATCCCTCCATTCTCCCTACTTGATACTGGAGGAGTTGACGTGGACCGTGGGTTCTGCCAGAGGGGAAGGTCTCTGGCCTGTTTCCCCGATTCAGTAGGTGGATCAGCAGAGACTGCAGGGATTGTTCTTCCTTTTCCCCATGCTGGCCAGCGATGAGGATAACTGAATGAACGGCAGATTTGAGCCACGAAAGTGGCCAAACTGAGGGCTGCCGTGAACCTCTGAGGCGAGCAAATCTGCCAATAAGTGCAGGACCCACCAAGGCAGAGGAGGAACTTTGTCACAATACTTAAATTTAAATAAATACCCACCCAGGATAAACACACCCAACAGCTCCTGTGTTAACTGACATGGAAATCAATCACATTCTTATATTGATGTTTAAACAACTTGATTCTGAGAGGTCAACAGAGCTACAGCGGACCAGGTTGTGTGTTTACACATCTGAGCTTGTGATCTGTTATGGCTCAGATTTCCATCATGCCGAGACTAGGTTAACAGTACCAATTTTAAGACAGAGATTAAAGTGGTATCTAAACAGCTTCTAGGCTTTGCTGTAGGCAGGTTTTTTTTGTTTTTTAATGTTAATATTTTTGATGTGTTTCAAAGTGATTTGCACTTGGGCTGGGCCAGGTGAGCCATTTTGAGATTTATGGGCCAGAGCCTCAGACAGCGTATATTGACATCTCTCCACTGAAGCTGATGGCACTATGCTGATTTACACCAATTGAGGGTCTGGCCTTAAACAGGGATGATAGGGCTTTTGCTCTGGCTCTTCACGTTTTAAAAGGTGGGTGCCTAAAGTTAGATATCTAAATAAACAGCTGGATTTTTTTTTTTTTTTAGAGGAGCTGAGCACCTACAGCTTCCACTGACTTCACTAGGGATGGGGAGTTCTGGTCTGATTCCTAACATATTTGCACTTCCCCTGGGGTTACAAGTTTCTTTTCAGTTGTCCATTGTGACTGGCATTATCCCTGCTCTAGGAGAGAGTTCTATTATACATTTGCTCCTCCTGGGTCTCTAGGCATCTGTACTCTGTTTGCCTTGTCAGACCAAGAATAAGGGGTACAGATATGTTGTGGGTGGGGTGGGGGATGTTTTACCCCTCAGCTCTTCAAGTCCTTCAGCAAACAATCAAGCCCAAATGATATTTTCCTCAGTAAGTAAAAGACCCTTCCCTTCCCACCCTGGATTTCAGTAGTAGTCCTCTGTCCTCAGAGTCCTTGGTACAAGAAGCTACCTGTAGTTGATGCAGCTAACAGTGCCTAATGACCCTGCCCCGTTCATTTTTCCTGGAGACAGAGCAATTGCCTGCTGGGGCTTCCCATTTACCTTGTTTGCATGCCGCAGCTCTGGAATGAGCTTTGAAATTCATTTACAGTCCACTTCACAAACTGCGATTACCCTGGTGTGCATAAAAACAAACTAAGCTACTTGCTGGAGTTTGAAGGCCCCTTGGCAACTATTAAACCTCATAGGAAAAGTAAAAGTGATACCTTTGCATGGTCCCATTATCCCGGACTTGCTACATATTTGGGAGGGGTCAGGGATATTAAACAGAGGAAAGATGGTCCAGAGGGCAGGACACCAACCTAGGATTTGGGAGCATCAGCTTCAAGTCTGCTCTGCCACAGACTTCCTGTATGACCTTAGGCAAGTCTCTCAGGCCCAGATTCACAGAGTTATTTAGACTCTTAACTTCCACTGATTTCAAAGGACTTCAAGATCCTAAATACCTTTGTGGATCTGGGCCTTACCCTCTCTGTGCCTCAATTCTCCATCTGTAAAAATGGGGTCAGTAGCACCGCCCTACCTCACAGAGGTGTTGTGAAGATCAATATAGTGAAAACTGTGAGGCATTCAGACCGTAATAGGGGCCATATGAGTACCCACGTTAGAGCTGGAAGCATACTTGGCATTAGGCCATAGGGACAGAGGAGCATAGATAGAGCACTGAGCTACAGGAAGAGGCAGCAAGAGTGTGTATCTGACTGCTGCCTCCAGGGGTGGCATCATCAGCTTCACATGGGAGGAAGGTGGACTAACAAGCAAAACTAAAATGCATCTGGGGCATGGGGAGCAGGGGAACTTGGAGGGTGATTCCATCCCAGGGAGACCATGAAGTGTTTGTGGGGGTGGGGCATCTGGGTCTTGCTTAGCCCTAGCTTCACAGGAAGCCTCTTATTGGTGCCAGAAATTGCCATGAACTCACTTCCCCATCCACAATCTCTACACTGTCTGCTGCATCTGCCATGCGGGAGCCACAATCAGTAGCAGACTTCAGCTTAGTCCTGGTCCAACACATTGGATGTGTAGGTACGCCTAAGAGCATGTTCAAACTCAGACCAGGGGCCTTTGAGAGCTGCACCTCCAGCTCCAAAGGGTCCTGATGAGCCAGACAGCTGAGGTGAATGTCTCTCTCAGAACTAAGAGAACTAAGTCACCACACCCATGAATGCAGGGAGGAAATTATATTTGCAGTTGTCTGCAGAACCCCCTCCAAGCTGGAAACAATTCATTGGGCAGGGTAGAGATGAGCAGCATGTTAGCACCAGGCCCAAACTCAGCCACCTTGTCTGGAAATGGGAAGTTTTCTTCATCCTTGAGGGACTATTTAATCCTTATTAGTTTCTCTTCATAGAGGCTGTTCATTCAGAGTGGGTGTTTTCAGATGTAGTCACCCTTCCTGAGGTCCCTTCCAACCCTGATATTCTATGATTCCAGAGAAGCCAGTGGGTAATGCTAAAATCTGCTGCCCTTTAGCAGAAAGGCTTGAGGCACTTAATTTAGAAGGCACTGTCTCAAAAGCCTTGATTCATCTGATACGGGGACACCCAGCATACGCTTTATTGTGCTACAGCCCTTCATTTAAAAACAAACAAACAAACAAAAACAATTCCCAGCCCTTGGGAAAATGGCCACCAGAAGGAACAGCTGCTGAGGAATCAGTGTGTTTGGAAATAAACCGTTCCCCTAAATCTGAATGAAATTATTTCCAGTAAGGAGCATGTTTGCAGCACTCATGCTGTTTGTAGCTGTGGAAGGGAGCACACCTCTGCTCCCACAGCATACACACACACATACAAGCCAAGAAATGGAGGAGTGGTCAGTTTCTTCCTTTATCCTCAATAAATACCCCTATATCCAAAGTTCAGATCCAATCTTTTAAAAATATTAGCTACAAGGACAAAGCAAGCACTGAACATCAGGGCTTTAAAAGAGAAGAGTAAGAAGGAAAGTTTTTACTGCAAACAAACAATTTTTACCTGTGCTCAGTAGACAAGCCATCAAAGCTGTGGCCACAACCGGTCCCTGGCTGGGTTAGACATGTGCAGACAAGGCATCAGAGAAGAATGTTGAGGTTCTACAGATGCAGCCATAGCCCCACCCACCTTGGCAGGTGCTGCAGTTATACTGTGCAATCTATGGGGCACTTTACACAATGTAAGGGGGGCACCAGTTGAATGGCTTTGTAAGGGATTCAGAACGTCCTCACTCTGACCCTATCTGAAGGTATTTGAATCCATGTTGAGCAGCTGAAGGATTTATGAATGGCTGAGAATAAAAAAAGGGAGGGACTACATTCACATAGGTTAACATTGTATCAGAGTAGCTTGACTCTCAGGGCCAGCCAGCCCTGTTCAATGATCAGACTCAACTGGGAAGGGGTCAGGTGATCTTTACATAGGGCTGGGAAAATGCAGCTGAAAGGAGCTGTAAGTGGGAGAGGGGCTTCTGTAGTAGATCCTGAAGTAGAGGGTTTGAAGAGGGGGTGTGTCCTTTTAGCATGGAGGAAGACAAGGGGAAAAGGCTCCAGGTGCTGTAGCCTTGGGTAGGCAGAGAAGCATGCTTTATTTGATATTTTTGCCTAAGTTTTATATTGAAGGCTTAACCTGAATCCTGAGAGTCTTTAAGCATAGACTTCTTCCTGAGTTAGGGAAACAGGCCAGTGGATTATAAAAACCCTTAGCAAAATTCTCCCTGGTTTCCATTAGTGAAAGATCCCTCTCCTCCCCTTCCCCACATCCAGGGGGAGTCTAAATCTTCTGAGTTGAGGCACTGAAGCAAATATTGGTTTGAGACTTATTTCCTGGTGATCTTTCATTGCAGTGTGTGACTATGGCACTGGTGGAAATGATGATACAACTAATATCCCACACTGGACTGCACCACCATGCATGAGAGATTTTAATCTCCATAGGCCACACTTACCTTTCACCTACTCTAGGTTCTAAGCTACCTTCTCCTGACTTCTAAACCAGCCTCTGCAGCCCTGCTTCCCCAGTGCTGTGGAAGTGAAACTGAGAAACACAGCAACAGTGATGAAAAGTGACCAAGTGCAGATTCAGTGTTAAATGAGGACCTAGATTCCACTTGCCATCTCAGAAATCAAGAGCCTTGTGAGCCATGTAGGTCAGGAGAGTTGGTAATCAGATACAGAGATCGTTAGTCGAAATTCTGCCTGTTCCACTGGTGGCCAAAAGTCTGACAGCTTGACATGAGCTGGTGGTTTCAGACAGAACAATTCACGGAGGGTTGGTGCCAAAAATGTCCACCACAACTGGCTTTTGATGAGGGCTTTTATGGTCAGCCATAGCCAGACAGGTGTATTGGCTGTGGTTTGCATGGGAGGAGCTTGCATCACTTCTGCCTGTGCTGTACTTGTGAGCAGGGTTAAACCAAGAAAGACTTCAGGCTCCTGGGCTGTTTTCTGGGCTCTCTCACTGCCCCTAAATTTTTTTTTAAAACAGAGTGCAACACCTCTGTCCAAGAGGCCAGCAGCCGCACCACTGCCTTTCACAGCACATGGGGTCAGTCAGTGTGACTGATGTAGGATGTGCTCAGTTCTGTATGCCAAAGGGGTAATGAAACAGGAAACTCCCCGTGTTCTTTGTTCATTGTGGCTTCTGCAAGATGCGCCCAGATGGCCACAGCTTGAACACCTGTATACAGATGATTCTGTTTCAAACCCTCAGCCCACTAGCTGGGAGCAGGGATGGAGGTAACAGGTGAATCAGCTCTTTCAAAGAAAGCAACATTTCCAGAGGGTGATTGTAGAACCTGGCTGTGGGAATCAATATGGATTAAACACATCTGTTTACTAGATGTCACAGACTGCTAGTGTTAATCCACTTGGTGGAATGTATATCAATCCTGAACTGATGATGCTTGCTCAGTTATTATCAGCTCTTTGTGAGCTGTGATATCTTTTGAGACCATCCCAGCTGGTTTCTGGCTTAATATATATATAGGTGGACAAATCCTGGATCTTATTTGGGGATTGGGTTGGGACATTAGGGGTGTGAGGATCACCCTGTTGATGTGATCTGTGACCCACAGCTCCTTCAGTGACATCCCCTTTATGCCTCTACTGCCTTTTGTGACAGACAGGAGACAGGATTCAGCTGCGATGAATCTGAAAAGGGATTTGTTATTGAGACTACTGGGCATAGCAGGATACTGTCACTCTCCTTGGTTCACTCACTTGCTGACTAACTGATCACAACCCATGCTGCTTAATGTCACCAACCAGGGTTTCCCAAAGTCCTGGCTTGGAACAAGCAGACATGGAAGGGGGATGCGGAGTATGCCACAGCACCCAGAAGGGCAATGAAGCTATTTATTGTAAACCAAAGAAGACCGGTGAGTGCACTTCTTGGGGTCTCTAAGAGATAGCAATACACCTCTTGATGACTCTAAGGTCATCTTTTGTCCTCGACTATCAATATGGTATCTCCTAAAGGTTCTCTTACTCTGCCACCCACAGTATACTGGGACAGGGGAAGTGACTTTGGCAGTCATCCCATTCCCAGTCTGAGTAAATATAGCACAGGGGAGGTTGGGTTTTAAATTAATTTCAATGGCTTTAGATGAGTAAAAGAATCATTGAAAAACAAATGACCAAGCAAATTCTGTAACCTGTCAAGGCAAATAATGTACATTAAGATAAATACCTCACTGCAAAATCCTGAAAAGGCATCGAGTAACAAAAATATATTAGACAGAAAGGCTAACAGTACTAGAGGATTTCCTTTCAGCATATTAGACTTACAACATATAATACAGAACTAAACCCAAATGGAATTTTAATCAGGTAAATTTGAGTTAAACTAGACATGGTTATTCAATACAAAATCCTTTTAAGATTAAAATTGAATCACATTAATAAAATGCTAAATGAATACAAAGATAATACTCTTCAGTTCAGAGAGATTTAATATAAAAAAAATAAATCAATGAGCTAAATCAGAACTCTTTTTTTTTAATTGATTGGATTATCCAGTAGAAAAATCCACAGAATTGGGGTTAGTGACATGATAATAAACAGAGCGAGCTTTGTCACGTCAATGCTGTGGCAAAGGCTTGATCCTGATAATCACTGAACTCAATGAGAGTTTTGCCATTGGCTTTAACAAGCACCAGTTTAGGACCTAAGAAAATGTTCTCTACCTCTGCTGTAGTATGGGTGAAGCCTCAACTAGTGGGGCTCTTCTGGGTGGCCAGTAACCTGAGAAATCCAGGCTGTGTCCTCTAAGAAACAATCAACTGTGATGAATTTTCCATCTACATGAGGGATAAAATTCTATTGGATTTGGACTGGATTGGCTGGTTTCATTGTGCAGGATTAAGTGAGGCAGGAGCCAAGGTAACACCTTATTGCCCCCTTAGTTTCTTTCTACCACCTGTTGCTCTGAGACATTTTTTCCAGGCCGTTCTGGATGTCCATGTGATTGTAATAGTCACAATCTTTAAGTCAAATGATTTTCAGATCATTGCAAGTCATTCTGAATAACAAACAAATTCAGTCATTTTAAGATGGTACTCAGAAAAACTGCAAGCTGAACAATGAAGTGAAATTTATCTAGCAGTTGTTTATTGCTTATTTCCTCACCTCTAATTTGCATGTAGTGGACTGCGGTAGCAGCCAGAGCAAAACAAGTGCCTTAAGTCAAGGGCAGCATAGATAATCATCAGCTCTCTCTCATTCAAGTATTTAATTAGTTGCCTCGCTAATCCTAAGCATTTCAGGTATACGTTCTACCTGGTAGTGTCCTTCATTGAGGCAGCCACTCCTGTACAGCCAAAGCTTATAGACAGGATAATTGACTCTTTGAAGCCAAGATTTCATATCACACAGAATCAAGTTGACTATGGCTTTAGTAGCTCACATGAGTCCTCTGTTAGGAAGATATAGCATACAATACTGCAACACGTCGACAGAATGAATCCGAAATTATGACCCATTGACACACATGCTTGTACTGCACCTAACACTATAGGGGCATGGTCTATGATGACTAGGGCTCCTGGGGGCTACAGGAATACCAATTAAATAACTATATAAACAACAATAATAATACAAGCTTACTAATAGCTTGGTAGCTCTGGTGGCCAATGGATATTCTACACCCCTTTCCATCCTCACATAGCTGGCAAAGTAGAAAGATGGCTAAGTATCTAGGTCCACACATGGTGAGGCTATTAGGGCACAGAGAAAGGGGTCTGCCATGTGCACTAGCTGGCCTCATCTTTCTATTTGAAGCACTGAGAAGTTGCTTATGTATTTATTAGTGGGTGTGTGTAATTTTAGGCTTTAAAAAGCAAAACTAAAGGGAATAATACATAATGCCATTGGAGATATGTTTATATATACACCCCCCCACACAACTTATCAGTTATTTATATCATATTTCAATTATTTTTCAGGTGTTGCTGAATTTTAATGCTCAAAACAGGTTAGATATGGGAAGTGTGGAAGAGCTGTATAAGTGTTCCCCAGACAGCTCTGCCAATATACTTCAATCCCAGTATCTGGCACTATCTACTATTCCAGTCCTCCCTCCACAACTTAGCCAGTACACTTCAACCCAGCAGGCATAGAAGAGCACAGAATATTGCTTTTATGTAGGTCCTACATAAATTTCTTAGCCAAAGAGCAGTGGATTTCTTTCTTTCTTCTGTTTAGACAGACACCATAATCTGCAACTTTAACCTGGGTCAAATGTTGGGCTTTTACAGAGCATGTGTCATGTGTCATCCAGTTATTGCCTCATGTCCCTCCTGACAGTCTTGATCATCTGCTAATTAAAGTGAATGGCCTCTCCTCTGCGCTCTGTCTCAGAGCTTCCATTTTGCAGGCACCAACTTTTCCCTATTTGTGGTGCAGTCATTTATTATGCTTCTACAGCAAAACGGTGACTGAATTCGGGGGGAGACCCAATCATCTTCCTGTGAGATGAAAATTTCCCACACTGAAGAGGGCATGTGATGACACTGCTCTACATAACATTATATATCGAGAACTTTATACTCTCTGAAACCCACCTAAAGGAAGCTTCTCCAGGCAGGTGAGAGTTAGACGATATCTCCAATCTGTCCCTGGAAGTAATTATCTCATTCCTTTGCCCATCCTCTTTTACCATTACCAAACTTTCTGAAGTGCGCTCAGTGAGACTTTGGATTTGCATATCTCGGCAGGAGCCCCACTAGCAGACTCCATGACGGATCAGAAAGTAGTTCCTCCTCCAGGATCTAGGAAAGTCTGCAAAATCAGTTGTGTTGGCAACAGAGCAATCCTCTGAAGATGGGAGGTTAGCAATGAGTTGAGCAGCCAACTTTCGACCAGTTAGCCGTGATGCTAGCCCTTAATCTCTGGCCAAAGGCTGGATATCTAAGGATCTAACAGTCAGAATTACAGTGAGGCTCATAGTCTACACTTCAGGGACTTATTGCATGCCCAAGAATGCAAAATGATGCAGGAAGGTAAATTTTGCAATGCAGCAGTTTGATGGTTAGTGCTGAAGTGCACAGATGAGGCGGTAAAGAATTTGGTCATTGGTTAAAATGCAAGAATGTATTCTTAGTTTTAGAATGAACATAAAGAAAGAAAGAAAGAAACTCTCCTCTCAGCTCTGTGATGTTCAGTGAGATACTCTGAGAATTGATACTAGCCCTACAGATCAGTCTCACAAAATTATACCTGTTCTCACCCTACAGAAATAGGTTTTTGAAAGGAAGATGGGTAAAATATCATTATTTTTAAAATTCTCACCATGACACTCACTACATAGCAAGGGAGTCAGAGTATTAGAGAAAGCTGGGTCGTGTACATAACACAGGATAGGGATTCATTGGGAGATGAAAAAAGTGCATTTTGGAGAGAGGTCTGAAGGAGGTGGGCAAAGAGCGAGAAGGTCTTGAAGCACAAGCCCAGACTTGTTAAGGATAAGGAAACTTTAAGGATCTTGTTGTGTAACCCATAGTATTTTCTCAGCTGAGGTTCGATTGTCCCCTGATTTGCATAGTCACTTACAGGCAGTGCAAAGCAGGTGTAAAACCATACCAACTTGCTTGTGTGGCTTTTTACACTAACTTTGCACTGGTGTAAATGATGACACAGGATGCCAGGCAGGGGAGAATCAGGCCCGACACTGATTCACTAGATAGCAAATGAGGAAACAACTTCAGCACTCTGGGCCAGATGCTTAGCTGTCATAGATCCATCGTCAGTGGGGATCTGTTGATTTACACAAGCTGAGGATCTGATCCTCTTTAAAAAACTGGACCTTTCTGACTAGCTGTAACATGCTATGTATCCAGTCTGATTTTCCTAACTTTTGAATGTTGATTTCCTTCCATAACTGTGGTGATAAAGTGCTGCCCTGATGTTTCAGGATGATTGTTACAGTCATTGAGCAGTCCAAAGCACTTAGAATTCATGTCTTATTGCTTCCTCCCCGATCACGGTATGGTATAATTGTTCAGAACTGCATAGCTTTCCCACTAAGTGTAATAGCACTAATCAGAAAGGCACTGCCTCTCACGTAGCATCACCAAGAGGTGCTATAGCCACTTGGGAATGCTCCTCCAATTGGGTCGTCCCATGTAAATACAGTGTAAACAATGCAAACAAATTGGAGTGAACTAGACAGTAATATACATAGAGGAATTTTATTTTTTTCAATGGCTTATGCATTACATACTATTCAGCACCGTACTTCTGCTATGCTGAATCAGATTGAGACCAGGTCTCCGGGCCTGTGCTCCAAAGTGGCATGGAAATCACTATCCAGAATGGTCATTGAAATTATGAACTCACAAACCACGGAAGTCAATCAATGAGCAGCAACTGAAACTTCAGAGAAGGAGAAAAACAAGGATTGGTTCCAACCAAGAGACCTCCTGTTCTCCAGAGAAGCACTACATTGCTGTGGTGTTTGAAAATATGATTTACTTTGACCAGAGAAGCGTTGCTGAAACTATTGAGTAGTTATAAAATAATAGCTGCCAAGTGGCTAGTGACAGGTTAACTTACATGAAACCTCTTACACTTTGGTACCAACCAGTCATTAGCCAGAAGTGACCCAAATCATGGACATTTACATTTCCTAAATGTACTAAGAGGTTTTAGAACAGGAGTACTTCTTGTTTCAGAGCGGCTGATTATTTTGGCTTGTGAATCAAATGTCCCATTTAGAACCCCCTTGCACATTTGCCATGAGTGAGTAAAACAGTGTTCTGGATTTTATTTTAAATTAAGATGAGATATACTCTTAAAGCACATTAGAATACATTAGGAAAACATAATACTCCAAGAGCGAAAGAAGGAAAAATGAAACTCGATTGCACATGTCACCATGCTACGGGTCTCATCTCACTCACAGAAATCTTCCACTGATCTTTTTCAGTGCCTTTTTATGGGGCAAGAGAAAAGGGTTTACTTGGTTTTTCGTTGGTTTGTTTGCCACTTAGGATGAATGCAAGGTCCCAACACTGCTTGGGCTACTGTCACAGAACTCAATCCTGCAAACACTGTTCACATGAAAAGTTTCACTGAGAACTAAATCACAGGAGTAAAGTTGCTTGGGGATGATCTTCTCAAAAGCACTCAGCAATGGCCTAACCCTTCTCCCATTGAAGTCAATGGAAGTTGTATCATTAACTTCAATGGGAGCAGAATTAGGCCAATCCTGAGCACTTTTGAAAAGCCAACCTATACCTGGGCCTTTGTGATGAACCAGTATTTATCTCAAATTGTGTCTCTCATGAGCTGTCAGGGTTCCCTCCCCACTCTGAACTCTGGGGTACAAATGTGGGGACCCGCATGAAAGACCCCCTAAGCTTATTTCTACCAGCTTAAGTTAAAACTTCCCCAAGGCACAAGTCCCTTCTTATCCTTGGACGGTATTCACTGCCACCATCAAGTGAGTTAAACAAAGATTCAAGGAAAAGAACCACTTGGAGTTCCTATTCCCCAAAATATTCCCCCTAAGCCCCTTCACCCCCTTTCCTGGGGAGGCTTGAGAATAATATCCTCACCAATTGGTACAGGTGAGCACAGACAAAATCCCTGGGTTTTTAGGACACTAAACCCAATCAGATTCTTAAAAAAAACAGGACTTTATTATAAAGAAAAAAAAGTAAAAGAAGCACCTCTGTAAAATCAGGATGGAAGGTAATTTTACAGGGTAATCAGATTCAAAACAGAGAGAATTCCCCTCTAGGCAAAACTTTAAAGTTACAAAAAACAGGGATAAACCTCCCTCTAAGCATAGGGAAAATTCACAAGCTAAAACAAAAGATACTCTAACGCATTTCCTTGCTATTACTTACTATTCCTGTAATTTTAGAGGTATCATTCAGTAGGAACTGGATTACTTGCTTGGTCTCTCTCTTTGTCTCCCGAGAGAACACACACAGAGCACAAAACCAAATTTTCCCGGCCCCCCACCCCCCATTTGAAAGTATCTTCTTTCCCCATTGGTCCTTCTGGCCAGGTGCCAAATAGGTTAATTGAACTGATTAACCCTTACAGGCAAGGGGATTCTGTACCTCTGGCCAAGAGGGATTTTATCTTACTGCATACATAAAGGTTGTTACCCTTCCCTTTATATTTATGGCACACGCGCTCTTAGAACATCTTATATTTGCTGCCAGTGCCCTCAGTAAAATATGAAGTGTCAAAGCCAACAGTTCTGTGCCTTCTGCTAACCTCTTTGGGTTTTCTAAATTTAAATTGTTTGGCTCTACCATTTCATCTAATTAGGGCTATTCCTGGCCAGTGCTCTAATGATTTTTAAAAGACAACGATGAGAAACTTTAGCATGGAGTTTGTCCAAGGGCAAAGAACACTTCAAGGAAGAGAAGGCTAATCAGACACCACGGCTGGAAAGCTGCTTGCTGTTATCATGCACAAAATCCTCTTTCTCAGAAATACTTTTTCTTTGTTCAAAGCAGGTTGTTTTTACAGTAGATACCTGTCACATAGCAACAGATCATTAATAAAATAACAATAATTATATTTATGTTAAACTCCCATGTTTTAGAAGCTTAGAATGGGAAAAACACTTCTTTTTAAAAATAATAATAAATAATGTCAACTTTTTTCTTTACATTAAAAAAAAATCTGTACATGATTACACAATGTAACAAAATACATTTCTGTTTTCCAGGCTAAGGCCGTCATCTTTGGGTTAGATCTTCATCTAAGGAGGTTACAGGCTCACGGTTTAGAACCTGTGTATTTCCCACTGCACGAAAATCAGACTCCCAGGGTTCCTTGATCTACAGTGTTGCCTGCATTTACATTTACATGCAAAGGAGGAAGCTGCCTACAAGGAATGTAGTAATATCTGCATGCAGGATATGAGATTATTGTAAAAGGACAGGTGCATAGGGCAACATTTGAAAGTTCTGAAGCTTTTTTTTTTTAAGCCTCACAGCTGGAAACAGGGAGGGAAGAAAAAGCAAAACACCCAAGTAAGAGTTTGTCTTCCAATTGTAGCTAGAAAAGCTCTTTAGATGACATATATTTATCAACATGGCACTTAGTGAGCTATCACAGATTGATATTCCCTAAGGACTATGTCTCTTGATCAACCCTTCTTTCACAGGCGGGATGCCCAAAGTTTGCCCAAATAAGGACTACTGCATCTAACAGGTAGAAAATGGGGCAGATTGTGACTACTGTTTTCTGGCTAATATAGAGCAGCACTTGCTGGGACTTGCAGTCTCTGTGGGCCATGTCTCCATATCAAAGATTATATGTCTCTGTGGGCTGCATTTTAGATCCTCATGGGCTATTTTTGCTCATTGGCTCTTTTACCAGAGATCTTGGAGAGGACCCTCACTGGAAAGTATCTACAGGGAAACACTGTTTCTATTTGATATTGCACTGGACAGGGGGAATTGTCAGCTCACACTGACAGATCTCACCATTGAAGGTAACTGAGAAGGAAAAGAATTCCTCTTCTTTTCAGAAAGAAAACATAAGCACTACATCTCTCCTGACAGCACCATGTTAGGCGTAGGTGTGACCTTGAGCAGACACAGGAGGCATTTACTGCAGTTCAGCATTACCACTTCAAGTCAGACTTTGAAATCTTTAAGATCACAATATTGTTGCCACAAAACAAAGAGGAGGCATGCAGCAAAAAATGGCAGCTGGTGAAAAAGCATAAATCTCAGTGTGGGTATGTGTGTGCGAAGGCCTGTGTGTGTGCTTTTTGTATACAGGGATGGAAGTTTGCACACCTCTGAAAAGCACTGACAGAAAAGCACTAAGGCCCTGCTGCGTTAATAAAGTCCAGACATCCTCCTGAAGCAACAGAGAGGTCTCCTCAATAGTTCTGCACATTGCGTCCCCTCAGCCTCATCAGTGACCATATTCATGCTGTTCGCCATTCCTATCAAATCAATACAGGAAGCACCATGGAAATGCAGACATATGAGCTTGCGTTAGAATCCTGCTGCTCAAAATCATCTGGTGTGCAGGTGTGCGGTTCCCCTGCCAGGGTCTTCATTAGAAACAGGACTCCTGGGATTCTGGGTCATTGTGGATGGGAAGCTTCTCGTGTTCCTGATGATGCCCATTACGTAAAACTGTGTACCTAGGTGGGGGGAAAAGCAAAACAAATAGGAGTCACTAGAGCAAATTAAAAAGGACAGACTGAGCCTTTTCTTTTCTCAGGAGAGTCTGAGACCCAGGCAGTGTGACTTCACAGTGCTCCCAATATCCCGTTTCCATGCTCCACCTGCCAAGTAAAATGTAAATCCAAACCCTGTTCATGATGGCAGAAGATGTCTGTGACCCTAATGTTAACCCCAACCCCTGCAAAGTAGGAACCTGCTGGTTCATGTAGGTCTGAGCTATAACACGTACCCATAACAAACCAAGCTAATGAATTAGGAGACCCAGGATTCTGGGGTGGATGTTGGTGACTGAGTTGTCAACACAGAATTGAATCTGTTTAAAGCAAGTATTAAAAAATCACTTTGCTTTGGCTTGGAATGTATGTGTCCTTTAGAGTGACACAGAGACCTACCCTCTGAGTCACGTGAACCATACACTAAAAACTATTGATTGCTAGTAATCTCACTATGGATGTAGAAGCCCTCTACACCAACATTCCACACAAAGATGGACTACAAGCCGTCAAGAATACTATCCCCGATAATGTCACGGCTAACCTGGTGGCTGAACTTTGTGACTTTGTCCTTACCCATAACTATTTTACATTTGGGGACAATATATACCTTCAGATCAGTGGCACTGCTATGGGTACCCGCATGGCCCCACAGTATGCCAACATTTTTATGGCTGACTTAGAACAATGCTTCCTCAGCTCTCGTCCCCTAACGCCCCTACTCTACTTGCGCTATATTGATGACACCTTCATCATCTGGACCCATGGAAAAGAAGCCCTTGAGGAATTCCACTATGATTTCAACAATTTCCATTCCACCATCAACCTCAGCCTGGTCCAGTCCACACAAGAGATCCACTTCCTGGACACTACAGTGCTAATAAACGATGGTCACATAAACACCACCCTGTACCGGAAACCTACTGACCGCTATTCCTACCTACATGCCTCCAGCTTTCATCCTGACCACACCACACGATCCATCGTCTATAGCCAAGCTCTGCGATACAACCACATTTGCTCCAACCCCTCAGACAGAGACAGACACCTACAAGATCTCTATCAAGCATTCTTACAACTACAATACCCACCTGCGGAAGTGAAGAAACAGATTGATCGAGCCAGAAGAGTTCCCAGAAGTCACCTACTACAGGACAGGCCTAACAAACAAAATAACAGAACGCCACTAGCCGTCACCTTCAGCCCCCAACTAAAACCCCTCCAACGCATTATTAAGGATCTACAACCTATCCTGAAGGATGACCCAACACTCTCACAAATCCTGGGAGACAGGCCAGTCCTTGCCTACAGACAGCACCCCCAACCTGAAGCAAATACTCACCAGCAACCACATACCACACAACAGAACCACTAACCCAGGAACCTATCCTTGCAACAAAGCCCGTTGCCAACTGTGCCCACATATCTATTCAGGGGACACCATCACAGGGCCTAATAACATCAGCCACGCTGTCAGAGGCTCGTTCACCTGCACATCCACCAATGTGATATATGCCATCATGTGCCAGCAATGCCCCTCTGCCATGTACATTGGTCAAACTGGACAGTCTCTACGTAAAAGAATAAGTGGACACAAATCAGATGTCAAGAATTATAACATTCATAAACCAGTCGGAGAACACTTCAATCTCTCTGGTCACGCGATTACAGACATGAAAGTTGCAATTCTTCAACAAAAAAACTTCAAATCCAGACTCCAGCGAGAAACTGTTGAATTGGAATTCATTTGCAAATTGGATACAATTAACTTAGGCTTGAATAGAGACTGGGAGTGGCTAAGTCATTATGCAAGGTAACCTATTTCCCCTTGTTTTTCCTAACCCCTACTCCCTCAGACGTTCTTGTTAAACCCTGGATTTGTGCTGGAAATGGCCCACCTTGATTATCATACACATTGTAAGGAGAGTGGTCACTTTAGATAAGCTATTACCAGCAGGAGAGTGGGTTTGTGTGTGTGTGTGGGGGGGGGGGATGAGAAAACCTGGATTTGTGCTGGAAATGGCCCAATTGATTATCATACACATTGTAAGGAGAGTGATCACTTTAGATAAGCTATTGCCAGCAGGAGAGTGCGGTGGGGGGAGGTATTTTTTCATGCTTTGTGTGTATAAAAGATCTTCTACACTTTCCACAGTATGCATCCGATGAAGTGAGCTGTAGCTCACGAAAGCTTATGCTCAAATAAATTGGTTAGTCTCTAAGGTCTACTATAGACTACCGGACCAGGGGGATGAGGTGGACGAGGCTTTCTTCTGGCAACTCGCAGAAGTTACTAGATCGCACGCCCTGGTTCTCATGGGAGACTTCAATCACCCTGATATCTGCTGGGAGAGCAATACAGCGGTGCACAGACAATCCAGGACATTTTTGGAAAGTGTAAGAGACAATTTCCTGGTGCAAGTGCTGGAGGAACCAACTAGGGGCAGAGCTTTTCTTGACCTGCTGCTCATAAACCGGGAAGAATTAGTCAGGGAAGCAAAAGTGGATGGGAACCTGGGAGGCAGTGACCATAAGATGGTCGAGTTCAGGATCCTGACACAAGGAAGAAAGGAAAGCAGCGGAATACGGACCATGGACTTCAGAAAAGCAGACTTTGACTCCCTCAGGGAACTGATGGGCAAGATCCCCTGGGAGAATAACATGAGGGGGAAAGGAGTCCAGGAGAGCTGGCTGTATTTTAAAGAATCCTTATTGAGGTTACAGGGACAAACCATCCCGATGTGTAGAAAGAATAGTAAATATGGCAGGTGACCAGCTTGGCTTAACAGTGAAATCCTTGCTGATCTTAAATACAAAAAAGAAGCTTACAAGAAGTGGAAGATTGGACAAATGACCAGGGATGAGTATAAAAATATTTATTGCTTGGGCATGCAGGAGTGAAATCAGAAAGGCCAAATCACACCTGGAGTTGCAGCTAGCAAGAGATGTTAAGAGTAACAAGAAGGGTTTCTTCAGGTATGTTAGCAACAAGAAGAAAGTCAAGGAAAGTGTGGGCCCCTTACTGAATGAGGGAGGCAACCTAGTGACAGAGGATGTGGAAAAAGCTAATGTACTCAATGCTTTTTTTGCCTCTGTCTTCACGAACAAGGTCAGCTCCCAGACTGCTGCACTGGGCAGCACAGCATGGGAAGGAGGTGACCAGCCCTCTGTGGAGAAAGAAGTGGTTCGGGACTAATTAGAAAAGCTGGACGTGCACAAGTCCATGGGGCCGGATGTGTTGCATCCGAGAGTGTTAAAGGAGTTGGTGGATGTGATTGCAGAGCCATTGGCCATTATCTTTGAAAACTCATGGCGATCGGGGGAAGTCCTGGACAACTGGAAAAAGGCTAATTTAGTGCCCATCTTTAAAAAGGGGAAGAAGGAGGATCCTGGGAACTACAGGCCAGTCAGCCTCACCTCAGTCTCTGGAAAAATCATGGAGCAGGTCCTCAAGGAATCAATTCTGAAGCACTTAGAGGAGAGGAAAGTGATCAGGAACAGTCAGCATGGATTCACCAAGGGCAAGTCATGTCTGACTAATCTAATTGCCTTCTATGATGAGATAACTGGTTCTGTGGATGAAGGGAAAGCAGTGGACGTGCTGTTCCTTGACTTTAGCAAAGCTTTTGACACTGTCTCCCACAGTATTCTTGCCAGCAAGTTAAAGAAGTATGGGCTGGATGAGTGGACTATAAGGTGGCTAGAAAGCTGGCTAGATTGTCAGGCTCAACGGGTAGTGATCAATGGCTCCATGTCTAGTTAGCAGCCGGTATCAAGTGGAGTGCCCCAAGGGTTGGTCCTGGGGCCAGTTTTGTTCAATATCTTCATAAATGATCTGGAGTATGGCGTGGATTGCACCCTCAGCAAGTTTGCAGATGACACTAAACTGGGAGGAGAGGTAGATACGCTGGAGGGTAGGGACAGGATACAGAGGGACCTAGACAAATTGGAGGATTGGGCCAAAAGAAATCTGATGAGGTTCAACAAGGACAAGTGCAGACTCCTGCACTTAGGACGGAAGAATCCAATGCACCGCTACAGACTAGGGACCAAATGGCTAGGTTAGTAGTTCTGTAGAAAAGGACCTAGGGGTTACAGTGGACAAGAAGCTGGATATGAGTCAACAGTGTGCCCTTGTTGCCAAGAAGGCCAATGGCATTTTGGGATGTATAAGTAGGGGCATTGCCAGCAGATCGAGGGACGTGATCGTTCCCCTCTATTCAACACTGGTGAGGCCTCATCTGGAGTACTGTGTCCAGTTTTGGGCCCCACACTACAAGAAGGATGTGGAAAAATTGGAAAGAGTCCAGCGGAAGGCAACAAAAATGATTAGGGGACTGGAACACATGAGTTATGAGGAGAGGCTGAGGGAACTGGGGATGTTTAGTCTACGGAAGAGAAGAATGAGGGGGGATTTGATAGCTGCTTTCAACTACCTGAAAGGGGGTTCCAAAAAGGATGGCTCTAGACTGTTCTCAGTGGTAGCAGATGACAGAACAAGGAGTAATGGTCTTAAGTTGCAGTGTGGAAGATTTAGGTTGGATATTAGGAAAAACTTTTTCACTAGGAGGGTGGTGAAACACTGGAATGGGTTACCTAGGGAGGTGGTGGAATCTCCTTCCTTAGAAGTTTTTAAGGTCAGGCTTGACAAAGCCCTGGCTGGGATGATTTAATTGGGGATCGGTCCTACTTTGAGCAGGAGGTTGGACTAGATGACCTCCTGAGGTCCCTTCCAACCCTGAGATTCTATGATTCTATGAAATGCTATGGCCTGTGCTAGACAGGAAGTCAGACAAGATTAACATAATGGTCCTTTCTGTCACTAAAAATGGAAGAACAATTTGCAGACTTGATTATTGTATATTGTGCCAAGTCAGACTGAACTCATTTGTGCAAGAAGCTCCACCAAGGAAACATCAGCAAGCCAGGATCTGTGCTACAGCTGAGTTAAGAGAGACCATGTACTCTGCGAGCATGGAAGCCATGCTGCAGGATGATGCACAGTCTGTTCAGCAGCAGGAGAGGCAGCTATTGAAAAGTGGCTTCATACAAGACACTCAAAGGAGGCAGCATATCATGCAGCTCTGCTTGCAGTCAGAAAGGAATTGTCCACATTTGGCATTTTAGCAGAAGAAGGTGCCATCTGTACGAAAAATGTGTGAGCTAAAGAGAAACTGTTAGTGTGCTGTAGAATCTCTCAGGGCAGAAATTTACTTTCATATTGCTTCTGGTGCTTGGCCCAAAAATTCCAACTGTTTGCCATCTTGGGAGATGAGCATATGGGGGAGGGAGAAGCATTCTGTATCACAATGAGCAATCATGCCACGGTGTGAAAACTAAAACAAGGGAATAATAGATGTTCTGTACTATTGATGCCTGGAAGGTTTCATAAATATACTGCCTAAGGACTTTTCCATTGGAGGACTACTGTGCTATGTGATGGTTTCTCAGTGATTTCTCCTTTCATATGACACTTCAGACTGCTTAACTATTACACTGCTAACCTTTAAAGTCCAGATGTAGAAGATCATAGGGCCCTGCCAATCTCAGATTACAACACTTTATTCAGTCTGCTCTCTGGGATCATCATCTTCACTTTACAGGCACAAACATTCACAGAAAGCACATTTCAAATGGAAATGCACAAGCATTTGTGCAACTGAATTTTACATTTACTGACACTTGAAGCACATGTGTAGTCATCCAATTGGGAAACAACATGCCATGTGACTTCTCTCACCAATCACAATTAAGCAACATACATGGATTCTGAATAGTCAGGATAAATATGTCACGAGATATTTGTCAAGTAGGTTTGAATAATGAATAAATCTGAGAAAATCACAATCCACGAACAGAAAAAGAGGCTAAACTCATTGAGTAAATTATTCACTGCAAATTATTTGCTCAGTTCTGCTACCTACAATGAGTCTCTAGTATGGGATTTTTAAATGCTGGTATATCAAACTCCATTCAAAATAGCTCCCCACTCTTCCTATCATGTCTGAAGCTGACTCCTCCCCTAACTCAGTAAAGAGTGCTCTTGCCATTTCATTTCAGACCACAAATCACCCAGCAATAATGCCCAATAAAGGAGAGCCATTATTACCCATAAAGGAACTTCTGCCTCAGGCTGTTTGCATGCTTGCAAAATGGTATTTTAATTGTGATCATGACCAATTTGGAGATAATTGCTTCTCCAGCACACACTGTTTCTGACAGTAAAATGGGCTTTTTAATTAAATGGTTGGAATTAGCTTTCGGCACAGTTGAGGTGACTGTCTGGATAAATCCTTGACAGATTCAGGATCAAAATGAGGAGGCTGTGATCCTAAAATATCTTGGGAATTCACCAAATACAAGGAAAATAATCACCAATAGGATATAACTTTCTTGCAGTTTCTCCGTTAAACTGTCAGCTGATCACCCACTCTCCTCTCTCTTCCCCTCCCCCCGCCCCCCCATACTGATTTGTACAATTAGGGAAGCAAAGCCAAGATCGTTAGTAGTCTTTGGCTCCCCCAGCTACCCTGTGCTGCAAAACAGTCCCCAGAACTGTGGGAGTCTGTTGTGCCTGCTTGTCCCGCTCCTTCCAATGGGAACGTTGAAACTTGGAGGAATTAGTTGAGAAGGCTCCCTATAGAATTATCTGTCATCACGGTGGGGAGACTAGAAGATTATTTATGGGGCTTTATAGTATTAAAACCAAAGCAGGGAAGAAGCCAGCAGAAGCAAAGGTGGGCATCTCTGCCCTAGAAGAAAAGCCCCTGGAAAGTTGTCTCACAGAGGTGACAGACCAGGGTGGTGTGTCACCTGCAAGAATAACATGAGCTAACCCTGGAATGAAGCTCAATGTGCTATGGTGGCTGAGCTTCCTGGATGTGAACTTTAATCCTGAGCCCAACATTAGACCCAGGATTTGTTCTAGTCAAGGGGCCAAATTCTTCCCAATTCCCATCCTGAGCGTGGTGCGGGGGCTGGGGTAAATAGTGGTTTGACACTTTTGTACCGCCTCTTTCTGAGGGCTACTCTATGTTGTGCTCCACTACCAAGGGTGCCGGCACCCTTCTAGCAGGCAGAAATAGCTGGAGAACAGGAACATGCCTGTCCCCATTCCCTGGCATGCCCCTTACACCTGGGTCTCTGTGAGGGTAGTATAAAGCTAGCTACACTGACTATACCTGCCCAGGATGCCCCCTACACCAAGGGAATTCTCCAATGGCCATATACAGCATTACATGCCAGCAGAGAAAATGTAAAAGCACTGTAGAATCAGTCCTCTTAACTTTAACAATAGCCCGGGCCTAGCCCTCACACTCATATCCATCGTCATCTCAAGAACCCTGGCTTGATTCAAGTCTGTAATCTTACATTAAATTAACCTTGGTGGCTACCACAAGGACAAGGGGCCACTCCACACCTGGAACAATGTCACGAACAACATGCAAGGATTTGGGCTGCAATAGCAGGCACAGCACATGAAAACCCTGTGGGGAGTGAAGATGGCCCCTGCTGGCTCGAGCTGTCTCACTAATGGACTACAGAAGGGAACTCATGCGTGGCAGCTACCTGCACTTTTCGAAGCCGTTGAATAAACATTGGGCTTATTGCTGGCTCAAGTCTTGTTAACCTTTACAAATAAAAATATTTATTCCCAAAGTGTAACAACAGCAGAGAAAAAACCCAAAAGCAAAATACTCAGAACCCTCCAAGCATGGCGAAAGCATCAATCTAAGCCTTGCTGAGGACAGATTGACAGAGAATACCTCTGCCTCCTTAAACCTATTCCAGGGAGTGCAGCCACATCTGCTCTCCGTTTGGTAATCACCCCCGAATCTGCCTGTTTATAGTATCAAGTGCTTTCTGAATAGGAAACTTTATTTTCAATTCACGGGAGCCTGGTTTCTGTTTTTATGGTGGGGAAACATTTGTGGAAGACTTATACCAAGTTCTGCAGCTGCTTACAGACTAGGCTTGGAAAGATTTGATTTGATTGGGGGTTTGTTAATTCTGTACCCCACCTAGAAAATGAAGGAAACAGTTTTTCATCATCAATATTTACAGAGAAAGAGAGGGGTTTTTTGTATCACCTGAGGGTAGTAAAAGTCTCTGTAGGTGCATGTTTGTTTTGTGTTTGTACATCTGTGCTTTTGCTTCTCCACGTACATTGAACATTTGTGTTCTGCACGTAGCTGTGTTAGTGTATATGTGGTTTTGTAAGTATCTGAGTTGGGACTGTGCACAGTTCGTAGGTACATCTGTTTTAATTCACACATTTGCTGAATCAAATGCTTTAACTTAGCTGGAACCCCTTGCCTTTTTCATGGACCGCACAGCCTTGTAAGACCTAGGCTATGTCTACACTTAAAATGCTACCGCGGCACAGTTGCACCACATTACAGCAGTGGAAGGGGTTCTCTCTTACACTGTCTACACCAGGGGTTAGGCTGGCTTAATGGCTTCTCTCAGTGCTGTGGATTTTTCACACCCCTGAGAGACGTAGCTATGCCAATGTAAGTTTGCAGTATACACCAGCCCCTAGTACATAGTAAGAACATTCTGTCTGCTATGTAATACACCTGTTTAAAAATAATCTGTCCCCACTTTGGGATTTGGGTACCAAGAAAATTTTAAATCTGAACTCTAGGAGAGTTGAACATATTACTATTTGCATCACTATAGCACAAGATAGAAACCCCATTGTGCTGAGCTCTGGCCAGACATATTAAAAGACAGTGCCTGCCCTCATGGGTTTACAATCTAATTTAGATCCAACAAGTGGGTGTAACAGATGATTGGAGCGGACGGAGGTTCAGGGTAACTCTCACAGGAACATACAGTTACATAGACTTGCTACATGACAATTAGCAGGCTTCAAGTTAAAATACATTTTTAAATAAACCAGAAATAGTAGTGATCTCAGGGATCCCTGATGAAGCTTGGTAGCAAATGCAGCCAGCCTTTCAGCTGCCCCCTGCTCCACCTGTACCCCGCACTCTGGGGGCTCAACTCAACAGCAGCCTTGTATCATTACACTTAGTTCTCCATCTGTGCCCTGAAAGTATTTGAATTGCATCAGTGAAGTACTAATGGATCCTGTAGCTGTGTCATAACTGTGGGTAGGAGTGATGCTGATTACTCTGGTCTTCTGTTTCATAACTGATGAGTGGAGGAGGAACAAAACCCTCAGCTGTTTCTCTTCTGATGAGGGCTGTGAAGAACCTGTCTGATGAGAGAAGCTTCATTTTGGAACAGCTTACCAAAGGCAGTTACACTGGGCAGCCCCCAAACCTCTCTAGTGTAATGGATTATGCTAATTGCTATGGAGTTGTGTGCTGAAGCCTAAGTGGGAACAAGTGCACATAAATGGGGTGTGGTAACAGGGCTGGAATGTAGGTAACACTCTGAGCTGGGTCAGTACAGAGCATTGCAACCTAAAGAGGCCTTGACACGCATCTCTGCCTTTATTTTTGTTAGATCAGATCCTGAAGTCTTAATATGAAAAGCAGTGGCACAGAAGGCTCAGAGACAAAATAATCCAAAAGATCTAAAATACACATTATTGTCTGTCTGAGCAGAATGTCCAGTAGATGGCAAAGTTGAAGCACCCCACAAAATAAAGGAGAGGGAGATGGTGAAATGAGATTTCAAGAAAGGAGCCTGGGTTGACAGATGGCCACTTCCAATTCCAGTATGAGATTCCAAGGAGCCTCTGTTATTGTCAGACATGTTGAGTACCCTGTCACTGTGGGTAGATAAAGGCAGGCAGGATGTCCTTAAGCAGGATGTCCTGAAAGGCAACAGAGATAGAAGCATCCCGAGATGCTGAAAAATTTGAAGACCTAGGACTTCTTCTATGATTAGATCCTAACAGGTTCAAGAAGACTTAAGTCCCAACTACATTATGCAGACAAACTGTAGTAGGAGCGTTTGAGTGAAATCAGAACAAGAGGGGAGGTGGGTGGGGTGGTGGCCATATATCACTGGAACCCAACAAACAAGGTGAATCAGGAGTTGAGGGCACCTCTTAGGGTTGAAAACTGTGTTGGTCTAATAACCTTCCATGACTGCCTTTTCTTAGGAGACTGATACATAAGAACATAAGAATGGCCATATTGGGTCAGACCAAAGGTCCATCTAGCCCAGTATCCTATCTTCCAACAGTGGCCAATGCCAGGTGCCCCAGTCACCCAGAACAGGTAATCATCAAGAGGGAGATTCCCAAACCTGAGCCACTCTTTTTGGGTGACAGATCTGAGGAACTGTCCCAAATTGAGATGTCATTAGAGGAGGTTTTGGAACAAATTGATAAACTAAACTGTAATCAGTCTCCAGGACCTGATGGTATTCACCCAAGAGTTCTAAAGGAACTCAGATGTGAAATTGCAGGACTACTAACTGTCAGCTGTAACCTATCATTTAAATCAGCTTCTGAAACAAATGACTGGAGGATAGGTAATGTGACGCCAATTTTTTAAAAAGGCTCCAGAGGTGACCCTGGCAACTACAGGCCAGTAAGCCTCACTTCACTACAAAGCAAATTGATTGAAACTATCATAAAGAACAAAATTGTCAGACACATAGATGAACATAATTTGTTGGGAAATAGTCAACATGGTTTTTTGTAAAGGAAAATCATGCCTCACCAATCTACTAGAATTCTTTGAGGGGGTGAACAAGCATGCAGACAAAGGATATCCAGTGGATATAGTGTATTTAGATTTTCAGAAAGCCTTTGACAAGATCCCTCACCAAAGGCTCTTAAGCAAAATAAGCAGTCATGGGATAAGAGGGAAGGTTCTCTCATGGATTGGTAACTGGTTAAAAGATAGGAAACAAAGGGTAGGAATAAATAGTCAGTTTTCAGAATGGAGAGAGGAAAATAGTGGTTTCCCCCAGGGATCTGCACTGGACCCAGTCCTATTTAACATATTCATAAATGATCTGGAAAAAGGGGTAAACAGTGAGGTGGCAAAATTTGCAGATGATACAAAACTACTCAAGATAGTTAAGTCCCAGGCAGACTGTGAAGAGCTACAAAAGGATCTCACAAAACTGGGTGACTGGGCAACAAAATGGCAGATGAAATTTAATGTTGATAAATGCAAAGTAAAGCACATTGGAAAACATAATCCTAACTATACATATACAATGATGGGGTCTAAATCAGCTGTTACCATTCAAGAAAGAGATCTTGGAGTCATTGTGGATAGTTTTCTGAAATCATCCACTCAATGTGCAGCAGCAGTCAGAAAAGTGAACAGAATGTTGGGATTCATCAAGAAAGGGATAGATAATAAGACATAAAATATCATATTGCCTCTATATAAATCCATGGTACACCCACACCTTGAATACTGCGTGCAGATGTGGTCGCCCCATCTCAAAAAAGATCTATTGGAATTGGAAAAGGTTCAGAAAAAGGGCAACAAAAATGATTAGGGGTATTGAACGGCTTCCATATGAGGAGAGATTAATAAGACTGGGACTTTTCAGCTTGGAAAAGAGGCGACTAAGGGGGGATATGATAGAGGTCTATAAAATCATGAGTGGTATCGAGAAAGTAAATAAGGAAGTGTTATTTACTCCTTCTCATAATACAAGAACAAGGGGCCACCAAATGAAATTAATAGGTAGCAGGTTTAAAACAAACACACAAAAGTATTTTTTCACGCAAAACACTGTCAACCTCTGGAACTCCTTGCCAGAGGTTGTTGTGAAGGCCAATACTATAACAGGGTTCAAAACGGAGATAGATAGATTCATGGAAGATAGGTCCATCAATGGCTATTAGCCAGGATGGGCAGGAATGGTGTCCCTAGCCTCTGTTTGCCAGAAGCTGGGATTGGGTGACAGGGCATAGATCACTTGATGATAACCTGTCTGTTCATTCCCTTTGGGGCACCGGCCATTCGCCAATGTCAGAGGACAGGATACTGGGCTTGATGGACCTTTGGTCGGACACAGTATGGCCGTTCTTATGTTCCTATGTTATGTTCTAATCATCAAGTGGTCCATCCCCTGTCATCCATTCCCAGCTTCTGGCAAACAGACATAGTCTGCAGACATATTCTGTGCTGACCCACTGTGGCTGTTAACAACATCCCTTTTATAGCAGTCACCCAATATAGTGTCCATTTCTCAAAGCTCTGTTCCCTTCTGATGCACTGAGAGAGAGAGAGAGAAATAACCCTTCGCTATAGCACATCAGAATTACAGTGACCAATCACTTGGCAGCCCAAAGTAGGTTATTTTAATGGACCCATCATTCTGAAATAAGTCTTCCACCATCTGTTTGTCCTCATAATTACAAATGCAAACAACATAATTCACAATTGCAACATAAAAAAAAAATAGAGACGAGATTAAGATGATTGTGTATGGTAGTTATTCCAGGCCATCAAGCATCTGTTCTGCTTTATTCCTGTTTCAGGCACAGGTGGAAATCAGCCTCTCTGATTCTTTATTTTGTAGCAAACTGTAATTCACAATGTGTTTTCCTGCAGTAGTTACAGATGTAGCAAGAGAAAGTGGGCAAGGTTTCGGGCTGACAATGTGATATACTCATGTCCGCATTAGTGGTGAGGCGAAGAGACCCATTTAGGCTGTGCTGAAGCAGAGTAGGCCATGACGCATTTTGGGCAGGGACACAGGTTTATCCCAACCCCAACTGGAAGAAGTTGCAAAAGAGTTAGAAAGGGGAGAAAGGGGGCAAAAGGAAAGAAACACTTCACTTTTAAAAGTAGTATTTCCCATGTTTAACAGTGTTAAGGGAAACACAGTAGATCCCAGAGATCCCAAGATGTGTGAGTGGGGACTTCATGGGCAAGGTTATGCAGCCCATGGCTGTGTTATCTTTCCCAAATTACTTCTATGAACTTGGAAAATGGACGATGAGCTGCTCCGCCTCCAGCCCACTCATTCCTCTCCCTGCTCATTTATCTCTACCCTTTCCCCCATTAGAAAACTAGTTAGATAACAACTAGTTCCTTACATACCATAGGATGAATTTCACCAGGCCCTGCCGACTTGAATTTCCAGTAGTTCTGTTTGCTTAATTCTCAGCTGTGATACTTGAGTAACTATAAAAACTATATACAGTATATCAATATTATCATAAAGCATTTACAGTGTAGATATTAAGCTACAACTCTTCAGTAGAAAAATGCCTGGCAAAAAGATATGGAGTAAAATTTTCAAAAGCACTTAAGTGACATAGAAGCCTAAACCCCATTTTCAAAAGCACCTGAAGTTGCACTGACTTTCAATGAGACTTAGATTCATCTAAGGCCCAGATCCTCAAAGGTATTTAGGCACTTAACTCCCATTGAATACCCAGTGACTTTGAGGATCTGGGCCCTAAGCCACGTAGGTTCTTTTGAAAATTTTACCCCTAACAATATCGAAGAAATAGTTACACATTGCAAATTTCTTCAGGGACGTAGTATATACAAGGTATACCCCTTATTCCTGTTTAATGGTGCCGGTTCAAAAGCAAGCAGAGCTTGCAATAGATGAGAACAATAACATTAATCATTAATTATCTGCACTCATGTAACATCTTTCATCCAAGGACTGCAAAGTTCTTTTTAAACATTAAATGATACTTAGCTACTTACTCTGAGGTAGGTAACAATGATTTTCTCTGTAGATGGGGCACACAGAACATGGCAACAACAACACTGCATACATTGAAACATATGGCATTTGGAGGCTGTGTGTGTAAGGAGCTAAGAATCAGGCCCAACTGATTAGTTGTGGCCCAACTTCTGCTTTAAGTTACACCAGGGAAAATCCAGAGTAACTCCTGTCTGTCTTACTTATTTGGCCTCCATCTAAGCTCTGCACAATCTTGAATGTATTTATACTGTAAGTTATAACATCCATTTAGATAGGTAAGTGCTATTCTCCCCAACTAACGGATGGGGAACTATGGCTCACACACGCTAAGTGGTTTGCCCAAGGTAACACAAGAAGTCTGTGGCAGAGAACTGAACGTGAATATCTTGAGTCCCAGGCTAGCACCCTAACCAGTGGACCGTCCTTACAATGTTTAGAATTAATTTCCACTGAAGATAATTCTATACCTTAATTTTGATTTGCTTCCCACTTTAGTCACAAGTTCTTTGCTGATGAAGCTGCTTTGAATTTTTTATTAAAAACAGAAGCCCCCTCCATAGCCTATATTTGTGGTGTTATGCAATGGAAGTGAACAGCAATCATATGCTCTTGGTGATGCTCTTGGTTTTCATTTCAATTGCAATATGTGGATTTACCAGCTGTAGCAACCTACATGGAACCCAAAGGGTGCAAACAGCAGTGACTTTAAGTCCTGGTAGGTTCTGTTACTCTTAGTTTGTTTTAAATGCAAGAGTATGCTTAATCCCATTACTAGACTGGGATGAGACTGGAACGTTCTGCTTGATCAAGCACACAGCCTAATTTGGACAAATTCTTCATCCATTTTGTTTTCAATTGACATTTTTGTTCTTTGCCAACCAGATAAAAAAGAAAAATTCAGTTCAAAAGGAAACAAAACGAAAAATGGAAAATATTCAATGCAAATTGTGAAACATTTTGGTTAAACAAAAACTGCTTTTTACATTGAAAAAAAAAAATCTCACTGGAACAATTTTGACCAACTCTATTCTCTGCACATTATGATATAATTACAAATTAGTCTTCAACAAATCCATCTGGGAAAATCAAGATTCTACATCTTCAGGCTATTTACTGTGGCACTAATAAGCAAGGCATGCCTTTCCCCTTATGGCTTCTCATAAGCAAATATTAGTGGGCCTCTGGTAAGGAAGATGGGGAACAAAAGTAAAGGGAGAATTATATTTGCACTGAAAAGTATGTAAAACAAGACAAAAAATTCACCCCACAACCTATTCCTATTGGGCTGTTGGCACAATGATACAAGAAGCTCCATCACCAGAAGTTCCAGTTCTTCCTCCACATTTGGAGGCATTTTAAATCTGTGGGTCCAAACCTATATTGCGAATCATTAATCACAGATGGTTCTCATGCTTATCTGTGCCCCACTCTTAATAAGTGTATGGACTTCATGGAACAAACTGACTTCCTTCTCTCTGCTGGCTCTGAGCAGAATGACTCATGCCTCCAGAGAGGGAAATTGAACTGCCACATTTGGGTAACAGCTGAAAATCGTTACAGGATGTTAAGGAGGACAGCACCGCCTACTTTATCCTGGGAAGTAGTGACTCTGCTGGAAAAAGATTTGGGGGTTGTGGTGAATAATCAGCTGAACATGTGCTCCCAGTGTGACAGTGTGGACAAAAGGGCTAATTTGACCTCTGGATGAATAAACAATCTCGTGTAGGAATAGAGAGGCTATTTTACCTCTGCATTTGGCACTGGTGTGATATCTGCTGGAATACTGTGCCCAATTCTGGTGTTCACAATTCAAGAAGGATGTGGATAGACTGGAGAGGGTTCAGAGAAGAGCTCCAAGAACGATTAAAGGGTTAGAAAACATGCTTTATAGTAACAGGGTCAAGGAGTTCTATTTATTTAGCTTAACAAAGGGAATGTTAAGGAGTGACTTGATTACAGTCTATAATTACCTACATGGGGAACAAATATTTAATAATGGGTTCTTCAATCTAGCAGAGAAAGGTATAATACAATCCAATGGTGGAAGTTGAAGCTAGACAAATTCAGACTGGAAATAAGGCACAAAGTGACCGTAATTAACTACTGGAACAACTTACCAAGTGTTGTATTGGATTCTCCATAATTCTCCATCATTTTTTAAGTCAATATTGGATGTTTTCCCAAAAGATCTGCTCTAGAAATTATTTTGGGGAAGTTCTATGGCTTGTGTTATACAGAAGGTCAGGGCTAGAGGATCCCAGTGGTCCCTTCTGGCCTTGGAATTTATGACTTTCTGAACCTGCTCAATACAATTTCTGGGGTGAAATTGAGCTTGGAATTTACCTCTCATTCTTCTTTTTTGCTGATATGTGTTAATGTTGCAGAACATCTTAAATTGATTTCATATTCCCTGTTGGTAACCTATCTAATGTTTCCAGTACAACTGCTCAGATTGTCTCTCTGTAAATTACTCATTTATCCTAATTTCAAGAGAGAGAAGGATTTTGGTTTCTGATTTGTAATCTTTGTGTTTCTTTGCATGATTGACGTCTTTTCACCCAGAGACAGATTAATGATTTATAGAAGGTGTATTTGTTAAAGATATGTTAGCCCTTTCACATACACCTCTGTAATTCCTTAGGATCTTCTTTGCCTTCTGAGTGGCAAATTTTTAAGGAATTTATTTTGAATGGACCAAAGCAGCAATGAAGTTTAAGTGTATGCAAGAGCTGGGAGACCACCATAGAGCTGTTGTGTTAGTGCTCACTGATGTTTAAGAACGCATTTCCTTTAGTCACGTTTACACATTTGCTCACTTCCTTTGAAGATTCAAGCATATGTTTTACTCCCACAAATGCTTGAGGAAAGTAAATTTTAAGCTAGAAATGCCAAGGTGAAACTCTGCTTGTGCCAATATTCAGACTGGCTCCCTGCACCTGCTTGGGAGCTAAATTTTTCTGCCTAGCTGACAAATGTCTCCATCCTCTTCTGCCATGACTATTTATCTTCACTGCATACTGACAGTCAGTAAAGCCAGTAAGCATATTTTATGTAAGGCACTGCTTAATGAGGCAGGAGTACAGGGTTCCCTTACCACAGTGCTGGCAAAGAAACAGTTAAACAAGTCAGACTAGTATCTTTGTAGCTAGAATCATACATGCACATAAGTTATACTCTTCAACAGTCAGCCAACAAATCCTACAATAGGATACATCTTGACAATGGATACACAGCTGGTGTGTTGAGACCACAGCTTATCAGGCTGACCAATATGATCGAATTCTTTCCTTGTGCTCCCCATCTGTCTGTCTGTATTCACTTCTTGTTTCTTGTCTTATACTTAGATTGGAAGCTGTTTGGGCCAAGCACCATCTTTTGTTCTATGTTTGTATGGCCCCTAGCACGATGGGAACCATAATCCAGCAACACCAGTACGTCCCTGAAAAGATTCAAAATTTCCTAAAATACCCCAATCAAGTTTGAAGGTATATTTGACCTGCTATTGTCTCCTTAATATTTTTTTAAAGGAAAGAAAATTTAGAGTTTGGGCCTAAGCAGTGCACAGTGGACAGTGTGATGCAGTGTGTAAAATGTACATAAATATAGTCAAAAAAGCAACTTTCTCACTACAGCTGCATTTTTAACATCAGTTTCTCATGAAGGCATTTAGATGGATTCACCAGCAATGTGGATTTTAAAACATTTTGTGGTCAAATTTAAATACAAATTTGTCTCGGAATCACTTGACGTTCTTGAGCCATCGTACTCAATGTGTGAAGTATCTACTTCAGATCAAGTACATTCCATCACATCTTGTGACCTGGAACTAAGCATATGCTCATCATTCTTTATTAAAATTTAGTTGGACTTTTATAAAAACAATTGCTTCCCATCCCACTTATTCCAGCTTCTGGTATATCTTGTCAGATCTCTCCATAGAGCCTCACTCCTAAAATGAGCTCCCAGTTCTCACTTCAAGAAAGAAACATGCCACTGAAAGGAAATGTGTATTTTGACTTCCTTTACTTCAGTTTGTTCCTCTTCTCCCTTTTCTCTTCTTTACAGATGTAACTCAAATAGTCCCTGCACACTGTTTATTAGCGGAACTCTGCCTGGGTTCTCACTCTGCCCGGGTTCTCACTCTGCCCATTCAGCTTTGGCTCCAGTGGATTGGCTCTGCATTAGCTGCAGTCTCAGGCTCATTTCAAGACTGCATCCAACCAGACATGTGCAATTCCATGGAAAACAGTGGAGTTATACCAAGGGTGAATCTGGCTCCTTGAGTTTGGTCTGTGTCAAAGTTACATCAGCTCAGTTAGGTAAAGTAATGTGATTTATACAGCTGAGGACCTCACTGGATTATGTTCAGGAAATGAAATTGAAGAAGCCAGTCTGATAACTGGATGGTAACCTTCAGGAGATCCAAACTCAAGAGTGGAATACAGGAAAGGGACTATCAAACACTTGGTGGTAAGTCTGTAGCCTCCAGCCCAATCAACGGTACTGGAGTGAATTTTAGAGAACATTGGTCACTGAGCCTCTTTTTCCTATGTTATATGGCAAAGCTCACTGGTTGGGAGGAGTGTCCTGGATTGAGAACCTCAGAGACTGAAGTTCTTTATTTATCCACTGGAGAGTTACAGCATGGTCACCATTAGTGCAAGTTTGCCTGTACTGCCTCTCTCCAATGTGCCTCAAACCTGACCCTGACGGATCATTTCTACGGGTGTGGACAATTCAGCTTGGCCTCTCAAGGGAGATTGCCAGGCACTGCCGTCCCCCTGCTACAGACCCCAGAAGAGAGAGAGATTTATCAAAAATCAAAAACAGGGAACTAGTTTGAGACAACCGATGCATTTCATGTGAGTCACCACGGTGGCAGTGACTTACAGTCATTACAGACAGGACTGAGAGGGCAAAGGCTCTGCATTCCATTATCTTTGCTTACCAGCCCAGATCCTCATGCATGATGCTATAAAGCAGGGGTAGGCAACCTATGGGATGCGTACCAAAGGTGGCATGCGAGCTGATTTTCAGTGGCACTCACATTGCCTGAGTCCTGACCACTGGTCCAGGGGGGCTCTGATGCCAGCCTGGGGTTCCATCCGCCGGCCCTGCTCAGCCTGCTGCCAGCCCTGGGTCCCAGCCACTGGTCCAGGGGGCCTCTGCTGCTGCCCTGAGGTACTGGCCACCGGCCCGGGGCTCTGCTCCTGGCCTTAGCCCGGGGCTCTGCAGCCGCTCCCAGCTGTGGCCCTCTGGCCCCAGCCTGGTGCAGTGACGGTTGCAGACAGGGCCAAGAGGGGGCACAGCTCAGCATGGATTGCATGGATTCTTGTTACTGGCATGCAAAACCTTAAATTAGAGTGAATCAATGAAGACTCGGCACACCATTTCTGAAAGGTTGCTGAAAGTCTGGCCCCACTCAGAACAGTCAACCTGAATAATAACCTTCTAAGAAGGCAATTGTATGCTTTATACACCACGGAAGTGTAGAAGAAGAAGAGAAAAGCATGAGACTAAAACTATCTGATCTTAACCCTATTTACAAATACTGACTATGAACTAATAGAATAGAGAACAGCTGAGCTTTTAAAAGATTTCTTTAAAGAGTTTGTTAAGAGAAGATGGTCTTGGAGTTAAGACACTAGTCTGGACCTTAAGGGAACGAGGTTCAGTTCTGAGATCTGCCAGATTTTCTGTGTGACCTTTGGCAAGTTACTTAATTTCTCTGTGCCTCAGTTCTTCATCTATAAAATGGGGAAATTAATACTCCCTTTGTCCATCTTGCCATTTTAGATTGTAAGCTCTTAGGGCTAGAGGCTGTCCCTTGCCACCTGTATGTAAAGTATCTAGCACAATTTGGACATTGTCTTGGTTGGGGCCTCGAGGTGCTATTGTAAGAAAAAATAATTAATATAATAGTTTGTTCCAAATAACATATGTAGTTTAGTTTAAAATGTTTTGCTTATGTAAAATGGGACTAGGCTAAAATACCCTTCAGTACAGTACAATCTGAGGCTGTATTAAGTACTTTTTGAAAATCCAATCACTCTACAAGTATTTGCTAAAATTCCTTCTTCCTTCATTTGTGAAGTCTAGTATATGTTTCCAACTAGATAAGTAACTAGTATTAGATTATATTTGCCCAAAGCCCTTTGCTACAGTTATCTAAGGGCATCTTCCTCATGGTTATGATTCTCCTTTTCCTCCTTATTATCATCATAGCATAGGAAATACTTGCATCTAGATTACTGAAGTTTCTGAAGTGTTCTAAGTTTGCTAAATGGAAATGTAGAGATAATTGCAGGTACGGTTTCATGCATCCAGTTTGTGTGTGTATATAAAGTCAAAGTACTTAGACTGTACATTTAGTCTGCTTCATCTAGCAGTGATTTTTTTTTCAATAAATGGAAATAACTATGGAATTATGGCTGTCATTCAGAGCAAAGATTTCAGCATGAATTACAGCCAACAAGTTCTTTCAAAGGTCAAAGTTTTGAGGAGAGCGGCAATAAGCTCTTGCATGGAATATGTATATAGCAGCAATGAAAATCAAATCTTCGTTCAGTTCTAATTTGCTTTACTGACTAGCAGGGCAATAAACTCCCCTCCTCCCTCTCTCTTTGCCTCATCAAATGCTGGATCCCATTCCATGCTATAACAGTCACATTGCAGCAATGCTTATGCACCAGACTCTCATTTGAAACCTGCACCCTCCTGCTGAGCACAAACCACAGAGGAAGGTGCTCAGTGCAATAGCAGCATGCTCCAGCTGCAGCCCATTTGCCATGACAGTGTTTCACATTCCCTCCATCACCAAGAAGCCTTTCGCATGTCAGTTGTTATCTGTCATTGTTTCAGACCTCACAAGATGTGGACACATGCCAAATACAGGGTTCTATGGCCCTAGTCATCCCACCCCTGCCCTGTTGAAGACAAATGGAGTTTTTCCATTGGCTTCCATAGGCAGTGGACTGGGCCTTCGAAGTCCATTCCTTGTTGATCAGTGATTGATTGCTTGATGTGACATTGCTAACATAGGCCTGGTTTGATTTCAGATGACAGCAGTAAATTCATTTTTGTTGTGATTAGAATAGGATCTGAACTCTCAAATTAAGCCTGTGTGGCTTGCACATCTCCATGTGCTCTAGTCATATGCAAATAATCTCTCCCTGTAACAGGCCGTGGAACATATTAAAAAACTGTTAGTTCAAAATTTAAATCAGCATTATCCACGGGAGAGAGTACTCAGGAGGGTGGTTGTGGGGTGCAGAGCCTTTTTCCTCTAGAGACTTGTTTGAATCCAGCTCAGGTCAGCACCACGACCAAAAGCAATTAGCCATTGATTGCTTGGTTTGGTGGCCTTTGTCAAATAAGCCACTGAAGTACAGTTGTGTCCTAATTAGAGAAGTGTCCACATCCCAAAATGCACTATCACCGTTGTCATAATTGCCCGCCTTGTTGTCAGTCTCAGAGAGAACAATGACTTGATGGGGATGAAAGCTAAGCACCAAACATGGTCCTTCAGAGGTAGGAGACAGGAACGTTGGAAGCTTTTGCTGCTGTTGTCTCTGTGCTTAGATAGCCCATTAGTCTGATCTGTTATGGTGACTCCCATGTTTCTATTCTGTGCACGAGCAGATGACATCTTACAGAGCTAGCAAACGTGGCAGCTTTCACCAGCACAAAATTCACCTTTAAAGTTATCTGCCTCATTTTCCTAATGACAGTTTTGATTCCCCCTAGAACAATAGATGCTGTGTTCCTCCGGCACATTGTTAATACATTCACCGCACACCTCTCTTGAAAATGACTAATGAATTATCTCTCACCTCTTCATAGACGAAAGGAGAAAGCTCCCAGACAAATCCTACAGACTTGAGACGCTAAAGAGTTCCGAAAAAACTTCAGAATTTGGGTGTTTATGTGAACACAACTTCTGAACATTTTGGCCCAGATCCTCAAAGGCATTTAGGCTCCTAAATCCCACTGAAATCAATGGGAATTAGGAGCCTAAATACCTTTGAGGATCTGGGCCTTTGAGGCTTACTCCTTGCTGTTCACTATGCACCATACTCTAGAGTCTAGCTTGGAACCTTAATCAGCTAATTCAGTCTGAATTCTTCCCCTCCATTTACAGTGATGATGGTGGCTCAATACTCCTTGGCTATTGGACACTGTTCTTCTGTGAGTTGCAGACAGAGGCTGAGTGAATTTGTTGTGCCAAGCACCCGAAAGACAAATCTCTAAATGCGCTGAGAAATGATGATGGAGAGTCCCCTACCTAATTAATCATCGGTCCCTTTGTGTTTATGAAGAGCCCATCACCACGGTGTCTAAGTACCAATATGATAAAATACCAGGTTACGTTGTGTTGAAATATATACAATTTTTAAAAACATCTTTATATTTTAACTGGGGATTTTGCTTTTTGTTCACAGCTGCTCAGAGGATCTCAGTGGAAACAGGTGCAGAGCCTCAGATCTCCTCTCAGAGAGTGGTAGGGGGCAGTTGGATGAGATGGAATGACTGGTGATTTTTGTCAGAAGTAAATCTTGCTTAACAGCATTCAGGAGCATAATCATTCTCAGTGAAGAGAACCCTTCCCTAACTCACTCCTTCTCTGACTCGTACTCTCCTCATCACAGACTTTAGAGATGGTAAAGACCTGCTAATTCACCCAAGCCATCTCTCTGCCAATGCTGGATTGTTCCCGAAAGCACACTTTCCATTGCTTTGTCCAGTCTAATTTCAGATGTCCCAGGTAGTGGTACTCCACTTGAGAGACTATTCCACATGCTAATGGATGTCACTGCTGAGAAACTTATGCCACTCATCATCTTAAATATCCCTGAGCTCTATTCCAACCCCATTACTCCAAGTTAGATTCCCCCCCTGTTCCAGACTGGCCAGTTCTGCACCCTCCTCAGGTGTTTACACCCTTCAGACCCTCACTCACACATGGCTATCATGTGCCCCCATTTTCCATTTCCGGATATTCCTGTCAACTTTAGCAATAAGTTATGGAACTTAGGGGCTATGATCCTGGGTATGGCACAGAGAGATAGTGGCAAAAAGAGGCTCCATAGGATGAGGTCAATCAAGAGAAGGTGACTCTTCCCACTTCAGACATGCCATAGCTCTTCCTTATCATAGAATCTCAGGGTTGGAAGGGACCTCAGGAGGTCATCTAGTCCAACCCCCTGGTCAAAGGAGGACCAATCCCTAAATGGCCCCCTCAAGGATTGAACTCACAACCCTGAGTTTAGCAGGCCAGTGCTCAAACCACTGAGCTATCCCTCTTCCTCTCTGCATTGTCCTTTTTCTGTTATGATATTTAATGTGTTCATAGAAGTAAGGCAAACAATCAGACCCTGCACGACTATCATGGCCCTGACATCACTGAGAGAAATACTAGTGTTCAGGGTTCTAAAACCATTTTATCTTTATTCACACCAGGGAGAGAGGAAATGGGAGTGGGGGAGCGAGAGAGACCATTTAATCTACACACTACAGAATCTAAACCCATTCATTCCCCTCCTCCTCTCACTGGCTTTACATTTACATTTCTCCCTCATTAGCATTACATTTGGAGTTACATTATCTACTGTGATTACCTGTGCATTTTGGTCTATAGTTTATTTTTGCATCATAATTAGCACAGCACACAAGGCAGGTCTGATAATTAGCAGAGTAATTAGGTGCTCAGTAGTGCTCAGCAATGTTAGAAATATACAGCATCCCGTTATGAGGGATTTATTGCTATCTACACATGTGCAATAGTTCACAGTGGGTTTCTTGGAACAAGAAAATTCAGATAGAAGACAATGAATGTTCTTCATAATAGGAGATCTTGCAACTACCATAATTAGATCTTTTATCTGCTGGAAAAAAATATAGTCCATTTTTCAAAGCAAGTAAGTGGTGACAAAAACAACTGAGGTTGATATTTCATGGAATGGAGACATTGCATTCCAGAATGGTTGGCTTCCCAGTGACGCAGACCATGAAGGCCAGTATTATGCCCATAGTGCCTGGAACTCTGGTTACTTAGGGCCCTGTCCAAGAAGGCAGTTAAGCTTGAGCTGCTTGGGAAATATTTTTTTTATTCTTGCAAAAAAATGTTGATAAATTTTGATTTTTTTTCTTCAAAAGTTTTTAGAGTTTCATAAAAAAATGAATTGTAAAAGTTTTTGTTTTTTTTTGACAAAAAACATTTGTTTTGTTAAAATCAGACATTTCAGAGGGAATTTTCCATTTTGACCAAAAAAAAATTGAAAAGTGTTTTGAATGAAAAACGCTAACCAGCTCCAGCCTAAGCATGTGCCTAACCTCAAATATAAATGAGACCCTTATAGAAGATGAGCATAATATAGTGTTTTCCCCAATCCCCCAAGGGATGGTAGCTCAAGTGATCTCACTTATGCTGTCTGGTCCCCCACCCCATATACGCATCCCTTTCCCTAATACCTGATCCCCATCTTTAGCTTAGTTAAATATAATACCAAAATAATACAACGAATAGGTATGTTTTTAGTGCCTGAGTTTTGACATATTGACATTCCAGAGAGGATCCTCCCACCAGATTATTTCTCTCACTCATTCACTGGCAAATTAATGGCTAGCTGGACAAATTGTGGGCTAGCTGCCCTTCATGGATGCAGTGGGGAGCAATGGAAAGTGACACCGGTGGCTAAATATTTGTCACTGTGTGCTGGGATGTAACATCCCCACTGCCATTCATTTTGATAGGATTCAGTGGCTAAGTCTAGGCATACGGTGTTAGATACACATACTCCCAGACATCCTGGTGCGATGGCCCCTTATCTGAATACAGCTCTCCCAGTCTTAGTGACACTGCTCTTGAGCATCTCCTAGCAAGAAGCCCAGGCAATTCCTATGTGTCAGCCCCACCAGCTTTTCCCAACAAGGTCAGGGGGTTCACATAAATACACTTTCATGTGTGACATTAACCCAGTGAAAAAAACTGCCCCTAAATCTTTCTAATAGGAGCACCGGTTCTGGCTCCAAATACCATGGCGAAAAGAGCTCCCCCTCTTCAGAAAGTATCCAGTAGAGACTGGTTAAGGTCACGCACAGACTATCTGAATTGGTCAGAACTGGAGGACTTTTCTCCAACTGGGGGGCAGTGAGGGAGACAGGCTGAGGACAAGCTGCACTGGAGTGAGGGACAGTCAGTCGGGGGCTCCAAGGGAATGGACAGCATAGTCACAGACCTCTGTCTGTCCTCTGAGGGGTCTGGTGAGAAAAAAGAGCAGTGGGGCAGGCCCTTTTCAGATCCACTATTGCACATGTTGCCTGCAGACTGCAATTCACTCTGTAAGAGTCTTGGCTGCATTGGTCAATGCATTGATTCTGGCCAGAAGATGAGGTAACTAGGCCCATTCAGAATGTCTGGCAACCAGGTGAGAGGAACACATACACCGATCACCAACAAAGTCATCTCCCTTCCCTGCTCCGGCATGACCCTCTTTCTCCAGAAAGTCTCCTTTCTATACGGAAGTCAAAGGTTCCTGGAGTCCTTTCACTTAGCACCTGGAGCTCTGATGCTATCTGGCATGCAGGCTCAGTTGGAAGGCTCATAGTTACCTTGCAAGTAATTAGTGCTGCTGTCTGCACCACACATGAAACTGGGAACCCTTTGCCAAGACTGCAATAAGCCATGTTCCTTGTTTTAGTCCATTTACATTTAATTAGCAGGATAACAATGGGCACAAACAAGGTAAAATCAAACCAAAGCCCTTGTATTCATGAAACATGTAGTAAATAAGGGCCAAAGGGCATGGGGTTTAACATTACCTGCAACTATAAGTTGAGAGTCTCTTTAATATCCTGCAATACGCTTGTTTTGTAATTAATGCCCATTAGACAATGCCTCCTTCTGCAGTTTAAATTATGGTGATTAGCTACTGTGTGACCTGTATTGAAGCAGGCAACATGATTGTTATTTATTATATATTTCAATAGCACTTAATTCTCTGGGTTTAAAAAAAAGCTAGCCTTAAATATATATCTGTATAGCTATGCTCAGATAACTAGAAATGCATATGAAGAAATGTGTGCCCATTATTGCAACTGCATGTGCAAGCCAAGGTAATTGCTTGTGTAGCTAGACGTCCAACTGGTCATATGAGATTACACAGTTACCATTATTGCATTCACTGCTAAAGTGTTCATTTATATGCACATACACCTTTGTAGGGGCAATTCTACAAATCTGAGCCTTCACCAAAAAAGTAGAGGATGCCCATATAATATATCTTTATTTAGAAGCCATGACTTCTTTTAAATTCTATTATTTTACCCTGAAGCTTGCACAGTAAAGGTGTAGTTATTAAAGATGGGTAGCTACCAAATGAATGCATTTGGCATTGTCTAACGGGCTTTCACTCAAAACTATGCTTTGTTTTAAGCTAACTGACAACATTTGAAAGGTATCCTAAGCAAATTGTTTAAAATGAGAAATGTACTGACCTAGGGCTCAGCACTCACAGGACTGGGCCTAGTTAACAGACTAAGGGCAAAACTCCCACTGACTTCAACAGAGCCAGGATTTCACCCCTACAGAGTAAATTGTAACAAGCAAAACTGAAATCACCTGAGAATAAAGTGACTATTAGATTACTAAAGTGAAAGGGACCAGGCTTCCAAATCTGTTAGCGCACAAATGTGTGGGGTGCTGTATGTCAGAGGGTATGTCACAGAGCCCCACATGAAATGAAAGACACCAAAAAGCAAACAGCTGGGCATAGTTTGTAAGCTATTTCTGATGCCAGTGATTTACAATGAGGGAGCATGTGCACGCACGAGAGAGCAGGTTTTTGCAGGACACAGATGAATCTAGATCTAAACTGAGTGAGTTACCTGGTCATCAGGGAAGGATGAAAGGACCAGGATGAGGATCATGCTGGAGCTCAGTAAATCCTGGAAGCAAGAGAAAATTGAAGGGCTCAACAGGATCAGGAAAAACAACACCATGGAGTCTCATTGGATTCAAAGGCCAGATTCTAACAATTGCCACAGCTGAAATTACTTGTTTAACTCAAAAGCAGCAGCTCCCGGACTTACAGTCATCAGAAGTAGCAGAGAATGTGCTCCCTACATCAGACATCAGCACTCTGCCCCGGCAATCAGTGATTCTATTCCTCTAAAGTGAATTCTACGGCTCTGTAGCAACACCACACACAGAAAAGGAGAGGAGCAGAAAACTCTGCAACAGTGCTGATCGAACAAAATTCCCCAATACTTGATAAATATTTAGTCTTTGATTGACTCAATCATAGTTAGCCCATTGGCATTCATAAAGCTTTGGAACTGACTGAATGATTCAGTCAAATACATATCTTCAGCCCTATTTAAGTAACATATCACAGTTACATGAGTAATGTCCACATGACAGAGAACAACCCACTTGCAATTTGGGTACTGAAGTCTGAATACTGAATTTCAAGATCAAATAGTTAATGAACAATCCAGAGGGTTGTCATTCATGTGCCTGGGATATTTTTAAAATACCAAATAGATTCTCAGTTAACAGTATTATGCAAATACTTTAAGATGCAACAAATAAGCCAAAATTCACCAAATCTGCATTTGGCAAATTTTGTTTGATCAGCCTTACTTTGTAATAAATCAATAATCATTGTGGGGCTGAAGTGCGAATGTTTTCTATAAAGAAAAAAGTAGCATGAATTTAAGGACAAGATATAAATGCTTGAACAACTTCTTTTTAAAATGAAAACTAGATTAGTGGTGTGGGTTTCATGTAAACGCTAAGGGGTGAATTTTCCCTTTGGTCCATGCATGAAACTTCCATTTAGAAAAGCACTGTCAGGATAAAAATGATATATTTAAAAGAAATTCCTTATCTACCACATTGCTAGTAGCAATTTAGTTAAACCCAGACAATTTTTAAAAAAAATCGAATTGACTTGTCCTCAGTTTATGCTGTTTTTATTACTTATTATTTGCATTTCCTTCAGCCTGAGCAGTGAAACTGGATTGGTTAGTTTCACTTTCTGGGCCTGATACTCAGCTGGTGTACATCAGCATAGTTCCATTGAAGTCAATGGGGCTACACAAAATTACATCCACTGAGATCTGTCCCTCTGTTGTGGTCAAATTCACTGATGAACTCATGTGCTATCACAGACTTTGGGCTTCCAAATCTGTAGCATGTTTAGATTAAAAACAAAATGTTACTACTGCAATAAAACATAACCATGAAAACATTTCCAGAGGATTCACATTAGGCTTTGTAAAACTCGTTAAAAGATTACATTTTTGGACCTAGAACTTCCTGTTTGTATTCTTTACCTTTTTAATACTAAAGGGAATTAGGAAAGTACATTGAAAGGATACTTGAATTCATAGTTTGATACCTACAGTCCAAATCATTTTCCCTACACCATGCTTCTATGACGGTGATTCCTCTGTCTTTACCAGTTAATGAATCACTCTGCCATAGATGACTGCTTGAGACTTTCCTGTGCTGTATGTTAATTGAAGGACTTCACCAAACCAATCAGAGTTTATCTTTTCTGATTCTCAGAATGAGATTTATTGGAATATCCCAAGACTCAGAATGCTCTGGTGTGAACGTGACCTTTAAAGCAATATTGATATGAGTGAGTGCACATGCATTTCATGACGTCCTTTAAAGATGAAGTCTTTCTACATGTATGACGATTCAGCCAAGCAACACAAAAACAGTAGCCCCCCTCAATGGCCTGTTGGTTTATGTGTTGTCTTATAATTTCAAGTTAACAAGAAACCAAATAAGGTAGAATTGCTTCAGGAAGCAATATCCTGTTCTTCGATTTTCTCAGGGTTTCTGTATTTTCTGCCTCAGAGAGAAGATGATCCTGTCTTTAAGGCCTTAGGTCAACCTAGCTACATCACTCGGGGAGGTGAAAAATTTTGCTCCCAGGACAATGTAATTAGGATGATCTAACCGAAGTGTAGATGCGGCTAGATTGATGGAAAAATCATTTTGTTGACCTAGCTACTGCCTCTCAGAGAGGTGGATTAACTACAGCAACAGGAGAACCCTTGCAATCGATTTAGGAAAAGTTTATACTACAGCGCTGTACTACTAGACATGTCCTCATTCTCTGTCTTAGTCTGACAGCTTAATGATTCTCCCATTGCTAACAGAATCTTGCTCAGATTTACCTTTGTCTCCATTCTGAGACAGCAAAAACCAATAATCGATGTCAATCAAAGAAGAACATTCCAATTTAGCTCAGTGGTCTCAAACTTGAGTGATCTGAGACTGAGACCTTTTGGGCAACCAGCTGTCTGTTTTTTTAAGAGACAGACCTTCCTTTATGCTTACTGTTCCCCGTTCTAGATCAAGCCAATACAGGATGAACTTTGCCCCTTATTTTAGAAATAACTGTTCAAAGGATCATACACATGCATGATTTTGTGTGACAAAAAAACCCCCTAAAAACAAAAACTATTATGAGGTGCAGCCCCCTTTTTTATCTGTACAACACGTAGCACAATGTGACCCTGTTCCTTGAGTGGGGTTCCTAGGTACTACTGTAAAACGCATTCTCAGATTTTTGCTATTCTTTTCATACACTAATCTATTATTATCTTGTAGATACTCATCCTAAATCCTCTGCTTACACATCAATCCTTGGCATTGTTCTGTGTTTGCACAGTGCCTAGCACAATGGAGTTGTGATCCATAACTAGGGCTCCTAGGCACTAAGTTTATTCAAATAAATAAACGATGATGATGGTGATGATGATTATGATGATCTGGGAAAATCGAAGAGACATCCATTCTCTCTAAGCAAGAAGTGATTCATTCTAGAGCAAAGATCTCTCTTTCTGCCAAAATGTGTGTGGTTTATTCTGGAGTACAGAGGCAAGGTGTAAAACTCATTTCCTTGAACCAACACCCAAAGGCACTCATCAAGTCTTGAAGCCTTTGTTTGTGCCCACTGTATTATTAGTTGTAAATATTTAGATTTGGATGTTCATAAATAGCATCTGAATTTATGAGCAGAATTTAGCTTTATCTGAACTCTCTTATTTTAGAATGGAATAAAGGATGGTCAGGTCCTTGGGTACCTAGCTATAAGATGTGATCAAATATATGCAGACAATTAAATTAAACCTTCTCGAATGTCCCCCAGGATGTAGACAGCATCAGCTCTCAATTTAAATTTTTTGGTTTTGAAGCTTAATATTATTACACAGACAGCCTTGACTTTCTGCAATTGCTGCTCACGATAACGGATGATGATGGGGGAAATGAGAACAGTCAACAAAATGTGTGTGGGGTCTAACCAGCAAGAAGGGGGAGGAGTTATTTAGTGAGAACATGAAGGTAGAATTAGGAGTAATGGAATTAAAATAAGGAGGGGAAAATGTAAACTGAATATTAGTCTGGGGAGTAAATTCCCCAGAGGAATAGTGGAAGCTTCATCATTTTGGACAATAAAAAAATGTATAAAAGGGAACAACCTGCATTGGCACTGAGCTGCAGTGGGAGACCTAACTGGCCGTTCCAACTCTAATTTCTAGGATTCTTCAAACCAACAAAATATGTGGGTCCAGATCTTCTGCTGATGTGAACTGGCCTAGCTCCTCTGAAATCAGTGGAGCTACCCCAGCTGGTGTAAACTGGCAAGAAGACTAGAGATCTTTTGGAGATGTTGAGACAGCAGGCTGACAGGGAAGGAAAATTCATTATATCCCTTTATGTTCTTGGCTTCCAGCATTGCAAATAAATGAAAACAGGGGTTGGTGCGTCTTTCACCTTAACCTGGCAGATGGGACCAGGCGATTAAAATGTTCTACATTTAGTAAAGTATATTTAAAATAACATGAAGGTAGAATGACAAGAAAGAAGAGAAGACTGTATGTTCGCTGTAAATACTGATGCTCTCTCCTCCTTAGATCCCATGTGTGCAGAAAGAAAAGGCAAGGTCATTTAATTATCCCAGACCTCACTGATTGGTCCAAACTTCATTATCTCCAAAGGTAGTTATTCCGCCACTTCCTTTGGAAGATTATCCTACCTCCAAATGGTTCTTACAGTTACACAGATTTCCCTAATGGTACAGAAGGGCCCAGCGCATCCTCCCTGAAAAATGGGCCTTACTTTGAAAGAGGAATTGGAAATCAGATTCACACCTAAGTATCTAGTGCATTCTAGGAATGATTTGACTGCAAACTACACATGAACCTCTTATGGCTCCAGCCGGACTCAACTATACTCACCTCTTATACCATCAAAGGGCAGTTCAGTTGTCAAAATCAAAAACCTCTTAAATGTTTAAGATAATTCAATCATTTTACACTGAGGCATTAAGGCAGTGACAATAAATACAGGCACAGAATCTCAACTGTTTCCAAGCCAAATGAGTTTTAGTGTGTTCCAGTATTTTAAATCACTATACGAGGTCCTAGAGTGATCAACAACAGTTGCAAAAGTGTGGGTTTAGCAACTCAAACTAAGTATTAGAGTGCCAGTTAAGAAATCAGGAACTGTGAGCCTTGGAGCACGCCACGCATATATGAAAACAATGTTACTGAGAGAAGTCAGTCTGACCACTACAAGGATGATCGGTTTCATCAGTCTAGAAGGAAACCACCATTAGTAAGGCAACATGGTCCTGGTAAATAGATAAAATATGGAGATTATCTTTCCATATACATTCTATATATACACATTATGTTTGCAAAATCAGAAGCTCGGAAAGAAACATAATATTAAATCCAGCAAATAAATTGATGGCATAATTATCTTTGCTGCACCAAGAAGGAAAAGCACTGTTTGCTCTCAGCATGTTCCAGGAATGTTTTAGGCCCTGATCCAGCAAAGCATTTGAGCACATGCTTAGCTTTAAGAGTTGGGACATTGGCTTTAATGGTACTACTCACACTCTTGAAGTTAAGCACATTTATGTGCTTTGCTAGGTCTGGGCCTTTGCCATTATGGGCCTGATCTGGCAACGTGTTGAGAGCCTCCGGGGAGATGCTCCTCACTCTTCACTCCCATTCACTTCAACAGGAGTTCAAGTTGCTCAGCACCTACTAGGAGGGATTGCTATACAAGTGTTGCAAGGCCACCTCAGAGTGTTAGACTCTAAGCTGCCTATTGTTAGTGGCCACTTATAATAAAATGCTCTCCAGGATTTAATAGTTAAAGTGTTTTACGATCATCAGCTTGTTACTGTAAACACTTCATACAGTTTAACGTCACCCAAGTATTTTAAGACCAGCTGACAAGAAACATAGCAGCAGCTCTTACTAGCCGTGTTTATGTGATGAACAGATTGTTGTCTGCAAAAAGAAAAGGAGTACCTGTGGCACCTTAGAGACTAACACATTTATTTGAGTATAAGCTTTTGTGAGCTACAGCTCACTTCTGAATGCATCCGATGAAGTGAGCTGTAACTCACGAAAGCTTATGCTCAAATAAATTTGTTAGTTTCTCAGGTGCCACAAGTACTCCTTTTCTTTTTGTGGATACAGACTAAAATGGCTGCTACTCTGAAACCTGTCAGATAGTTGTCTGTGAACATTAGATTTCACACAGGTTTGCACATTTGAAAGTATGTGGAAAAAAACCCACAAAGAGCAAAAGCAGTTCACTGCTAGGCAGTATGGTCTAGTGGCTAGTACACTGGACTGGGACTTGGAAGATCTGGGTATTCATTGCTCTGCCATGGGCCTGCTGGATGACTTTGAGCAAGTCACTTCCCCTGTCTGTGTCTAAGGTTCCCAACTCTAAAATGGAGATAATAATACTGACCTCCTTTGTAAAGTACGTTGAGATCTACTGATGAAAGTACTAGATAAGAGCTAGGAAAAAGGCTCTGATTCTTCTACGTGCCGAGCATCTCCTGTGAGATGCAGTGTCCCTTCAGGACTTGGACACAATGGAGAGCAGCTGGTTATTTTGTGAATCCTGGATTAAATAAACATTTCTTTGGTAGACACTTTTTCTTTTCATTTTTGCAAAACTTAGCTCCAATTCTGCCTGTCAGATTTGACCAGGAGCAATGTTTTGTGGTGGTATTATTTCTGAGTGGGGGAAGAGACAAATTTGAACTCCCCTCCTTCTAAAATAAGAAACACTGACAATTACTATAATTGTCTATCATATCTGAATACTCCAAGATGAGCTAGCTATTTCTGAGCAGCATTAGTGACCCCTCATGAGTAATCATTCTATCATGCAGATGAAAGTGTTGCTTTTAAAGTAAAAGATGAGACAAATCATGAACCCAACTGATCTATGTGCTGGCCTCAAGCATCGTCTAGAAAGAAAAGCTTCTTTATACTTTGGGAGCTCTTCATCTCTCCTTCCATCTTCTCTATGGCCAGGCTCCTAACATGTAACTGCTCAATAGACATGTTTTAATACTTGCTTATTGAATCACAGAGATTTATTGGAACATGGCAAGTCCCAACTCCAGCACATGCAGGCAGGACTGAAATTCCTGCTAAAAGCCTCAGATCATACAACAACATAATAACACACAAGACAGTCGCTTCTTATTAAGTTAAGGATACAGTACCATCTATTGAGGGAGGAACTGTCTGCATTGATCATTACAATATCTGTAGTTCACCAAGAATGTGGTTGTATTCTGGGGCAAAACACAGTTAATTGAATTAACTTATTTCATGAGGCTGCTTTTTAGTGTTACTGAACAGCATGTTCCTGATATATAAGTAATGAGTACAGTGTATCACAGCTGCTTCTCCTGGCCAATAAAAGCATTGCTTAGTTTTGTGTTCTGTAGTTGTAAATCATTTTGCCTAATTAATCCTAATTAATGATTGTAGGCAATTTCTTGAGCTCAGTTATCTGTTTATTTAATTACAGTAACATACTGTACTGTGTCCTCTGTTTGACAGGATGCTCTGCACAATAGTTTCATCCAGCAAATAAAAGGGTTAATTAGTTCTCAGAATAAACACAGAGGCTAAATTGGAGTCTAAATTAGCTACTGTGTTCATATTAGCCAGAAGTGCTTGGACTCATTCATCATTAGTGATAATTATTGTTATTGCTTATACAATATAGAAATATACTGCCTAGCATTATGCAGCCCTGATTCCTCTAGGCTCCATTGCAATAATAATAGTAATAATAATAATAATTAATAATTAATAAATACTATACATGGATAATCTTAAATGATATGGATGATCACAAAAGGAGATACAGAGATTGATGATGTCCAGAAAAGTTTGGTGATGATATAAAGCTACGGGTTGGCTTGGCTAAATGTGCATTGGCATCTGTACAGAGGAGTAGACTGGTACAAGATAACAAAGGTACTATCCAAGATATTTCTCAACATGGCCCCTATAAATTCCTTGGGATAACAAAACTGTTAGAGTTACAACATAAGAAATCAAAGAAGAAGTGAGGAAAGAACATTACAGACTAACAAGAACTACTCTGAAGACAAAACTCAACTTGAATAATTTGATCTGAGCCATTAATACATGGGGGATACCAAATAGTACAGTACACCTCTAGAATGATCAAGTGAAATCAAGAGGAGAAGAAAAAAAACTTGATTTCCAAACAAGAAAGATCTTGGTGATGCGTAGTGTCATGGATTGCAATGAAGATATGGACAGGATGTACATCCAGTGATGAGATTAAGGAAAAGTTTTGCTATCTGTGGAGGAATTGACAATCAATCAAAATATACAAGGATTCAGCCAAAGTAAAAGATCATCTGGCTGCAATAACAAGCAATGGCCAAGTGTGTTCCCAGCCCCAGAAAGCATCAAAGAAAGGAGATACAAACTGCCAAAGAAAGACTCAAAATATTTACACAGAAATCACTGTACAGACAGTGGTGGAGACCCCGCACACTCATTAGTGACTGAAGATTAACAGATTCATGGCTTAGTTGTAGAAAGATACCTCAAAAGAAAAGTGGAGAGTCTCATGAGTGTACCAGAGCAGTCCTTAAGGCTTAATTATGTTCAAAACAAAACTGACTGACAGAACTGTCCCCTGAACTGCAGAACTGAAAAGGAAGAGACCATGGAGCATGTGTTGAGCACCTGCAGGTGCCTGACTGGCAGAAATACATGAACAGGCATAATTAAGTTGCCAAGTGTCTGCATTGGAGTCTCTGTGGCAAGCATGTATTTAAACAAACCATGCAGTATTATGAGCACCAAACTGAAGGCGCTCTAGAGAATGAAAGAGGCTATGATTTTACAGGATCTGGCAATTGTCAAAGACCAAATGGGGCAGGCAGACAGACTGGACATAGTTGTAGGAAAGAAGTCAAAGAAGACCTTGCTGATTGATAGTGCCAGATCAGCACACAAAAACATAAAGAAACAAGAAGAGAAGATGGTGATGTATGAAGAACTCTGCCATGAAGTGGAACAATTATGGAAAACAAGAAAGAAGATGATCCTGGTGATCACTGGAGCACTTGGAGTGATCCCTAAAGGTCTGAATAAGCAGCTCAACAACATGTCAGGAGTGCAAGACATCACAATGCAGGATCTGCAGGAGACAGCTCTCCGAGGCACTTCTAAGGAAAGTCAAAGGAAAAAATGTGCATTTGAGCACCTCAAATGCAGGAATTTTGCAGAGAGTTTAACAGAACTCCTGACTACTGAAACCTACAGAGTTGATTCACAATCAAGATTTACTGGGGACTCATGGGGATAAATTTTAAATGTTTAAAGATCCTGTATGTTGTGAAGGCTAGTTATCAAAAAATCCCTACGATGTAATTTTGAAGGATAATAATAATAAATACATATGGTGTTTGTCAGATAAAACACATGGCCCCCACCCACAAGTTTACAATCTAAGGCTCCAATCCTCAAAATCTTCACTCAGGCAAACTGCCCCATCCCTAGTTTCCTCAGCCACATTATGACAGTGAGTCTGACTCTTCGTTCACTTACACTGATGCAAAAATGGACTAAGACCCTCAACCTCAACTGTGTTCCATCCATGTAAAGCTGGTGTCAGATCCGAATCAGCCCCAGTGTGCCACTGTCTCTTGCAGGGGATCAGTTCAGCATCACTACAGAAAAGGAGCTCCTCTCCCTAGCGGACTGTCAGTGCTAACACTGCTGGAATGACATGAAATCAGCAAACTTGATAATCTGAACTATAAAAAAAAGTCACCAATATTTCCCGAGGCGGATGCTCAGACATTTGTCCTGTGTAAAAAGGAATAGTTGCTGGTGATTTTTCTGTGGAAAGTTGCTATTTGTTTGCATTTTTTAAAAAGCCCATGCTGATTACTTGCATTAAGACAGCCATGAGATTAGTGACCCGAATAGAAAAGTGAGTCAGCAAAAATTAACAAACCAACAAAATCCTTGCACAATGACTGGTCTAAGCAAAGGCAGCATCCTATCTGCTAGCCCACAAAACAAAAGGATGCATATACACGACCTACAGCCTCTGTGGAACTGGGTGAGTCTGGTTTTGATATCACTGAACAGCTAGATTGAGCTTCATTGCCAGCAGCCATAGGAATAAACCCAGAGAAGGTGTGAATTAAAAAAACACAAACCAAATGCAAGTATTGTTCCTGTGATACAGCTCCCATGTGATGTTTGCTCCAGTGCTCTTGCTTTTATCTGAGCTAGAATCTCAATGGACATAAAGCCAGCCCAGAGGAATGTTACTGACACACAGGCAACTTATAGATCAGCAATCTGAAATCCTAGTTAGTACTTAATAACAGATGACACAGAACTGAATCAGGATTTATGTCTCAATGTGTTTGCTAGAAATAAGATATTTTGGTATGCGAAGGCCATTACTTAACACGCTCTTTCCATTCTGAAAGGTACTGAAGGTGGTTCACTGCCCCCCTCCAAGGGAAGTCAGTGTAGAGATATTCTATATTTACACTGGTTTAGCCAAGAATGGATTCTGGGACAATGAGACAAACCACTTCACTCCTTTTCTACACATCAACTCCCTGTTACAGCATTCACATGTTAGCCCTGCTCTCCTGAACTGCCCCCACTAGAGAGTCCGAGCTGGTGGTTGCCCAGAACTTACAGACTCCGGAACAGAGAAATATGAGATTTCCTTCCTCTTTGTTTCCTCTGGTTTGTTGGATCTTTTAGTTTAATATACAACAGGAACAAAGTTCCTGGCATTAGAAATTCAGCTTTGTGTTGCCAATTATTCTCCTGCACAGAAAGCATTAATCCTTAAACAAATGATGTGGTCTCTTACAGTAGCCCAACCCACTCCCTACTTCACAGGTGTAACCCCAAAGATCCTACCACAACCTGGCATTATTTTGCTGTCTACCTCATCATGACTGCAGGTCTCATGCATTCTCATACGATACAACTAGAACTAGGCAAAATGTTTCAGACAAATATTTTATTCATGGAAAAATGCAGTTTTGAGTCAACCAGAACTAGTTGCAAATTTATGTTGAATTTGGCAAACAGTTTTGGCCAAAAAAAATTGTTATTACATTTTTTAAAAGTCAGTGTTTTGTTTCAACATTTTCAAAATGAAACAATTTCATTTTTCATTTCAAAATGATGTTTCATTTTAAAATTTGCCTAAATTTAATTCTTTGTTCTTTCCCACCTCCCTCCCCCTCCCCCCAAACCTCCTCCCAAAACATTTCATTTAGGGTAGATCTTAACTTCTGAGAAGTTTGGTTGGGTTCAGGTAGGTTTTGGTTTGAACCCATCTATAGTTACAACTATAATGTTAGGATGTAACTGCATTTTAAATCAGTTTCACACAGATACAAAGCCATAACTATGCAGTTGTGGCCACATCGGTCCCAGGATATTAGACAGACATGGTGGATGAGGTAATAATTTTATTGGACCAACTTCTGTTGGTGAGAGAGACAGAGCTCTTCCTGAGCGTCACAGCTAAATCTAAGATCCGCTTTCAACAGACAAGCCTGGGAGCTGAAATTCAAAACTTTGCTAGACACTGAAAATTAGGTCTTAATAAAGACACTGGATTTACGGCTTATTACAACAATCTGTAACCGTTAACCCCCCTTTTTTGTCCTATGACTACAGGGGTGTTAATGGGTCACCTTGAATGGTCCCTTAGAATATGTGCTAATTACTTCTGCGAAACTATCTGTTCCATCTGATATTTGAGCTGACACGCTCTAAGGGCAGGTCTACACTTAAAACACTGCAGTGACACAGCTGCACCAGTAAACTGAGCCACTGTCGCGCTTCGGTGAAGACGCTACCTACACTGACAGGAGAGCTTCTCCTGTCAGCCTGGTTAATCCACCTCCATGAGAGGCGGGAGTTATGTCAACAGGAGAGGCCCTTCTGTTGACATAGCGCTGTCTACCCAGGGCTTAGGTCGGTTTAACTGCATTGCTCAGGGGTGTGGATTTTTTATACCGCTGAGCGACATAGTTATAGCGACCTAATTTCCTAGTCTAGACCTGGCCTTAGTACCTTTCCCGGACCTGAAGAAGAGCTCTGTGCAGCTTGAAAACTTGTCTTTCCCACCAGCAGAAGTTGGTTTGATAAAAGATATTACCTCACCTGTCCATCCTTGCCTCTCTAAAACCATAAGTAGACAGAGCCAAAGCATCATTACAGGAAACAAGCTCTGCTGTGGATTGTATGGGAGGTTCCTATTCACTGATGAAAACTTGGCTTCTGTTTTCACAGTGAAATATTCACTCTGCGCCAACACATTCATTCTCCTGCAACAGGTTTTTAAAACCTCTGTATGATTCCCTTTTTTATTTATAGAGCTCTGTCATCATGTTTTTCTGACTTTACTGCACAATGTATAGCTGCTATACATTCACCAACAAAAATGTAAGAAAGTACATTATGGATTGTATTGAAAATCAGACAAGTCTATAGCCACAGAAACCTGATTGTTTAAGAAGAGCTCACTCTCTCTCTCTCTCTCTACACACACACACTGGAATATACTGTGCCATAAAAATAAATTGCTGTGGTAAAGAAAATGCACACAGTGTGATTGATTTGCCATCAAACATCTTCATGGACTTGCTCCTGCTTCTTGCATTGATCAAAGAGGTTTGGCTTCACAATAAACCTCTAGGAATGCAGGACACTTGCTTTTTGCAGGTTAGAGGACAGATGAGAAGGTCCCTGGAGATTCAAGAATGAGTATTGGGGAGGGGGAATCCCTCCAAAGCAGCATGATGTGTTCACTCACACTTCAGGTGTCAGCTTCATTTGGGGAGAAAATCCAGCTGGCCCATAGCCCTTACAAGCATAAATGCTGATTCTCCAGTACATATGGCAGTACCATTCAAAGAGCTATGACAATGATACTGTTTATAGCTCTGAAAATGGCGCTGCCATCTGCACCATGCATGCAGCGGTTCTGCTCACCAGGAAGCGAGGGTTCTGTAGAGGGACAAGTTCTTGGACCTGCTGTTCTATTGTGCTAAAGGGTGGCTATGACACAATGCAACCCCTGGAAACTGGAATGAAACAAAATCACTCTCTATTCTGTGAGAAAAATCACCCTTCTGAGCTCTTGTTCTGGTTGTCTGGAGAAAGGAATGATGGGGTGACACAGATTGCACATTATTTTACAGTTAACACTACAGGTGGCATTGAGGGTAGGATTGGCATTGAGATGCTAACACACTGGTAGCCATTCTGGGCAGGTGTCATACTGTAAAAGCACTGATCATCACATATACAGATCTCCTCTTTTACTCTGCACTCTAACAGGAGAGGAGGGGCATTCCTCTTTCCTCCCCCCTTTAATATATTGGCACATTCTTGTTTTTCCTCTTCCTTCTGTGCAGCTTTAAGGTGCTGTGTGGATGTGTGCTCTATCCTACTTCTTTGACTAGCGTGGTTAGTAAATGCTCCACAATATTTGGACATTAATTCACACCCCCACACAAAAGCATTCCTGCGAAGCTTCATACAGTGTGCCACCCACAATAATACCTACTGAGTAAATCATCAGACACAATTTCTCCATTAATCCCATTGGGCGGCTTGTGATGAAGTGTGGATAAGTGTTATTGTCCTTTTGAGCAGGAAGCCAGGGCTCAGCTGTATTATTTGCAGTTGGTCCTCAGTAGCATTCATTAGATCTGAAGTCTTTCTTGATGATACTGTTTGGAGAATGGTACATGCATTTGTATCTCTGTTGCCAAAGCAACTTCTGGTCTGGAACAATTGCTGTGTGATGGGGAGCTATAGCAAGTACAAGAGTGCATCCCTCGCACACTAAAGATATCTTGGAAGTGGGGAAAGAGACAACACCAAAGCGGGAGCTTTAATTCATCTAGGAAGTGGTGTCTAACCTGCAGCCTTCAAGGGTGACTTTGGTAAGGAGGAAGTTTGTATTTGATTATGGTGTGAGTTACAAATATCTTTCCTGCTCCGTGCCCTTTGATTTTTAACCAGAAGTATTTGAAACCTTCCTGTCACTATGGGGAGAAGGCGGGGGCTCTCCTGCCAAGGCATGCAAACCCCAGAGAGAGCAAGACAGGAACTTGAATGGCTCTGCCTGAGCTTCAGGGAATACCTAGGAAATGATGGCTCCTCTCCCCAATGCTGCCACTCAGGGTACCCTAGGAGAGGGGGAAAGGGAGAATCTGCAAAACAGTCACCAGTTCTAGTCTTTGAGTCTTTGCCCCCAGCCCAGGTTAGATCAGCGGATGTAACTTGTGCCAGCTGGCAATGGTTTCCAAGGATTCATATGCTAGCTGGGGATAACTAGAGCACCGTGTACCCCCCTCAAAACCCTGACATGTCCCTGTGCTTGGACTGATAGGAGGAAGGGAGGCACAGAGGCTGGCTATGCTGGCTCTGTGCTCATTGGACACTCCCCATGCAAGAGAATCACCAGGAGAGGATTTGTTGGGTGGTTTCTGCTCCTGCTGTGCTGCCCAAGTGGCAGAAAGGATGCAGAACAGGGCAGAGAATCTACCTGTAGTACTGACTGTGACCTCTTAGCTTTCTTAAAATACTGTGTTTAACCCTCAGGCTAAAAAAGGATCTAAGGTGTGATTCTGGTACATGCTGAACATTTGAAAGTCCCACTGAAACCAAAAGGATCAGACCTTTAGTTAATTATATCTACATATTCTCCAGGGATTATACATCTAGGCTACACAGACAAAGACATTCACTACAAGGTACATATTCACTTTAAGTTTCACAAGCCGCAATGTGTTCATCAGTAACTCTGATTTTAAAGCGAGATTAAAGCAATGGCTAACATTTATTTTAGGAAGCACATTTACCTTTCAGAAATATAAACTACTTCATTTTCCACTGGCAAAGCAATTTAAAATGCATTAAAGAATGACCTCAAGTTGAAAAAAAAAACCGCTCTGCGTGGGTTTGAACATGAATTTCTGACTACAATTAATTGCATCCTTATTTTAGAGACTTGAAAACACTTTATAGTTCCCTGGTAAATTCAGGGAATATTCTCAAGCAGGGTACAGTACTTTCTATCATATAGTTGCTTGCTCTGCACTGTATTCACCCTTTCAGACTCCTGGCTTTGTAAGACAGAGATTCTGTTCTCTATGTGATATTTCAAGGAGTGTGCACCAGTTATAATATATAATAAATATAATAAAACACTATATAATAAAATTTACAGGGGGAGCAGATGTGTTACAGCCCCGTTGTTCTGCTCTGGCTATGCAGATTATTCATAAAGCTGCCTGAACCAGCTAGCTGGTGATTTTTCTGGTGCAGGACAATCCCCAGATGGCGTCACACTCCCTTGCAGCTCCTAGTGCAGACAGTGTCATGTTCTTGGTGCGAAGATGTTTTAGGGACAGCCCAGGGTCGAAGAGCCTCAAACAGCTTACAGCCAGGGTCTGATTCTTGACTCACACCTGTTTTACAGTGGTATAACTGCACTAGCTTTACTGGTGTTAATCCTGGGTTAGACCAGTTTAACTCAGGGGAGACTCCACCCCACTGTGTCTGTTTCAGCTCTTTAAAGGGACGCATTGTACTGGTTTAGAACAAAATGGGACCTACCTTAATTTTTTTCTATACTTTTTTCTTAATTTCAACTCACACTCAATGAAAAATTAAATTAGGAAAACTGCCCTTCTTCAGTCTGAGACATAAAAGAATTATGTGTACATTTCCCCAAGTGGTTAACGTACCAACCCTTTTCTCAGCGCTAAGCATTCTCCCCCATCACTAAAACTGGTGGCACAGAGAAAGCAGTGAACGTTTATCCCTACACATGTACGGTTACAGATAAACACACGTATTCATATACATCTTGGCAACTTCCTCACACTCGCAGACCCATTTAGACCCATGCAGGATTACTTTCACACCCTAGATCCATTCACAAACAACCACTCATACCCATGGATTCACAATCATTTACACAGACAGACAGACATACGCAGTTTTAATTTGGAGGAGCATTTGGGTCTCCTGGTTTCTTTTCCTTTCTGGGATTTTTGCTGCTTTTTTGCTGGTTCTGACTGATCAATTTCTAGCAGAATTATTTGTGTCCAACAGGTGACCCAAAATAGGCTTCACCAATTTGCACCAAAAATCCCATCACGACTGGGCTGAATATTGCCTTTGTAACCTCCAGCCACAGCCTTCATCCTATCTGCAGTGCATATTTTGGCTTGATGAACTTCTAATTATTCCCACCAGGGACCCTAAACCCAAGACACCTGTTTTCTTGGTCACAACAAACTGCAACTGAGCAGGCTCTACAAAATGTCATACAGCCCCCCTCCTTCCCCGAAAGGCACATCTCCCCTCCCCTAATCACCTTCCCCACTGCCACCTTTCCAGCCTGTCACATTTAATCAGTTCATCAGAACCAGATATCTTAGAACAGCTCATTCCCTTCTGGATGAATCACTTGGTTTGAAGATTGCCTTGACAACCTAAATGTTTTTCTGTGTCGGGGCCTAATCAAAGTGATGACTTTGAAGACTCTGACAAATCAGGGCTGGTTTTGACAACAGCAAATTGTGAAATATGCTTCTGCTTTAACGCCGACTCTCACAATGCAGTTGGCAAGAGAGCGTCCTAGCACAGGAGCCTGCTTAGCTGATGAAGCCATTGGGCCAGATCCTCAGCTAATGTAAACAGATGCAGCTCTACAGAACTCAAAGGGTGTATGCTGATTTTAAAGCAACTGAGGATCTGGCCCATATAAGTTCCATTCTCTTCTCTGTATCCTTCCTCCCAGCCACCTTCCCTCTTGCAAGACCTTGGCCCTGATTCTCCCTGCCCTGTCTGTAACCATTTATACTTAAACTAAGAGGATGTAAAAATGCTGCCAGACCTTTGTTTTGGACCTACTTAGAACAGGTGTAAATGACTTCACATGGCAGTGGACATTCAGGCCCTCTATCTATAGCTAGCAGGACAAATGAGAGCAAGACAGCTGGGCTACCAATTGGCCATCAGGGCTGTTACTCAAGTTGGAGAGAAGAAAGGAAACTGGGTATGCCTTTCTCTAGAATCCTGATCATGGTGGCATGCATCCCCTGGAGCAATCTGTTACCTTGAGCCCAGTGTCACTTGGCAGTGGAGGAATGCAGATGTAGTATACTCTGCTAAAACCCAGGCTGGAGATGAGGAGTAATGCACCATTCTCGGGAGCAGAGGAAGTCCAGCAGAAGCATAACGCTCACGCACCGATGGCTAGCAGAAAGGAGACTCATCCTGAAAGACTCTGAGCTGGATTGTGCTTTGTTATGAGTGCAACTCCATTGACCACAGTGAAGCTCCTCCTGATTAACACCAGAGTGAGGGAGCAGAGAATAAGGCCCTAGATTTCTTGTGCTGCTGGTGGCAACAGTAGATGTTTACAGTATTTCCGTCAAGATGACAAACCCTGCTCTGGATGCACTGAGCTGTGCTAGCAGTACAAAGCTTACCTGGCCATTTTAGAATTTCCCACACATTGGGAAAGCCCTTGGATGACACACAGATGCTGTCGGGACTCTTATGTCACCATTTTCCCGACCTTCACTGGTACAGCAATGTAGCTGGGGAATCCCTATCCCCTGGCAATATCTGCCTGCTCTAACAGCCTCTTGGGGGTTGTGGCCAGTCAACATAAATTAAAGATGCCCACAGGCTGCTCTAATCTGTGCTGGGCATCTTCTGGGCCAAAGTAGAGTAGCCACAGGATCCAGGGCCTCCAAACGGGACTTAAAGCTACTGCCTTTTACTACCCCTAGTTTTATGGCTCAGCCACATTACAGAATCTGGTCCACAATTTTTTCTGTATAACTCACAGGCCCTGTGAGATTTCCTTTAGCAGATTCCAGCCTCCTGTGGGTGAAAAGGAGGTCAAACAGCTTGAAGGTCAAGAGTTCTCTCTGTTCACAGAAGACATTTTTCAAAAAGAAATAGTAAAAACTATCAGAAATTAGATGAAATACGAATTAAAACTAAACAAATCAAAAAACCCTGACTGGAAAAAAACCTAAAATGGAGTTGAGCTTTCTTTTTTTTTTCTTTTTTTCCTGGTTGAGATAATAATTAACCCCAGGCAGGGATCTACAAAGGGAATTAGGTGTTGCAATGCTTTAGACACCTTGAAAATCGCTGGTATCCACAAACTCTGGGCTAGTCGCCTAGGCTCCCCATACAATGAATGGGAAGACATGGGTGCCTGAGAAAAGGATCCACAAAAGTGACTGTGCTAGGTGGCTCACCACCAAAGCTAGCCATGTGGAGATGCCAATGACTGAGTGCGTCCTAAACCCTGCCCCTCTTATAGTTCAGGTTGCAGGGAGGCCCCATCCCTGCTTGCAACCCACAGCCAGGAACCCCTATCGCCTGAAATCAGATGCCTTGGTTGTTCTTGCAGAGAGGGAGTTTGAGCTAGGGGTCTCCCACATCCTGGATGAGGACGCTAACCTCTGGCCTAATGGTTATAAGGAAGGCCTAACTGTACACAAACCAGTTAGGGGGAAGGAGGTGGTGCTCTTCATTATAATCTTGGCCCAGTGGTTAGGGTACTCACGGGGAGGTGTAGGAGACCCAGGTTCAATTCTCCCCTCTGCTTACTGTGGAGAAGGGTTTCCTACCTCTTGGGTGAGCTCCACTCTCTGGAGTATAGTGATCCAATCACTATATAATACAAAGTAGAATGAGGGAGAGCCACATCATAAAGTCCCATAGGCCAGTAGTTAGAGCACTCACCAGAGAAGGGAATTGAACTGGGATTTCCAATATCCTGGCGGAATGCACAAACCCCTGAGCTAAAGGTTACTAGGGAGTCTCCTTTCCTCCTGGACATCTTGTGTGGAGTTAGGAATATTCAGAGCACACCTACTTGACTGGGTCCCACAGGCAAGACAGGTGTTCCCCCATCTAGCTTCACCTAGTCTGAGGCTCACACGGTGGCTTAGGTGTGAGACAGGCACCTGGATGTCTGTCTGAGGCAGCAGTGCGCATGCCCAGGGACAGAAACTCAGGCACCTCGGGAACTTTTACAGCAAAAACATAGGTGTCAAATGAGTTTAGAGTTAGGCGGGAAGTTTGTGGATTGCAGTAGTGCCTAAATCTGGGCCCTAGGTGCCTAAGTCCCTGGGCCCTGGGGTTTGTACTTATGAAAAATGGATCACCACCTCATACACACTCACTGGAGGTGCAAGGTCATGGGATTCTATAAGAAGGTTACACACAAGTGGCTCAGAAGTTCTTGGGAATTTGTCTGTTGTCTCTGACTGTCCCTGCTGGAGCCAATTATTTCATTGTGAGATGATACTGCAGCAGGCATATATGGAGACTGTAGAACAGAGGCCTCTAAATATCTTTGGCAAAAATCTCACTATATGCTACTTTCATGCTCCCTTCAGTCAAGCTGCTTGTGAGAACCCCAGTGCCTGACAACATACAATGAGTCATGTGCCGATTGCGTTATTCTCTGTGAGGCACTTTGGCTGTACAGCCATTTAATAGGAAATGAATGGAAATGACAGTGGAGGAGATACCAGGGTGAGGGAGCGAGACACAAAAACTCACATTAGGGTTCTCACCAGCAACTTGTACAAGAAAACAGTGGCCTTAATGATTAGGAGAAGGGCTCTCGCACAGCATCTGGCAAGGAGAGGGTTAAAACCCTCATTCCAAACAGCCAGACATCCCTGCAGTGTGCTAACATGGATGGGTGGAGTAGCAGGTGCTCTATACAGAAATGTTAATTTGCCTCATTGGCAGCAGGCACCTGATTGCTGAAGGAAGGAAATAAAAGAGCAGGGAAGAGGTGCTAATGGCAGAGCTGGGAGTGGGGGAAAGGGAGGGAATGTGGTACAAGAAAGCTGTGGTTAGCATAATGCTAATACCATTTTTTTTTTTTAAGCACACAAAGCTCAGTTATACAGGATGCACCTAGTATATGATGTAAAGACATTACAGCAGCTAGTTCTAGAAGTGATAATAAGAGTAGCTATGTTAACTGAAGCCAGCTTGGCTTTAGCTTGTATTTATTTGGGCTGAGGAAGCCCTGTCATTCTCTTCAGACTATAGCTGATAGACACACACAAACAGAAAATGAAGATCCCCTGTAGAAGAAAAGGCCTCTGTCATTCTTCATTACCTAAAATAAAGACAGGCCATATTTCTCCCCGATCTGGTTCCTGAACTCCAGAGCTAGACTGCAAATTCCCTTAAATCATATATGTGAGGTTCAGCCTAAATCAGCCAAAATGGGAAAGTTGAATGCAGCTGGATTAATTAATAATCACCTCCTCAGCATAGTGTCTGGGTGCACGTATCTCCTGGCTAAAAGCTGCTTGCTTGTGACCACTGAGCATACATCTACACTGCAACTTGGACTGAGCCTCCCAACTCACGTAGACAGACTTCTGTTAGTGGGGCTTATGCCAGCACGCTAAAAGTAGCTGTGTGGATTCTGTGACACTGGTAGTGGCTCAGGCTAGCCACCTGAAATCAGAACCAGCCTGGCTCTGAGCTCAGATGACTAGGCATTCTTAAGCACAGTGCAGGGTGTGTGGAGTTGCTAATTTCCATATCCAAGCAAAGAGGAGCTGAGCTAATAATTAGTTAACAATAATAATAATAATAATTTGACACATAGTTCCTCTCTCCATCCCTGGAAAAGGCTAGCAGAGAGAGTGGGTGCACGGGCAGGAATTAAGGTGTTTGACAGGAACCATCTGATGCTAAAGCCTGTTTGGAAGGAACCTTTCAAAGTGAGGCCTAAGGAGCCAGGGTGCAGTTCTGGCAGCCTACCAACTAACTAGGGGAATGTTCTGTGATCTGTAATAGTTGTAAAAAGAAAAGGAGTACTTGTGGCACCTTAGAGACTAACCAATTTATTTGAGCATGAGCTTTCATGAGCTGTAGCTCACGAAAGCTCATGCTCAAATAAATTGGTTAGTCTCTAAGGTGCCACAAGTACTCCTTTTCTTTTTGCGAATACAGACTAACACGGCTGTTACTCTGAAACCTGTAATAGTTGTGAAGCATGATGTAAAATTCCTGACCATTAATCTCAGTTGTGTTCAGAAGAGAACCCTGCTTAGGAGAGAGTCTGGTCACACACACATGCCCAGGATTCTGTTCTTGGCCCTTAAAAATCAGGGTCAGACAGGGTGCAGTGTTGATGGGGTCATAGATGCTGGAAGTTACTGAGATTTTTCTGGCAACAGGTACTTTATAAATTCCACAAAATGAATCCTGCTGGTTAGAGATGGAAATGACTGGTGTAGCCTCTCCATTCTCTCTCCCTCTCTCCATCCTGGCTGGCTGAACCTGGTTTATTCCCTGCTCCAATGAGTTATACAGTCCACTCCCAAATATCCACTGTTATAGGGTTTTCTCTACTGCCCTTGGGAGACTAGTACACACCCTAATGAACCTCATTATTGAGAAAATTTCCCTGACAGCTTAACTTTTCCTTCATTTCTACTTACAGCCCTTTGGAGGGGAAAAAGAAGTCCTCTGCCAAATTGGTCATTGCACCCTTCAATTCCTGCAGCAGAACTATTCCGAAGTAGGTCAGAAAAACCTGACACGTAGCAGTGGAGCAGCTTGCATCATGGTCACTGCCCTGGGACTTGCAGATGGTGCTGTCTATCCAGGGGCCTAACTAGGTGAAATTACAGATGGCAGAAACAGATACTGTATCACTCAAGTCACACTGCTGTATTCAAACAACTGTAGATACTGGCTTGGGTTTTCTTTAAACTTAAACTGTGTCAAAGATTCAGTAGACACGCAGGGATCATAAGAAATCCAGCTAGAGCACGTATTCCATTTTCTGATATTAACATCGAGCAGCAATACCCACATCAGAATAAAAAAGTATTGAAGAAAGAGGGATTAATCCTCTGCCTGCCAGAGTCCTTTTCTATTTACTGGGCATTTGGATTCTTCTTAATCACTGGGTCCCTTGCTGTTACTGTGTTATGTGGACTGTTGCTACTGGCACATCAAAGTCATGCAGGATACCATTATTTTCCACTAGCTCATCCCATCTGTAGTAACTCTGACGGCCAAGCAAAACCAGGCTATTGCTCCCTGTGGGGGAAGTTGTCTAGTGGGTTTGAGGTGGCAGCTTGCACTAGGACAGAGCTCCTACCTTTCCTCGTGTTGTCATTGTGTGTGTGTTCTTTTCGGTGGTAGGAGGCGCAATTATCCCCAAGGTTAGTTACTGTCGTCAGTACCTGGTCAGACCCCCTAGTCAGACTTAGTCAGAACCTTGGTGGAATTCACTGGGTAAATTTCCTAAGTGCTATATCTGGCAGAGCAAGGGGCTTAGAAAGATTTTATGTCTAAACCAGAGGTTCTCAAACTGTGGTCTGCGGACCACCAGTGTCCGCGAGGTCCATTCAAGTGGCCTGTGGATAGGTCCCTCTAAGGTGCGTGCCTGAGCGGCCACACGCAAAAGAATGAAGGGCCATCCACCTAATTAGTGGAGCCGAGCAGGCGTGGCTCCACTAATTAGGTGCCTGGACCCTGAAGAAGACGCACATGTAAGGTGAGGTGGTGGCTTTGAGAGGAGTAGGGGGTAGGTTGGAGGGGGGCAGTGGAGTGAGAAGAGGAGGTGGGGGGAATTTGGGATGTGCAGGGCTGTGGCAGCCAGAGAAAGAGGTGACTTTCCCCAGCTCCAGAGTTGTGGCTGCCAGGGAAAGGAGGCCTTCCTTCCCAGCCCCAGCTCGGGGGCTGCCATGGCGGGGGAGAGAGGGCACATCCATCGCATTAGAAAGTGAGAGCAAGTATTTAGTGAGAGCAAGTATCAAGAATACTGAAATTAAAATATGAGTTGTGCGCTTTTATTTGTAGAACAAAAGAAAGTTGTTTATTATTAAGGTTTTTTTATATTGCGCTTTTATCCAAAGCGATTTATAATACTTAGCTAACTGTACAAACAACATTTGGAAAGATCATTAAGTGGTCCGCCGAGACCCTCAGCAATTTTCAAGTGGTCTGTGGAAAAAGAAGTTTGAGAACCACTGGTCTAAACACAGATCAGCATGCATAGTGCTATACAAATCTGGCATGCAATTAATATCAGTCTGTCAGCTAAAGCTTTGTCATCTTTGTTATTCTTTTGTACAGCACGTAGTGCAATGCGGCTGTGAACTACCATAATATAAATAATAATCCTCAAAGTCAGAAGAGTACCATAAAAAGAATGCATCCTACCCGTTGTATTGCCAACAATAAGAGTATCTGCATACAGGAAATGACACACACCATTCTGATGTAAGTTCTTGACATGGTTTGTTTAAAGTTTTCCCATCAACCCCATCCCTGGTGAGCCACACAACAAGGGAAGTGTATTAAAAAGGAATAATAAACGCACATACGCACACACATACACACAATGCTACAGTAATAAAAGAAAAGACTTACAGAGCATGTTCAGGGTTAGACAGGAACTGGTCTATTGCAGAACAGCAGGAGGAACTTGGAGATAGAAGAACAGCCACTTTTAGTGCAGACGGGAGAAAAGACAGACACAGTGAGGGGGTAAAGAGAGAAAGGAAAGAAAACACAGAGATGGTTAATAGGAAAATGACCTCCAGTTAACCTGTCATTAAACACCAAGAAATTATGTTAAAATAACCTCAAGCTCCAAATATGCCCTCTCCCTCAAGGGAAGGGAAAATCTCAGCTAATATTGATGGCGATTGGGTCAGAGGAATAAGGCATATCATGTGGTCCCTTGCTAAATAAACCCTTTGAAATGCTCAGGAGGGGAGGTGTTCCGTCTTCCTCCACAGGTGTTCTCTGTCTTCTCACTCATGCTTTCTTTAGCAAAATAGCCCCACATTTTCCTTTTCCAAAAGTTCTCAGGTTTGCTCCAGGGAGGTCTGGTTGGATATTGTGATATTTATATGCCCCCTCCCACACACTAGTCACATGACCAGAATCATCTGACTAGAGGGGATGGCACATATCCTCCATAATCATATCTCTCAGCTACATCTATGAAAGCGACCTGTCTCTGCTAAGGGTGCAGATAAATTCCATATCTACACTGTGAGGCTACATATCAATCTCCCCTCATTCCCACCCATCATAAAGAACTAACATGTCAGCCTCTGAGAAACTGGATTTATGGTGGAAAAGTGGACACATCATTATCTACAGCACCTCTAGCTGGCAATCCTAGGATGCTCAGACAACTCCGTTATACTGGACATGGGAATGTCTGCCTATTTTTCTAGATGTACACATCTGACTAATTACTTAGTCCCTGTTTTATCAGAACTCTTCAGGCTGAAGTGCACAGCTGGGACAACTGTGATTTCATTTCTAGTAAAGCTCTTCCAGTGGCTGGCAGCCAGGATCCAGCACAAAGTTCTAATAATTGTTTGCTGCATAAAACATGCAGCTGGCCATCTCTCCACTACACCCAAGTTTAATGGGAAATAAGTATGACCACAGGTCCCAGCAAGTGGTTTCTTAATGCTCAATGTTCTTCAGAATGATAGGGCTGGCACCTAGTCCCCATCTTCACCATCTCATGCTGGCAAGGGCTGAGCTCTATGCAGAGTTGGTGCTCAGCCACAGGGATGAAGGGAGCAGTCCCTCCAGCTGATCACTGATAGACTGCAAAGGGAGTCCACAACTTCACTGAGAAATTTAAACATCAGAAATAGTTGTAAGATTGGGGGTGGGTGGGAATTGGGATATGCCAGTGCTTTTCCTTTATGGTCACAAAGTTGTCTGTGGAGCTCACACCTGCCTTAGTTTCTGCCTTCCTTCTATGGAGGAGGTGATGTTTCTAGAACAGATGGACTTTGGAATGGCACCAAAACAGCTTAACCTTTCTTTGACTTGCTCTTTAATTCATTTCCCTGAAGTCAGTGCCACTGAGTTGGTTTAACAGGCTTTAATAGTCATATAAGTAGCATCTCGGGCAGTGCTAATGTAATTCTCCTCTGTGAATAATCGAGCTTGAGGAGGAAAGCTACCAGGGGCTCAGCTGACCACGATGTCTGCCTGGTTCTGTGTTATTTGTAATGCAGATGGACAAAAATGGCAGTGGTGAGGAAAGACGCTTGGGATGCTGCATGAAAGGACTGATGAAGAACCCAAGTCATAGGGCTGTCAAGGTTCAGCTGTGCTAAATGGGGAAGGATAGGGCTGCAGGGCAAAGGGAACACCTGAATGTCTCTACCATCTCTTAGGCTTAGGAACTGAAAATGAGGGACCATTGTTTATTGTACATCCCAGTTCTGTCCATAGTTTTGAATATTCTAAGAGACAGGTCACCGCTTCTGTCCCTTCCAAATAGCTTTAGATCAATTTTTCTTAAAAATGCACATGAACTTTGCAAATCCATAATCACCTAAGTTTCAGAAGGGCTAAGCACTCACAAGTCCAACTGAAGCCTCTGAAAACCAAGGCCTATCAGTTTATTTTGTTTTTAAAGCAAATACTTCAATCCTCTTCAGAGTTGGGGGGAAAATGTCAGGAATGCCCACAGTCCTATACAGTAACAACAAAGCAGTGTGCACTGCTTAACCATCACGAGTAACTCTACAACAACACACCACTGTGAGCATTTCATGTTTAAAGACAATCAAACTGTTACAATGACAAATCAATATGAACATGTGCATGATATGAGGCATATTATTTTAAGGAAACCAATTTAGCTTCTCACTAACAAGGACTTGTTATAATTATAAACAACAATGGGTAGAAACTATTTTAATAATACTTGCCAAAGTGCATTTTTAGCATCTTTTAAATATTTTAAATGTATTGTTATATTTCAATAAATAATTTGTTTGTATGTATAATGGAACCTTCTCCAGTAAGTGAACCAACATGTGGAGATACTGTGTGCTGTGTTCCTGTCTGATCTTATAAGCTAAGCTGGGGAGTATTTTGAAGGGGAGGCTTTCAGTGAGTGCCTAGGTACAGCAGTAGTAATGATGCTGATGATTTTGAAAGTTGGAAGTGAGTATACCAGCTGAAAGAAAAGGAGTACTTGTGGCACCTTAGAGACTAACCAATTTATTTGAGCATGAGCTTTCGTGAGCTACAGCTCACTTCATCAGATGTTTACCGTGGAAACTGCAGCAGACTTTATATACACACAGAAATCATGAAACAATACCTCCTCCCACCCCACTGTCCTGCTGGTAATAGCTTATCTAAAGTGATCAACAGGTGGGCCATTTCCAGCACAAATCCAGGTTTTCTCACCCTCCACCCCCCCACACAAATTCACTCTCCTGCTGGTGCTAGCCCATCCAAAGTGATAGTTTATGCCAAGAAACTATAAGGCATAAATTGTACTGAACCAATGTATATCTTTAATACATGAACTTAATCTGTTATTGCTCTCCAGTATACTATAAAGTGGCTTATACTTTACGAAATAATAAAACTATTTATGGAAGTCTCCTTAACATAGGGTGCTACCAATTTCATGACACTTTTTTTTTTTTTTTTTTTGGTAAATATACAAATGTTAGTGCATGTGTCTGGACAAATTCCACCTCTGGTAATAATATTCTGCCCCTTTAAAAGCTCTCTGAAATAATAAGTGAATATGTTTTTTCCTTCACTTCCTGTCTTAAACTGTTGTGAAGTGTTGTAGTGTGCAATTAAATAGCTGTCATGTTTCATATTAGAGTTGGCTTAATTTCAGTAGCAAATAAAGTGCTCCCTAAATATAGCTTGTCTACCATTCAGTAAAGAGCCCTGGGGTCCTATAGCGCTACAGAAATTTCAGTGATTATCTAGCAGTGAATTGATGCCTTATGAGTGGGTTTCAAAGCAGTGTGATGCTCCCATGAGACTGTCATGACGCATTATCACACTTATTCAAAGGTCAAACACTAAGAAAAAAACAAGAGAGGATATAAAATGTTCCATTCCCTGCACAGGGACAGACTCAGGTCAATCTGATAGCCACTCCCTTATGTCTGCAAGGTTCTCCAAAATATAGTCTGATAAACCACCTCTAAAATGACCCTTAGCTGCCCTGGACTCAGTGTGGACTTGCAGCCAACACAAACTGATGAGCTGCTGTCTGGTTCTACTGTTAATGTAACATTGTTGCAGACTCAGGACAGCTAGGGCCCTGGAGGTGCTGAATGGTCAGATTTGGGGTATTGCTTCTTGGGGGAAGGTAGTTACGTGTTTGGTACCTGTATCCTGTTCGTGCTAGGAACAGCTTTTCACAGTGTAGTAGGGAAAGGAATCAGGCTATTATGTACAATTAGAAACCTTCTCTGCAGAACAGCAGCTGCTAGAAGCTGTGGTCAATTTTTCGTATGTTACGGGCATCACTGCATCAGGGAGGATTCAGATTCATGGGGGAAGGAATCCAAAAGAGCCCAGATCTGTCAGTAGCAGGGGAGTTCTGAAAGATGCTTTGGAATGAAGAGTAAGATCTGGGCACCTGAAGAGAGACTGAATCAATCCCTCCCCCTGCAGAGTTTACCACAGTATGAGTTCCTTTCTATTGCATCCGAAAGCCCAGAAAGCTCTATCAAGTTTCCATCTCTGAAATGTCCTCCCTCACTTGATGAAAGAAAAAAACAAAACAGAAAGAACAACAATCTGCTTGAGTCTGTCACCCAACCATCAGCTTGTCAGCTCCTGATCCATTAACAGGACAAACCAGCAGCCTTAAGATAGCAACCGAAACTCTGGGAACTGCCCAGAAATAACTCTCCATAATGACAGGTTTCAGAGTAGCAGCCGTGTTAGTCTGTATCTGCAAAAAGAACAGGCGTACTTGTAGCACCTTAGAGACTAACAAATTTATTAGAGCATAAGTTTTCGTGGGCTACAGCCCACTTCATCGGATGCATAGAATGGAACATATAGTAATATATATATATATATACATACACACACACATACAGATAAGTTGGAAGTTACCATACAAACTGTGAGAGGCTAATTAGTTAAAATGAGCTATTATCAGCAGGAGAAAAAAACTTTTGTCCTGATAATCAAGATGGCCCATTTAGACAGTTGACAAGAAGGTGTGAGGATACTTAACTTAAGGAAATAGATTCAATATGTGTAATGACCCAGCCACTCCCAGTCTCTATTCAAACCCAAGTTAATGGTATCTAGTTTGCATATTAATTCAAGCTCAGCAGTTTCTCCCTGGAGTCTGTTTTTGAAGCTTTTCTGTTGCAAAATTGCCACCCTTAAATCTTTTACTGAGTGGCCAGAGAGGTTGAAGTGTTCTCCTACCGGTTTTTGAATGTTATGATTCCTGATGTCAGATTTGTGTCCATTTATTCTTTTGCGCAGAGACTGTCCAGTTTGGCCAATGTACATGGCAGAGGGGCATTGCTGGCACACCATGGCATATATCACATTGGTAGATGTGCAGGTGAACGAGCCCCTGACGGTGTGGCTAATGTGATTAGGTCCTATGATGGTGTCACTTGAATAAATATGTGGACAGAGTTGGCATCGGGCTGTGTTGCAAGGATAGGTTCCTGGGTTAGTGATTTTGTTGTGTCGTGTGTAGTTGCTGGTGAGTGTTTGCTTCAGGTTGGGGGGTTGGTCTGTCTCCCAAGATCTTTGAGAGTGAGGGATCATTTTTCAGGATAGGTTGTAAATCTTTGATGATGCGCTGGAGAGGTTTTAGTTGGGGGCTGAAGGTGACAGCTAATGGCGTTCTGTTATTTTCTTTGTTAGGCCTGTCCTGTAGTAGGTGACTTCTGGGTACTCTTCTGGCTCTGTCAATCTGTTTTTTCACTTCAGCAGGTAGGTATTGTAGTTTTAAGAATGCTTGATAGAGATCTTTTAGGTGTTTGTCTCTGTCTGAGGGGTTGGAGCAAATGCGGTTGTATCGCAGAGCTTGGCTGTAGACAATGGATCGTGTGGTGTGGTCAGGGTGAAAGCTGGAGGCATGTAGGTAAGTATAGCGGTCAGTAGGTTTCTGGTATAGGGTGGTGTTATATCTTACTATATGTTCCATTCTATGCATCCGATGAAGTGGGCTGTAGCCCACGAAAGCTTATGCTCTAATAAATTTGTTAGTCTCTAAGGTGCCACAAGTACTCCTGTTCTTTCTCCATGATGAAACAGCTTGATTCCAGTTGTCTCACCCTGTGAGACAGTATCTAAACTCTTTTTCTTACCAGCTACTCACAGCACAGCAATTGATGGAAGATGTATGAGTGTATCTTTAGCAGGAAATACTTAACATCATTTCACTCTGAGTACATGGAAAAACTGTGGAAAAACATTCTTTTTATGGCCATAGCTCTACATATTACCACATCTCATGAATGATCTTTCAGTAAAATCTACCTTTCCCTATAGCTGCTTTCAGCTCTAGCCCATTATTGATTATTTTTCATTATTGACATTAAAGATAGCAAATCAGGAAACTAGTTTCTGGAAAATATTGTTTCTTCTAATCCAGACAACTGAATTCATTGTCATTTCAAACTTCCTCTTCATTTGTCCTTCCATTGTTCCTCATTTGGGGCCCGCAAGATTTAAGTTACAATCATGCACACTTCTCAAAGTTGTTGTGGGAGAGAATTGTGTTTAATGCCAGCCAGGACTTACTGGTATCTTGCTCACTGACATCCCTCATGATGTTTCTGTGCTCTTTCTGCCTATGATGACTAACATATATTCGTATAACAGTACTGAAGTTATTAAAAAAACTTTACACTAGCTACCATAAAATCTAGTGTTACTTTTCTCCCAGCACCTGCAGTGCAATTAATTATACTTGATGTGCAATGCTAGGAACATTTCTATGCTTCAGTGATCTCCTAGGAAATTCATGGACAATGATTTAAGGAGTAGAATGTGTAGGCTAGTTTCAAACATATTAACTCACACAGTACCATGGCTCTACCTTGTGCTAACTGCTAATATAGACTTCAGGTGCTAGATATCATGGGTGTGACTATCAAGAGGGTGAAGAATAGTTTAGGTTGGTATAATTTTTAACTATGCATAATAGAATGAAATTAAGGAAAGAGAAATGTTAGGATAAACACCAGGAAAAAAGTTCCTAACCATGAAGTCTATTACAAACCATGGAACAGGCCTCCTCACCCAGCCCAGAGGAGGTAGTAGAAGTTCCCTTGGTTACATTAGGCTACAAAATTTACTGTAGGGACCAATCCAGCCTTGGCCAGCTTGGGGTTAGACTAGAAATTCTTGTAAATCTTTCCCATCTTTAGTGTTTATGGTCAAACTTGATCTTTGATTATTCATCATTTAATTATGGTAGTGTATATATACACATTTTTCAAACACTCAAGAAGGAGGTTCCCTGCCAGAGGAGCTCACAGTCTAGCTTTAACAAGAAATTTAGTAGGCCTTGAGACCGATCACAAGGTATCTGAGTAATACCTTGTGCCATAAGTAGCCCCACTGACTCCAATGTGACTTCAAGATCCTATTCAATAGGCCAGATTCTCTGGTTTGCTAAGACTACTATGTTCCATTAAAGCACTGCAGAGCTAAGTGGCCTTAAATTGGCTGGAGATGACAGATGGATCAGTTCCCTGTTCCTGGGGAACTCCACCCACAAGCAAATGGAAAGCTGGTGTCAGTGGAACAACAGGTACTTAAACAGAATAGGGAGGGGAGAGTATAGGCCTATGTTGTGCAGGAGCTGGACACCTGAAGCTGTAAGCAGATTCCTCTCTCCGTTCTGTGTGACTGTGAGGCTCGGACAGTGTGGTAAGTCAAAGCCAATGTGAATGATGGCATCACAATCTGGCCCTAGAGAAAGTGAGTTTCTTGCAAAATAAAATGTAGTTAATTATTTTTAATCTTGGTTCATTATCTCATCCAGTTCTCTTCATAGCCTTCACAGAGACAAAGTACTTTGGTGTAGCTTCCATCTGAGAAATACCTTCATCCAGCTCATTAGCCAACCTGTTTACAAGGTGAAGTTGATTATTGTATTCACCACCACAAAGAGAATTGGTAGGAACAGATGGGATGCTGAGCGGGCTTTGCAACTTCATCTTGAACAAATATTGACTCATATATTGCACTGAAGGATTATCTCTTTGATGTCTGGGCAAGGACATGGTGGGCAAAGAAGAGGAATGAACTGGGTTTTCAGTGCACCAGAGAAAAATTCCCAGCATCTCTGACAAGTTATTTGAAGTCATTTCAATGGCCATTGCTGATTGCACTTTGGACTTTCATTCTCCAGATGCTCCCTTTCCAAAATAATAGATGTTATCAGACTTGCACAAAAGGCTTTTTATCCTTTAGATCTAAATGTAAAGTCAGGTACATGCTGATATCAACTGGATGACTTCAACAGCTGGGGAGGGCCAGCCTCTATGTGTTAGATGAAGGGTTTTTCCCACTTTTGGGAAATAAATAAGCAATTTTGCACTTATATATTTAGCAATCTGTTATCAAAGGTTCTGGAGGAGCTTTACAGACATTAGTTAAACCCTGAACCATCTCAGAGATAGGCAGGGATTAGCATGCCCATTTCTGCAGATGAATAAAATGAGACACTCAGAGAAGAATGCCTTTCCCAGGATCACACAGTGAGTCAGTTGCAGATTTGGAAGAACCCAGTGTTCTGACTTGCATGAGTCCTTGTGCTAGCCCATAGTATTCCTTCCTCCTCCTCCTCCAGCCAGGATGTACCTTGTGTGTTGCAATATGGTTCCTGTGGAATTTACACATTTCACACCTGAAGAACCTCTGACTATGAATGCCAAATGAGGTGGATTGATTTGACTTTAACTACAAAGATTTTCCCATTAGTGAATCTATGGGTCTAGGCTTTTCTACTGCGCTCATCACCATGGGATCTGAGCACTGGGCCGCAGTGTTCACCTTATTAGATGTAGCCCCTTAGTGGCAGGCTTTCTGAGGCTCAGAGCCAGTGCAAGATGGATTAATGCTGCAAGCACAGGAAGCTCCTATCTTATTTGAGGGCTTGTTAGAAGAAGTTACATGTTAGAGGGCTGTGCTACATTGATTCTCTCCTGAAGCTGATGTGGACTTAATTTGTGTAGCCCATGCAATTCTGATTTTGAAGGAGTATGGGAGGCAAAATTTTCCCTCGGCTCTTCTCATGAAGCATTCTTTGTGTTCTCTATTGGAAGTTGGATGAGAGCTAAGTTCTTCAAATCTGTGTAAGACTGAGAGGTTTTATTATATCAGGCAATCATAAAGGACACTTGCCCATTTTCCCTTCAGTGATCTTCTGGGCAAATAGCATATAGCAGATTTACATACATTTTACACATGCCGCAGGAGCCTTTCCTACTTCTGAGTTTGTTAAAACCTTGCAGGACCCCTTTTAAAGATAAATAAATCCACAAATATAAGACAGACTTATACTAGCAACTGGAGACAGCACATATGAGAAAATGGAGATGGCAAGGTTTGATGGGGAAAGTCCATGCTCAGATGGCATAGAGAAGGAGGGAAAGTTTTATGTTGAGGTGCTTAGTGGTAAGAGGGGTATTGACAAATGCATGTTTGTGTTGCCAGGAAGTGGAAGGGAGAGGCCATAATCAGTTCCCTACAGTGTTCTGCTACAAACGTAGAAAACGCATAGTTTCCAAGCTCCGAACAGCTTTTGACGTAATTGTTTTTCCTCTCCAGTTACCATGCTCAACACAGGGCTTATAACACCCGGGAAGTCGCTAAGGGATCCTATGGACCTGCAGTGTTTACTATCCACAAAGTGGTCACATTCTTCCTTCACTGGGGAGGAAAGCCTGGGAGATCTTTGTGAAATATTCCCAGAACAATCCATGTGGCATTTGATTGAATTAACCAGCTCTTCAAAGTCCCCACCCTTCCCCAGAGATACACTTAAAAAGCATTTCCTTCAGCAGTGAGGAAGGAAAAGACTTTTTAAGAAAGTTAGCCTAAAATTAAAGTGCACTTAAATGATTAGTTCTAAGTTTTAGATGTAAGTATATCTGCAGCCACAATGAACAACATAACAAAAGTAGCTTCTATTTATATAGCACCTTTATCCACAAGGAACACAAAGCACTTTGCAAATGTTGATATGGACTGTCCAAGAGTTCCTGTGTCCAAAGATGAAATGCAGCAGCTTCTGGGGAGCAAAGCTGATTAACAATGCACATCAAAACTATACAATGACATAGGGCAGGAGGCAGAAAAGATTGCAGTTGAAAATACAGAAGGGGGATGTAGGTGGAATTTAATTGGGATACCAAGGATAATACCACAAATCCCCCTAAGGGCTTGATCCAAAGCCCTCCAAAGTCAATGGAAAGCCTCCAATGGCCTTTGGATCAGACTTTAAATCTTCAACAAGTGTTCACATCTCAGGGCAGGAATATGCCTTTTGGGCACTGCCTTGTAATGAGGGATGATGTTGAGTCACCCCACCCCATCCCACCGGAAGCTCTGGGAGATGTTGAGTATAAACTGCATGTCCAACAACACACATACATAGTTCCCATTAGCGTCAGTGGGAGATATGGTTTTAATGGAGGGGAGACCAGACTTAAGTATAGAGCAAATCTCCATACAACCACTTCCTTATCACACCATCCCTAGGCTTCAAGCATTCTGAGTGTTGTAAGAGATGTGCCATTGGTATAGGGTTCATTAGATAGGAGAAGCCCAGCTACCATGCCCTTGAATGAAAGAGAGAGCGAGAAGCGCTTTGTACGCATGGAGCTTTGCATTTAAGGCGCAGCATGTGTGTTCCATTTGTGGTGGATAAGCCTGCATAAATATCTATCATTATAATAAAGCTGATGCGGGGAACAGGACTGGAACGAAATTATACAATCCAATAATGGCACTTGGTTGATGCTCTCTAATCTGATTTCACTTGAGCCCTTCCCAATACCCAGTTTTTCCAATAGCTAATGTCTTGCCTTTTCATCAAAACCTCCAAACCAATTAAAATTACCATTCAAATAGCTTTCCGCAGAACAGGAACTGCTGCCTTTACTGTCAGGAGACCTAGAAGGATGCAAACATAGTGCTGAAAAGCCAGTTTATTTTCATTCAGGGCACTGTCCCTGCAGATATGTGGACTGCATCTTTGTGCATTCTCTCTGTCAGCTAGTACTTACATTAGAGACACAGTTTGTGGCAAACATGCAAGATAGGAGGAGCAGTAGATTCTCTGGGCTTTGTGCACAGAGATGCTGGGTAGAAGGAAAATTGATGAGAGAACTGAAGTAGCTGCTACAGGTCCATCTGTAGCGATGCATTGCTGAAACACCTGGGAAATAGCTACCATTGTTCTCCAGCACTCCGTATGGAAATAATATTCATGCTACATGCCAATGTTTCCAAAATGCAGGAGACAAATTATTCATTATGCAAGCTGGCCAGGCAAAGCAGAGAGCATTGGGAAACAGTTGTGCACATGAAAGACTGGAGAGGTTTAATTTACAGAGACAACATTTAATTTAAGTTAAAGTTTACATTTGAATCAGGGAGAAAATGAAATCAAACCAACAAAAATTACATACAGAATAAGCCTTGGGCTGCTTGTCAATCTACAGCAATAGCAGCCATTGCTGTCCCCGCTTTCCCCTCCATTGTCTCCACTTCGGTTTTCATAAATGCTGCCCTTCTAATCAGGGCTGCCTTCCTGCAGAGCTGGACAGAGCTTTGTCAATGTAAAGTTACCACATGTGATTCTTTGCAGGCTTCTGTAAGCCAAATTATTGTCTATTACTCATAAATGATAGACAGATTAATTGATGCCTTGCAGAAAGCCACTAGGCTGAGCCAGGAGCTCGGGGATGAGGGTGTCTTTGATGATGCTACTGGATGCAGAATAGCTGACTACAGAACTCGAATCGAGCAGAGAAGGGAGATAGAAACAAGAGCTGTTGCAATGCCCTAAGCTTCTGAAAATACCAACGGAGCATCCCAATTGCTCCCTGCAGAAGGGGCTTTCAGAGGAACCCAGACATAAAGTGAATCATACAGAAAACCAGGATATAGGTGGATATCTCTAGTGGGATGCCAGCAAGAGGTAGTCTTAGAACAGAGAGACACTCTTACTGAGGATTCGCAGTGTCACCTTGCAAATATATTGGCTGCTTTCATTAGCCAAAGCACATACTGTACAATTAAAAATAGACTAGAATGTATTGATATTACAGTCGCTCCCAGAGCTCCCAGACTCGAGGTACTCTGGGTGTAACTTTGCTTCACCTCCAGAGTCAAACTGACAGACAAAGTAGAAGTTCTGATGTCAATCATAAATCTTATCTTCTCCCACATAACAAAAGGGGTTATTTCAAGACTAATCTGTTTTTTCAAAATACAGACATATTGAAAAAAGAGAATATCTTACTTAAAATAAAGGAAATTGTGGTATTTTAAAGCCATAATCCATTCTCCCTTGTATAAAATAAGATAAATATCTTGATATTAATTATATTGATATTAATTCAGTGCAATTACAAGAAGCTTTTGTCTTATTGTAAGATTCTTGGCTTTTTCTGATGAGGCATTTTTAAGCTGTGCACCAGGCCACAGCACAGCAGCCAGAGTTAACGCTGTCGAGGCTGGCAAATCATTGCCATTATAAGAAGGACTCCCCACCAACAGGGATATGGCTCAAATACTGGTATTAGCTCAGGAGTCTGGAGGAGAAATGACAACTGTAAATGGGCAGAGAGTTTCAGAACAGGTACACAGCAGGTGTCTCACTAGGAACAACATGAAACCAGAGCTGGCATATGTAGTCTGTATGTTACCTGCCTAGTGCAGAGCTTCCCTGGGCTGGTGAATGCATCACACAGATGAAGCAGCACAATTGTTGCACAGATTCCTTAAGTGAACCCATCAGTGTTACTATAATCCAATGATCCGGATAAACCAGGGATGCTACAGGTCCCCCAACAGGGGATGGATGCCAGTGAACTTTTGAGGTCTGTGGGAAGAAGACTGCACCCCTTCCACACCCCCTTTTCCTGAACTTCGCAGGATCATTCTAAACAACCAGGCAAAAGCCTAGATATATCTGAAGTATTTAAATATCTGATAACTGGTATTAGACCTGAAAAGGTTTAAATTTTGCACAAAACACTAGGAAAGAAAAAAAAAGGGTTGGGGGTGTGGGGAACTCAGCCTAAACTTCCAGGTTGACAGCTCTGTAAAAAGAAATAAGCACCTCAGCTTTTTATCCGGGGGAGAACACAAGACCAATAAATCTATTACAATTACAAGTAAAAGGGAAGGATTCAGCAAAACTACAACCTCCCCTGACCCCCATGTTGAAGGGTTTTTGCTTCAATAGTTGTGAAATCTTGTCACCCTCTCCAAACAAAGAATTAAAGCAGAGCTGTGAATATATTTCACACATTAAGCACAGCCTAGAATCAATTCTTCAGTACAATTACTAGCCACAAAAAATCCCCAACCATGTTTGTTGCTTTGATTTAGTAACACTACAAGTCACACTCTTTCCTTTCTAGATATGACTCCAGTCTCCTCTCTCTATGTAGCACCGGTCCCGAGTTCTTGCCTTTGAAATTTTGTCTGACGGTTGGTTTTTATAGGGAGGCACTTTGAAATAATGATCCAGCATAAAGGCTGGCTAGCCAGGCGGCAATGTGTAATGAACCTATAGCTCAAAGACACCTCCCATACTAGTGACCCCACTGACATCTTCTGCTCCATTCCCACTCAGGTTAAACTTCAACAGGCCTGAGGAAGCCTGTGAGATGTAGCTAGTGTGCTTGTTAAACAACATAGGCAAGATCCTCAGCTGGTGTAGATCAACATAATTCCACTGAAGTAAACAGAGCTAGAAAGAGGCTGATTTACATCAGCTGAGGATCTGGCCCCATATGTATTACTGGCAAATATTTCTTTTTTTTTTTAAAGAAGGTATTTTTCCTCCTAAATATACCTCATTATAAGAAGCAATTAAAGTGTGTATATAATGGTGGGCTTGCCCTTTTTCCATTGCTCCCAGCTCTCCTTTTTAACTCATCTGTCCTAACATTGAAAGGGAAGCAGCTAAATAAGAGCTTAGAAGGCTGCATGAGACAGAGCTCAGTAATGAGAGCATTTATTGAAGGAGTGAGTGCGGGGGTCAGGCAGGGAAAAGCCACTGGAAACCTAAAGGACAAGGAAGGAAGCCCAGTGCTTGATGAGAGACACTTCTAAATGGTCTTTCATGTCTCTTCTGCCTCACTGTCTGTGTCTCCATGTATGGTTCTCGCCATTCTAGGCACATTCTGACCATCACAAATACCCTTGGCTTCACATCTGCAGTCTGACAGCCCTTTAAAATTGACTAAATGTGTTGCTCTTCCATCTAGCTCAGCCAGGGAGGAAAAGGCAGGGCAATTATACAGAGGGTGCTGATTGAATCTTAAATTTAACTGCCTTTAATGCTGTACAGAGCACACCTAGTTTTCAGCTCCTTTGGTGTATGTGCAGTTCTCTTTTTGTTCTGGTGAGGGGTTTCTCTGCTGTTGACTCATAGATTTTAAGGCCAGAAGGGACCATTATGATCATCTAGCCTGATGTCCTGCATAATATGAGTCATAAAACCTCACCCAGTAATTCCTACATCAAGTTCATCACTTCTGTTTGAGCTAGAGCATCTCTTTAAGGAGGAGATTCTGTCTTGACTTAAAGCTCACAAGTGATGGAGAATTGACCACATCCATAGGTAAGTTGTGTCAATGGTTAATTACCTTCACTAACATTTATGGCTCTCCGTATTCTGCCTTTTGATCCTATGCTTAAAGATCTGCCAATCTCAGCATTTGTGAAACTTACTTTAAAAATCTTGTATGCAGGCAATGGCTATTATGCTAAAATGCCAAGCATCCCTCAGAAGTTGGAGCATATGTTTTATTGCCAATATTGGAAAAACATTTTTAAAAATTATAAGAAATCTCATCAAATAAATTGCAACATTTTTCTTCACTTTATGTCTAATTACCCCTTAGGTTTTTACAAAACAAGTCTTCAGAGTAGAAGTTAATGAAGATAAAATTAAAAGCAATTTTGCTCTTGACTAAGGTTAACCTAAAATTAGACATTAATTAAGTTATTTAGTCTAGTTCCCCATCTCTCTCTCTCACTTTCCTCTGCCCAATGCAAGATTGTCCCCCCTACAATATATTTTTTTCAAGTGCATTGCCAAGTCTAGGTTTAAATATCTCAACCAATGATATTACAAGGCTACATTTACTACCATCCCATCAATGCTTAACCTGAAGGAGAAAGACTGGACAAAGAGAACAGCTGCACAAAAAGAAATTTATTTAGGGCCTGATCCAAGTTCCATTAAAGTCAATGAGAGAGTTTTCAGTGATATTAATGGGCATTAGGTTCAGACCATAAAACTGTATATTTGTGCTCCCTCTGCTATTAGTTCAGTTATTTGTAGTTGCATAAAAGCTTTCTTCTTCTATTATCTTTTCTCCAAATGATGGGGCTGAATTCACCATTAGCATAAGCATTTTTTATGTCTACCAAACAGCAGTTAGGCAGCTGGTGTGCTCAGACTATTGTCTATCACACTGACCAATAATGTGTCATTGTTTCCCTGTGCTCCTCCATCTGGCTGAATCTACATGTCATCTCTTGTCATATATTTAGGCGATAAATTCTTTGGAGCAGGGACTGCATCTTTGCTCTGTGTTTGTACAGCGCCTAGCACAATGGACTGGGGATCCTAGGTGCTACTGCAATACAAATATTAATGAATAATAATAACTAGCAAATACATATCCACTGAAGTCAATGGAGCTGAGCCACTTTTGCCAGTGGTGAATGGCATCCATAATCCTGCACTTATGAGAGCACACACCTTTACACTGGAAATGATGCTGCAGTGCCACAGAGAAATGTGCTGTGAGTATGGAAATATGCCATACCAAACACAACCTCAAAACAAACTTTATATGATCAATGTCAAGGGCATTCTTCCCCCTCCTCAGTGGAACTTGCAAAATGCTGGGTTCCAGCTGCTCTAACAGAACAAAGAACTTTTATGGCCGTATCTGTGTCACTTCCTCTCTGAAGAGTTTTTGGGTTAGGAATGATCAACTACTCATAGATTTATAGATTTTAAGACCGGAAGAGACCGTTGTGATTATCTAATCTACTCTCTGGAATAACACAAGCCATAGAAATTCCCTGAACTAATTCCTGCCTTAAGTCCAACAGCTGTGGTTAAACTAGAGCAGATCTTTTTGAAAAACATGCAATCTTGACTGAAAGCCCACCACCTTAGTAAGCTGTTCTGGTGGCTCTCTCTTAAACAATTGTGACTTATTTCTAGTCTGAATTTGTCTACCTTCAATTTTCATCCATTGTCATATCTTTGCTAGATTTAAGAGCCCTTTATCATCAAATTTCTGTTCCTTATGTAGGTAGTTATAGACTGTGATCAAGTCACCCCTTTACTTTGTTTTTGATTGAGCGTCTCAGCTCTCTCACGATGAGGTATGTTTTCCCATTCTTTAGTCTTTCTCACAGCTCTTCTCTGAACCCTATCTCAGCATCTTTCTTGAATTGCGGACATCCAAGCTGGACTCCGTATTACAGGAGTGGTCACACCAGTGCCAAATCCAGAGGTAATAAACCTCACTACTTCTACTCAGTATTCCCTGCTTATACATCCAAGGAATGCATTAGCCCTTTTGGCCTCAGCATTACACTGGAAGCTCATGTTCAACTGATTATTCACCAAGACCCCCAAGTCTTTTTCAGGTTTCAGAGTAGCATCCATGTTTGTCTGTATCCGCAAAAAGAAGAGGAGTACTTGTGACACCTTAGAGACTAACAAATTTATTTGAACATAAGCTTTCGTGAGCTACAGCTTACTTCATCGGATGCATTCAGTGGACTCACTGCTTACCCGGATAGAGTCTCTACGTATACGTATGGACTGCATTCTTTGTTCCTAGGTGCATGACCTTATATTTGGCCATACTGAAAAACCAGTTTACCAAGCAATCCATATTGCTCTGTATCAATAACTTGTCCTCCTCATTATTCACCAGTCCCCCAAGCTTTGTGTCACCTGCAAACTTTATCAATAATGATTTCATATTTTTTCTAGGTCATTGATAAAAATATTAAACAGCATAGGGCCAAGAAACAATCCCACTAGAAACACAGCTGCTCCATGACAATTCCTCATTTACAATTACATTTTGAGACCTATCAGTTAGCTAGTTTTGATCCATTTTAAAACATGTGCCATGCTGATTTTTATATAATTCTAGTTTCTTAATCAAAATTTTGTGCCTTACAGAAGTAAAAGTATATTTTATCAACACTGTTACCTTTATCAACCAAACCTGTAATCCCAGCAGATAAATTTTCTATAAACTCATGTTGATTGGCATTAATTATATTCCCCTCTTAAATTTTTTATTAATTGAGACTTGAATCAGCCAGTATCAAATGTTCTGGTTATCTCACTATCATCTGAGGATAGATTCTCTCTGTCTTGTTTATGCTTGGCCAAGCCAGCAGAGGAGGACTATCAATTGGCTGGTTACAGCTTCCTGAGTCTCTGCTTGTCCCTGGTCCTGAGCATAGGTTAGAGCAATCTCAGGGCTTCTAAATTGTGCAAGCCAGTTATGACCCCCCAAGACACTATTTTCCACCTGGGAGATAGCATTCCACTCCAACCACTACCCCTTCCAGCCTCTATATGCCACCTATACTGGGAGTGGATGGGAGGAAAGCACAGTAGCCAGATCTATACCTGCTGGAGATTGCCCAGTTTGGGAGTTGTGGACAGTCTCTGCTCTCTATATGCTGCTTGAATGATGCAAAGGAGTAGAGTGGGGCAGAGAATCTGCCCCTTAGTGCTTTATAATAACAGAAGTAAGACAACTTTTATTCCAGATGATGTCAGGTCATGACATGAGCTGCAGCCACACAATACAGCTTCTGACTTCCTGCAAGAGGGATGCATTGAAGCTATACGGTGCTATTCTTGTCTCTTAACATTATTCTTGAATTGAAATATTGTATTGTACAACACCTTCCATTACATTGCCCAGAGAACTGAAACCAACAAACATTTCCAAATTAAACCCTGGAGGGAAATATTCTTTAACATCATTAAATGTTACAGTTTAAATAAGCTTTTCCTCCTTTTGCTCTATTATTTTAAACTGACACAAGATGAAAATGGAGAGCCATAGCAAATCCGAAATTCATGCCATGTGCTAGTAATTGCCTCTAAATTATGTTCCCTAAATCTCTGAGCTCTGTGTTCACCTGATGCTCATGCCATGATGAAAAAAAGAGCACTAAACCACCTAAGTCTCCCTTGTGTAATGATTTTGTGTGCTTCAGTTATCAGCCCTCCCACATGCTAGCAGGGGCGGCTCTACCAATTTTGCCACCACAAGCAGTCACTGCCGAATTGCTGCCTCCACAACAGCGGCAGAGCTGCCGCCGAATTGCCACCGCGGGACACGGACTGCCGCCCCATTCTAAATGCCGCCCCAAGCACCTGCTTGGAAAGCTGGTGCCTGGAGCCAGCCCTGCATGCTAGGTCACAAAGGCTTCACTGAGAATAGAACTCTGGACGTTCTGCTCCAAAACCATGAGCTCTGTGAAGAAATCTCCATTAGCTATAAAAGAGAAGGAACCCTATTTCTCCATGGCTCTTTCCAACCCCTAGAAGGCAATACAATAACATACTTGAGCAGGTCGGCAGAGGGCACAATGGTGCACAATCACACTTAATCAGCCCAATAAATTACAACAGCACATAAAAAAAGAATTCTATTTACCTAAGTGAAGAAAAATAGACGTCTGCAACTTTACATTTTGAAAGAAAACTGGAGAGGCTGGAATCCATTTTAATTTGACAGATGAATCAAAATAGTGCTTTATCAGCTTCACTAATAAACCACACAGGTCTCTAATACCCAGTTCATAAAATTTCTGTTAAAAATAATTTCTCTAAGAGGAATTAAATATAGACACACAGAAAAGCAAAAGTGCTGGAGTGTGGGAGATTTCATAAATGTAGCTTTTCTCAGATTCTTGGGTCAGTTATTTCCTCAGTGGGAATAGTGGCACTGTAGTCAATTGGTTATTTTATGTACTTTGCAATCAGGTGAATTTCATGGTCAGTGGATTTTATCATTGGGAAGGTCACTGCTAGAAGACAATATATTACACCTCCTATCGTTCCATGGGCTGTGATCATGTCAGATCTCCTAAGCAGAGCAAGATTACTACTGATCATGTATGGGAGAACATCCATGGAAATCCAGTGTGCTGCAGGAAGCATTGTGGATGATTCAGAATATGGCAATATCCCACCCCCTACTGCTAAAGAATAGTGTGATCCTGGAGATACTTAAGCTACATCTTACAGATGTAAAGCCAACATTTCCACCATCTGGGATCATTAAAGTTTCCGTGGCAGTTTTTGCAGGAGTTAGGGGTGTTAGCCCTTGTGGACTGGTCAGATTCCATTTTGAGTAGCAACATTCTGCCCACCTAAGTTCTCCCTGGGTATCTCTACCCTGCAGCTGGGAAGAAGCCTCCCAGCATTGGTAGACAGATGCACACTAGCTGGGCTCGAGCTAAAAACAAATGCAAAATATGTAATGATTTTTTTTTATTTTAACTTTGTCATAGGGTTTTTCTACCATGACCAACCTATTCTTGACTAGGGGTGCTCCTGAGTTTACTGCATAGTCTAGTGGAGGTGCTCTCTCTACATTATCTTATCCATTGCTCAGCAGGGACAAGGGGCAGCAAAACTTCCAGTCACTCTTGGAGTACTGGTAGAGGTGCACGTTGCCAATTGACTTAGTGCAACAGAGCCAACCCAAGCAGCCTACAAACTAAATAGTCAGTCCGAAATTCAAACAGAGTCAGGGGTCAGCTTGGTATTTACCGACAAGCAGGAGATCTTGGGTTTGACTTAATCTTTCATCTCTGAGCAAGGGAAAGATCAGAATATTTAGCAAGTTTGTCCAAGCAAAGCTGCATTATGTACAGAAAAAGCAAATTTTTAGTTTAAAGAGAAATCTTCCCCCATCTCTGGTAGAAACCCTTGCACCCTCAAGAGAAAATCCAGGTCCTTTTTGAAGTGTTCAGACATTCTATTTCCAGCATCATAAATATCACAGTGGGAATGTAGCAACTTGCTGGTCAGATAGACTGTACACAACACAGTCCCCTCTCCAGAAATATTTTTCTAATTTCTGTGTGTGTGAGAGAAAGAATGAATGAGTGGAGGAAGCACGTTTATTGCTGTACAGCAAAAATATGAGAAAAAATTCTTCTCTACTGTTATTCTCCTAGCTTCCATAGAATTCTAATGGAGGTGGGGTGGGGGAGGAAATTGGCCCACAGTATCTTGCACTCCTCGGGACTGTCTCTTTTTAGTTACTCCTTGCAGTCCAACCTTCCTACTAAGCAGCTGTTTTGGTGCTTATAGACATTTGAATTTTATGAGTGAGAGAGAGAGACAATGGAGGCATAAGTCATGCTACAGGTTAGCTCATACCTGAGGCTAATGCATTTTCCCTGACAAAAAACGCCCATGCTGTCAGCTTGTCACGTCTCAAGGGACAGCCCTGACCCTGGAAAGCTGGAGGAGAGGCAAGTGACCAGAAAAGAGGGAGGCTGCATTTGAAAGGCTGTCATCTGAAGATATTCAGAGTATAAATCTCCAGCTGTTTGGGAATAAGGAGTGTCTTCCCCTCTGATCCTTGGTATATCCTGATTGGAAAATGGGAGAAAACTCTGGTGCTTCCAAACCCTTTGGGTAAATGGCAATGAATGCATTTTAGTCCAACTCAGGAAGGTCTAATTGCTGGGCATCTGTTTAATGCCCAGTAATGGATAACAGATAAGAATAAAGGGAAGCTGTATAGGCAGAAGAAGGGATTTCTAGCCATAAAAGCAGGTCCTTGAAAGACGCTTGTCCGTTATATCAGAATGCAACATAATGACACATTTTGTAACTAATCTCCGGATTTCCTGATTCAAACAGCATCCCCTGTACACAAAATCCCACCAAAGCAGGTACAAATGCATCACTCCCCGCAGCTCTCTGGCTACCTTGTTAGAGAAGACTGGATTGAGTAAGTGATACACAGAGCATGCTGGTATCATGCAGCAAGTGCTATTACCAATTTGTGCGTATCTGGATGGAAAGAAGTAAATTTACAAACTTAGACACAACATGTGCAGACCCGGGAGTCTGTGTGTGCAGGCTGAGAAAAGTGGGGCACAGCTACCTAATGTGCAGGTGTCATTGCTTGTTTGTGCTTCCCAGTTTTGCAGACACACTCATTCACTGCGGCCACATTGGAAAATCCTAGCCCTAGTTCTAATTCCGTAAAAGAGAGTGAGCCTGAATGTGGCCATAGCCAGTGAGATAGTGGCTAGGAGAGTTGAAGGTAGATAGGGAACACGCCATCAAGAGTGAATTTCTGCGAGGACTCCTCATTAGCACAGGCTTTATTGCTATGGTGATTACCCATCTGTTTAAAACTGTTTAGGGAAATGAGTAGGACTTGTAATTCATCCCTTTCAGAGTCATGTCTGTATTGTTCTAAAGTGTGACTCTCAGGAGAAGTGTGGGGAGCACAGATGGTGCCAGACTGGAGCAGGCCGGGTCCACAGATGGCACCATGAGGGAACAGGCAGATTGCAGGTGCATCACTGTGCACAGGGAGAGAGATGTACTATATGCCTTCTGAACTGATTTCCTCTCCTGCTGCTTTGGCATGTTGCTTCACCTTCGAATCTATCTTCTGGCTTCCCCTAACCTTCCACAATAATTTCAACCTTCTCATCTTCACCTGCGAGGCCCCGCACGGTTCTACTCCTGCCTATGTCTCCTGGTCAGAATTTCAGGGCTGGGTGTTAAACCACATGCCTTTATCTATCCTGGGGTGGAATTCCATAATTCTCCTATCCTTAGATCGAGCCCTGAGCTACAGGACCCTGTGGATCACTCATGATACCCAGCAGGCCCCACTGGGTTCAGTTCTTGAGACTCTTCTTTCAGGACTCTGTGACCAAGCAGCCTCCTTACAATAAGTGTTGTTTATTTTGAAGTAGAAACAAAGAATTTATAGAAATTTTTTTTTAAAATAATCCACCCATATGTCTATCTTACCTACACTTATCATTCCCTGATGGTAAACTAGGTAGGCCTACCATCTTCAGACACCTTGGGGAGCCCTTATGTTTCAGCCCGATTCCACTGAACAATTCCCTCTCTCCAAAAAGAGAGATCCTGTTTAAACAGCCACGGTTCTTTTGTTCTTCTGTATTTGTGGGCTTTGGCCTTTCTCATCCAAATCAGTCCTGTAAGCTCATCAGAGACTGAGCCAATGCTCTGGCACTGTCCCATAACAACTCCTAAGTGTTTCCTGAGGGGTGTCTGATCTTCTGCCATTCTTTTTCTTTTCTGCTGGTATTTCCTTATAACTAAGGCTACAGTTTAGTCACGGAGGTCGCAGAAGTAATGGAATCCATGACTTCTGCGACTTCCGTGACTTCAGCCTGTGGTGGTTGGGAGCTGCAGGGTCCCTTGCCTCCAGCAGGGGCAGGGAGCTATGGGGTACCCCCACCGCTTCTGGTGGCTCCCAGAGCTCCAAGTTGCTGTGGGTGGCAGAGTACTGCACAGTTCCCGGCCACTGCTGGTGGTGGGGAACCCCAGCTCCCAGCCGCCATGGGTGGCAGGGTAACTCCCGAGCCCACAGCCACCGCAGGTGGCAGGGAACCCTGAAGCTCCCGGCCATGGCGGGGGAACCCCCACAGCTCCTGGACCACCGCCGATGGGGGTACCCTGCAGCTTCCGGCCGACATGGGAGGCGGGGGCACCCCACAGCTCCCGGCCCCCATGGGCAGCGAGAGACCCCCGGAGCTGCAGGTGGCAGGGGTACCCCGCAGCCCCTAGCTGTTGCAGGTGGCTCCTAACCTCTGCACAGCTGCCCCACTTCAGGTGGTGTGGGGACCAGCAGATCCCCATTTTGTCAGGTATATTTTTAGTAAAAGTCAAGAACAGGTCATGGCTTCCATGAATTTTTCTTTTTTGCCCTTGACCTGTCCGTGACTTTTACTAAAAAATATACATGACAAAATCTTAGCCTTACTTATAACCCCCTGTTACACAAACCCAATCTATTCATACAGTAAACATCCCATTAACCAGGTCAATATCAATATACAGTATTCCTAAATTATTACAGAGCAGCTCCAAATCAGTCATACTCCCCTCTTATTCCCTTTGCTCTTCCTGCCTCACTGCCTTTTTTGTATCCTTCCCCCTTCCTCAATTCATGCCCCTTCTGCCTGGATAAAGTCTCCCTCTTATGTCCAAACAACCCCCCTCAAATCCCTCCTTGAACCAGACATATTCCACAAAGCCTTTCAACAATTAGCCCAGTTAGGTTCTTACATCACCTCAGATTCATACAGGGACCCAATGTGCTGTAGGTGTCGGTATTGCTGAGGCTGTGTGTCCTCTATAGTCTAAGAATCAGTTTCCCCAGCTGTGCAGTGCCAAGCATGATATAGGTTCTCGGTAAATATTGCAGGGTGGGGGCACAGCCAGAAACATCAGAGCACATATAAGCATGGACAGACCAGTGCTAGAGTACACCTGGTGTGCGGGGTTGTGCTATACCCACAAAGTGTATCGGCAAAGACCTCATTGAGAACTAACCCAAGTGTAGATTGGTTCTGACCAAAGCTCAACTGCTCAGAAAGAAGTTGGTGGTTGGGGGAGGGGAGGACTATGTAGAATGCTAGTGCCACCCTACGCAAAGGAATCCTCCTTCAAAAACCAGTTGTGTGAGGAATGGGGAGGGGCGGGTTGGGCATTCAGAGGGCATTGAGAAGGTGAGGTGTACAGGCACCATTGAATAGGCATGGTGAAGGTAAGATACTAGCTCTTCGATGCTCTAGAGCAGCAAGGCCATGCAGGTGAAACTTTATCTGGCAGCACCAGCTGGTATCTCCATCATCACCAGAGCCATAAACAGCAGAAGAGGACTGGTGCGCTGAGCTTCCCACTCCACAGATAGTGACACATCAGATGCTCTGGACTGGTTAGATCTGAATTCTGCTGAGAGAGCCACACTCCTTCCTCCTGACTTAATTCTTCCACACAGTTCTCTATTGCTTTGTCTGTCTCTTTAAGTCACTCACTCTTTCAATCACTCATGTCTTGGGTGTAATTTTAATTACTGTTTGGCGAGACAAAGATCTGCTGTCCTGGGAATTAATTTATTGCCGAAATCTACTGACCAAGTCCCATTTTATTGCAATCAGGACTAATTCGCTTTGGTATCTCAGATACTTCTCCCAGAAATCAATCCCTGGAGAACCACAGAGGGTGCACTCAAGGGCTGCCCACTTTAATGGGGTGTCATTTGATTTGCATAGCATGCAAGGGAGGGAGAGTTTGTAGCTAATGGCACTGAGGGAGACTTCTCGGTTGGATGTAAGACATAATGCTATCGATGGGCCAATGATCTGTGGAGATGCAATCAGGTGCTGAGGGGATTAAGGGATTAGACACAGACTACAGCCACGGAAGTGGGTTTTCCGTTGCTGTAACAGCTTCACTTCCCCGAGTGACAGTAGCTAGATCGACGGAAGCATTCTTCCATCAGCCTAGCTGCATTGAAACTGTCTGTTAGGTCAGCAGAGCTCCGGCACTCAGGGATGTGGATTTTTCACACCCCTGAGCACTGTAGCTATGTTGACCTAAATTTTATGTGTGGACTAGGCCTAAGGGACTTGCCCAGGGTCACATGGGAAGTCTGAGCAATGCTCCTGTGTAAAGAGAAGAACAGACCCGCTGTGTTCATCCAGCACAAACATGGATGACTGCTGGGAGAAGGAGACATCCAAAGGAATGTATCTGCTTGGATACAGATACTTGGTTAATACTCTTTTCATGCAAGCTTCTATATCACACAGCAGTGACAGTCTCCCCAACACATTCCAAACAGACCTTTCAGGGGGATGGAAATACCATTTCACACAACAATTCTCTCTTTCTTTTATGGAAATTACAACTTTTTCTTCCCAACAACCAGACTGGATTTATTTTTATGCCTACTGAGTTCTAAGCCATATAATTGGTAAACTTAAAAAACCCGGACATGTGAGAAACTGGTGACAACAGATCAACTGTGCAAATAGCAGAAAGAAAGCACCGGATCAAGATGACTTCAGCTTTATAGAAGCAATTACCTGTGGTCTCTGTGGGGGGAATTGATAAGGCTACAGCACAGTGCTAGGCATTAACTTCTGCATGGAGTTCAAAGAATTTTATACAGCCTTGCTGTTCTGAGAGTGGAGCAAGGGGTAGGTGGGTTATTTATTTTGTATATATAAGGGACAATGGTTCATCACCTTCAGAGCCTGCATTTTCTCCTCCTCCCTTTGCTCTTGTTAGAGGGAAAACGTGTACTTTGGTTGGCTTAGAGAAATAAGATCAGCAGCAGGTGAGGAGGCTTCTCCCCAATGGAAAGAGAACAGACATATTATTTGGTCTGCCTTTCTGCAAGAAAACTGATGGATTTATCACTTTATCCCTCCTGAGCTCACCTTTCTATATGCTCTATGTCCAAACAGTGCCCAAGATGGAGAAGGATGGTACCACTAAAGCACAGAACTGAGAAACAGAAGATCTAGGTTATGTTCCTAGTTCTCCCATTAACTCACATGGTGACCTTGGGCAAGTCTATCCTCCAGTCTGTGTCTGTTTACCTGTCTGTCATGAGAATACTAACCTCACCATGTGAGTCTGAGAATTCATACCTTCACTAATGTGCCGTAACACCCCCTGGCAGAGGTAAAGTAGAAGCATAAAGCATTAAAAGATCATGTGTGCAAACTATTCCCACAAGTCCTACTGAACACTCACAGCATCAGAGATGACTTCAGAATCTTCACAACTGAATGTATGCGAGGGGTGCGGAAGCTCTCCTTTTACCCATTTTCCACTCTCCCTCCCTTTCCACAACAGAGAAGATAGCAGAGCACCCACTGGAATTCAGAGCAGGATGCAGAAGTCTAAAGCCCTCCAAGATTGAGGGATGAGTGTTTCAAAGGCAGCTAAAGGGTTGATTTCAATGGGAGTCACATAGCAAAATCCCCAGACAGCTTTGAAAATCTCAACCAAGTTTCCTATGGATTATGGCAGCTACCTCTGGAGAAGCAATGAAGGAGTCTGGATAACCCATCCAGAACATGGGAATGAGAAGAGATGGCTATAATGAGAGGAAACAGACATTGGTGCGCCTCGATCCCTCCTGTTTTCTGCCTGTGTCACATAGTAGTCTCATCCCCTGTGGGCTGTGGCACTTCAGTCTTATTTCGGTTGTTCGGTTTAGTGTGTGGGTGCTGGGTGGCAGAACCGGCACAAGGCATATGCAGACTAAGCCATTGCTTAGGACTCTGAGCAGCTCCAGGGGGAACCCTATTTGCTTTTTATTATAAGAACTTGCCTGTTTTAGAATTGGGGGGCGGGGAGAATATTCCTGCCTAGGGCCCCCAATGAACTAGCACTGTCATTGCTGGGTGGTGTTGGTGGCCTGTGACATCCAGGAGGTCAGACTAGATCAGTGACTGTCAACCTTTCCAGACTACTGTCCCCTTTTCAGGAGTCTGATTTGTCTTGCATACACCACGTTTCACCTCACTTACAAACGACTTGCTTACAAAATCAGACATAAACATACACAAGTGTCACAGCACACTGTTACTGAACAATGGTTTGCTTTCTCATTTTTACCATATAATTATAAAATTAACTGGAATATAAATATTGTACTTACATTTCAGTGTATCATCTATAGAGCTGTATAAACAAGTCATTGTCAGTATGAAATTTTAGTTTGTACTGACTTTGCTAGTGCTTTTTATGAAGCCTGTTGTAAAACTAGGCAAATATCTAAATGAGTTGATGTACCCCCTGGAAGACCTCTATGTAGCCCAGGGGTAAGCGTGCCCCTGGTTGAGAACCACTGGACTACATGATCTGGTGGTTCCTTCAAGCCTTAAACTCTAACTATATGACTAAACCTTAAATCACTGCAACCATGAAAAATTTACCCCTCTGACTCACAAAGCACTTTCAAAGTCACATTTAAAAAAAGATACTTTCACCACGAGCCTTAATGATTGAGAATGAACCCAAACAAGTTGCAGTTTAGTGACACCACAGTCATCCAGCTCTCTAACAAGTTCTCAGAAACACATTGTCCCCATTGTATGTTGATTAGGCTTTCCCAATAGACCTACGCTTATCAGCTTACTTTCATCAGCTCTCCTAAAGCAAAAGTGACCCCTTGAATACTTTCAGGGCTTGTCAGCTCTGACCACTGCTCAGTTACACCTTCACCACAGCCATATTCTGCACTATAGCAAAATTCTGGAACTTGTTCTATGTGGGAATACTACAGATCCTAATTCTTTCAACGAATAATTTCCGAATCTGCAGTTCACTAGAATTGTGAATTGCAAATATCACAATCAGATATATAATTCATGCTGTAACTTGAGTAGCTAACTCAGGTAAATGACATAAATTATAAAGCACTAATACAGTGTGAATTCCACATTGTAGAGATGACTGCAGACTTTATAATTCACAATTTGCACCAACCCAGCTTGAATTTTGCAACTGTATGTATAGTTCAAAATTAATGTAGGTGAAAATTCAAACATTAAGATAAAAATGCACTTTGGAGGAATATTTGTTCTAATAGAGCTCAAGTGCTCATATGTTTGCGGAAAGCAAATCCCCAAGGTTTGTAGATATGATCAAATCAAAATGCACTTTCAAAGCTGAATGAATATCTGAATGAATATTTTTCCCTCTGCACACACAGTTCTAGCTGTGATTGCAGCTTGTTTCCATCTAATAGCTATTCAGTAGTATATTTGGGTGGGGGAAGCGTGTTTGGTCTCATTCAAAGTCCCAGTGAACAGAGGCCTTATGGCACTGATTGGCAGAGAGATGAAGAGCTGAATGGGCACTATGAAAATTGATGTCTGCTGGCACCTCCTAGTGCTGAGTTGTGGTTAAAGCACATGGTCAGAGTGACATGCACTGTCTCTGTCTGGGTTATGCCTATACCCTGGAGAAATTTAGTCTTCTAGGTCTACAATGCTATATCTTTCAAGCGGGCGTGCACACACACACGGCAATAAAATCTGTCTCCGATTGTGTCCATTTGTATTTGGTGAGGGAAACATTACAGTGTTTTTAGCACACTCTGATCCTCAGAGTGGTTTGTTTGTTTTTTCATTTCTAACATAAATGTGAAAAATCCTAAAATAGCTCTGTCAGAACATTTTGACACTTAATGTTGTCAGAAAAATAAAACACTGCATTCTTTGATGAGAAAACTTTCTTAAAAGTCAGTCGCATTCCAGAACAGTGTCTGCGTCTCATCTCAAACAAAGGCAAAGACACCCATTGCATCTGGAACCTCCAGTTCTCCTCAGAAATTCATTAGATGCACAGGTTTAAGAGTAGCAGTCGTGTTAGTCTGTATTCGCAAAAAGAAAAGGAGTACTTGTGGCACCTTAGAGACTAATCAATTTATTTGACCATAAGCTTTCGTGAGCTACAGCTCACTTCATCGGATATATTCGATGCTTATGCTCAATTAGATGCACAGTACTCAGTGAGAGTAAAATGGTTTGGATGGGGAGGGAACATGTGACCCAATGAAAATTCTGAGCCAAGTGAGGGTTGAGGCATCTGATGTGTATGAGACATCCATTCCCATGAACATTGTCATTCACTCCTTCTTTCTGATTGGGTTGAATGAGTTAAATTCCTTTAACCAAACCCTAAAATTCCCTGAATTTTTGGAAGAAGGACTCAGCAAAAGTTCTACTTCAACTTCTGCCATCACTGACTCTGGTAGAATGAAGAAAGCAGCTGACAATCCTCCCTGCTGAGGGACCTGTAGAGGTTGTCAGAGCCCCATAAATGGGAGATGTTGGCCAAAGAAGGATCATTGGCTCTCTATTCTGGCAATGTGTTGATTCAGCACATCCCCTGGGCATCTTCTCCAATGAGGCTCCTATGAAGCCTGGGACATAACTGTCCCCTAGAACTGCCCCAATCCAGCAGAAAATTCCATGGAAGGGTGTCAACACCCACCTGCTGAGTGAAGATCCCAGGGTTACCAGGCTGGTGAAGAGAGGTGTAAGTTAGGGCTTGGGAGAATGTAGCTCACTGCATTTATCCTCCTTCCTTGCTGATAACAATGTGCTTTGTGTTTAAAAGAAAAGTGTTGATGCAATTTAACTAAGAAAAGCTTTCAGGCAAGAATAGATGCCCACAGATCATAATTACGCGGATTTCCGTTCTTAAACCCCAAACCTCTATCAGCATAAATATATGCCACCGCCCACCCCCACCCTGTGGGAAATAACTAACACCTCCCTCCTCAATTTAGAAAGCTGAGGAAACCAAAAGGTAATTGGCCTCTGAAGGACTGGTGTGCAGAGCAGGCATTCCTGAGCAGCCCCATTTGATCATCCCAGCCTCCAAGGGGGAAGAAATGGAAACCTGCAATGTGAAGCAAGCATCTAAGTACAGTACTGCCATGCTAAGCAGGGTTTGGGAGGTACTGAGAGATGATGGTGAGCCAATGGGAAGTGAGCTGGGGTGCATTTATGTAAGAACACTAAAGAGAGATGATACAATCTTACCCAAAAGCTTTCTTTATGGCTTGTCATTAGAGACAGAGAAGGTAAATGTGGAAAAGATTTAAAGGTCACCAGGCCCATGTTCCTGTCCTATGTAGAATTATTCTCTATGGGGCATTATACTAGTGCTCCATCCAGTCTGACAGAATTATAGGAGTACAGGAAACCTATGCAAGTGGTTCCGTTACTTGCCATTCATTCACTTTTGGGGGACTTGCAAGAGGGTGAACACAGGGAAAGGCAGGATGCAGGTAGAGAAGGTTGCAAACAGAAATAACCCTGCTGTGATCTCAGCTAAGATACGGAATCCCCTTTGTTATAACCCATTCACCTTCTCTAGCTGTACAGTGTTTTCCCAGCCAATGCTGATCTTGTGTACATCTCTAGCTCTGCAGGGACTGATGTTCACCATGCTCTCGAGCTGCAGGACACAGCTGTGTGTGTCCAAGAAGAGTTTGATGGTAAGAGGCCATTGTGATGACTGACTGGGGTGCTCAGTGCTGGAGCTAGGAAAACCACAAGCAACGCATCCCCTCCAATCATGATGAGCTTCCTTCACAGCTCCCTTTCCCCCAAACTCAAATCATTATGCACTGAAGAGTGGAAGGAAGTGCATTGCAGATCCTCTGGCTTCTATGCTTGATAGTCAAGTGCCAGATCTCAGTACCCACTAACTAAAACTAGATGCAGGTCTCCCTCCCTTCCTCTCCAGACCACTGTGCTGTCCTCAGACTCCTGCACCTTCTAAATGGCCGAGCCACTGGCTAGTCCCAGGTGTGACTGGTCCCATAAAACACTGAGCCTTACAACAGTGAAAACCATCCAGCACTACTGTAAGACCACAGTCTCTTCCCTCCCAATGACGTGTTTACAACATCCACTGCTATAGAGCTCCAGAAAAATTACTGACTTGCTTATGGTGGACTGGAGAGAGGCTTCAAAATGAGCAATGCCAGAGACAGCCTGGCTGCTCTGTAAATCCTCCTTCAGGAGACCAACATTTGGCTCATCCCTAGGAGCACTGCTAGGATATAAATAAGAGCTCACACAGCAGAGTGGTGCAGAGCCAAGACTCAGTTACAGAATGAGGGCACAGGGAGCTTAGCCTCGGAAACCCAATTTTAATCAGCAGAAGGTATTTTTAAAAACCCTTGTTAATGGCCTGGAAACCTAAAAAAGGCATTCCTGAGTGCATGAGTTACTATGCTGAGTCATTCCCTTCTCCCATCCATTGTACCTCAGAAGCCCATTGCAAGAGGACATGGATGTTTACAATAAAAATATGTCTGAGACAAACCCCCTGATGGAACCCAGTTTGGGAGAGTTCAGCTTCGGAACTGAGCCTCCAGGCTGTAGATAATACAGTCACCTGGGCATTACACTCTGGGAGTTAGAGCTGAGAGCTGTTCATTACTATCTTCCCCAATAAACACACGACTGTGCTACGGAGGTGCTGCTTACATCCCCATCCCTCAGAGAAGAAGAGGAGTTCACACTGACATTCTGGGGAGCACTGATTTTCTCATTCCCCCATATAACTCCACCACCCACTTCCCCAACCCTCTGACCGGGAGTCAAGAGGGGTGTTTTTCACACAGCACTTGCACAGAGAATCATCAGGTGCCTGATCTTCACCAGTCGACCTTATCCTGCTCCCAATCTCAAGTGCCCAGCAGGGTTGTGACCCCTTATCTGCTCAGAGCTCTAAGTGCAAACAGCTGTTCACAGGATCCAGAGGCTTAGATCCACTGACTAGAATGGAGACATTATTAAAATACCTTAGCTGGAAGCAATTCGCTGCCAGTGAACATGACAAAAAATACAGGGTAAACCATTACAATGACATGCCACGGAATGAAGGCCCCTGGCATTGGTTTAGAAAATGAAATGACTGGGATTTAGAGAAAGGAATTATAGACCATAGAAAGGTAATGGCTCCTTGCTAACCAGAGAGGGGAATGACAGCATCTCAGTGGTGTTCATTTTGACCGATTGGGGTGAAACATTTAAACTGAGAAGCCCCTTCAAAAATGGTCACATGCGTATTGCACCTGCATAACCTCTTCTGTGCACACAGAAATCAAGGAATTGCACACGGTGGCAGGCATGCCATTATCTGCTGTGTGTGCGCAAATGCCAGAGCGCAGGCACAAATCCAGATTCTTCAGGTGCTCCTATTGCACCTCCTTTGGAAATTTAACCCTTCCCATGCCCTAACAGAAGAAGAAATCTGCCCTTCAATAAAAGCCCATTGACAACAGTGAACTGCTTTCAGTGGTTCGGAGTACTCTGCTGCTTCTGAGGAGCACTTACCTTAGCACGTGCGTTGATCCATTTATAGTGGTGGTGGAACAGGGGACAGTTTGCCCCAAGATGGAAGGCCTTCGGTAGCGTTCGTCCCCACAGCACAGAATGATGAGGAAGGCACGTCTGAAAGACTTGTTCAGGAAGGCATACAGGAAGGGGTTCAACCCTGAATTGATGTAGCCCAACCACAGGAAAGCTGTCCACAGCTGCTCAGGTACAGTATAGTTTATGAACGGGTCCACGATATTAGTGACAAAGAATGGGGCCCAGCACAGACAGAAGCACCCCATGATGATACACAGGGTCTTAGCAGCTTTGGTCTCAGTCTTCATACGGTGAGTGCTATGCTGGTCCGGGTGGTGCCTCCCCTCTGTAGGTGCCCCTGCACGCTGGAGGATCCGGATCTGGCGGGCATGCTCCCTGGCCGTGATGTAGATCCGATAGTAGGCCAACACCATCAAGAGGAATGGAATGTAGAAGGCCACCACTGAGCAGGTGATGGCGTAGGGTTTGTTGACCATGAATACGCAGTAGGTTGAGTTGGAAGCCTTGTTGAACTGTCTTTGTTGTATCTGAAAGAAAAAACGGACTAAGAACAAAAGAGGCTTATCACAGCTTCTCTGATGGCAAGCTCTTATCACAGCTTCTCTGACGGCAAGCTCTTATCACAGCTTCTCTGATGGCAAGCTCTTATCACAGCTTCTCTGAGTGGTCACTGTGCCAACTTCTCCACCAGCTTCTGCTTCTGTCTATCTCTTCCTTATCTCTCTCATCTCTCCACTGTCTTTTGTACCTGTCTCATCCATTTGCTCGCTCTCTCTTATTTGCTTTCTGGGTACGTCTACAAAGCCTGGGTCTGTGGGGCCTAGATTTGTGAGACGTTTCCAAGCACACACTTGAGCATCCACACTGTGTTGCAAAAACTGGGTTTACAATGGCTGGACTTGGGTCTCCCAGCCTTGCTGATATGTCCACACTGCACTGAACAGACCTTTTCTATCGAGTGTGCAGCTTGACTTGCATCCACACTGCAAAATGACAGGGCTTGGGCCCAAGTCAGAGTGAGACTCTGACCCGACCCCCCCGCCCAGCAAGGTCCTAGCACCCATGTTCTGAGCTTGCTGACCCGAGTCAGACTAATTTATGTGTGGACAAAAGGGAGGGTTAGGCTCAAACCTGAGTCAGAGTCCAGGCTTAGTGTGTAGTGTAGACATACCCTGTGTGGTCATCCCCATAGAATTTGTTGCATTGCAGTTCTTAAGCCCTACTACACTGTAGTTAGTGTCACAACTCCAAACATTCCAGAGAACTTCTCAACATGGTTATCGAATATTCATTCCCTCCCTAAAATAGAGACCAAGGAATATAGATGGAGAAGAACAATCCCAGACAGGAAGCGGGGGGAAGGAAGGTAACCCATTTACTCTCTGCTATTTATACATTATGCACCTGTATCCAGTTTTAAAGCAAAGATGTCCAAAACTTTGCCCAGCCAAACTTCATGCTGGGAACAAGAAAAGAACCTGAATGAAATGCACGCTCTCTATAAAAAGAAAAGGAGTACTTGTGGCACCTTAGAGACTAACCAATTTAGTCTCTAAGGTGCCACAAGTACTCCTTTTCTTTTTGCGAATACAGACTAACACGGCTGTTACTCTGAAAGCTCTCTATAAAATAGAGCAGACTGCAGACAGCCTCTTCTTTCTACTATGGAAGTATGGCCCACAGAGAGTTCCTGTCCATGCGTAGTGTTCCATCTTGAGCCAAGTAGACTGCAAGTCATCTTGTGCTGCTCTACCACATTAAAGATGAGGACAGCTGCAGACTGTATCATAGAATTCAAAGGGCTGCACTTAGCCCATGGGCTACAACATAGGCACCCACTGGTGAAAGAGAAGCCATGGGAGAATGGAGGAAAGTGAAGCATGTGAGTTTGGGGGAAAAGGGAATCCTCTGGGAGAAAATTCCTGCTACAGAACAGTTGCAGCATCAACTCCAGAGATCACGAAATGCCTGTCACTAGGTGTCTATGTGAGAAGTACCTCTCCCTCTCATTTTCTCTCCTGCAGTGATTTTGACAAGACAGCGTGTGAATAACCCCATCTTGTTCTTTAGAGCTTGGTCAGCGTCACATTGGTCTAAAGATGGTGAAAAGGGAGCTATGATGTGTTGTCACACAGTCACATCTGAGCCTCTTGGAAACCGTTATCGCATTTCCCCCGATGTTACTCCCCAGGGTGCACCCAGTAAACTGGTGGAGGATCAATTTAAAGACAATTACGAGGAGTGGTGGGGACTGTGCTCTGGTATGTAAAGTGTCGATGGCAGAGAAATAAAAGCAGAGCCTTTTCTGAAAGGATACAAGCAGAGAAGTCAATGGAAAAAATCAATAGGAGAAGAAATGATTCCTTTAAGCATCCTTAAATGACTCCCAAGCCCCGCTAGAGGAATATTTGTGCTTATCACCCAGTCAATTCACCTGACAGAGTGCCCTTGGTATCCAAAGTGAGCCCACAAGTATTAAAATCTTCTTTCAGGGTTTCCAATTTTGTTTGCTCTGATATTCACATACAAGGCACTAATCCCAGGCCCTCTTTAAATGGAGCGTTTTTACTCTATTGTTTTTTATTATAATTAATTCCTTCATCTACACGCTGACAGGACAGACAGTGACTTATGGCTTTTATGCCCCATGCCCAACAACAGAGGTTGTGAAAATAAAGACAAAGGGAGTGGTATAAAAACTGACTACCAACTAAATGACCCACCCAGTTGGGAAGGTTTCCCCACCCCAACTCCATCAGTGCAACATTGAAAATGGAGTGTCGGTGGGACCAGAAAAAAAAGCAAGAGAAGCATCATCCTTCTTGGCTCACTTGCTAGCACTTATACCATCAAGCCACGCAAGGGTCTCAGTTCAAGTCCCAGCTATCCATACATGTTTAGTCCCCACAGCAAACAGACTTCACTCTTGGGCTCTCCATTGGGCAGCACTGTCACAGTCAATGGCCAAGATTTTCAAAAGTGAGTGGGGATTTGAGGCATCTCTGTGTTGGGGTGCCCAACTGGAGACACTTTCAAGGAGCTTGATTTTCAGAACGTGCTGAGCACCCATCCTCTGAAAATCAGGCCCCTTTAAGGTGTCTCAGGCTGGACACTCCAAATCACTATGTAGTTCAGAAAACATTGCCACCACAAATATCTTCCTGTTGCAGGAGAATTGCAGGTCTTTTCATTCTATGATATACCTTGAGTGGCAAGGCTATCAGTCATACAATTAGAGGGGGTCATTATAAATACAGGGAGACAAATCATCCCCTTCTGCAGGAAAACCCACAAGAAAGGAAATGTTAAATTTAAGAGTGTGCTGGGCCCATACACAGTAGATTCAGCTTGTATCGTCGAACAGCCTGGCACCCGCAGCAGGCCACTGGGTGGCACTTTCAAAAGGCCACGACTAATAAGCACATGTGCAGCACTGGTGAGTTAACCCTTGTCTAAACTTCTGACCGAGAGATGCCACTATCTCTTGACATGCTCCTTAGGGGCCCAATCCTGAAAGGCATAGTGCAACTTCACATCCCATGGAAATCAGGACCATGATTTCTAAATATAAATGTCTCCTTCCCTAGATTTCATCCCAATCCTGCTGTTCTTACTCAAGCAGATCTCCCACTGGACCTAAAGCAAAGGCCTCATCTCCATGGCAGGCACCCTCTAGGCATTCAGCAGCACCTCTACAAAAATATCACTGAGTTTGTAATTCAACACCTCTCTCCTTCAAGTCTCTGTGGACAGTGATATTTAAAAGGGGGAGGAGGGGAGAGCACCTTTGCTGCAATCACTGAAGGCATTTCACATCAAGCAATCGGAATCATAGCTATTACTCACCAAGTCTAATATACCAATGCTATTCCAGCCTTGCATTATAGGGAGAAAAGAAATAAATGTCGGGATGGTCCAGCACCCTCCGAGCATTAGAGCAATGCGCAGTGGTGTCATCTTATTCCTGTAAACCAGAGGCTGGCAGCAGATAGCATAATACCTAAAAGGGGAAGGAGAGACACTGCTCATAAATAATGGAGATCACTCCAGGGCTTTTAAAGACAAAACAAAAATACAGTCAGTTTATCCAACCTTTTTCCTCTACTTTTTAAAAACTGAAACAATGTCTTGCTTTTTATAGCTGCTTTTCATCCAAGGGTCTCAAAGCACTTTGAAAGCATGAATGAATGAATGAAGCCTCACAATTTTCCTTTGAGGGAAGTCAATATCACTGTTTTACAGGTGGGGTAACTGAGGCACAGAGCAATGCAGTAATTTATCCAAAGTCAGAGAGCAAGATAGTGGCAGAACCTCTAATTTAGCACTGATCGCCTGATTCCTACTCTTGTACTTTAGACACTGAGCCATCTTCCTCCTCTGAATGATGATGAGGAGCTAGTTCAACTGCCTTCAGTTCAGCCATTACTGAGAGGATGATTTTTTTTTTTTTTTAACTTCAGGACAATGGACTTGGTGTTTTTGGAGTGGTGGGGGATGGGATAGCAAAAGCAGTATATACAAATTAACAAAGCATTTCATAGTCATGAAAATGTCTTCTATAAAATGTGACCATATTTATGCGACTCCCTTGGGGTTTCCTTATTCTTAGCCCTCTTCCTGTCCACCTTTCTTCTACTAGACTCTTTCCCTGCAGCACTTAAACATACAGCTGTGAGGGCAGACCCAAAGTCTGCCCTGGAAAACTGATTATTTTCCATTCTCTTCCCATCAGAGAGGTTCTCTGGGAAATTTAAGTTCTGTTCATAGCCCCACGTGCATTTAGCATTCATAATAACAACAGGATATAGCACTTTTCTTTCATAGATTTCAAAGCACTTCACTAAACAGTATAATTATTTCCCTTGCACACATGGGGAAACTGAAGCAGGAAAGGGTGCCATGCCATGCCCAAGGCCACTTAGCTGAGTGAGTAGAAGACTGACTCCCAGCCCTCTGTACAATTGACATGTCACTTGGAGTTACACATCTGCTTCAAGAGAATTTACCTGCTATCTGCCTAAAAGTATCCCCAAGGCACCATCCAGGCCTTGAACTCTAAGGCCATTTCTGAACTCAGCATGTTCATGCCCATAAACAAAGCAGTGCACCAGCCATGTTACTACACTGCAGGGTTCTGTTGGGCCTGATTCTGCAGGCTTTGCTTGGGCAATACTTGCCCTTAGTAAAAGCTCTTGTATGATATTTTTGATCCATGGTCCTGCTGGTATTTGATCAACAAATTGCCTAGGGAGGTTGTGGAATCTCCATCACTGGAGATTTTTAAAAACAGGTTAGACAAACACCTGTTAGGAATGGTCGAGTTATTATGTGGTCTTGCCTTGAGAGCAGGGGACTGGCGTAGGTGACCTCTCGAGGTCCCTTCCAGCCCTATATTTCTATGATTCTATGAATCTCAAAACATTTTACAAAGATGCACCAGGATTATCATCCCCACTTTTCAGATGGAGAGACTGAGGCACGGTGACTTGATCAACGTCATTGGCAGAGCCAGGAATAGACACTGGATCTCCTGACCCCTAGTCAAGTGTTCAGTCCATGCTGCTTTGCTATAGAGGTCTCTGTAGTTTGCCGGGATTATATTTGATGGAGTAGGAGGAACAAAAGCCAAGTGGTGTCAGTATATAGATATTGGGATGTGGACTGCAAAGATATTCAGCTGACAGGGGGCAATATAACCACAATACCAAGGAAAGTCCCCAACCTGCACCTTTCACCAACAGAACAGATAAGGAGTAAATTGAATACTCAGGTGACACAACACAATGTCTTCCTTGACCATATTAAGCGAGATGAAGCAAGCACATTTGCAAAGTGACTTTTTATGTAAAGTGTTTGATATCTCTGCTCACAAAACTACATTAAAAACTCGGTTAATACATCAGCTATGCACTTCACAAACTGGAAGCATTTGCAGATGAGAACATTTTCAATTTGCTTTTTAAAGTCCCCACGGATCCAGCAGATCTGATAGCTCTTAGAAGACTGCTTCGCAGCCTGAGTTAACTAGACATATTTCTTTATTAGCCTGAACAGGGAAGAGAGGACCATCAGGGGAATACAGGAATTGCCATAACAATTCAGAGCAGTGATCAAGCTAGTTCAGCATCTTGTCACTGACAGTGAGAAGTCCAAGCTGTTTCAGAGGAAGATGCAAGAATTCCTGCAGAAGAGAATCACGGAGTATCTTGCCCACGGGGAAAGGGGAAGAGAAAGTTGACTCCTAAGTGGCAAAAGAAATGTTCAGATTGCTGCACTGCCTGACAGGATGCTACTGTGGGAGTAACCTGTTGGGGGGTGTTTCTGCTCACTGACAACGGGGAGTCTCCAGGATTACAACGAGCCCTTAGCAGGTAGGAAAGACATGACCCAGCATTTGCAGAAAGCATCTCCTCGTATCAGGGTATATTCCTAGGGTCGAGTAGTGGTGGTTTGACTGGTATATTTCACTAGAACTGGTCAGAGACACTTGGACAGAATCATATTCTGACAGAATATGCGGCTCCATCAAAATCAATACACTTCATGAAATTGGGTCAATTCTCCAGGGAGAAATGTTCGGACAATGTCCAAACATCCCATGTTGATGTTTTTGGAATGAAACATTTTGATTTTTTTGTTTTGAAATGAATTTTCATTTTAATTTTTGTATTTTGTGTTATATTTTGAAACATTTTGATTAACCAAAAGCAATTTGTTTTTATTTATTTAAGAATTTTCCTTCACAAAGAATTTTGAAATTTTGAAGCCACATTTCAAAATCTTGAAAGCCTCCACTTCCGTCCTCAGCCCAGCTCTATAGATTACTAAAGAAATAATCACTAACTGAGACCAAGGATGTATTTCTTCACTCAGAATATTGGATCGTCATCAGTCAAGTTAATTATGGGTGTGGCATAATACCAGTTTGCATTTATGTCATGTCTTTAACCCAAATGCCTCAAAGCATTTTACAAAGGTGGGTAGTTATAAGTATAGTCTCCTTTTTACAAATGGAGAAACTGAGGCAACGGAGCGGAGACGTGAGTAGTTCAGGGTCAGAGACTGAGTCACTGGCACACTCAGGAACAGACTCAAGGTAAAGCTGAGTGAAAAATGCTAAAACCAACCAAACAAAACCCTATCCCTGAATATTTGGCTGTATTTTAAGTGAATTGTTCTGACCGTGTTTGCACCCTACTAGGAATAGGTGGGGAAAGAGCAAGTCCCTCAAAACGCCTGATCCAAAACTCACTGAAGTCAGAGGAAAGACTCCTAATGACTTCAATGGGCTTTGGATCCGACATCCAATTGAACAGGAGACTTCTGATGGAAAATGACCTTTAAAATCACATGGAAAGGTACTGCAGGACATAAAGTTTCAGTCATGAGATTATAGACAGCTGTACTGCAACAGCCAAACTTGGCTCCTGACCGAGACAGTAGTCCCACATGTGTGGTGCTAATTATGAGCTGGCAACATGCCGTTTAGTGATTGTGAGTCAGTGAGACACACACACAAATGTCGAGTCACAAGTGGCAGTGCAAGAGATCCTGTCTCAAGAGTGTAACGCCTGATGTACTCTTCAAATCCACGCACCTGAGTGCCATAGCTTTGCCGACCCAACCTCTTGTGTTGAATGCTTCTGTCCACCTAGCTACGGTTGCCTGGGGATGTGACGCGCCTGCAGGGATGGGAAAAATGCTGCTGTAGGCAGTGTCGACACTACTGGCTTATACCAACATAGCTACAGCACCAGAGCTATGCAGCTATATTCCCTACAGGGTAGAGATGGGTTAAATATTTACACATAGTAACTAAACTATCGGAATGCTGTATGTATTTTAATATTGAATGGGCAATTATGGTTTGGAAGCGATATTTTGAAGATCTGGCCTGCAAAAGCTCGGGAGCAGTGCTGTGTGATGCACTAAAGGTGTCTGGGAAACCATGGGATAAGAGCACTGCATTAAAGTAGTTGCCTTCAAATAAAAAAACCATTAAAAATAGGAACAAACAATGGCTGCCGGCAAAGAGAGGTACTTTGTGTTAGGCTTGATGCTGAGATTGGCCTAATCTCTGAATGGAGGCAAGGGAAGGACACCTATGACCGTAGGTGGCGACTCCATAGGTGCTCCGGGGCTGGGGCACCCAAGGGAAAATATGAGTGCTGAGCACCCATCTATCAGCAGCTCCCCATCAGCTCCCCTCAACCCCATCACCACCTCCCACCTGCCGGTGGCCCCATAGATCAGCGCTTCCCCCTCACTCCCTGTGCCTCCTGTCCGCCGCAATCAGAAGGCTGGGAGGGAGGGGGGAGGAGCGAAGACACAGCATGCTTGGGGAAGGGGGCAGAACAGGGCAGGAAGAGGCAGGGTGGCAGTGGAGCAGGGGCAGGAAATGGCGAGGCCTGGGGCAGAGCTGCAGGCCAAGCACCCCCCGGCACACTGGAAAGTCAGCTCCTGTGCCTGTGCCATCCCACTTTATGAGTGTAATAGCCTCATCCTAAAATGTGACAACAAGGAGTAGCAATGGCCAGGACACAGTGAATACTGTAACCACTGTTCTGAGAGAGTCCCTGACTTGACTGCACAGGACACACCAAGCCAGACTTAGAGAGCAAACATCCCATTTCTATATATTACATCCTCAATTGCACAGATAACATAAGCCATGCATGTTAAAAAGATGGTTTCCATAATGATTTCACTTGCAATAGCCGATATACTTTGTCTAATATATCCCTCTTCCAGGGTTGGATCCAATTCCCATTAATGTTAATGGAAAGAATACTAATCAGCCTGATTCTTATTTACATTTAACATCACTCTAGCAGTGTAAAGGGGCCTTAGTGTAAATGGGAATCAATCCCATTTACCTTAATGGAAGGCAGTCTTGGGCCTTTATTTGCTAGGAGCAGGTCTTGAGTTACTGCTAAGAACTGAAAAGGAGTACTTGTGGCACCTTAGAGACTAACAAATTTATTTGAGCATAAGCTTTCGTGAGCTACAGCTCACTTCATCTGATACATTCAGTGGACTAAGAACTGGTGTGAGCTTTAGGTCATTCTCTTGGAATGAGGGAATGAGAGATGTTGCAAACAGACAGGAAGGTCAATGTCAGCCTTAAAAAAGGGACAGAATAAATACTTCCCTACATAAGAATGGCCACACTGGGTTAGACCAATGGTCCATGTGGCCCACTATCTTCTTTTCCGACAGGGGCCAGTGCCAGATGATTCACAGGGAATGAACAGAACAGGGCAATTTGGAATGATCTGTCCCCTGTTGTTCAGTCTGATCTTCTGGCAGTTGGAGGGTTAGGGATACTCAGATCATGGGGTTGCATCCCTGACCGTCTTGGCTAACAGCCACTGAAGGACCTCACCTGCAGGAAATTATTTCTTTTTTGAACCCAGTTGTACTTTTGGCCTACGCAACATTACATGTTGAGTTCCACAGTCCGACTGAGCACCGTGTGTCTTGTGATAACCAGTCAGTCTACATAACCTTGTACCATGTTTACTGTAGCTTATTGAGGCTGGGTTTTCCCCCATTCTCTGTATGCTTCTGTGCTAAGGAAATAAACTGTTTGACCCTTGAGATCAAACAGGCATTTCCAGTAAAGTAATTTACTTCTTAGTGAGACAGATGGTACTACTTTGGGCACCATTTACAACAGCCCTTATGTCACTAAGTACCAGAGACATGGACTGGGATACTTTTTTTCCCCGGGCATGAAGAGATGCCTACTGGAAGGTTCTGTTCAGTGTTGGATGTTTGTAGCATTCAGCAGAAGCAGCTTTATAGCAAATAATTGCTGAGTCCAGACAGAATGTGTGTATTTTGCAGAGAGGGTAAAAAATGAAAATAAATAAATGGGAGAGGGAAAAAGAGAGCTCAAAAATCCCTCTAGCAATTAACATGTTGAGTCAGGAGTAATAAACTGATAAGGAAATCATCAGGAAATGTTTCCAATTAACCATGTTGGAGAAACCATTCATCCAAGTGGTTCCAGTTGTTAGCTTTCTGAACCTTTATCTACACTGCAGCTGACAGCATTACATTGGCTTATGTGTATTATTAAAGGGCCATTAAAATAAAAATTAGGACTGTAAAAATAACATCATAGGCTCTCATATTTCTTCCCTCTCAGTGATCCCACAGCAGTACAGTATTTCTCCACATACATGTCAAAATGTGATTTATTTATTTTTCTAAATAGCACTGCTGCACACTTCACCTACGACTGGAAAGTCAAGTCCTTCTTTCTTTTTATCATCATTATCAAGAATAAAGGTTCTGCAACCAGAACATGGACAACAATTTTGCAAATGACGTGTGAGGCAGAGAAGAATCCAGCTCCCTATCCCAGCTCCAGCTCCCAATGGAGGTAATATCTTTTATGGGACAACTTCTGTTGGTGAGAGAAAAAAGCTTTTGAGCTCTTCCTCCTGACTTCCTCTTTAACTTCAGTGGGCTTCATATCTGGATGAATTTGGTGCCATACTTCCTGGTTCCCAGAACTACACCCTAACCACTAGAGAACACTGTCTCCCTAACTCTGAAGAGATGCTGACAGACCCGTATCTTGGCCATAACCGTTTGTGAGAGCTATAAATAAACCCCCATGCTTCAGGTCATAAGCCAATCACTAACTACCTGGGGTTAAGTGGAAACTTCCCCAAAGGGCAGTTTTATTGGATAAATTGTCTGTTCTGTGGCATCTTTCACCTTCTTCTGAAGCTGCTAGTGCGGGCTACTGTCAGAGATGGAACACTGGACTAGCTACACCATTAGACTGATCCTGTATGGCAATTTCTGCCATGTTTCTATGCCCCTAACCAATGGATCAGCTGAGCACACAAGATAAAATATGAAGCTCACAAAATCAAAGTGTCATAAGAGCAAACGTGTCCTGTTCCTGCCTGTGGGACTCACATGTTTCTGGCTGGTTACCAAACAAATCAGGCCATGAAGCAGACATAAATGCTGGTGAAGTGTGAGATGTCCCCTATTAACAATACGTTTGTAACTAACAGCTCTCAGTGCTCCACAGGGAGGAGACATAGATCACATTCCCTGGAAGCAGGAATCGTGGACAGCTTGTCTAACTTTAAACTGTGGAGAAAGCAGAGAGGGATTGTGAAGATGCAGAGGAAACAGAAAGGAAAATGCCCCTCATTTCTCTCCATGAATTTCTGCTGCAGAACACCAAAGCTGTCATGCTGGCCTAAGGCTGTGCCAAGGAAGTTGCTATATCCCGAGTCACGGGTGTCTGCTGCTATGATTTCAGCTATATAGAAGGAGTCACTCTGTCCCCACAATGACTTTCCCCCCCAAAAAACCCTGCAAAACCAAAGGAAAAGGAAAATACAGTGCCTCATAATCAAACCAACCTTCATGGGATGGCAGTCTTAATTACTGCAAAGGAGCCTTCGCCTGCTGGGCGCACAGAAGAGAGGAAGGAAAATGAAGGGATTCTGCATATTCGTGACTCAGGCTGGTTGGGAGCATTGTGGGGCATGGAAGTGGAAGGTATAGATCATGGTGTGTGTTTGCACAGCACCAAGCACAGTGAAGCCTTGATCCTAATTGGGGCCCATGGGCACTGCTGATATACAAAAAATAATAATAATTATGTAACAGACACTCCATGGCCCTAGGAGACCACTCTAAATTATCCGCAGGGTTAATACAATTTTGTTTGAGCTGTGCGTATCTGTACACTGTAATGAGGGTTGCTCCTTAGTTACAAAAGGTACTTACACACCCACCTCTACTAGGCAGTCTGGGTCCCTTGGGTGTTCTCTGTATTTTAAATCTGTCTGATGTGTTGTCATGTACATATCCCGTGCATGGGCCACGTGTTTTATGAAACCCAGAAGAACACAGTTAGATGGAGGAAAATGTGTTGCATTTTCATTTGAATAAGTTAAAACAAAAATCCCCATAAAGTGTCTGGGAAAAGTAGTAGTTTCTTGCTGAGAGGGAGGAAAGTCTGTCACTTTTGTTTGTTCTTCCTCCATGCTATGATACACCATGCCACATACAAGCAGGCTGTGTACCCGGTGTCTGAACACCCCTCCACGGCAGTATTGTCTGCTCCAATCTGCTTTGTATAGCAGGGTAGGACCAATTTATTTCCACATTATCCTAAGAAGCCACCATGTTCAGCCAGCATAATACACCAAGGCACAGCAAAACCTAGACTAATCATCACCTCCCAATTGTGTCCTCATGTCCCAACAGCCAGGAAATTCCTGGGAGGCTCTCTCCATATGAAGTGCACTGGTGTACGCAGCCACCTTGTAGAACAGTCAGAGAAAGAGCAATCCCATTGGAAAACTCTTCTTTCCCACTTGCCTGTGTGAAAATCAATTTTTTCTTTGCAGGTCACAACTTGTGTAATAATCTGGCTACTTAAACCCTGTTCTTTGCATTTGCAGTTTTTTGTTTGTTTTAGTCCAGTAAAGAACAAAATTTTACAACACTCTCTCAACACAAAAATATGGAGAAGATAAAGTTTTGAGTCAAGAATTCTGCTACCATTTGAAATCTAAAACGCAGCATCTCGACTTATTTATGCAGTGTAAAATTGGATCAACTTTTATTGATTTAAGTGGCTTCAAAGAAGTGTGAGATCGCCCCCAAATTACCA